>NC_031986.2:4925684-5525684 GCF_001858045.2 Oreochromis niloticus
GAAAATTTTCAGACAGTCAAGCAGTTTGAAAATAACCCACCTGCTGACTCATTTGTACATGCATCATGCTGTGTTGCTGAGGGAATCTGCTCGAGTTTTTAGTCAGACCTGCAGCTCTTGGCAGTAGAATAAGATACAGCGTTACAAATAATGACTCAAATTTGCATTTCGACCAATGAAACAGTTTAACTTTGACCATATACATAAGGCTATGTGTCTCTGTAGTATTTCATGTAGACTTGCTTAATTTCTTGTTTTCTTTAGGGGACATATGTGTGCCTGTGTGGAGAAAGACTTAATGAAGCAGCCGTATTATTAGAAACGTAGAGATGTTGCTCTGTGAGCGTGCGTCCGGACGTGAATCAAATGTTTAAACAAAATGAGTTACCTCACCCTTAAGACATGTTTTTTTTCTCTAATTCATTGCCTATTCTAGTAGAGCAGCAGCTACATTTGCTCTTAAGCTTTGCCAGGCTGAGAGAGCACTGAGACTGTGCTCCCTGGTGATGTCAACCTGTTACTGTGGGTGTTTTGCCAATTATCTGTGATTCAAAACAACCCAGAAGACTATTTATGTCTATGTCCACTATATTATGTCCATGGCACCTCATCATCCATATATGAATCAGGCAATGGTGATCTTTAAACCCTGTATCGAGGGGTTGGTGAGCCATTATATTCATGCAGCAAAAGATACTGTGTTGTCATAAACTCAAATTATAGTAAACATCAATTTAAACATTAGGAGCTACACAGGTGAGGAGTTGGTGGATGTTCTTATTGCATATGTGTTGTGTGAAACGTGTCAACCCACTGTTTTTGCATTGCTGTTAGGAAATGTGTATTTGGGACAGCTAAAGTCATATTGTCTGAGGATAAGTGGTCCCCCTGTTGTGTGTTGTGGGCTGACCAGTGAAAACAGATTTGAGGTTGTATGTTAGCTTTTGGTGTGTATGACTTACTTTGTTTAACCCCCCGTTTGTTATTGCAGCGGTGTCACAGGCGCTCTCAAGGTTTTCAGTGAGAGGAGAATTGTAAGACCTCTTTATTGTACCATAGCACTAACCATGAGGACTGCCTATGCCATTTACAGACAAACAACACACTTTTTTGTCATACCTTCAATGGATTGCCCATTTTCGTTCTTTGCCTGGTCTGCCCTCCGTTCCCCTACCCCACCCTACCCCTCCTTCTTTGCTTTATACCCTCCCTTTCCCAAACAGCAGGACACTCACTGCTGTAATCTCTGAGTCCTTCTGTAACCCCCCTTACCCCACCCGCCCCTTTCATAATTTATCTCTGAGCATCAGGCTGTATTGCAGTTCCAAACCATTAAGAATGAGCAACACCACCTCTTTTTCCATTGATAGATAAACTCATCTAACATGACGTTTGCTTTTGATTTCATTGCTTGGTTTTTGACTTGGTTTTGGGACTTGATTGGCATCAAACACTCCGAGCTTGAGAATGAAGGAAGAGAGGAAGAGGAGAATGAAGAGGAGTAAGGGGGAAAAAGATGAAATGGGGGAATGAATTTTGGTTTAGCTGGACAAAATTCATTTGTCTGGTTCATAGCCCATGCATACATACATGAAAAACTTGTTTTTGTGTCTTACTTGAATAATAGTGGAATGATGAAAGATTCTTAACAGAATTCTTTCCGAGAAGAAAATAAAGAAATGCTGATGTGTAAATGATGACTTTTGCAGGGTGGTAAAACAGGTAACACATGGCTGGTTATACTGAATCAGAGTTATGTAAATGAGGACAAATGCTTTATATATGAAATTGGCCCATACATGCTTAAGAAGCCACCTCTGTTGTTGGCGCTTCTGTCCCTGTGTTATCGACTTTTGTTACACTGCAAATATTTCATCACCTGATGATTAAGTCTACCAGTTATTATCCTGATAAAAATATGTTAGGTTAAGACTAAAAGCCTCGTATGTAGTTGACATCCAGAAGAGGTAACATGGGTCTCTTATTAAAGGTGAGAAATAGAGTGGGAGGAAACCACCCTTCCAGAAAACACTTGCAAGCAGCATGCTTCCATCATTCCCATGCCGTATTAGCTGGGTCCCACGGCAATCAGGGCTGCTGCACTGTCAGACCGACATGAGGAAACATAACACCATCTCTGCCCAAAGAAAACAGACAGGAAGCCTTGCGTCACCCAAAAAGTCTCACTATATGCAGATGATTTTGTAATGGACATCACTGCATGTGAGGGTTTCAGAAAAGTGTTAGCAGTGTACATAATTCACGGTAAGGAGGGCAGAGAGAAGGTTGAGGTGGAGGACAAAAATCTTAGTTCTGGATGTTTCTGGGTATGCGTGGATGCTAATTCCGGATGTTTTACAAATGGGAACCCAAAAAATACCTGCCAGACCACATGCTGTCTTATAAACAGTGCACAGTACTGGTTTTTGCTGGTAAGCTAATGTGGTTCTCCGTCTACTTCAACACAAACAGAAGGAGCTTGTACACTGCTTTCAAGGAATGGAAATAAATGGTGTTTTCATGTCACTGAGGAAAATTTTCAACGGCAGTTCTGGGGGTGGATTCTAGGATTGAGGGTGGGAAAAGAATTTCAGATCATAATTTTTAGAAAATAAATGGGATAAATATCTTTAACAAATTCATTTAGAGTCAGTTTCAGTGGACATGAAAACACTGGAGCACACGTTCTGCTTGGTACTATTTCAGGCTTGGATTGATAATGCACTGGAATACTGCATGAACTATTCCTCGAACTGAGGTCACATCAAACGTACCCACAGTGCATTTCCATAACGCCAACTTCCCCATGCCACGTAATCTGATTTGAGGCATCAGATAAATCTAATTCCTAAGCCTGTAGGTACATTTGATCGATGCTGCATGTGATGATGATGATACAATGACTTTAAAGAGCCCAACTCTGTGAGCTATTACAGTGCCTAGTCCTCACACTATGGTATACAATCGTGGCACTGGGGTACATGTGACTGGAGAATCACAATGATAACCAGCTCAGAAGGTTGGCTCCTATAACCAAGGGACCACAGTGTGATGCATTGTAGTGTGACTTTGTCCTCTCGTGTCCTTCCTCGTCCATGCAGAAGCTCGACGCAGAGCCCCAGCCACTGAGCTCATCGGAGGGGAGCACAGTCGATATCCGCCCCCCCGGAGATGGGGTTGATTCAGTGGAGCTGGAACCAGAGGAGTCACTGGACCCAGAAGCCTGCTTTACAGAGGGTAAGTGGGATGCAAGGGTGATAGGCAGGGATGATGATGGAAAGTGGGAACGTGGACCAGAACGAGGAAGATGGGGAGACAAAACACTTCCAGAGCACATTTCAAGACTTGGAGTAAATTGCATTAACTGCTTGTGCTTAGCACAGGTCTGTCTGACTAACAACTGAGTGACAGTGAATTCAAATGCTCAGCGGAACAGATAAAAATGTGGTCTGTGGGGTTCTGTTGTTTTGTAATGTAACCTGACATTTTATCTGACATACCTTTAGTACCATTAAAGCTACTTTCAGCTCCTCTGCTGTTCATAAAGGGGTCACTACAGCAGGTAGCTCCGCATATTTAATTTGGGAGATTTTTATGTCGGATGGCCTTCCTGACGCAACCCCAGGGGATTTGTGTCTCCTCCTGGGATCGAGGCAGAGATATTTTGCTTGTTAGGTGTGTAAACCACTACTGGAGCCACCTCCAGCACAATCATGAATATGCATATAACAGATGTAAGCAATATATTATGAGTTGCATTATATGTGTGCGTAAAACATAGCAGCAGATGAAAGCATAAGACCCCGAATTGAATAACAGCAAAGAAAATGTATAATTTTATTTTAATACTATTCTATGTTACTAATATGTCAAATAGAATATTAACACCCTTTCAGTGAGCAATCATATTTTAACTTTCAGTAGATTTTGTATGCTGCTGGAAAGTTTTGTGGGCTCCTTTGATTTGTTTTTTTAATTTTGTTTTTAAGCTTTTGCATGTTCATTAGATAGCATAGAAGAGAGGCAGGAAAGCTGAGAGTGTGTGGGAGAAGACGTACAGCAAAGGACCTTGGGTCAGAACCAACCCTGGGCCACTGCATTCAGCCTTGTGGCATCTGGTTGCCTACTCAGGTTGTGAGCTAAACAGGCATGCTTAACATTTGACTTTGATTTTAATCACTACACTTTAATAGTTTGCAGTGAAGCATGGCTCACAGATCTAGAGCAGTAAGCTTGGTTGGTTTATCAGTTTTTGCATAAAAAATGATTGAAATCAGTAATTAACGACATTAGGACATTTCTGGATGTTTGGATGTTTATTCCAGTCACTTTAAGGTTATTTACAAAATAAAACCCCTCAAACAAAAAAAGCTGACTGATTTGTTGTGGGTAATTTTGTTAACGCATTCAGTTAGATCAAAAAGTGATTACATCAAAGCTCTTCTTTGGTCCCAACTACTAAATGGCATCTTCTAAGTTCGCTGTTGCCATCTGCATACATAAAAATTCCCATTCACTACTTAGATTCAGAGTCCAGCCAGAACCTCATAGATCTGAAATAGAATTCTCAAAATTCCTTCACAAATAATGATGTAGTTGCTACAGGATAGCGATTGCTGTTAAACTGTGAGGTGACATAAGTGCTCTGCAACCTTGCTTTCGTATAGGTATACAACCCGTTGACAACTATTTGAGTTGGATGGACTACTCCAACGACTTACTGTGCCAATAATATGGACTTATTGGCACAAACTGACTCAGATTGATCTCGGTGTGTTGGCAATCTGTGTTCATAAATTAAACCGCAATCATTTGTAAATGTTTACCAATCTGTGTGAAAGTGAATCCAGACGGTCCGAGTCAGACCTAAATGTTTGGAAATTGGTTGCCTCTCACCAGCTAATCTGAGCAACAGCTTTGCAATCAAAGTAGCACCCAGAAATTCAGAATACAACACCCTCAACCTCTGGGCAACCATTTGGTCACAACAACTTATTATCCTTTGACTACGATGACCTGGATGACTGAGAATCTTCACAGACAACTTATTGCAGTCAATCACAGAATATGAAAATTCTTCAATAAAAACAGTCTGGGTTATATATGACTGTGTGTGGGGGGAGGGTTGACTCTGATCACAATAAAACTTCAAGAAGTCATGAGAGAACAGGACAGAAGCTGTGTTATGTGAAATAACAACAAAAGACTCAATTATTGTAACAGCAGTGAAAATTCTGTTTATTCTGGGATTTTGTTGGCTAAAATGTTAGCAACAACCTTTACCATATTAAGGCATGCAGTTTGTATTCATATAACTTATCTGGATAACAGAAAGCAGTCCCACAATATGTCATCCAGTGGGGCCGTGTTTATGTGTTGATTCACCATGGAGTTTTGATACCTGGGCTTCATTTCTCATTCTGTTTTCTCTGTGCCTGCAGGCTGTGTGCGCAGGTTCCAGTGCTGCCAGATCAGTGAGGAGGGAGACAAGTTTAAGAGCTGGTGGACACTCAGGAAGACCTGCTTTATCATAGTAGAGCACAACTGGTTTGAATCCTTCATCATATTCATGATTCTGCTGAGCAGTGGAGCACTGGTGAGTGGGTGTTAGACGTCTTGATAAACACTGCTTGGGTCTTTCTTATGAGCAGAGTTTGTTCTTCACAGCACTCGTTTGGCTTGTTTTTATATACTTTCTGTTTTTATTTCACAGTCTGAAAGCACCACATTTAGGACAGCTTCAGTTCTCTAAGCAGTTACTGTACCTGTTAACGTTCTGAATAGATCTTTGATGAATCACTTATTTCAAACTTCACTATTTCTATCTAAAGTTTCTATAAAATATTCCATGCTGCACAGGCGTTTGAGGACATTTACATCGAGCAGCGGCGGACCATCAAAACCGTGCTAGAGTACGCAGACAAGGTCTTCACTTACGTCTTCATCCTTGAAATGCTGTTAAAGTGGGTGGCATATGGCTTTGTCAAGTACTTCACCAATGCCTGGTGCTGGCTGGACTTCTTAATTGTAGACGTAAGTATATTCAGTGTTCGCTCTTATTAAAATTAAGCCTCTAATCTGGTGTACAATGAGATGATAGAACCAGAAAGTACCTTAACTTAGCATATGGACTGGTAACTGGAACAGACCGCTACCATGGCCCACACCAAGACTTAAGTTAGCAAAGTCAGCTGAATCTTCTTCCCTCCATTCTTTATGATAACCTAAGCCAGCTCATTAAACATTTGACAAGAAAGAAAATTTACTTTAATAACAGCCATGCTGACATCATTTTAGTTAACTTATTGTTCTGTCATTTCTTTACTTGAAATTGTTTGTTTTTCTAACACTCATTATGGTACAGAGCAAGTGAAATTCTTTCATTTCTCACCCTTCACCCTGCTTATCTGATATTATCTCCTCTCAGGTGTCCTTGGTCAGCCTGGTAGCAAATGCTCTGGGCTACTCTGAGCTTAGCGCCATCAAATCTCTGAGGACACTGCGAGCTCTACGGCCCCTGAGGGCCCTGTCTCGGTTTGAGGGCATGAGGGTAAGAACAGCAGGAATACTGTTTGTGGGCAAGCTGAAAAAAAAAAGAATTGAAATCAGTTCTCTCACCAACCAATTACATCTTCCATATGCTTCAAATGTCTAGGTTTCAGATATTCAGTTAAATTGGAAAATATGATGGAATTCAGTTTTATCTGCTTTTATCTGCTTATGTACCAATAGTTAAGGGAAAAATGACCACTCTCTTGTTAGTTAGTACAGTCGACGGCCATAATTTGGAGGGTTATCCGCCTTGAGCACCCGCAAATTGTTAAAAACACACATTTTTGACATGCATATAAATCCCTATTTTTATAGTTTAAACCCTAAATATGCGCGAAATACGTGAGAGAGCTGCGGGCGGTAAAATGTTATGATTCTGGAATGTTGGACTGCGTCTGCCAGAGATGAATAATGCTCTTGGATTGGCTACTTTCAAACTTTCTACCACTGAGTACAGGGGTATGTCATGACCCCAAGCTGAGCTTTCCTCTATTGTTGCTTCATGTTGTTTCTACTAAGAAGACTAAGAAGTCTCTACTTTTATAAAGAAAATTTAGGCCGTGAATTCTGGCTTGATTTGTCTGAGAACCTAAAAATATATAAATACCTAACTGCAACCTGACTCCTGGCTGTGTCATGCAAAAATGATGACCTGCTCTAAATTTAAAAAAGCAGCCAGAGATCGAACCACCAACTTTCTGATTAGTAGATGACCTGCTCAATTCAATTCAATTTTCAATTCAAATTTATTCATACAACGCCAAATCACAACAACAGTTGCCTCAAGGTGCATTGTATTGTCGGGTAGACCCATAATACATACAGAGAAAAACGCAACAATCATATGACCCCCTATGAGCAAGCACTTTGGCGACAGTGGGAAGGAAAAACTCCCTTTTAACAGGAAGCTCTACCTCCAGGACTACAGCCACCAGGTTCTGAGCATGTGCTCACTGATTAATGACTTGTCAGATCATTAGCCAGTGAGCACGCAGTTTCATTCCACAGATAATCCTCCATTAAGAAAAACAGTATGACTAAGACTTACAAAGACTTTTGGTAGCGATATCATTGCTGTCATCTAACTCTGGGCAATGTAATGTAAATAGTTTTATTTTGCAAACGGTATGTAAAAATGCTCATTTGAACTTTCAGCCTACGTCTTTATTTTCCTTAAAAAGGTGAATTCTTATCACATTCTTTTTGTTCTCTGTATCTCTGAAGCTGTATAGACATTCTCAGTGTGTTTTTAGATATGCTTTTAGATATGCTGATGGGAAAATGCCCCCGTATTTTTTTTACTTTCGCATTTTAATATTTTAATGTTACTTGATACATCTTTTTACAGAGGTATTATAAAAAGGTTTTAGCTTTTTAGGGGGCCTGCCTGTAAGACTGCATGCTTTTACAACTTCTGTAAATGTATCATTTCCTTACAGTTCGACACTGTAATTGTTCTCTCTGCATGACTTTCTTCACATTGTGTTAATGGATTGCTGTATATAGCTGTTCTCAGGCATTGTTTTCTGGCATTGCTTGTGTGGTGCCTTTGACCTGTAATTTTTTTCTTTGTTGTGTGTCTTTTTTTCATTTACAGTCAAACAAAATGTTGTGACTTCATCCCGCCTCTCTAAGGTTTTTTTCTGTTTTGCTTTTTTACCTTTCAAATGGTAGCTTTTTCACCTATCCACCTTCTTCTTTCCAACTGTCATGTTGTTAAGTAGATATGTATGGTGTTAAGAGCTTTATGTGTGCAGATATTATATATTAAATACAGCTCTGAGTAAAACAGCTTCACTGTTAACCTTTGATTCATTCTTGGTATTTATTCTGAGCATAAACTTTTTGGCTCAATCCAGTCAGTTGACCACATGTGCTTATGACAGCTAAGTGATAAGATAATTGTAATGGCCTGTTACAATGCTTTAGCACAGACTTTGATTTGAGAAAACGGAGAGTTCTGAGTCAGACTGTGTGTTTCAACATCCTCAGGTTGTGGTGAATGCATTGCTGGGAGCCATCCCCTCCATCATGAATGTGCTGCTGGTCTGCCTCATATTTTGGCTCATCTTCAGCATCATGGGTGTCAACCTGTTTGCGGGCAAGTACTACCACTGCGTCAATGCCACCACGGATGAGCCCTTCCCTATCGAAGTCGTCAACAACAAGTCTGACTGCCTGAGCTTGAATGACAGTGCCCGCTGGAAGAATGTTAAAATCAACTTTGACAATGTGGGAGCCGGCTATCTGGCTCTGTTGCAAGTGGTGAGTTTAGCTTGCAATTGGCATTAAGAAGAAAAGAGCAGAAATGTCAAAGTATACATATGTATTTGGAATCATTTATGCCGAAACTGTCTGACTTCTACAGTTCTATTTTGTGATTTGGGTCTGTCTTTAGCTTTAATCTTGCAGTTGGCGCCATCCATCTGTAAGCTATATCCGCTTATTCGTATGGATTGGGAGTTTTTACTCTGTTCAAATTGCGGAAAAAAAAACAAGCAGGAAAAGTAAAACATGTAAACTCAAACACGAAGCCACCATCTGACCAGCACGCTCTAACTCAGAACCATTTGGGGTTAGGTGAGAGGTTTGACAGGACCACTTAGTCAAAATAGGATTAGGTCATTTGTATTTGGTGGTATGTCTCAATTTGATGACCTACACGCACGGGTATGTTCAAAATCCTAAAGCAAAGAGAGCACACAGCCTGTCCTTCCATGTATAAAGAGAGAAGGACTGAAGAATCTGTAGACCTATATTCTCATTATGAGAGTATAATGAAAAAATAATTGTGCTAACCTTGTAGTTCCATTCCTTGGACTTATTACTCTGCTTGCCTATCGATTCCACTTATCAGTTCCACTTGCACTACAGTCAGCTGGTTTCAGTTTGTGTGCCAGAAGAGGAAAACAGTGGCGCAGTCTACAGCATGGTTATAAATGTTACTTTTATTTTTTATTACATAAAAGGATAAGAGTGCAAACTTCAACAGGTAACAAATGTACAAGCAGTCAGGCTGCTGAAACTGTTTAGAGGCAGAAGCTGTTTGCTGTCATGCAAACATGTTCATGTTTCTAAAGTAGAATCACTGCGGCATCCCTATAAAATCTCTTTGTGCTGGTTTTTCATCTTTGCCAGTGCACTTAGGTGCCACTTGAGCTCCGGTACCAAACAGAGTGAGCACATGGCCCACTAGAAGATGTCAAACCCTAAAGCCACCCTCATGAAGTCTATTTTTGATTGTTTCTACTGGAGGTCATTTTGTGGTCATTTTGTAAGGTTTTGGCAGTGCTTAAAAGAGCACCTACAAGTCTTGATGATGGGTTAAGGACTTCTACAGTCCTGTCCAAGTCTCATAGAGAAACTGCCCATCTCCTGCTAAAATACCGTTTCTTCTGTTACCTGCTTTTAGGCAACATTTAAGGGTTGGATGGACATCATGTATGCAGCTGTGGACTCTCGTAATGTAAGTAGATGTTTAACAGAGTTGTAGGTTTGCTTCCACACAGTGAAAAGTCCTTGCTTTTATATTTTAATATAATCTATTTTTAATATTTTCATCATATCTTTGTATATTAAATTTTTATGGTAGCTGGTATAACTTTAAATTTGCTCTTTCTTGCTTTTCTAGTTGGAAGAACAGCCTGATTACGAAGTAAACTTGTACATGTACCTCTATTTCGTCATCTTCATCATCTTTGGCTCCTTCTTCACACTCAACCTTTTCATTGGTGTCATCATCGACAACTTCAATCAGCAGAAGAAAAAGATAAGTTACATCTTTATTTAAAAGTTATATTTACTAATAGTTTCTGTCAGCTAATGTAAACAGACTTATTTTCAGTTTGGGCATTTTAAGTTATATTATTTGTAAGGTATTAACTTTATTTATTGTAACTTAGGCTAGGTCTTAACACTGTTCACAAAATAAGGCCATCTCACACATCAAAGGACACTCTATCAACTTAAGAGAGTAACCATTTTTTTCCAATGACTTGTTAGGATTCCTAATTGCAGCTAGCTAGCTAATTTGTCTTGGAAATCTGCAGTGAAATCTTCACACTGTTTAGTCACCAGGGACAATTCCTTCCACTTATTAAGATTTTGGACATGTAGCTCCTCTGTTTTTGCGTAAATGTAAAACTATAGTTTGCTCAAAACACCAAAAATGTGTTCAGTGGAAAATCACTTTTTAAATCACTTTAAGAGGTGGATAACATTTTTTTTAAAGTCAAAAATGGGGATGTTTCTGCAGATTTATCGAATTTGATAGGCGCATACAGCTGTGTTATGTTGTCTAGATATTATACATCTAGACATGTCTGTGCAAAAATAAAATGATGGATTCTTTATTTGGTTTCTGGGTTTATTAAATGTCTCGTGTTACAGCAGCAATGAAAAACAGACTTGTTAAATATGTTGTTGTTGAGTTGAGCAAGCTGCCGCCTTTGTTCTGTGTCTCATTTTTCTTGAGTAAATGTTAAAAATGCTAATGTGGGGTTTATTTGTGGATCAAATTATATGGGCTACATTTTCAATTAAGGCAGATATAGAGATTTCTTAGATAACTCACTTATATATCCCTGCAGTAATATTTCTTAGAAAACACGAAATCATGGATAAAATATAACAGAAGAGCATGTCTCTCTTGAGCCACAATGCCACCTATTTTTATTAATGTTGACACAAATAGCTTTGGTAGTGCATTGCAGTGTTGCTTCTCTTGAAATTGGAACACTAGTAGGAAGCAGTCCTGTGCCAGACTGTGCAGAGAGCACACGCAGCCTGGGTACAAAGTAGAGATGGACCGATCCGATATTACGTATCAGTATCGGTCCGATACTGACCTAAATTACTGGATCGGATATCGGCGAAAAATAAAAAATGTAATCGATCCATTAAATATCAAAAAAGCATCTCACAAAACTTGCAACACGGCGTAACTCATAACCGTAGCACGTTGCAGCAGTATGCCTCATGTGATAGAGCGGCTGTGTGTTTGTAGCCTCGCTACCAAACCAGCATTTCATCTCCGAGGAAGTTATCCCAGAGAGAAGTAAAGCAAGTGTGTAAGTTCATCTCTGAATGTTTGTAAAGCGTTCCCATGTTAAGCTTAACAACCGATATATGGAGCGACTGCCTCTCTCTCTCCCCCACCTTCCTGCCGCTACTTCAATCGTGAAACTGCTTAATGATCAGCTGATCGGCTTTTCTGTTGCGAGTCTGTCTCTCTTCTTTGTTTTTGGCCCACTTCACGCCAGAAAGAGGAAACCAGCGGCTGAACAACAGCAGCACGTTTAAGCTTGATAAGCTGTTGTTAGAATTTATTTAATATTACTTTCTACACCAGGATCCTTTTCTACGTAGCTGACAGCTGGTAACTGTGCAGGGGCGGATCTAGCAAAGTGCAGCCAGGGGGGCCGATAGGGCATGAACAGGGAAAAGGGGGAACAAAGACATACTTTTCTTTCTTATTCTCATTTAAAATATGTAGCTTTTAATAAATAATTATCTGAATCTTACACCCAAAGCTTTAATCTGATGTAAAATGTATAGAAGTCCATTACTATATATAGTAACTCTTAAGTCTATATACCCTAGTAAGCTATAGTACTTTTTCCTTTGGGAAGGTACCGTCTGTGAATTCTGCAATTCTGTTGAAGAAAGATGTTGAATGTATTTAATTATTCTTGAAAAATAATTTGTTTCTGTGCATTTTTTTTCACCCTGCATCAAATTAAAGTTGATTACATCGATTAAGCATCATGAGGTGGAGGGTGGGTGGTTCCCTATTTTTTTTTTTTTTTTTTGCTGGGAGTTTGCAACCCTATTAGTTAGGTTGCTTAATATTTCTGCTAAGTACTCTTTAAAATACCAGAATAGGGAGGATGGAGTAGGTTTAAGTTAGGTTTTAAGTTAGGTAAGGTTTATTAGATTGATCAGTGTTGCTGAACTATGAAATATTTTGGGTGCAGTGTATTTTTTACACACAGGTATAACAGAATAGCTTTAGTGTTGTTGTTTATTTAAACTTGAGTATGAACTTATAGAAAATGCAGCAAGATATTAAAAAAAAAACCAGTTTTATTCATTAAAAAACACAATATCGGATTCATATCGGTATCGGCAGATATCCAAATTTATGATATCGGTATCAGGTATCGGACATAAAAAAGTGGTATCGTGCCATCTCTAGTTCAAAGCAAGGCAAATATAGCTAAGTTAGACCCATAGCTGTGTTAAAGAAAGCAGTGAGCTACAAAATAATGGTCATCTGCTGCTTGTGTATACACGAGCAGTGTCGTAGCACATGCAGTGTGGAAATGTGCCCTCTATTGAGCCACACAGACTAACAAGTAGAACTGACAACACCCGAGAGATTTATGATGGCGAGGACGGGGAGGGGATGGGTCTACATTGACTGTTTCTGCATGATGGCTGGTCTGATTTGACTGACTGAGACATGTTATCGGCTGGTGTGGTACACTGGCCCCAAAGCATCACACAGATGGTTGTTCCATGTTGACACCAGCCACCCCCTGAGATATGTATGCAATCACTGAGCAGCAATGAGAGTGGGATGTGTATAGTGTGTATGATGCCGAGAGTGAAATTTATATCTTTGATTAATGGAGTGTAGTCCTTTTTTGGCTGAAATTTAAAGCCTTTAGGAAAGAGTTAAATGATGTACAAAATGTAACAGCAAATGGAATCGCAACAATAAACAAGGAAATGTATAAATATAATATAATCATTAAACAAAACACAAATTAGCTAAATTTCCAAAATAATAACAACTAGAATGCTGGTTTAAAAAAAAACAAACTGAAAATCAAAGTATGTGGTTATAACCAAGTTTTGTTTTGCTCTCTTTACTTGGGAGGTCAGGACATCTTCATGACTGAAGAACAGAAGAAATACTACAACGCCATGAAGAAGCTGGGGTCCAAGAAGCCGCAGAAACCTATACCTCGACCAACAGTGAGACTCGGACTCCTAGGTCTTTCTAATCAACTGCAAGCAGAGTGAAATGACTCATTTGTTTTCATTCCTTGTCTCTCTTCTTCTTTCAGAATGCATTTCAAGGCTGCGTCTTCGACTTCATCACAAAGCAGGCCTTTGACATCGTGATCATGATCCTCATCTGCCTTAACATGGTGACCATGATGGTAGAGACGGATGACCAGACGAAAGAGATGGACCGAATCCTGTACTGGATTAATCTGGTCTTCATTGTGCTCTTCACTGGGGAGTGTGTGCTCAAGATGATTTCACTGCGTCACTATTACTTCACCATTGGCTGGAATATTTTTGACTTTGTGGTGGTGATCCTTTCGATTGTAGGTAAGGAGATGTCTTAAAGTTCTTTTCATTTGATGGTATTTAAAAAAATTAAAAATACATCAACACAAAAAAATCTAAGGGGGCTTCTTTTTCCTTTGCAGGCATGTTTTTATCTGAAGTTATCGAGAAGTACTTTGTGTCCCCAACACTGTTCCGAGTGATCCGATTGGCCAGGATAGGCCGAATCCTCCGCCTTATCAAAGGTGCCAAGGGCATCCGGACGCTTCTCTTTGCCTTGATGATGTCACTCCCTGCCCTGTTCAACATTGGCCTCCTCCTCTTTCTTGTTATGTTTATCTATGCCATTTTTGGCATGTCCAACTTTGCTTATGTCAAGCGGGAGGCAGGAATCGATGACATGTTCAATTTCGAGACCTTTGGGAACAGTATGATCTGTTTGTTTCAGATTACCACCTCAGCTGGGTGGGATGGCCTGCTGGCACCCATACTTAACAAGAGGGAGCCTGACTGTGAGAGCCAGCTGGAGCACCCAGGCAACTCCTACAAAGGCAATTGCGGCAATCCATCAGTAGGCATCTTCTTCTTTGTCAGCTACATCATCATCTGCTTTCTCATTGTGGTCAACATGTACATTGCTGTCATCCTGGAAAACTTTAGTGTGGCCACCGAGGAGAGCGCCGAGCCATTGAGCGAGGATGACTTTGAGATGTTCTATGAAGTGTGGGAGCGCTTTGATCCTGATGCTACGCAGTTTGTGGAGTACAGCAAACTCTCTGACTTTGCAGATGCTCTGGATCCACCTCTACGCATACCCAAGCCTAACATGATTCAGCTCATCTCCATGGACCTGCCCATGGTGAGCGGTGAGCGCATCCACTGCCTCGACATTCTGTTTGCCTTCACTAAAAGAGTTTTGGGTGAAGGCGGTGAAATGGACATGTTGCGCGGACAGATGGAGGACCGCTTTATGGCCTCCAACCCCTCTAAGGTGTCTTACGAGCCCATCACCACCACCTTGCGCCGCAAACAGGAGGAAATGTCTGCTATAATCATCCAGAGAGCCTTCCGGCGCTACATGATCCGCCTGGCCATGAAGAAGGCCTCAGCCCTCTACAAGGAGCAGTTGAAGGAGGGCATCCACGACCCTGACAAGGATGTGATGGTCATCAGCAAGTTCAATGAGAACTCCACGTCAGAGAAAATGGACATGACCCCCTCCACAGCCTCCCCGCCATCATATAACAGTGTGACAAAGTCAGATAAGGACAAATACGAAAAAGAAAATAGGGAAAGAGAAAATAAAGCAAAAGACTTGAAAGACCGAAAGAAATAGACTTCTTAAAAAGGAACAAAAAAAGAATGCATTGGAGACATGAGGGAACTTTGTTTAAAGCTTATATATATAGGGGATATATAGATTCACATTTGTGTTGATTGTTCCAACATGAGGAGTCTGTGCCACGTAGGCATCGAATGGGAATGTGGTTATGTCAATATATGGGGGAATACGAAAACAAACTATCCAGCAGACACTGCCAGAGTTTGAGTGGGAAACAGAACAGCCTCTCTGCAAAATGCTTGTGATTTTCCTATTGGTTGTTGTTACTGACACACTTGAGTGTACTGTTAAGTTTTCTGTAGCTAGTGCTGCTGCTACTACTATAAATCCAGTGTCTTGAATTTAACAATCGCTGTATCACTTAACAATTACTCCACATTCTTCTGTGAATTTTCCTTTTTGAGTTGCAAGGTTTCGTTTTTTAATGCGAAAGAATGTTTTCTACTTTGTTTTGTTTCATTATCGTGAGAATGTGTCCACTGCTTTCAATGTTGTAAAATCACCAAGGGCAGACTAAGTCAATGCTGGAAAATACAACAACCACCTGAAACTCGTACAGTGCAGGGTCAATGCCAGAATGCTCTTGGTTCATACAGTATACAAAGCTGAAATAACGAACACGCCACTTAAGTGCAATGAACAAATGCATTGCATTCACTGATGTACTATGACTGATTGTTGAAATCTGTATTGTACTTGTTTCAGTAGAAATTACGTCTCCAAATACAGAGAAGCTGAATGTATGCAAGCAAAGGAATGAGACGAATTAAAGGAAACTTGTTCTTTGGGAAACACTCTTGATCGCTCTTTTATAGAGAGTTTGATGACAAAATTGCTACCACTCCCATTTCTGTCTGTTTAGTATCAAGCTAAAGGATTGTTAGCTGAACTGAGCATGAAGGTCAGACTCGGGCTACACAAATTCACTTATGGAATTGATAAAGTCTTTATTGGTAAATTTAACTATAGTCCCATCAAGCCAGAGCACAGCCACTGCAAAAAGGTTCCAGATGATGATGCAGACACCATCAGTTATTCTCACTCATGAGGTTATGACTGCTGTGGTTTAAACAAGTGTGCCTGTCTAGTTTGTGCTAATCGGCATTTTGGGTACAACTGTATTTGAGGTGGTGTGCATTAGTCTTGGATTGGCGCTGTAATAATAATGAAATGACACTGGTTGGGAACACAGAAAATTATTTGTTTTATTTGGTCGTATGTTATTTTAATGCAACATTAACATTGTTTTAGGTGTCTTTTGTCCAAGACATTGGGTTACTAGGGTTTAATGGGCAGTCCAGTTCCTTGACCTCCAGTTTACCACTGGAAGTCAAGGAAATATATTGACACAATTATGAATGGTTACACAGCTGCCAATGCCAAACCCAATCAAATATGACAGTTTATGTTAGCACATAAAGCTAATTAGCTTTTTTTTAACCCCCTTTTTTTATGACGAATACTATAATATAGTTTTTATAATGGTTCATGTTGGATAATGTTAAAGGCTTCTGGTATAATGTCAGTGTCAGGTTAGGATTAAAAATATTCTAAATGACTACAGTTGAAACCATCCATACCCTCGTGTTCACGATGGGTGTCATCTTAGTTTTGTGCAAACCTCTTCATATAAAGTGTTACTGGGCATTGTTGACCTCCCTGATTACAGTCTTCATGCTAAGTTAAGCACAGTTCATTAGTTTTTGTTTTTACCTCTCCATAACATGACTTTATTAGTAAATGATAAAGTTAAGTCCTGGTTTTATCCCTTTTCCTTGATTCTCTACACCTGTTAGTTCCTATCTGCACACCTATTCCTACTTACACGTTGAGATGCTGGTTCAACCCCATATGTCGTTTCACTAGCTGGGCCCACATCCTCATTTTAGGTTTGGCAGCGTTTTTAGTAGGTAAAGGCGAATGGCTTAATTAAGAATTGAGCTGCGGTTTGGGGAAGGCCTAGATGGGGACTGGCGGCAGCTCCCAGGCCCCATGATCCCCATGTGAAGAAGTGAAAGAATTGGAAAAAAGGGTGGGGCACAAAAACGAGAAGGAACAGCTTGTAGAACTGGGGAGTCATAAATAGATAAGACCCGAAAGGGGCGCGTTTGGAGGCGTGGTCCCGCTCCTGAAATTCTGATAATTTATCTCCAAAATGCTAATGTAGAGACTCGGGTTTGAATCTGCCCCAGGCCATTTGCTCCGCCTCTTCCTCTGCTCTCTTATGGTCTGCACTGGCCTTCCATAATAAAGACTACAAATCCCCCTAACAACCTTCCATGGTTTAAATAAGCTAATTAGCTTCAAGCGTTACATTTGGCTAATGTACAGATATAAGAGTGGTAATAATCTTCTCACTGGCTCTGGCAGTGAAGCAAATAAGCACATTTCCCAAAACATGTCTTTGAGAATAACACTCAAACCTGCTCGTTCACCCACTGTCTCACAGCGCAGTGTCTTTCCAATACGTTTGTCGTCCTCCCTTTATCCTCCTTCCCACTTCCTCCCAGAACTCCTTACATAATGAAATATTCTGAAAAGATCTTTCTAACTGCTGTCAAGCTAGAACATTACAATATATCACATTAAGGGTTGGATATAATATCACAGATGTTTGTATGCCATTCATGTTTAAATGAGCGTGTGATTTAATGTAGTGGTTTGGTTTGTAAATATTATAGATATTTGGGCTCACAGTATGCATCACACATTTGATGTATAAGATGAAGCACTTTTTATCCCCACTGCTATGTAATACCACGTGTGACGGTCACATTTGTGTGTGCGAGACAAAGGGCGAGTGTGTCTGTATATTTGTATGTGTATATCTATGTAAGAAAGGGACTGCGTGAATGTAGGCATCTATCTCTTTATGTGAGCGAGTGTGTCTGTGTGCATTAGGGTCTGCAGGTTGCTTATATTCTATCGATTATAAATAACATTTTCACTGTAGATATGAGTGCATTTTTCCAGTCTTTGATGTTGACTTACATTTTTCTAGAAGAGTTTTTTTTTTTCATTTTGCACTGTAACCTTTGACAATATAAAAGATGGACGTAACTACTGTGACATCAACTCAACTGTTTCCAAAGTTGTGATTTCAAGCTTTGAGATGAACGTTTTCACTGTTGCAGTCTTGGTTGCAAGAAATTGGATGTGATGACAAAGGGGTGGGTCTGACTGTGAAACTGCTTGCTCATTGGCTACTGACTTTTGACAATTTAACCGATGAGGTTTTTTGGAACATGGTATGAGCAAGTTTTGCAAATTAATTCATTTTTATTTACCCAAATCGAGCGACTAAGATAATGAACTCAGCGGCAAAGTGTTTACAGAGCTCAAGAAAGAGCCCTTCATAGGACAGGAAGTGTTTTTTGCAACCACAGCTATCATCATCTGGTGGCCTTCAGATAGAATGCAGGTTTTTAGGCACTTCCACATTGGCTTCGTTTTTCTGACCAGGAAGCTATGTCCATCTTTTTTATTGTCTATGACTGTAACACATGATGAAACACATGTATGGTCCCCATATCTGTAGATACAAACCATGAAGCAATCAGTAGCCATCTTTCATTGCGCTTGTAGTGTTTTAGTGAACTGCATGCAAGAAGTGACTACTGTCCGCTCATATGGTAATATAATTTCAAGGCCAAAAGAATAAAGGACATATTTTTTGTAAATGCTTGTTCATTTTCTCCACTTCATTCCTTGCCTTTTCTTTCAGGGTCTAAAAGTTTGTTCATTTGTGTGTGACATCAGCTCTTTGATCTGTGATCTGAACCTGAAGTATGATTGCTTTACAGGTTAATAGGATCATTCATGTGATTCAAGTACATGTTACACCTGACTGTATCGATTTGCAAAATGTGACAAGTGACTTTTTTTTGTTATAACCAAAGATGTGGCAACTAAAAAAGTAAACACCTAGATTTCCAAAATAAAACCTGTTTTGGGAAGCATATTTTGCATGCACGACGCATTCATTTGGAGGCTAGAATGAAGATGGAAAGAGTTAAGTGGCTCAACATTTTTAATAGGCTTAAATAGAGACTTTGCTGCTGAGGTGATGGTCTGTTTTCAGCTTAAGTAATCTGTGTTGAATGTAGAAAACTGGGACTCCCGAAAATATTCTCATAGCAGTTCACATTTTAGAAAGCACTTATTAAATACAGTATTGTGCAATGGTACTGTGCCACCACTCATTTCTTTATATTTAGTTTGTAAAATAGTAATTTTTTGAAATAAGTAAGCAAGTTTGTACCATTATAATGAGCTTGAAGGGTTATTTAGTTTGACAACCTTTATTCATCAGCACAGGTTGAATTCTCTTAGGCTTCTCTGGGCTCCTGTTCACTTAAGACACGTCTTTCAGATACTATTAGATACTCATATAGTAGATAGTTGTTGTTTTTTTAGGCCTTCCACTTTTTCTTTTGTCCTCCACTTGTCCATTTTCCCCAGTTTTTATCAGGATCACACACCATTCCAATTTATGCCAAATGTTCTGCCAAATAGCTCTTCGAGAATCACCTTGTTGGTACAAACAAAAATCTATTTTATGTGTGCAAAACTGTGATATCTCTGGCATTTCTTTTGTAGATTCATCTAAAGAAACTGGAACAAATTACATGTTTTTCATGACAGGCTGCTATTAACTTTAACAAAGTGCCTAAAATTGGTTTGTCAGTTATGCGGAGACACAATACTGGTTCACACCTTGAACCTAATATTCATAGGTCAGTGTTAAGTGGCATAGCAAAGAAAAGGGCTTCCTCTGAAGAGGGGCAGATACAAGGACTGCACAGTGAAAAAGCAGCAGATACCCAAAGAAAAACTTTGAGAGACGTTCAGAAAGCCTGGGTTACTGCTAGTTTATAAAAATTAAGAAGTTGATGTCATTCACTTCTTTCATATCAATAGGCTTCCTTCATCGATGTGTTCTATTCATCATCCCTTACATTGATGGATAGTTTGTTGCTTTTTGCCAGTTCATTTGTATTTTTTTTTGGATAGTTACTCTAAACCCTTAGCTAAAAGTAACAAATAAATTAATTAGGGTAAAGCTTTTATTTTCTAGTTTTTATGCAGTCTAAATCCCCAAAGCTGTAGCTTTAATTCAGACTTAATCCAGATCCAACACTTGAAATCTCTGGCGTATGAATAGCCTCTCTTTTGTTGTGAATTGCTTGCATAGTGATTCCCAACCACACAGCAGTGTCTTCCCCACATTATGCAGAATCAAGTACTACTGACTACAAGATCCACACAAACGTGTTTAAGAAGGAGAATCTTGTGCTGGGACCCACAGGAAGAAGAGGTGAAGAGCTGAGACAACCCCCACCCAGCAGCCCCCTCCAGTGCTTTGCTGCTCTCTGCTTCTCCCTGCCTGTTGCCTAGCAACCTAACATCACAGCTCCCTTGCCTGTGATTGATCAGCAGTCTCTGGGCTTGCTTACCCACAATACCTTGCTGGCAAAAAGACAAGCAGTCACCCCCTCCTTCAACCCTCAGCACACATTAAATTATATTAGAAATGGGAGAAGTCACATGGTGGCCTTGTTCCAGCTCAGATCCAGTGTATTGTTCTCATCATTGTCGGAGGATTACGAAGGACTGCCAAATGTTTGTTTAGCCTCAGCTTTACACAGCACCTGCTGCAGGTGTTGTGTGTGCAGCAAGCCATGAAAATATTTCTATACATGAATAGGCTGGCCAATAATAAAGAACTTCCTCTTTCTCCTGTCTGAGCTCAGCCTCACCCATAGAAGGTGTCAGTGTGTTGCTAGCTCACCACTGCTCTCTAGAGGTCCACTGGAAGAACTGGTGGGGTGTATTAAAGAAAACGAATTGCATGCATGATGACACAGCACTTAGTCAGACTGTTGTCTAAATGGAAAAGCACAGATGTGTTTTGACATCTAAATGTCCAGACTAACTTTACAGATCATTTTTTTCAGCTGTCACTGCAGAAGAAATTAGTTCATGTTTTTCACGTTGACAAGGAACAAAGGTTCTTGGCTAAACCAATGTCACAGTTTGTACTGAGGAAGAAAAGAACTCTGATGACGTAAGACACAAATTATTCTAACACCCATCATCATGTCCAGATATATCAGCAGCATGCCAAGTGAAATAAACAGATGCCACCTGCTGGCAGAAATACATAATTACATAATTTAAATTTGATTTTATGAACTTTTTGAGTGTACAAAAGACAGAGCACAATTAATAAAGTACTCTTAAACTACAGTGGACGTTAAAATTGATTTTATTCACACTTTCATGAAAATGCATTGTGTAAAAAGGAAGATACAGAACACGTGGCCCCCAGTTTTTGACAGTATTGATTATTCTCACTGGAAAAAAACAGAAATAGTTTCATCACTGATGTTCACAATGATCACTGTAAACTAATAAGTAATGCACAGACAGACCATTCTCTAATCTAAATATATGCTCTTTTAGGAGCTTAACTCGATGGTGAACATATTGTGATAGTTTTAGGGGTGAAACATGTACAGTATATTAGCAGTGTATAGCAGTGTTTTGAACAAAATACTAAGATCAGCATGGTAACATGTCAGCACTGCTAACATGCTGATGTTTAGCAGTTAGGCTATGCAATGTTTGTTATCTTCATTTGGCTTCCTAGCATGCTAACATTTGCAAAATAGCACAAAATACAAATCAGAGTTGGTGGTAATGTAGATATTGGACCATGTTACATGTCTTCTCATAAGCTGTTTGCTCATTTTCTCTCTGTTGTTCAGTGCAATGGCATTTCTTTGACTATTTTGTACAGTCAAAACAAATGCCTGTTTGAGTTGTGAGGGTTGACTGTGATAGTAATCTTGAGATCTCTAACGAAAACCACTAAAAAGCTTTGTAAAGTTAAGCTGATTTATAGAATGAATAAATAATTCAACGTTCAATATAAAAACAAATTTGTCCTAACTGTGGCAGGGGACCTTCCTGCAATGTAACACACGCCTACATAGTTTGCTTTTTAGGATATTAGGTCTTAAAACTAAGGACTCCATTGCCTTGTACAGTACAGCTGTACCCCCTTAAATATGCCCGGGCACAGCACGGAGCGATCATACTGGTAATCAAGGTAGGAAAAGCCTTGTGTGAGTATGCACTGCTAGCGGTTATGTGCATGTGCACCTTTAGTCTTAGTAATCTAGAGAACAAAGCTTTCTAATAGATGTTTAAAGCTGCAAAAGCCTGACCAAACAGTAGCTGAAAGTGAATGGTCACAAGATGTAAAACAGTTTTCTGGTCCAAAGTCACATGTGCTTGTGCCTGTGACCATACCCAGCCCTTTGGCAAACTGCAAACACAGGTTGTTCTAGTATCCTAACATGGGAAGATTAATTCTCATGTTTCTCACTTGACAGATGATAAACTTCTTCGGTAAGCTGATCACATGCGATACAGACGGAATTGAACAATCATTACCATCAACAATAAGATGGTGGCACAACACAAAACCCCCCAAAACAAAACAAGCACCTCCAAATCTAATTTTGACTTGTCATAGATGCCAGTCACAACCAGAATGACCAACATGCAGTAATGACCAAAGACTGTACAACAAGCCATAAACTGTATGCTATATAGTTACAGGTACAGAAACACTGATTGATTGAGTGATAAAGATGAACTTTTTCCTAATTTTATACTCTTTAGTCTAAGTTGACATTCCTAGAACAGTTTAGAGACAACGTGAACTCAAATTTTACAGTGCTGTGAAAAAAAAAAGTATTTGCCCTCTTCCTGATTTCTTTTGTTGCTGCTGGGGTTTTTGTTCTTTGCATATTTGTCACACTTGCATGTTTCAGTTCATCAAACAAATGTTAATATTAGACAGAGATAAGCTGAGTTTATAAGCTGAGTTTATTTAAATAATTAAAATTAAATTTCAATTATTTAAATGATGATTTCATTTATTAGGATTAAAAAAAGCTATTCAAGCTTACTTGGTACCATGTGAAAAAATAATTGTCTCCTGAACCTAATTACTGGTTGTGCCGCCCTCTGCAGCAAGAACTGCACTCACGCATTTGCACTAACTGGCAATGAGTCTTTCACATTGCTGTGGAGGAATTCAGACTTGCTCTTCTTTGCAGAATTGTTTGAATTCAGCCACAGTGAATGGTTTTTGAGCATTTAAGCTCATGCCAAAGCACCTCAAACATTCCTCAGCACCTCGGCCACTCCAAAAACATCATTTGGGGATTTTTATTTAGCTATTCAGAAGATTTTTGGAGAAGTCGTCAAAGTCCTGAAGCAGCAAGGAGGCCCAAACCATCACTCTACCAGTACCATGTTTGTCAGTTAGTATGATGTTCTTTTTATAACATGCTGTGTTAGTTTTATGTAACAGGACTCAAACCTCCAACAACTTCAACTTTGGTCTTGTCAGTCCACAGAGTATTTCACCAAAAATCACCATTCACGTGGTTCACCAAGTGGCAAATTCCAATGTCTTTTTGGTTAGCGATGATTTTCTCTTTGGAACTATCTCACAGATTCCATCTTTGCATTACTGTCTTTCTTATTGTTGACAATAGAGACTTGGATACCTTTTTCCCCTTAATAACTGAAAGCATAATTTGTAAACTTTCTTGTTTATTTACTGATGTCTGAAAAATGTGAAGAAGACAAATGTTCACAGCACTGTACCATCTATCTGTCTTTTTCTGTGTCAAATATGTGACTCATTCTGTCTTTGAAAGTGCGTTTATCATGAATAAAGCAAACTTCAATTCTTGACCGCATATTTCCACATGTTAACTGATCTCTCTTTTCAGACACTCTTTGATGATGTCATTTGACCATGTGTCTGCGGTCCTGTTTCCTCCTGTGCAGGCTCTGCTCTCTCCTCCCCTGTCTGCTCCTCAGACTCAGCAGGATGCTCAGCCTGTGTGTCATGACAGTCTGGATTGTTCCGGAGGTCTGTCGAATGAGGTTGTTCAGCGAGCACACCAGCAGGGGCAGTGTTAGCATCACGCGTGTCTACATGTGAGCAAGTTTGGAGTGGCAGGGACTCCGAAAAATGGCGAGGAGTGTTGTGCTGCTCTGTTTGGCAGTGGAGTTCTGTGTTTAGTTCTAATGCAGACTCTACTGTCGGGAGCGTGGGTGTGCTGCTGACATTTTCACTGTGGAAAGCAGGCGCGTCCCTCACAGAGCTGTTTCTTTGATAGTGCTGCATGGGTGGAGTGGTGTGGAAGAGGTTACTGAGGTTCATGAGTGTGCTGTTAGAGTAACTCATCACAGAAGGAAGTGGAACAGAGTAGGGTGGAGGATTTGTTCCATGTAGTGAACAATCCCAGATTTCCTCCTCATCGTCTTCTTCTTCTTCTCCTTCTTCTTCTTCTTCTTCTTCTTCTTCCTCCTCCTCCTCCTCTTCTTCCTCATCGTCTTCCTCATCCTCCTCATCTTCTTCTCCCTCCTCAGGGTCAATTGTTTCCAAGCTGTGTGTGCTGCAGTCCGACAGCCCACTGCAAACACTGCTGCCATCTTCATCATAAGCTTCATCTTCTTCCTCCTCATCGTCGTCTTCTTCCTCTTCTCCCTCCTCCGCCTCTTCTTCCTCTTCTTCCTCATCCAGATGTGACTCAGTGTCACCTGTGTTCTGAAGCTGCATGATGTGAATGTGCTGCGTGTTGCTCATCAGTGGAAACTGCAGGTTTGGCTGCTGCTGCTGCTGCTGCTGGACCAAGGTGGAGTCTCCGTGGTAACTGTTGCCATTGGTTACAAGCTGCTCTGGTTGCTGATACTGCTCCTCGCGGCTCTTCTCCAGCTCCAGCTTCATGATAGTGTGCAGGAAGTGGGTGCGCACCCGGACCGGGTTGAACTCCAGGCGTCCCGTGGTGTTGCTGCAGCCTTCCTTGGTGCAGCCACAAGGGAAGGACATGCGATCCACCTACAGACAGAGTGATACACAGTGCAGAACACAAGCAAATTAAAGTGAGCTGCCAATCAAAGCTGATCATGCATGAAGAGAAACAGCAGATTCGACTCAGAGTGTTATTAATATCATTACACAAGAACATGCAGCCAAACTTTGTGAAGCCAGAACACCTTAATCACTCAAGATTTACTTCCGTGTTTCTGAAAAAAAGACTACCATGCCTAAAGCTCCAGATCTTTTAGTATGAATTCAGTAACGCATAACACAAAATAACATTGCTGCTGTTCTAAGATTCTGAAGGACGGGGCTTTAAAACGTCCATCTGAGCATGCACAGACTGTACATAAAAGATGGACACGGCGGCAGTTCTCTGACACTGGTCCCAATTTTGTAGCTTAAAGCGTTTTGATCAGCATCATCTCAGTTTTGTATTATGTGATGTCACAAATGTGGGGTGGATGTGACAGTGAAACGGTGGACAATGCACACTCATACTTGAGCGATGCATCAGTCATAGAGTTGGCCGTTGCTAAAGCATAACTTTATCTTTCTTCAGGACACAAACAAAAACATCATGTAGAAAATAAATATCTAGTTCTATTCAGTAAGACTTGAAATCAGCAACTTGCAACCACAAACTCATCAGAAGAGTGTTCACCGAAAACATGAACCAAGGGAACAAGGGACGTCTTTCACTTTGACTTCTATACGACTAGCTGAAAGTGATCTGAAAGAATGCAGGTCTAAAGGGCAATGAAATGGCACCAGAGACCATTTTTCAAATAATTCTTAAAAATAACTGCTTAAATAAGTAACCTGCGAAATTTGAAAATGGTTACAGACTTGTTCTAGAGCCAGTTTCAGAGGGAGACTACTACGAGATCGAGGCCTCCTGACAAATTGTAAGAAATTCTGCTTTCGCTTCTCTTTTAAATTCACTTAGAATTCAAATAAAATGATCGAGGAGATAAAAACTATAAATATTTAGTGTCTACTGTTGATATTTCAGAGAATAAACAGGTTATGGACATAGGTAAATCATTAAAATATAAGATGTGCTTTTAATTTCCTTCTCTTTATGTTAACTGGAGTCACAGCTATAGTGTACTGTTAAATAAAGCATTTTTTAACTCTTTAAAAGACCTGTGGTTTATCTGGAGTCTGTACCCTGCCTCTCACCGTTTTTAGAGCTGGGATAGACACCAGGCCCGCCAGGACTCTAAACTGGAAAACTGATGGATGGATGGAAACTTGTATGCCAACTTATGCAATGAAAATAACCAAATTTAACATTTTACTGCACAGACAGACAGTGACAACATTTTAGTATTATAGCTGGGCCTCACCACAGTTCCATTTACCTGGCACTTAATGCCGGCCAGGCTGCAAGCACAGGTCTCGGGATCACATATTCCCTGGCATCGACACCCACACTCCTCCCGGGACATGCGCAGGGCACGCAATTCATGCTTCTCTTCCACATCAATGCGACGGACACCAGAGGCACGGAGAAGAGTACGGCGCCTTCTAGTAGTCAGAGGCTGGAGGAAAAAGTAATCGTCTACCTCTGTGTTGTCCACATCCAGGTCATCTTCGGAAATGTCATCGATTGTGAGCGTATCTGCTTCCAAAGATGACACAGTACCATTCTTGGTCAGCTGGAGGATAGGAAAACAAATGAAATGAAACAAACAAATTAAGACTGTATCATGGATGTTAGCCCACATAGAAATTATAACCCCTGGGATAAATAAGGATTCACAGAGTCCTTGTACTGACTTTGAGTTTGATGGCATTAAGTTTCTCCTCTTTCAGATGGTCCCTCAACATCTTCCGGTGGCTCCGTTTCTGTTCCATGGCAAACTCCCTGAGAGTGAATTGCCTCACCCCACTGTGACGTGGTGACATCCCCAGGGTGCTGCCTCCCTGTGTGGGTACACTGGTAAAACCCTGCCGCCGGTTGAAATAGTAGACTGTGACGCTTTCAAAGTGCACATTATGACCTCGCAGTCGCTTTGACTGCTGCTGGATGGAGGCTAGGATTAAAACCGAGAGGGTTGACACTTACTAAATCAAAAAACAAACAAAAAACCCCTAAAAGTTTTGTTGATAGAGGCGCTACTAAATGCTAGTTAAACCATATAACTTTTGCCAACAAGTTTCCATGACTAAAGCTTTAAACAGAGTTTAAATATCTTATGTGTGAATGTAGGCTTTAAACAAGGGCATATTAAAGTGTAATGTAACAGTATAACAAATACAGAAAAAGCCATACTGACCAGGCTATATACAGTAATTGCCATTATTCTCCGTTTGTTTCTTCTACTTTTTTTTGCAACATTAAGTAAGAAAACCTTGATGTAGCAACAAAAATACTTATATACTTATGTGGTTATATGCTGGAGCAAACATAAGAAAAAGTGGTCCCAAACTTGCTCCTTGAGGGACTCCACACCAGATGAAAGTATATGACTCCCTTCTTAATTTAAACATAAAATGGTAAAAGAGGACACAAACCAATTGAGAGAAAACTTTTTCTTTACTCATAAATAAAATCGTCACCACACATATTAGGATTAAAGTAGAGCATTAAAGGGAGTCAGCAAGTTTCAGATCACAACAGCAATTTCACTTTGTTAAATGAACACAAAACAGAAGTCTTTATAGAGAGCCATGTGGTAGTGATGTCTTACCATCCAGCAAGCTGGAGGGGACAGAATGGTTGAGGCTGTCACTGCTGTTACCACTGTCACTGCAGGATACCTCATCATCATCAGACCCTTGCACTGACAAATAAGGGGAGGGGTCATCGTCAAGCTTTCTCTTCAGGATCCCACTCATCTTGTGGTTCCTCCAACTGGTTAGACCTGAGCAAAGCACATTTAAAATTTATAGAAGACCAAAATTTAATTTGAACTGGACATGGAAATTATTTGTATTTTCAAACACACAAGCAAACTTGTTTTCATGGAGTCCTTTCATTAAAAATTGACCTATTAAGCTAACTTGTCAGTCATTTACAATTCAACAGATTTTTTTTGCAGTTTCCACAAAGCTCATTCATTCTGTTTTCCCCTGGAATATTTTTGAATCTAATCTTTATATCCTCAGCAAGATGAAATATAGACAATATAACCCAATATACTACATTAACATGTGGTAAAATAAAATATTAACATTAACAATGGTTCATATAGGTATTATATGTGAACTAAGTTGCTTATAGTGGCAAAAAACTGAGAATTTGCTCTAGCTTTGCAGCTCCGCTAAGGGCTTTTCAGTGTTTTAGTATTTTTCAACTTTGCCCTGGAAGACTGAAGCTGATATATAAGATAGTAATATGATGATATATTGTGTTTCCAATGTCCTTAATATGGCAACATTTTACAAACATACAAGTTTTCTTCCAGCATCTCATGCAAAATTATTACATTGAAATAACAGGGCAATGGTCATTCCTATAGATATTAAAAGTACCCTACACACTGTGTCCTCTGCTCTTTTACAGAAAAAAATGCCCATTTCACGTATTCCTAATTTGCCAAAGCCTAAACTGCAAACTATAACTTCTGTAAAACTTAAGTTGTTATTAGTATTTCGACAGGACTGGTGGACTGTTACAAAAAACCTGTGAATTTTCCTTCTCCAGTAAGTAACTAATAAATATATTGTCAAGCATGGAGGGGTTTTTATCTCTTTGAGAGCTCATTTGTGCTATAACTTTGAACGTTTCATAATATCATGATCTGTTTGTTCATAGTGCAGTTCTACAGGTCAAATGTGACTAATTTATTCTCATGCAAAATAATTTCTGCTCATATTTGCTTTTTAATGTAATGATGATACTTCAGTATTTCAGTACATGAATATCATTGCACCAAAAAACCCCAACAAAGCTTGATGAGTTATGTTTACAAGTATGCTAGGTTTTCTTGACAAGTGGAGGCCATCACACAGAACAGGTCCATCACCATGTTCATAATAATGCTGGAAATTTGGAGCCACTTAGCGTTTTTTTTTTTTTTTTTTAGCAAATTGAATCCTTTCCTTCCAATGGCCATGTTCAAACCAGGTCAGGTAGCACCATTCATTCATGTTTGACTTTGACTTTTGGACAAAAGAATACTTTCCTCAACAAACCAAGAAGAGGAGAACTTCTTGTCCAATGAGATATTAGGCAGCATGGTAGTGCACAAGTAATTTGTTGCATAAATAGTGCTTTGCTCTATTTGGCTGTAGGTGTAGGCATGCATTACATTATATACATTAAAAGTACTGCATGAATATGAGTTAAAAAGGTAAATGCACATTGAAGTATAAAACCAGAAAAGGGTGATTTAAATCCCTGTCTTTTCCATTCATCAACAGTGACAGATGTCTTGGATCTGTGTTATCTTTGACAGTATGAAATGGACACAGTACTGCTTAATTATAAAGAACATAATACAAAATTTTACTACTGAACATGCAAAGTAAATAAAAAAAACAAGGAACAAAGATTTTACATTTCACCAATGTAAAACCTACATTTTAAACCTGCTAAGCTGGGCTCATTAAATATTTTTTTTGCAAGAAATCCAGTCTAGTTATTTGGCTGCCTTAAGCAGAAACTGTCTCCCCACCACTGGGTGTTTTCCAGTGACCTTGCCAAATTCTGTGATACCTCAAAAATAGGGAGGTTTTTCACAGCTGATGTGTTGAGCTCATTAAAATTTTAATGAATTGATATTCCCTTTCATACTGGTTGATTCTATAGGAAATTGAAAGTACACCAACTCTCGAGGGAGATAAGAGGTTATTTTACACACTGTGAGTTCTCCCCCACATACTGGAAGCACAGCTAATCAGAAGAGGAGTGTCTTTAGCCAGCCTTGTGGACTTTTGACAGTTGATGGTTACATTTGAAATTGATAAAGATTGTTGAGCTGACTGCTTGGACTGATGCTGGATTCCATCATATGCTACAGAGCTTAATGCTGGGCCAAGCTTTCCCTTGCTGACAGGCATTGTCTCCCTTCCCTTACAACCTGCTGCTATTCAGTTTTTGTTTTCTGTGACTTGTATATTCCCTCATTCCCCACCATTCTCTTCCCTCATGGTATCATAAAATGTTCCCATTTCCATCTCCAGGCTCCCACTTATGCTTCCGTCCTCTTACTTTCAGAAAGAACACCAATGAAATCAAAGATTTGTAATAGAAGACACCGTGACATGTTTCTGTATATTTGATGCCACAGAAGGTTTTTCTTTCACCTTAACATCTGTGGTTGAGATCTGACAGAGTACACACACACACACACACACACACACACACACACACACACACACACACACACACACACACACGCATCTAAAAGCCTGCTCAAACATCTGCATGTATGCGCATCCTCCCACTCTCCATACATGTCAACATCCCAGTCCCTGACATGGGAATTCTTATTGACGAATGTAAATCAGCATTATCCTGTAATGTGAAAGCTCACAGAGTCCGTGTTGCTGGATACGTTAAAGGCTTTTTGTGAGTCTGTATGACTGTCACTGACCTGTTTCCTTAGCTTGCCTTTGGTTTCCAGGAAGTCCTCTTTGACTCTCTCCTCTGCATCACACAGTATTCACCAGCAGCAGCCAAACATCCCCATGTGTCGTGATGATGCAGTGAGCGTTGCCATGATGCCAGCTCTCTCTCTTTCTTTTTTTAAAGCAGCTTCTGGCACTATTGTGCAGCACTGAGCACCTCTGCTTCTATCGCTATCTTATGCCTTCTTTCTTTCCGCAATCATTCTATGCTCATACTCTGAGGTCCCTCACTGCCTGATTCTCTTCTGCTCACCCCTTTCCTCTCTCTCACTCGCTTTCACTCTCTCTCTCTCTCTTTCTTTCTCTCTCCTCACAAATACTTGTTAGCTTGGTGCTGCTGCCGGCTGGAAGCACTGGAGCTTGACTGAGGTGAAGCAAGCCCTATGAGATCACAGAGAGAAAGGAGGAGTAGTAGATGTGGTGGTGGATGTGATGGAGTGGGGGTTGAACGTGGAGGTTGTGCTATGTGAAATACCTCCTATTTCCATTCTTCAGCAGAATTTTTGATGTAAAAGTACATGCATTAAATTTTGCTGCTACTGCACAAGGTGATATCAGGTTGGCCACCTGCTATCTGAAATGTATACATTTGCTGGAGTAGTTTGAATGAACATGCAATGTGCTTTTTGCTTTGTGTCATTTCTTGTTTTTGTTTCTAAAGCCCATTTGACTTACAATATGATAACGAGATCTGAGGATTTAAGAGAAAAAAAAGAATTTTGAAAGAGATTTTGATCTCAATGAGACTTTGACTTTTAAAATAGTGTCATTTTAGTTAACATGGTAATATATATAGTATATAATGTATCTTTCTGTCACTAAGAAACTAAATTGTTGATGGAAATAACATTTTTACCTTGCTAACAGATCCATATAATGTTTTTCCTATGCTAAAAGTATCGTGAGCATTGGAACAACAGTGTACAGAGAACACATTCATGAAGGTTAGGGATAATCTTATGGACAACAGTGGACTGATCTCTGTTCTTGTTCTGTTAGACCTCAGTGTATCTCTCAAAGTCATTGCACTGCAGTGGTTTTAATCATATAAATATCCAGTTTGCACATGTAAGTGGGGAGTCTTAGTCACACACTAAGGGTAATTGTGGAGTTCCAAAGGGTTCTGTGCTAAGACCAATTCTATTTACATTCTCTGCTTAGGCTGCTGCCCCTGCGACCCGGCCCCGAATAAGCGGAAGAAGATGGAGGGATGGACGGATGGATGGATGGATGATTCTCAGTAATTCTTCAGGTCAGTGACGGGTTGCTGTCCCCAGTGGAGTTTTCTTGTTCGCAAGTGAGCGGAGGGTGGTGCATGAAAGATGGATAGATAAGGTGTTGGCAAATGATTTACAAACAATTATTAAGTTGAAATGTCTAATAGATGTAGAAACTTCGATTGTTAGTGAACCTCCTAACTGTAACTGCTAACTATATAGTTTATTCTCACTTTATTTGGTGAAATCATGCACAAGCACAAAATGCCTGGGCAGAGTACAGAGGAGAAAACTGAAAGGTTTTTTTTGTTGACTAGTGCTGCTGTGGCTGCCTACCATGTTAGCAATTATCCAGCAAATTGCAGCTGTTTATCAAACATCCCTTTGCACAGTTTCTCAGTATGGATATATTCAACCCATGAGTAAATTCACTCGATTAGTAAATAGAAATTTCACACCATTGCCTTTTTAAACTAGTTTATATTGTACCTTACATAGTGCTTTGGAAAATTCACAATATAATACATGCCAGTTGCTTTTGAAAAATATGATTACTACCCAACCCCTACCCCACAAGTCCCTAAACATAGTTGCTATAGCAATGCCAGACTTTGAATGGAAAAATATCAGGAATAAAGCTACAGCCTCAGCCTTGAGTTTGAGCACACAGCCAGGGAGCGAGTTAAAATGATTCTGTTTCATTAGTCGAAGGGGAAATAGTATGGATTCATACAGAAACCTATTTTTTAAATTAGCTTTACAATATTATGACCTGGATGATAATTATGGATGAATTTTAATGAGTGCATTTAATGAAGGTGTGTAAAAATCGTAAACATGAATGAATAAAATGATCTGTCAGTTGGAAGATAATTGCACTGCATTATGATCTGCAATAGCTGATTATCTCTCGCCACGAGCCATTCTGATAATTAGTTTAAAGTGTGATTAAAAAGGGTGGGAGGTTGACATCAGTCAGGTTGCTTTTTGTATAGTTTCGTGTTTTAAACCAAAAGTGCAACACACACATTACAATATGCATCAAACACTTTGCATGAATAAATGTGCATGTTTTAGAAAGTTAAAACTAATAATAATAAGGTGTCATTTTTTTATATATATATTTATGTCAGAAACTAATACATGACCAGCACTGGTTGTTCCAGACGAACATTTCTTTTGGTTTTGTGTTCTGAATTGCCCTATTTTCTCCTGGCAAGGATAGAGTGGTAATATGCGGGAGAGACAGAGTGATCCTTCCAATCAGCTTCCATGGCAACAGGCCACCGGGGGGAGGGAAGGGAGGATGAGGGACTTTGGAGGTGGAGGAAGAGGAGGAGGCAGCCAGAAGGGTTGTGGGGAGGTGGGGGCTGGGAGGTGGCAGAATCTAAAGCTGAAGCATGAGGGGAAGGCTGCGAGAGGTCTGGTTTTTCACAGAGAGGAAAAAAAAAACTGTGTGTGTGTATATACAAAGGCGGGGAGTTAAAATAACTGCAGCAGAGCCTTCGTTATGTTTCATTCTGTTTAATAAAGGATACATTACAATGTCTTTATTGCAGAAATGGAAAGTATGAAATGTACAGAAACACTGTAATTGCTAGCTGTCCCATCCACATATAATGAGTGACGTCTGAGCTGCTTTGCCTCTTAAGGCCACTAGATGGACTGTAATCATGATAACCCAAACATTTTCCAATCCCAATACTGTTGTCAGATATACCACACACAGTAAGTATCTGGTACTTTTCCCTTAAAGGGGCCAACAGTGTTCAGTCTGCATCTAATTAATGAGTTCAGTCTACCTATTTGACCTCATGGTAACTATGTTCCATTTCAAAAGACACAGTTACCAAAAAGGTGCCTGCATGTTCCTAAGATTCTAACAGCTTATTAGATTTTAACGTGCGGTATCAGGAGAGGGTCAGTGCTGGTCAAAATACAAAAAGAGTTTAGTTAACAGACATGGCTGTAGTCTCTGATCTTAGTGCACATATATAGTTGCAACCAACAATTAATTTCATTTGTAATAGACAGCTTGTTATATAAAATATACATATATAAAAATCATACAGACATATTAACAAAGCACTTTTTAAACTAAAAAGAAATCAAAAAATTTAAAGCAGTTTTCTTCTCATGAAAAATAGAAAGTTTGAAAAACTGCCACCAGAGAATTTTTGCTGTGTTGCCTAAAGCAATTACATCAATGATTGATCAGTTGCCAGTCTGTCACACTGATTTGTGTCTCCAACTGTGTGTTGTGTGTTTTTTTGACTACTGGTCGTTTCGCATCGCTTTGAATCTCCTTGTACTCCTTTTGTTATGTCCTTGTGTCTTTTGGTAGGTTTATTTATTTTATTTTGTTACCTTCCCCAAGCTGATACTTTCGGTAGCATTTGCGTGTCATTCTGTCTGTAAACACAAAAGCTTGAAATGTTTTGAATGAATTCTGGTATAACTTTGTAGGGATGTAGAGTAGGGTCATGTTAATAATCTATTAAAATTTAAAGTACAGCCACCAAGGTCTGATTCATGATTCGCTGATTTTGGTCCTCTAGGTCTTTGCCATGTAGACCCATTCAATGGCCTTAATAATAGAAAATGACCAAGATTTATCACCAAATCGGTGCTAACAGCAAATTAACAACTACTGTCTCATTATTCTGATGACAATTTTTCTCAGTGGACAGATGACCTCCAAATAGCCCTTCTGCTTACTAACCATTTAACTGAAGTGACTGCCGCAGCCCTCAGCCCTAATTTGTCATGCCATCAGTGACCAGCAGAGGGTGGTCTTGTCAATGACGCCATCTTTTTACTGCAAATTTTTGCTTCAGCTTGAGTCAGGAGCCCATCATTAACTCTTTGTCCTGTTTTGCTGCCTGGCTGGGTGTAATTATTTCCCCAGCGACTCAGTCAAAGGACTCAGTGGTCTCGCTGCACGGTAACCGAAACAGACCTCTACAATAAAAATACAAAATGAGAGAGCTGGTTGGGCTGAGGGAACTGGTTAACATTTGGCACAAAAATGTAAGAGAAATAAAAAATATATAATAATTGTGCAGTAATTTCATTTTCCCAAAACATAAACATTTCTGGCTGATAGATCTGAGGAAGGTCAGAATCTGTGTATTAACAGATTTTTAAATCGAACATAAGAACACTGGACATAATGAAAAGTGGTGTGTGGGGCTGAAAATATGCAGATGCATTGGAAAATAGCATTCCGAGCAGATTAAAAGCCTGGCTCACAGTTTTATTTTCCTGCCTGGATCCCTCGCTGAGACATTGTGGTATGGTCATTTCCATCCATAATAGTCAGCTCACATTAAGTTATCAGTGATATACAACATCGTCCTGTTGGACATCATGTGGACAAGATTCTGACAGAAAAACAGGATGTTAGCTGTAGAAAAATGTGCTGAGGGAAATCTGTGTACACTTTTCTACAGCTAACATTTGTTAGTTTGGTTTATTTGATTTTTTGGCTCAAGTTGTTTGTTTATGAGAATATAAGAAAATACAAAGAGGAACGTATAGCTTTTTCTTATCTCTTATCAGTCTGCATCAAACCTATTCTTAGTATTTTGAACAGTGGGCTCCAGCTCCAATATGGCTAAGGTCCCTGGAATGAACTTTTTATTTTACAAGTGGTTAAAAGAAGATGAACATAGGAGTCTGAGATTAGTGTAGACACACAAAAAAAATGTGAAAAAAATATCGAAATCTCACACACAATTATTCAAAGCCACTGAGACACTAGTTATATAACAATTTACCCTAAATTCTAGAATATTTTTTAGAATTTATCAGAACATATTTAAATGATTACTTAGGGGAAAGAAAAGAGATGATTGAGGTTACCTACAACCACTGCTACTTTCATTTTCATTTCAACCTATTTTCCTATACCAACCTATATCAACCTATAAAACAAGACTGTTTTCCCACAGTCTTGTTTTATCACAATTGTATTGCAAAGTAACGAAATATAAGTATCATTAATCTACTTAAGCGGTAACTAGCTTAGCAACTGTTTTAGGCAGCCCAGCAGTACCAGTAGGGTTTTTAAAGAAACAGTGATTACAAAAAAAGTGCATTTATTTTTTAAAATGTTTTTTTAAATAGCTAATATGGCTCCTTTATTTCTAGTTTATTCTGTTCCACCATAAGATATCTGATATAATTCCTACTATAAACTCTGGAGAAAAATACAGATTTTAAGTGACTTTTTTAGATTTTAAGTCCAGTCATAGGAATGTCTGTTAAAACCTCTTCAGCCCCAAGGGGGTTTCTGAGCTTCCTGCTCGAAAATGCAATGCCTAAATTAAATTGATTATTTCCCTGCAATTACAAACTCCGTCCTTACAATCTTGGTATCAAAATGAAGCTAACACTTGGGACATTTAATCAGAGGTGTAAATATTAAAGCAGATATTACTGTGTCAAAGTTACTGAGACTGGAACACAGAAAAAGGAAGTGGATTTTATTCTCGCCTAATTTTTTTCTTCTTTTGAGGCTAATTCGGTGAATTTTGGTCCGATCGTGGTCAAACTTTGTGTGTTTACGCAGTGATAGCCCTGGAAGCTAGCCAGCCTATTTATAACCGGTTACATGAAGTCTGAAGACTGTCTGGTTCTCGTTTGCGTGTTTAGCAGACTTCTGCGCATTTACGTAACTGCTCGTTTAATCGCGGCTTGTTTTCGGTGTGTTTGGTGGTTGTAGAAATGGTTTATATGACATTTTAGCTGAGATTCTGAGGTTTCTGGGGATACCACACATGTCTGGAGTTATATTTCTCAACCGGCGTTATAACCGATTAAACGTGATCTCCTCCCTTTTGCCCCCGGTACCGGGGGCGTGGGGCTTAAGAGGTTAATTCACAAATATGGTGATTTCCAAAGAGCTATGAGCCAAAAACTATAGTGTGCAGTCCATGCTGGGGTAATTTAATGTAAGTGAAGAAGTCGAGGACAAAACACCAAGTGTCACCTAAAAACCAGATCCCATCTATACCAGATGATCAGTATCTGAATGTCATGCCCTAAAAAAATAGGAAAAAATCCAGCAAAGACCTGAAACAGGACCAGGGAGATGTATCTGGCCCTTCAGTGAAACCATCTACTTTCACTGACACCTTATCAGAAATGATTCAGCGGAAGAGCGGCTGTAAGGAAGTCATTCAAGGAGGAATGTTAATTGGTGACAACCAGTCTTATCTAGTGATGAATCTAAAGATTTAGGTTAAACTCATCATCACTCTGTATAGAAGAGGTAAAAAGACAGGTACTGTGTCTACAGCCATCTGTAAAATATCAGTACATTTCTGAACAACTGCAAATACTCACCTATTGTGAATCTGAAATTGTTCATTAAAATCACTGATCTTTTTCCAGTTTGTCCTGCCACTGAGAATTTTTCATGGACTGGCTTCCACAGAGTCTGGACCTCAGATATTACCGAAGCAGTGGACTTGTGGAACATAAGGCACCCAAGATCCAAAAGAAGCTTTGGAACATCCTTCAGTGAGTCTTGGAGTCTAATACTGAAGACTAAAAGAAATTACAAGAAAGCCTGAGTACAGCCTGTGTTGAACAATAACCAAAATATTGACCTTAAATCTCATTAGATTTGTACACTTTATTTTTGCTGTAGATGCTGTAATTCTGTGCAGTTTGCACATTATAATAAATCACTGCTATCCCATTTCTCATTTTTCTTTTAAAAAATAAAGAAAAGCGTTTGTCTTGAAACTTGTACAAAGTACCCGCCCTATGATTTGTTGCTGCACTGCATTTTCTATCCAATATAAGCCTCTGACTTTTTTGTGAATGAGTTTTCACTTATTAAAATGACCTCACCTCCAATGATTCCTCTGTGTGTTTCCAGGTAGTAAACACCAGATGGCAGACTTCACCTTTAAAACAGACTTATTATGTAGCCATTCAAATACACATGCAACAACTCTACTATCAAGGTTAATGTCACCAGTAACAGCATATTTTGGCTAAATGTGACAAAATAAATATTTTTACTGCCCAGTATACATGTCAAAAAAGGGCACTAAATGTGATGTTTTGCTGGAAATATATCCCTGTAAGAGCCCATAAGGTCCCCGGATCTTGCTTAGTTAACCTAGTGGCCCATTAAAAAAACCTGTTACAAGCAGATACAAAGTATTTCACTGTTTATGCTCCCATTAAAAACGCAGTACAAGTTGCAGCCAGCTGTGGTGTGTGAATGCGAAAAAGATGAAACAGTCATTTTTTCCAAGTCAGAAGAGGAGGAGGTGGCTGAGAGCCAGTCAGGAGAGCAGATGGCATCTCCATCTGTCTGGTCTGTTTAAAGAGCACTGCAGGCGAGGCCCCAAGCCAAACAAGCCAGCTACACGGTCTGGGATGATCTCAGAGCTTTCACTCTTGCATTGCACCCTAAAGCTATCAAGATTTGATCCTTTCACAGAACTCCCAAATCACTGCACTTTGCAGTGTAACCCAACTTTAAAGACTGTAAATGAACTGATTTGCTAGAGAGAATATTACAAGTATATGGATGCATAAATATAAATAAGTATACTTGTTGTTCCTAGAGTATTTAAAAGTAGAATGGGAGGGAGAGCCTTCAGTTTTCAGGCCCCTCTTCTGTGGAACCAGCTTCCAGTTTGGATTCGGGAGACAGACACTATCTCTACTTTCAAGATTAGGCTTAAAACTTTCCTTTTTGCTAAAGCATATAGTTAGGGCTGGACCAGGTGACCCTGAATCCTCCCTTAGTTATGCTGCAATAGACGTAGGCTGCCGGGGATTCCCATGATGCATTGAGTTTTTCCTTTCCTTTACCTTTCTCACTCACTATGTGTTAACAGACCTCTCTGCATCGAATCATATCTGTTATTAATCTCTGTCTCTCTTCCACAGCATGTCTTTCATCCTGTTTTCCTTCTTTCACCCCAACCGGTCGCAGCAGATGGCCGCCCCTCCCTGAGCCTGGTTCTGCCGGAGGTTTCTTCCTGTTAAAAGGGAGTTTTTCCTTCCCACTGTCGCCAAAGTGCTTGCTCATAGGGGGTCATATAATTGTTGGGTTTTTCTCTGTATTTATTATTGTGCTATCTACTGTACAATATAAAGCGCCTTGAGGCAACTTTTGTTGTGATTTGGCGCTATATAAATAAAATTGAATTGAATTGAAACTGAATAAATCCAACCAGAGGAAATGTAGCTATTCACAAAAAGTCGAGTTTTCCTTCTTTGCACAGTCTGTTGCTTCACCTTCAAAGACCATGCATTGTGCTGCTTTCATTTTTGATAGACATGGTTGTTAACATCGCTCTACTCTGGCCTGCTGTATGCAGGCAAAGCAGGAAGTACAAACCTCAGTAATAGGAGAAGTGTTGCTGTCATCTGATACTGAATGCTGTGTCTACCTGTGTCCCTAGAAAGTGATCAGAAAGCACATTCTGAATAACAAAGTAGAGCTCATAATATAAAATTGGCTGCATGTTTCCTTTAACAGCTTTTTTTTGTCATATAACACTGAGAAATATTATCATTTCATAAATTGTACAGAAGCGATGGGGAAGAATACAATCTTTTCCACAACACTGACTAGACCAAGGAGCTTATCCTGGATTTCAAGAAGAAAGCTCCCCCTCTGGAACCTGTGTGTATTAAAGGTGCTGAACTGGAACATGTTTACAATTTCAAGTTTCAGAGTCTGTCAACCGCCAACATTCTGAGATGGTCAGAAAATATTTCAGTTATGCTATTTCATTAGGTCAGTAAAAGAAGCAAGCCTTAAGCTGCCAGCCCGGCCTTACAGAGAAGAGGTACTTCACAAGACTGTGAGGAAGCGCCACGCAAAGAAAAAGCTAGACCTTCCATAGACGTATTAAACTGTAACAAGCAAAATGAGCACACAGCTCTCTTCCATGGACACGTTGCAGGGTGAGTGAAGTCAGGTCAAGGAAGTCAGAGGCATAAGCTGAGTTACCAGAGACCAGAGAACACCAGGAAAAACAGGAAGCATTAGCACAATAATATTAATCATTTGAGACATCATAGAAAAATAGCTTCAATGTTTTGATTTCTGTGATGAAATTGTGAGTATAAGGTTAGAAAAGCATATGTTTCTGATTAAGTTTGTTTGGTCCTGAGAAGACAGTGTAGAGTAGGTTTGTCAGAATGTTTGTCACATCTTTATCACAGTGCCCAATAGTGCCTGTTTATTCTGAAATTCTGTATCTGAAAGGCTAAAACATGCTAACGCTCAGTGGATGCTAACACAGGTGCTAATTGTCCATGGGTTCATCCAGCTTATTTTACATAGTTTGTTTAATCCTGATTAGACAGTGAGGAGTAGGTTTATTACATCTTTATCACAGTGCCCAATAGTGCCTGTTGATCTGAAATTCTGTATCTGAAAGGCTAAAACATGCTAACACTCAGTAGATGCTAACACAGGTTCTAATCAAATTGAAATATTTAATTTTAGATTAGAAGTTAGACATATGTTGTATTCCACTATAAATTTGTTCAAACTGTACTAATTTAACTGGCATTAACTACCAGTTGGTCAAAGGCATTATTATCTGATGAAGTTTTGCCTTGTTTCACATTTTCTACCCAGATATCCTAGCTACAGTGGCCCTAAAAGCTGCCCATGGGTGCCCAAACAGCAAAGTTCCCTTTCCTAAATTTAGTTATCTGGTGTTAAGGTACAGTGAGTTCACTGCATAAACCAGAGGTCTGTTGTGTCGGGGGAAAAGGTTTTCATGCAAGACAGAACCAAACTAGTATAAATCCATGAAATTAAAACAAATGGCTAAAAGAAGCCAGCAGCTAGAGAGGTACAGGTGATAACTCTCCAGGTTTAGTCACTTGAATCACAGTTCATATAGTTTATTTATGAGAATAATAATACAGGATAAGCCAGGCCTTCCAAAGGCCATTTATCTTTAGCTGAAAAGGAACATCACAATCAATCAATAAATGCTGGGTGTTTTAGGCATTCTCTGCAACATAAAGAAACTAACAATAATAAATAATGTGCATTGAGGTGACATTTTTAGCCAGGCATCAGGGCTGTGGGATGCTGCTACATTTCCAGACTTTTATTGGGAACCAGAAGGTCCTTTTGACCCTTTAAGTGGTGCCATGTTAAACTATGCTAAGTGCTCGTATTTGGTAGCAATATCATTCAGTGGTTTACTGGAATATATGACATCTGTGTCTAGATATAATTTGTGGCATTGTAGACAAAATAAAATGTGAATTGCTGCTTCCATCTTCTTGTCTTATCAAAAGAATCATATTTCAGCCTGTCCTCTAAATGCAGTCGTCTGGAGTCCTTGGCCAGAAATCAGCGAGGGAGCCCACACACAACCAGCAGCATCTTTACTGTAATAGAAGCAGACAGTGTTTGTACCCTGCTGAATCTTCACCATAATGTCTCTCTGAAGGCCTGGGCTAAAATATCACCTTATATCATCTGTTAATGAAGAAAATCCTCTCTAAACTTTGTGTTAGGGGACACATAAAGTCCCCTTCTGCTTATCCCTGCACTTCAAACAGTGTGTATAAGCTTGTGCGTATGTGAGTGTTTCTATCTGTTTTGACTATGCTACACATCAAGATGCATATCACAGAAAATCTTAACTACTTCATTAGTCCAGAACATGTCCTCAGTGGCCAGTTTTCTTTAAAACTGACCTTCTTCGCTTGCAGAAGTGAAATAACGTTGGAAATAGAAAGTGGCTTAATCAGATACAAAACTACACTTGTAGTTCTTTTCTTCTGTGTATATCAGAGTAACTGCAGTAAGCTGAGTGGCCTCAGTAGACACAGGATCCAGCAGAAAGTGACACACTCTGGCCATTTCTGAATAATGTATGTGCCGCTGGTATAAATGGAGTGATACTGTGTCCTCTAAAGTACTATCAGATGAATATATCATGACCGCTCATTCATTAAGACTGGATTATCGGGATTGCTTCTCGATTCTTTTCCCTCTGTTTGTGTATTGATGTTTCTGCTGTGGCTGCAACTCCCTCTTTCAGCCACATAACTACTGTTTTTCTTTCTATCTAGTCCTGTAACTAAGCTTTTCTCATGGCTCTTCCTCTCTCCTCCCACTCTGTTCTTCACCATTTGACTCCTGCTCAGCTTTGCCAGCTCATGTGAGGTGAAAATAGTGACTCCAGCTGCTTCCCTTGCTCCCTGTTAAGAGTGTAAACATGGTACAGCATAGTGGAAATTACACTTTGACAGGATGAGACAGTTGAAATGAATTTTTCAGAAGTTAAATGTAAGCGGTGCAAGAGGAAACTGAGTTAAAGTGTTCATTTCTCTCTTTGTGTTAGTAGTCAGTGAAGGAAAACACTTCCCAGGAAGAGCTGGTGCGGTTGTTGAAACATTAACAATATATTTGCCTTCATGGATGCAGCGTGGGCCATCAGCTTAGGTGTTAAGGGCCTTCCATCATTTGTTCAGAAATAATAGGCTCTCCTACCCTCCCCGGACCTGGTGTCAAAGGGAGGATGGGTGAGGCAAAAAGCTGTTAACCTGCTTCCTGGAAACCTTCTGGGATTGGTTTGTGGTCCCACAGTCGTCAGTGGTGTGTGTGTTATATCTATAAAAACAGCAGGAAAATCAACCAGTGTGTCTCTATGGTTATCTGGTTTTCTTCAGAACTTATATGAAATGTCACATTTGATGAAGGTTACAAAATTGTGTGTTTTCCCACAGGAAATGTTACACACAGCTCAGTGTTAGAACATTTGTTAGTTCAGGCTTCTTGTCATCATGATGATATCATGTGCAACCTTTGTGTGTCTCTATGCTGATGTGTTCAGTTAGGTATCTTAAAAAAAATAAACAGAAATATAGGATGGTGGGAAAACCGCTCTTATTGCACAACTCAAGAAAATGTACTTTATATGCACTGTGGGCCAAGTTAGCATTACATATTACAGTAAACCCAAAGCTTTATTACCCACATTCACACATTCTGTATTTCATAGAAAAAACAGATATTACAGTTTAACCATCAACAGGTGACTTGAGGCCAGCCGGAGCATGTGCTTCTCAATTATTAGCATGAGCATAAAATTTGAATCAGTGACTTGAGTGACCAGTGAGAAATCTGAAGGATTGTGAAACAAATATCCCAGGAGCAAACCTACCTGGAACCCTCATGTAATTCCAGGAAGCTTTTATTTTGGAGGAGTTTCTAAAATGCATTTGCAGCAGCTGCAAGTTTTGTGAAAACCCACAGTCAGTTTTCAGGTTTTCACAATTGCACCGTTCATATTTAATTAGTAGTAGTGCACAACTACAGAAATGAACAAGTGTAAGAGAAATTAAGTTGCTAAATGTAGCTACATGGATTTATGCATTTCCACAGAAATCTCTAGCCGGACCTCCTTGATGACAAAATGCACTTCATGACAGATGGCAAATGTGAGTCCTGGAAAAGCACAGGAGTGGTTTCTAACATTTACTGTGATAGCATCCAAAACACCAGAACACAGAAGCTGAAACAGCACAAATGGTTTAGCTGTACATCTTTGCCTTACACAAATGTCTGTTTTATATGTACAATCAACATGAGTGAAATGATACATTTGCCATAAAATGTATCTAAATATAATGTAAAGGTACTATTATGAATATAATTAAGGAAGCATTAAGCTCTTTAACCATTATTAACTATATATTTTAAGCTGTTAAAGAGGGAACTTAACAGAAGGTTAGGGTTCCCTGTCCCATTTCCCGCTTCTTTATTCTCAGGCAGACAGCTTCTCTTTTTTGTAAACATGTGACTTTACCTTGTCTTCTGTGAGCATGAGTGATTCGAGGGCAGAGGAGAAAGGAAAAACTTTCCCTGTGAACTTTTGCTATTCTCCTCCTCCTTCCTCGAGCCTCTTACTGTGCCCAACCCAGAGCGCTCTCTAGACAGAGAGGGACTTGAGTAACATCTCATCTCTGTCCCTCATCCTCTCATACCTCCCTCGCTTCCTGATTCACCTGACACAATAGACTTCCCCTCAGAGCATCAGCCTGAAGAGAAAAGAGGTAGTGGGGGTGTACGGTTTCTTAACAACAATGGAAATTCAATCAGGAAATAGAGAGGAGGAGGCGAGTGTGACCTTGGGCTCCGTTTCTCAGAGTCCCTCTGGGCTACAGGTAGAAGCATCAGATGATCCGGTGCTCAGAGAGGACCTACAGGCTACTAAGAGGATTGAGAGGTTTGACATCCCGCTCGATAGCCTGAAGAGGATGTTTGAGAAGCCTGCTGTAGCAAACACAGTAAGTACTTTGACTGTAAAGTTTTGTCTTTATATTTCAATGTGAACTGCACTTTTGTGAGCAGTGACATCCATATTTCTCCAGGGGAAATGAGTGGCATAGGTAACTGCCACTTTTTGCTGAGTGTGTCAGGTAGATGGATGGCTTTAATGCAATGTGCATTTGAACAAATTGAAAATCTCTTGCAACCTTCAGAAAAATGTAAAGTCAGTAGTGGTAGCATGACTGTGAAGTCATGCTTCAGGCAAAAGCCATCAAGTTTACGAGGAGTGAAAGTGTACACTATGCAGATTTCACTGCTGCAGACTGTAGCTCTCTTTCTTTATGTATTGGCAGGGGCTGACCTTTACTGGTGACTTATTTTTGGATATAATGGGAAAGAAAACACACATCGCTGTTTATCTCTCTATTTACTTTAGTACAGTTATCTTGCCGGCAGTTTGGAGTTTTCCATCACTTTGTTGATTCTGGAAGAAAATGCTTATAGGACACGTCTCCTTACCCGAGAGGGGGACGGCCTTCTCTCCCTAGCTTTGTTTTTCCATCCAAGCTGGCTTCTCTGAAGGGAAAATCTAAGTCTATTGGAATTGAAGTGTTCCATTATGAGACAAGCTCCCATTTACCAAATGTCTGATGATGGCACAAAAAGGCCCAGATGACCTACTTTTTTTGTTCCTAATGTGGTTGAGAGACCAATTCAAACCCCTTAAATTATTCCAAACGCATAAAATAAAAGGCAACAAAATCCAAAACAGCTGATGAATTATGGACCATGTAGTTTTAAGTATACAACGGTGCTGAGTGGTGGCGGAGATGCACTGATATTTGACACCCTGTTATTTAAGACCTATTTTGGGGGGCTTTATGGTTAAGCAGGATTTTAAAAATAACCCTGTAATTGGTATGTCGGCTGTTGCTGGAAGCAGCGTGAAGCTTCTGTGTTAGACTGAGAAGAGACAAAGAGAGGAGAGAGGTGGGTCCATCAGAATTCACACCTGGCTCCTGAGATGAAAACATTTTATGTCTGTGACTAATGAGGTACATCACTAAAGTCAAGATTTAACCATAGCAGCTTCAGACGTTTTCTTTTGCTTTTTAGTTTAGCTTTTAGTATATTCTAATTTTTCTTAATCAGAGCGGTTTGGACTACACTTATCTGACCTCTAACAATCTCAGGAATTAACACCTACACTTTGGCTTTATTTTGGCTCTTGCATTTCAGTTTCCCATGTATAAAACTTTGTTATCTCACCATTAGGAAAATGGTGCTAGGCTTTGATACACAAAGAAATGTTGATACATGTGTTCTCAGTGTTATCAGTCAGTCTTGTAGTATTTGGTTTAGTAAAGCTGTTTGAGCAAAGAGTTTTTCTGTAAACAAGGCGTTAAATGACTCTTTGTAAGGTGAGAGAAGTGACTTGTAGTGGCAAACATGAAGAGACACATGCTTGCTTTTCTTTATCCATACAAAGCTGTATGTAGCATGTAGCATTACTGCTTCAGTTATGCTTATGTCTATATTAGCGTGTTTTACATCTGTAGCAGGATATTGTTTTTGTTAATAGCTACTAGCTAACATTAGCATTCAGCAGCCAAAGAGAGAAGTATTTTTTCAGTGTAGACCAAAGCAGAAGTCATTTTTAAACATAATCACTCATTCATTTGCAGTATCACAAAGCAGGAGGGGAAACTGTACTTTTCTTTTAAATTTACTGTCATTTTGTTAACTAGCTTAAAATGTCAGTACAGAGTTTTGCGTATTTTACTACTGTACTTACAGTCTACTTCCAGTAAAGACTGCTACCATAATGCTTCTGGGAAACAGTCACCTTTGCCTTTCTTTGTTTCTTAACTAATCAGCTTACCACCTTGCAAAACTTTCTATCAGACTCAAGTCTTCTAATGATGAGTTGGTTGTTTTTTATATATATTCAAAAGTATTTCTCTCTTACGTGTGTCTCTCTAAGAAAACAAAAATAGATCAGTTATTTATATTCTTTTTAGATAACAATCTGTATAGCTGGTCAAAAGTCTGTGTGTCGTAAGCTGGCACTGCTACACATGCTGTATCTTGGCACTGTATCATGAGTGCTCATAGTCAGCTCCTTAGAAAGAAAAAAAAACAAGCCTGTAGTCAGTGTCAGTGGAGCATATGGGCAGTATTCCCAGATTCACAGAGAGAGTGAGGACTAGCACTCTGCAACCGGCTGGCTATAAAACCTGACCTCATCTCCAGCTTATCTGTATTGTCGTGCTTCATATTTGATGATGCACAGCATTTTTCTATCTGTGCTCCATTTCATTTATTTAAACAGCACAATGCCATTCGATGGTCAGCAAAAGCAATGTGTGATGGATTCCCGGGTGGTCGCTCAGCTGTGGCCAGAATCCACAGTGTTGATCGGGAGAGAGGACTGAGAGGATTGTTCGCAACAATCGTGGATTTGAAAGGATGTAAGGTGTTATTGTGCAAGGAGTATGTTATTTTGTAGTTGTGTAGTATGCGTGGGATACTGGCTTGCGTTTACAACATCTGCCTGCCCTTCTGGTCATGACTGTGCACACAAGGAAGAATAAACACATGCTTTAAACAGATGTAGTGGTGCAGTGTCATGTTCAACTCTTTTAAGCTTGAATGGGCTCTGTATATATGCACAAATGTGGGCCACTGACCAGGACACTGGATGGTTAAAATGTATACACATGGCTTTCTGGCGTTAATGCCATGAGTTGGTGCTCATTCATTATGCGATGGCCGCTGTTTGCCAGTGGGTGGCAGTGTAATATCTGTTGGACTGAGGAGGTAAGCTGATGTTCACAACAGTCACCGTATAGGTCAAACTGTGTGCGGAGGAAGATAAATAATATGGTCTTAATCAGGAAGTTATCACAGTGAGACAATTGCTAATCACCTATGCTAATTACAGTTGATTCCTAAGCCCAGAAGATCTCTTAAAATGGCCTTTTTATTTGTCTAAGGCTGTCAGATTATCAGGATTTACATAAACGGTGAAACATTTAATTCTGATGCGTCTGGTGGATTTTAAACCCAACATAACAGAGTTTAAAAGGATTTCATACTATGGTATAATCCTGGTCACAGCTGGGTAACAGGATAACATGGTTAAAGATAGAGAGTCGTTTAAGCTTTTTTAGGCAGAGGTCTCATGGTCTCTGGTTTCTGGCTCAAACTGTGTCTACATAAATTCGGACAGCGGCACAAGAGGTCTGGAATGTTCCCCCAGTTTATTTTCATAACCTAAATCATCACTGTCACTGACTCACTTTCAGACATTTGGACTGATTCAAGCGATAGTTGGAAATATTTTCTCTAAACCTTTCACGATATGCTCTTGACGAAAGACCTGTATTCAAACAGTGTTTGATATGAAAGGCAGCAAAAAGAGCAATGCATTAGACTTTTCATATAGTTCATTTGTGCTGCTTTTTTAAAGTCGTCTTTTGCCTGCTTTTAAGTGAGTGGGATTTTGCCACTCTGTCACACTTAGGAATCCCATTGTAAAGTGCCAGATGACATGCTGAAAGCTGAAAAATGAGACCGCTTTTTGCTTAATTGTGAACCATTTTCCACAAAATAAAAAGACGAGATCAATCAATATGCACCACCATACCTAAACACACTTAATTAAATATTAAAAAAACTAAGAGCCACAACGCGTCCCTGCAAGAAATCAATCCAGACTTGATGAGGACGCTAGCGTCTTTATCAAGTGCATTGGGCTCGTAAAAATTCCATTAACACTTTACCAGGCATCTATTTTGTCTCTGATTCAAATCTTTTAATGGAACTGGCATCACAGGCGTGTGTGTGTGAGTTGCTAGTCTTGCTGCATGATGATGAAGGTTTGTTGCTTGTCTCCTTGGTTGTGAGAATAGTCACACGCTACCAAACAGAAGCTCTAAATCGCTCTGCTTTATTTGACTCAAAGGAGTCTTTTTCCTTCCGTTCCGTTGTTTGTGGAGTGTACAAATATAAAATCTTCTGTTTATTTAAGTCTGTGGTTGTTAAGGTTGTTTCTATAGGTACTGTACCATATGCACATTTCCAATGTATGATAATCAATTTCCATGTGTGGGAAATGAATGCATATCTCCAGTTCTCTGTTTTTTCCATACAAATTTTTGTGTGACTCACATGGTCTTTTTTTCTAAACCAGTATTATATACACAGCCCCACAAAAGCATGTGTGTTAAACAGTTAGTCCAAGACCTCAAGGCTCATTCTTTGAATCATTCAGTGTGGCGTTGCAAGGGCACCACCGCACATACCCCCGTGTGTGCCAGTCGTCGTTGCCATAGCGAAACAAAAGGGGAAGTGCTCCTGAGATAAGGCGCACAATGCAAATTAGGTGGTTGTAAACCTTTTGAGTAGAGCATTGAAAATGCAGAGAATAAAGAGGAGGTTACAGTTAAGCCATAGCCATGCTAGCAGCCCTGTAAATCTAGACTTAGTCACACGAGATCTTTGATTGGAAAATATAAACGATAAATATAATGGCAAACATGGCCATGCTTACAAGTAGTAGAAGTTTATCATCAGTATATCTTCTGTTAGTTGAAAGGGAAACTCATTTTTTTTTACTTACTTTCAAAAAATATAAATATGCACAAGTGTATAAAACAAGTAGGACATTCCATCTGTTGGAGGACCCTGTAACCTCAAAAAGTGCACACGCACGATACTGATACGCCCTCACTATCACCCTCCCTCCCCCGAATCCAACGCTTACCTCCCATCCGATGTGAACAGCGGATCAGCTGGAGCCGCAATCGAAGATTGCAGCGCTCCCAGATCCAGCGGTACACACTGGAATATTCTCCCATGTTGCTTGTCTGTGTTTTATTGTGTTATGGTGTGTTGGTATCTGTACATTCCTGGATTATCCTTTTGTGTTACACATTTCAATGTTTTTTTCCTTGCTACCTAGCCTTACCTGTCTCCCCAATGTGATGTTTGTGTATTGTATGTACGGTCGGCAAGGTCTGTCATCTCGGTTGTGGGCAACTGCAACTGACAAATAAAGGCTATCTCATGCCATCTCATCTCAACTCATCTCAAAAAACCCAGGTTTTATTTGAGTTTTTGTTTTTCTTGTAGAGGTTGATACTATTATATAATGCAACCTTTGTGCTAATGTTTGATTAAAGTGTTACTCTTAAAAAACAGGATTTTTGATGCATGTAAAAAAGAAACAGCTGGTTGTGGTAGCGACTGATGTCAAAAGGGCAGAATTTCAGCTTTAATTCAAAGGGTTTAAATAATTAAATTTTTTTAAGATAGTGCTCAGTTTTTAGAGAATTAAAAAAAATAATTGGATAGTTGACTGACAAATGGTTTCATGCCCAGGTGAGGCTCATTCTCTCATTATTTCAGATAAGCAGATAAAGGATCTGGAATTGATTCCAGGTGTTGGACTTGTATTTGGTAGATGTTCATTTTTTTTTATTTATTTTTTTGGCCTGTCCCGTTTGGCTCTTTTGCCATCAGAATTATTGTCTAAAGGCGAAGAAAGATGCCCAACGGATTTACTTTACCAAATGGACCATTCCAGCCTTGCCGTAATGGTCTATTTGATTCACCTTTTATTGTTTATTTTATTTTATTTTCACTTGCTAAATACGGGACAGACTTGACTGGGGAAAAGAAAGGGGAGAAAGAAAGAGGGAAAGAAAAACAGCGGGGAAGAGGGACGGGGAAAAAGGGCAAAAAACAAAAACCAACAAAATAAGCAGACAAAAAATACATATATCAATCACCTGGATCACCTGTTGAGAAAGAAAAAAGAAAACAAGGAGAAGAAAACGAGAGCAATAGAATAAACAACATCACGATGATATATGGGAATATAACAGTAAATATTAAATATTAAACATTATTGTGCAGCACGTAAGATCGACAGCGCACAGTGTGCTATGAGGTAGGAGCCAAAAAGGGTGTAGTTTGTGTGTGTGAGCACCCGTGTGTACACCTGTGAGCATGAACGCACTTGTATTTAAAAGGTTCCTTCATGTAACGATCTGCTAGAGGGTGTGGGGGGCCACAGCCCCGTCCTCCAGGGCATGAAGCAGGTATGGAGGAGATCAAGACTCCAGACATCCAGAGGCCCTCAGAGCACAAGAGACCAAGGAAGACCAATGGAGGGGCAGCCGCACCACTATCCCAGAAAGAGCTGAGGGGAGCCCCAGATGAGGGGTCACTCAGCAGCCACGGAGCAGAAGCCAGGGGGGGTTGCAGTGACATGCCCGTGAGCTCCGCCGGCAGCCAGCTGTGCCAGAGTGACCGAGCCCCAGGCCGAGAGGCTGAGGGCACCCCACGCCCGAAGTGGCCCGAGCGAGCCCCAGGCTCCAGGCCCCGACAAGCAGCCACCAAGGAGTGAGCCGGTGTGTACCTGGACGCCCATCCCTGGACACAAAGAACCACCAACGCACCGATGTCTGAGGGCGTCTGCCACTGGCAGGGGAAGTGGTGGGGGGAGATAGACCTCCATACCTTGGAGGGCCTGAGATGTCCCTAGAGAGGTGGCGTCTGATACCCAACCTGACATATAGACACAGACAAACAGGTACACACAGATACAAACATCCATTCCCACCCTCATGCTCTCATATGCAATTACTCAACACTCACCCAACGTGGAGACAGACATAAATAGACACTGTACACACAATCACACTCCCCAAACGTACTCTAAGCCCCAGGTCTAGGTACGCTTGCCCCTGGGGTGGAGAGAAGCAGACTGCCCCGACTGAGCAGCAGCAGGGAGGCCCCACAATCCAGACCCCAATCGGACGGCCAACAGGCCGCAGAGAATGGGGGTGTGTGAAGACTCCAAACCTCCCTCCGCCCACTCATATGTAGTGTTGATGCATGTGTGTTCTAAGGTGCATTTAAAACCCAGGAGGGCATGGAGCTACTTGCCAGAGAGCAGCAGGTAAGCTCATAGCCCCTCCTGATAGCCCTCAATGTCTACATATATTTAAAATTGAGAGGTGGGCAACGGCGCCAGGGGTGAGGTTGTACACCCTGATGGTCTTTTGGATTCTGTGTAGCGTGCCGACCCCCAAGGTAGATGTTCATTTAAACTCTCAATATGAAAGTGAAGAAGTGAAGAAATGCAAATGCAGGAAACTTTGACTTGTGTTGTGAAACTCTTAAGCTGGTTTAAAAGAAGCTAATAGATTATGTGATGAATGTTGAGTTTTAATCGAAACTTTTTAATCTGTATTCACTGAATATGTGTATTGTATATCATCTCTCTTTTTTTTTTAGTCATATCTTTTTAAGTGGCCAAACAAATAATCATTCAGCACTATCAAAAGGCTCGGAAGACTATCCCTACTACACACTACTAGAATGGCCAATGAGCAGTTCATAATTCAATTCAATTTTATTTATACAGCGCCAAATCACAACAACAGTCATCTCAAGGTGCTTTATATTTTAAGGTAGAACCTACAATAATACATACAGAGAAAAACCCAACAATCAAATGACCCCCTATGAGCAAGCACTTTGGCGACAGTGGGAAGGAAAAACTCCCTTTTAACAGGAAGAAACCTCCAGCACAACCAGGCTCAGGGAGGGGTGGGGCCATCTGCTGCGACCGGTTTGGGTGAGAGAAGGAAGACAGGATAAAGACATGCTGTGGAAGAGAGACAGAGATTAATAACAAGTAACATAAGAGTCCCTTTGAATAAGTGGTAACTAATGTACTGTACCTAACATCCCAAAGCCTTCTTATTTTGTTTACAGGAGTGATTCTGATAGACTGGCGAGATATTTTTTTCTATTCATACAAAATCCAAATTTCACAACATATGGATATCATGTGGAAGAAGGAACAGATCTGTGGAGGAAAAAATAAACAAACAAAAACCCCTACTCATTTTAAAATGCATCCTTTGGGATGTAATTAAAATTACAGGAGGGCAAGGGGGTTTGCTGAAAAACAGAAGGTAATTTTGTCTGTAATTATTACTCCAGGAGGGATGAAAATTCCTTCCTTACACACAGTCTCTAGACTGGATTAAAATCACCAACCAAGGAAGTCAAAATTAAAATCAGCCCACCTACTGTTGAGAAAGCCCATATGCATTGAGCTTAGGTGACTCTAGTTTTAATATAACAGTCAGTTTGCTCATCTGCATGATCTTGTGTGACTCGCTCACATAATTATAGACTTAAATCCCCAAAATATGACCTAGGCATGTAGCCTATGTCAGTTACATGGTTCAGTTTATATTTGGGGGAGCCTGAAAACAGAGACAGATCCCAAGCCTCTTTGGAAGTCGACAATAAATAGTAGTGCCTGGTGATGTTGGAATTGCTCAGTGAACATTTAGAGAGCCAGGCGCCTGATGAAAGAGACTGAAATATGATTTACATTCAGCGAGCATGGGGCCATATTGTGAAAGAGAGGACTGCGAGAGTGCATGGGAGGGGCAGGCAGAGGGTAAGGAAGATGAAGATGGATAGGGAGCAATAAAGATTCAGAGTGAATCAGTGGGGGGTGGGAGTTGAAAGAGATTTCAAATGAGTGAGTTCATATTTTAGCAGGTGAAGCAGAGTCTGATTAACAAATTATATTCATGTTTCAATAATGATTAGCTTCATCAGGACCCACTTCAGGGCTGCACAATCACTGACATAACAAGGGTTTTCTTCATTTCCCCACATCTTTTTCTCTTTGGACACGAGCAGATGCTTGTCAGGTTTCAGCTCGAGTTAGAGTACACCGTCATTCAGGGGAGAAAAGCCTTGATTGCAGAAAAAGGATTTCTGCTGGCCAAGAGACAGAGAGTCTAAATGGTGACTACATACTGTATGAATGCATACACAGCATGAGTGCACTTATAGCAGTGCTTTGCAGAGACTCTTGTTCTTGTTGTGCTGTTAATGATCCTTTAGCTTAACCTCTTTTGTAGAAAAGAATTGGTAACATACAAAGAACTACTTTCTAGTTGCTGGGTTTCCGTCAAGTCATTTCCTGTTTAGTTTTGGTATCCGTGATGTTGATATCTTTACACCCTGCCCTGATTAGTCTCACCTGTGTTCTGTGAGACACACTTTTTTCCAATAAGTCCAAGTATCATTTACTTTGGTCGTTTACTTGGCTTTCTTCTGTATGACCTTGTGGACCTTTAGATTTACGTGTTTCACCTGTTCTTTGCTAGACTGACTCCCACTGCCTTCCTGCGTGCATATGACCTCTGCCTCTCTGAATTCAATTTGATTTAAGATTTACATTTTTTAATTGTATTCTGCTTCCTGGTGTCGTACTCTAGGGAGCAGAATATTTCTTTCGCTGTGGAATTGTGAACACGCTGAAGTAAAACTGAGTGTTAAAATCACTGATGAATATTCACTGAAGCTTTTGTCTGCATTTTTCATCCATGACTTTATAAAAGTTTGGGGTTTTTTTTCCAGCTTTTCTTCATGGTGAACTCTGCTGTCTCTCCCTTTTTGTGTTCAAGATGACTTTTCAACCAATCACTGACACTATGACCTTTTTCAGAGAAATGGAAGAAAGTGAGTGTCTTTGCATCTGTGTAGGTTGAATCTCCACAATCTCGGTGTCTCCCATAGTCAAAGACCTACACATATGCAAACAAATATAGGAACATACATCTTATAATCACTTTTTAATGTGATTTAATGACCTATAACTGCCCGATTACCTGTATTTATCATTCTATTTGTATATAAACATAAAGATTTTTTTCCCAGCTAAGTCTCTGTGAGCCATAAGTCTTTTGTTATGGCTTCCATCCCACAGTGACACTAGCTAATAACTGTTGGAACTGGATGCTAAATTACCCACACCCTAATATACAGCTAGTGGTTTGCACTGGGAGCAGCAGAGTGCAATTTATCTGCAATTCAGATTTGTTTCTTGAAGCTTGGTGCTTACTCTTAGGACTTTCTCTGCCAGCAGCCAGGACATGTTAGCTCTAATCAGTCACATTAGCCCCCACAATTTTTTTTGAGCTTGTGTGTCTGTGTTTGTGTCCCAACCCCCGCCCCGTTCCCCCAGGTCAGGGGTCGGCAACCTGCGGCTCCGAAGCCGCATGCGGCTCTTTAGTCCTTAGTGCGGCTCCGGGTGGTTTGGGCAAATAAATTAGAAGTATTTAGCTGTGTATTTTATTTATGTTAGTTCTTTTTAACTCGTAGTTCTAAATTGGAAGATTATTGTGATATTGAAATATAAAAATAAAATTATACTCTATTATTTTTTCATCGCTCAAAATAAGAGTCACACTCGCGGAAGCCGGTATACCCGCCGAAACGCCATGCATTTATCGAGACTTTCAACCCCAGGTAGGCCAATTATGGATCTTCGGATCCACATTATGTCAGCAGCTGTTCTCCACCATGAACTATGTTAAAGACAAACACCGCTCACGCCTGACAGATGACAGCTTACAGTCCTGCATAAACTGACTTCGTATAGCCCCGATTTGCGGACTCTGTGCGCAGAGGTTCAGGAGCAGAAGTCCCATTGTAAACAAATCACGGCAGACCCGACGATGTTTCCATGAGCATGCTTTTGAGCATCTCTTTATTGAGCACTTTTCACACACGCTGTACGCATACAGCCGGCTGTAGCTTTTCAGCTCACAGCCCGACATACACCACCAACGACACAACAGCACAGATAGCGCAGACGTAAAGGCAGCGAGGCGTGATTGCGGGTGTCGCTCAGGTGCGTCCGCCTCCCCTGCAGCGGCGCTGCAAACCACGCCCCGCCGCACGAATTAACCAGGTAAAATACATATTTAGGCAGAATTTTGCAAATAACTATTTTTCATTTTTCAGCAGCATAGTGTTTTTTTCCAATTATTTTTTAAGAGTCAGGTCAAGGCTCCAAAAGCCCAAAGGCGATATAAGGGTGGCGGCTCACAACAGTTTTTGTTTGCTACATGGATCATTTTAGTTCAGGTTGGTGTCTTTGCCTTTGTTATATTTCTTTAAGAGTTCAAAATGTGTTGATTACATAAATATAATTTAATTTTCTCTGTAGCACTTCATGGATTTCATAAGCAGCACACCTTAGTTGTTCACACAAAGCATAAAGATAAAAAAAACAATATATACAGTGTTATCTTCATTTTAGATGTCAAAAAGTATTTACGGCTCCCAGTGTTTTCTTTTACGTGGAAACTGGGCCCAAATGGCTCTTTGGGTGTAAAAGGTTGCAGACCCCTGCCCCAGGTATTGTTTTTGGAATCGACATCATTTCATTTAATTAAGATTTATTGGAAAGGGACAAGGAAGCAGGAGCCCTCAAAGCTAATCAGTGTGTTAGCTGTCAACCTAGTTTGGTCACTAAAAAGTAGTAATGAGTTGCACACAGTTTACATGCAACTCCCTGGAAACCCTGGCTTTTTCTTTTTAGATTGGCTTACACACTGACAGAGATGGGAGGTGTAGAGCAGGTCACCTACTAACCGGAAGGCTGATGGTTTGATCCCAGCCTTGCTCCAGCCTGCATGCCAAGTTGGGCAAGATATTAACCCCATGTTACTCTGATGCATCCATCGGAGTATGAATGAGTGTGAATTAGAATGAGATATCTAATTAGATAGGAAGCACTTAGAAAACAGCATAGATAAGGAAGTGCTAATGTGTACAATGATGTTGTGTAAAGCACTTTGAGTGCTCAGATAGAGTAGAAAAGCGCTATATAAGAACCAGACCATTTACCATATAAATAAAGGTTAAGTAGATAAAAAGAAATGTGACAGAACAGCTGTGGAAGTGACAAGCTAACAGTAAACAGCTCATAGCAAACTTGTGTCTACCACAGTATTTGAGTTATGTAAATAAGACTTGCGTTACTCTTTTGTTTTATTATTCTACTTCCTGTTCCGCACATTACCATTCCCAGGTTGATTTTTGGATCCACTTCTTAAAATAACAATGAAAAAGACTTTGTAGTAACCAGCAAATCATTTAACAAACCAGTGTTGTTTTTTAATATTTCAGTCAGTTTTGTGTCCAGTTCAAAATTTGTGCCGTTTGGTGCCAGTTTAACTCACTGAGTTGATTACCATATCCCACAAGGCTCAATGCAGCAGCCTGGGTTTGACCCAGGGACTTTTGCTGTGGTATTACAAATTATCTTGTGAATGTACCGTCTGGCTAAATAAGCTAAGCTTACAAGCTAATAAACCTGCGCAGAGTCTCGCTCATTAGTTACACCTTTACATGGTACAATGGTTCATCTGTTCTCATCTCATCATCTCAGTGATCTCATCTGTTCTGTTGTGGTGGCTGTGGCTCAGGTGGTAGAGTATGTCCCTCTACCCAATGGAAAGCTGGTGAATTGATCCCCAGCTGCAACAATCTTTGCAGATACTGAACTGCGTGGTGCCCCTGATGGAGCCATTGATTTGTCTGTGAATGTTACATGAAAGTGCTTAGCTATAGATAAAAGCACTAAATGAATGTATAGGATCATGTGACTGAGACTTGTAGTAGAAAGGCTCTGTAGTACCAATCCAGTTAGTAATATCCACATTAATCTTACTGCAGTACTTAGACAATAAGACAGAATGTGTCACAAAATATCCAAAGTGATTATTCCAAAAAATGTCTGATCCTGTTTTTATCTTGCTCAGTGAAAAAATAGAAGCTTAAAAGAATTTAAAAAAAATAAATAATTAAAAAAGTTCTGCACATCAGGCAGACAGTGAGGAAGAGAATTTTGACAGGACCCGACCGCAAATACTGCAGAGGGAAACTCTGACTTAATGTTGCATCATGTAGAATAACACCCCCAAAAAACAAAAAAACAAAAAAAACAACAACACAGGATGGGATGAAAACACATCACTGAAGTTTTGTGTCAAAATAACTTCCAGAGAGAAAAATAAAGCATATGCTGCAACCAGAGCAGCAATATATCTGAATGTGCCCTTTCCTCATATATCAAACCGGAGAGCTCCAATCTGAAAATACCAGCTTCTTGCAGTCTGTTTTGTCATCATGAATAACGATCATTTGACCCATGTTTTATTTATTACATGTCTGTGTATCCTTTCTTCTTCTTTGCTGCATTATTTCCCCCGCCTGTCTCTCAAAATCTTTCGATTTTAGAGTTGTCCACCTCTAGTGTTTCACTATGAGCAAGTCTGTGTGTTTGCCCTTTACTTAAGCTTTTTGGTCCCAGCTGGCCCTGGTGGAAAAACTTCAATCATTATTACAAACCAGATCCCCGTGGTCTCCTTCTCTGCCCCCTCCGTTCTCTTTTCTGTTGTTCATCCAATGTTTTTATGCTCTATGCGATGCCATTCTCAGTCTATGATTTACTTTTTCACTCACTCTCTTCTGCGTTTTTTTGGTGCTCTTCTTCAGCCCTCCCTCCTCTCACTCTGTTTCTGGACCATGTCTGCTTTGTGCCCATTTTTGTCCATGAGTGCCTGAAATATTGATGTGGGTGGTTTTCACTGTGCCTCCGTTTCGTCAGAATGAGGACAGTTATAGAGGATAGAAAATAAAATAAATTGTTTTCATACCTCTTGCGGATTGCAAACACTTATGACACCCAGACAAAAGCACTGGTGAAAAGAAAGCAGCAGCCAAAGAGAAGAGAAAGAAAGAAAGAGGGACTGATGGGAATGGTGTTCTTTAACTAAAAAGGAGAAAGCAATAGATGAAGGCCATCTGAAAATCAAAGGACAGGCATTATATCACCAAAGGGACCAGTAATATCTCAGAAAGTCTCCAAGATTTTCCTGCCATTTGTTTTTCTGTCTTCAAAACAATGTACAGCTGATTCAGGTACATCTTTTTAAAAAAATATTTTTAGCATTTTAACTGGCTTTATTGGATAGATGCACCCAAAAGCGACAGGAAAGCGGAGGGAAAGTGAGAGGGGAAGACATGCGGCAAAGGGCCACAGGTCAGACTTTTAACCCGGGCCGGCCACTGTCAGCTATGCGGCATATGGCCGCCTGCTCACCTGACTGAGCTAAGCAGGCGCGCCAGAGTCAGGTACATCTTAGATGAAGTGCAGCAAACATTCAATTCAATTCAATTCAATTCAATTTTATTTATATAGCGCCAAATCACAACAAAAGTCGCCTCAAGGCGCTTTATATTGTACAGTTGATCGCACAATAATAAATACAGAGAAAAACCCAACAATCATATGACCCCCTACGAGCAAGCACTTTGGCGACAGTGGGAAGGAAAAACTCCCTTTTAACAGGAAGAAACCTCCGGCAGAACCAGGCTCAGGGAGGGGCGGGGCCATCTGCTGCGACCGGTTGGGGTGAAAGAAGGAAAACAGGATAAAGACATGCTGTGGAAGAGAGACAGAGGTTAATAACAGATATGATTCGATGCAGAGAGGTCTATTAACACATAGTGAGTGAGAAAGGTGACAGTGGGAAGGAAAAACTCAATGCATCATGGGAATCCCCGGCAGCCTATGTCTATTGCAGCATAACTAAGGGAGGATTCAGGGTCACCTGGTCCAGCCCTAACTATATGCTTTAGCAAAAAGGAAAGTTTTAAGCCTAATCTTGAAAGTAGAGATAGTGTCTGTCTCCCGAATCCAAACTGGAAGCTGGTTCCACAGAAGAGGGGCCTGAAAACTGAAGGCTCTCCCTCCCATTCTACTTTTAAATACTCTAGGAACAACAAGTAGGCCTGCAGAGCGAGAGCGAACTGCTCTAATAGGGTGATATGGTACTACAAGGTCATTAAGATATGATGGGGCCTGATTATTTAAGACCTTGTATGTGAGGAGCAGGATTTTGAATTCAATTCTGGATTTAACAGGAAGCCAATGAAGGGAAGCCAAAACAGGAGAAATATGCTCTCTCTTTCTAGTCCCTGTCAGTACTCTTGCTGCAGCATTTTGGATTAGCTGAAGGCTTTTCAGCGAGTTTTTAGGACATCCTGATAATAATGAATTACAGTAGTCCAGCCTGGAAGTAATGAATGCATGAACTAGTTTTTCAGCGTCACTCTGAGACAGGATATTTCTAATTTTAGAGATGTTGCACAAATGGAAGAAAGCAGTCTTACATATTTGTTTAATATGTGCGTTGAAGGACATGTCCTGGTCAAAAATGACTCCAAGGTTCCTCACAGCATTACTGGAGGCCAAGGTATCATTTGAAGACTCCATTGATGCTCCTTTGTTTACATTGGAGACCAAATGAACAAGAACATCAGGCATTTTGAACATTTGTACAATTTTGATTTAAGAGGAGATTTCAAACCTAGTGTTTTCAAGGGCAGGAGTTGCCAGAGAAACACTTGTACAGACTACAGTCAGAGAATACACCTGTCTTCAAGTTATTAGAAAAATGTTTCCTGTGTTTCGCTTAACTGAGTTTTAAATCCAGTATTGAAATGATATGACCAAGTTTGTTTTTTGCTTAATTATTATTTAGACTCATATTCGATACCTGACTCTGTCAATACAAAAATTGAATAAACCTGTTTATCAAGACTTTTCGAGAACATCATTTTATGAGATTGGAAGCATTCCAGTTAAAAAAATCAATTATATGCTGATAGAACAATCAAGTCTTAATCTTATGTACAGGACATTTTGGTAAACGTGTATGTACCCACACATACTACAGTCAGGTAATCAAAATATTGGCAGGAAACATGCACACATACTTTCCTATTTATCTATTTAATCTATTAATGCTTTCAGGTAGTTCTCAACTTTTTCTCTGGTGAAGCATTCCAAACATATACTGTAGGTCACAAGTGTCTGCATTTCCCTAGCCAGGAAGGTCAGATTGAGGAAATCCTTAAACTCAGAAATCCAGAATGGTAAATCTGGGTCACAACAAAAGACAAAGACTGTTATTTCCATGTGCAGTAATTTAAGGTTGATGATCCCCTGGACGTACATGGAAACTTAAAATTGGTAAGAGCAGCAACATGAACAGAGCAGGCATCAATAATAAAGATATAACAATGATTGAGTCAGACCGAGCATTAAAGCAAGAGCTGAGGTGGAAATGGGTTGCAAAGTGGCTTGCAACAGTACAGCAACTGTGGGAAAGCTAAAGCAGCTTTAAATCTCATATTTTATAAAAGAGATTTGACAATGGATGCATAGAAGGGTATCAGCTGAGTCATCAGCTAATGTGGGTTTTCATTAAGATCAGGTGACTGCGCTTGAACTTGCCTTTATGGGTGGCCTGCATTAATGCTGCGTTCAATTTCTGAATAAATGGAAAAGGTGATGGAAAAAATGTTACCTATTGTTTTATAACAAAGACTTTGGTTGGGCAGGCAGACTTTTGATTTTGAAATTTGATTTGTAGGTGAAAATGTATTTTTTAAGTTAGAAATAGCATACACTGGTTTTGTGGTCCACTCAGGAAGAATAATAAAGCATTTTTTCAATCGAGTTTTCCACCAACATTTCTTTTCTTTACAAGGATAGTCTTCAACTTGAAAAAAAAAAGTCATGTTGGATTTATTTTAGGACATGTCCTAAAATGTCTCAGCAACTGTTGATGTTCCATACATTTTAATATACATGTCCTGATGGATATGTGTATTAAAATGCATCAAGATATATTCTCATTACCTTTTTGATCCTTTAAACATCAGCATGCTGACACACTAATAATAGGGCACAACACTGTACCTGTATGGCAAACACACATGAGTTTAATGTGTAGTTCCTTTAATAGATGGTATAATTTGTTTAGCACCCTTTTGGATTCAATGACTAGAAAACAATCCAAAACAATCCAATCCCTGTCAGATATGAGAATGGGGAACTCTGTGGCACTTTTGGCAGCCTGTCTTGGCATGGAGCTGCTTTTTTGCATTTCTCACACTAATTGTCTCCATCTGCTGTCCCTTGGTACTACTTCCAGCTGCTGATGGCGAAGCATTGGAGGTTGTCTTTCACACAATCTTCCCACCTTTAGACATCTGTCTTAATCTTGGGAATTTCTTCAATTGGCTACATAGGAGTTGTTTTGAGATGCTGTTCTCATTCATCCTGTCATGTGCCAACCATGTTAGATGGTTTTCTCTAGTTATCATCTCTTATCATTTCTTCCTCTGGACAGGAAATCTTGACTGGTAACACGCTGCTAAGATCTGATGTTCATGAGTGACGCTTTTTGTATTGATGAGCTATGGTGGCCCAGGGATCACTGCATAGGAGGGGTGTGGGAAGTGACTTTGTACGCTGCCAGGTTTAATGAAAGTTTCTTTTTTAAAAAAATATTATTTTACTATAGCAAAATTGAGTATTCAAATTTCTTGTCACGGACCCGGCTCTGGGGACTCGGGGTCCGTGGGCAGTGGGGACTATGACTGTTGTTGTTATTATTATTGTTGTTGTTATTATTATTATTGTTGTTGTTATTATTATTATTGTTGTTGTTATTATTATTATTATTATTATTATTATTATTATTATTATTATTATTGTCATTATGATTATTGTCATTATGATTATTATCATTCGGTGTGTCGTCTGCACTGCCTCTTATCTCTGTCCACGTACGTATGTAGGCAGGTGTGTGTGTGCGTTTGTGTGTTGCTGTTTTCTGTGGCCAAGTTACAGGCACCTTCAGGCCTGAGGGGCGTGGCCTGGCTTGAGGACTGGCCACACCTAAAGTCCTTGCCGCACACCTGCTCCTCATCTGGGCTCGTCGGGGGAGCTATTTAGAAGAGAGATGGCGCTTCCACCGACGCTGGATTATTGCGTTTGACTTCACGAGGAATGTGGGATGAGAAGGAGCAGTGAGCACGGGGAGTGCAGGGACACTGGAGCAGAGAGCACTACACAGGGACTTTTTGGGAAGAAGACACAACACGGGAGTCTGGGAAACTGGGGAATTTATTGTTTCGTACTTCACCACTCTGTAAATAAACACTGTTGCACTGAAGAGTCCGGCGCTTGGGTCCTGTTTCCCCACCTCCCCACGGTCTGTCAACACAGACCGTGACATTTCTTTGGTCACTATCAATTTTCCTGACACTCAAGAATAAAACTGTTCTAAAAGATGGCTTCAGAAATTTTTATAGCCGTCCTACAAGCTATTGAAACAGTGGAACATTTCTGTATGAACAAAATGAAAGAATAACAACAAAAAAACCCCACAAACTGCTTACCCATCAGAACTTCATTTCTCAGACTTTGGATTTGAGAAGTGTTGTCAGTTACTTTGCTGAACGCAAAGTCCTGGCAGTATACTCAACCTGCTCACTCCTCTTCTGCCTCTTTTGAGCACAGTTGTTTTTCTTCGGCTTGATAAACATAATTTAAAGCAATGGTGATTAACTTCTCTATAAGACTTGCCCCAAAATATAAATTGTTGGAACCAAAAAGTCACATATACCCACATAAAGAGGGTGTCAGTATGGATCGATAGATCATCAAAATATTCCATTTTAACACAGAAAACAGTTTATTTGTTTTTCAGACAATATCCCGCCTGTTTAGTTTTTTGCATTTTTATTTCAGTATGACTTTGAGAGTGTAGGTGATTTGTTTCTTTTTTTAAGTTATATAAATTGCCCGTAACACCTTTTATCAGTCACCTGTATTGACCCACTACTTGAAATCGTGTAGATCTGAAATCTGACTAGCTGATTGGGAGGAAGGTAGGATTTTCTCAGATACATGATACTTGTATGAGCATTTAAGCAAAGTTGGGTAGAATATCCGAAAACAGCAAGTGAAAGTACAATTATTTGTTAAAAAAAAAAAAAAAAAAACATTTAAAGAGAAGGAAAGTAAAATATGTAAAATATATTGTTGCCCTTTTAACATCCATCTGTCTCTTTTCTTAACCACCTGTCCAGTTCACGCTCATGGGGTATGGCTGGACCCTATCCCAGCTGTCATAGGGCAAAAGGCAGGGTACGCTCTAGCTGGTCAGCAGTCTGTTGCAGGGCTGTGATCTGAAAATTGTTAAAACTGAAATTATATTATAATTTTAGTGTGTTAAACAATACAACAACTACAGAAACTATAGGCATGTCCCACCGGGAGGAGGCCCCGGGGCCGACCCAGGACATGCTGGAGAGATTATATCTCTTGGCAGGCCTGGGAACACCTTGGTGTTCCCCCGGACAAGCTGGAGGAGGTGGCTAGGGAGAGGGAGGTCTGGACTTCTCTGCTTAAGCTGCTGCCCCCGCAACTTGGAGGGCAAGTGGAAGAAAATGGATGGATGGATGGATGGATGGATGGATGGATGTATAAAATGCACAATGGAACATGATCAGCCTTGGATTGGCCTCACAAGAGCTCGGACATCAAACCCTGGCTAAGCAATGTGGGAAAATCTTGACGGGGAATGGAAGAAAAGGCATCCAAGATCCAAAGAAGAGCTCTGGGATGTCCTTCGGAAAGCTGCTAGAACTACTGTAGTCCTGAAGATTATTTAAAGAAAGTACAAGGACTGCCCAAGGGAATATACACTGTAGTCATACTAATATTGACTTTTGAGCTTATTATAACCATGCAAACTGTTTTTGTCACATATTGTCTATATGTTTTATATATATATATTTATATATATATCTTTTCATATATGTTTGCATGTTCCAATTAATTTCTGGCAAATCATAAAGAAATGAGGGTTTAAACCAATATGCATAGCTGGTGCTTGGGTTCCTTCCCACAAATGTCTGGTGGCGCTCATTACTTCATATCTGGGTCTGCTGCAACAACACACCAGGGAACAGCAGGCCACTTTATTGACTTTACCCTTTTTTTACTGAATAGGCACTCTTATTAATTGCATAAAGTAAACTATAGCTCACTTTATTTTTTAACCTCACTGGCATAAAGGAATATCATCAGCAATGTTTTCTAGTGTTTACTTCACTTGTGGTCCTGTTGATTTTGCTTGTGTGAACCAGCCATAAACTGTAACACAGCTAAAAATTGAACAAAATTAAACTGAAGACTGAACTTCAGCTGTAAGTTCCACACATTTCAGCAACTGCAAATCCAGGCTTCAAAATATCCATTGAGACAGCTTTATAAAGCTTTTCCCTTAGAATTTGAAATGACTGCAATGACCTCTGGATCAATGCTTTTACTTGTTGGAGAAGGTCATGTATGTTTAGAAAAACACGTCCAAAGCAACTGGTTGGCTTAGTCTCGACCAGTAATTTGTTCTCTGTTGTTGAGCCTTGTGAGTCATGTTTGAGAGCGGCCACTTGTACGTTATGCCAGCGAACCCATAAGGCAGCTTTCACGGCCAGAAACACTCAGTACGTTAGAGCAAGTGTGCATGTGGCTGAATGGTAGGTGTAAATACAGTGCACATGTCTTTGTGCACAGATTCACTCATGTGTGTACCATTTGCCGTCAAAGGAATCTTGTAATTTAAATTGAAGTACCCAAACAGTGAGTCATGTGTGACTGGCTTGTTTTCTTGGCAGGCCCCTAAACTGACTCGCTATAAACCAGGCATAAATACAGCACTTTGTAAGTTTTAAATGAGCTATTCTGTTTCATTTAAAACCTAGAGGACATGAAACACAGAGTTAGGGGAGAGCACAGAGACTCACCTTATACTTGCTGAGATGGAAGCTTTCATAGATCTTGGAAGCACTGGTCCCAGCTGTAGTAGCACAACCCTGCCTGCCACTGACCTCGTTACAATTGGGATAACAAGTAAGCTGCAGACATACTCAGCTCAGGCAGTCCAGAGAGCTGTCACAACCCCAAGAAGGGAAGAAGAAAGAAAAGAAAGCAGAATAACACTGAATAAAAATGACAGGTAGGACAGTATAGGGAAAGCGGGCTGAGAAAATGAAAGAACAAAAGCGAAGAGGGAGAGAGAAATGAACAGCGAGCAGCACAAAAACAAGATATTTAAAGGAGTTGAAGGAGTACTTTCTGTTTAGGTAGATGACCTCTCTCCTCCAACGTGTTACATCTGATATCGAACTAACTGACCTGATCGATCTGAACTGCTGCTGTAGCTTCACCAACTCCAGCGAAAGCACTTGGAGCAATTTCTGAGATAGTCAGGTGCAGGAGAGACGCAGAGCAGCTCTTAGTTTTGGCAAAGTGATGTTTTCAGCACACCGTAACCACGGTGATTTGAGAAAACTGTATCAACCACTATTACTTGTAACATTTGTAAGGGACAAGATAAACATTTTGCACAATAATGTCTCAAAATCAGGAAATATGATCAGCACACGCTGTTTGAAATATTACACAAATCCTAGTTATTTCTAGGATAATGTGACAGTATGTGTTTACTCTCAGAACAGTTCATGGATTACTCATTTATGGTCTGGTGACTCTGCTTTTATCAGCTGCTTGTTGTCTTTGTGGTATTTCAGACACATGCTTCCAACAGAGTAGGTGTAGTGTGCAACATCAACACTCATAACATTGTTAAGCATGTTTTTCCTGTGTCATCTTTACTTTTTTCACTTTCATTTAGAGGCTGGAAAATTCAAATTTGCCAATATCATTATATACATTCAGATCATTTGACAAGTCTAAAAGCTAGTAAATACTCCGTAAACTGTAAAAATTAAACACAGTGGATTGAGGTTCAACTACACCTCCACCATCTTGGTTATGTTCTCAAGAGAGTACTCCTTATGATCAGATTTTCAGATTAATTCCATGCTATTTACGTCTACGCAAAACTACATAGAAGCTAACACATTTTGCATCAAAGGTGTTTCTTTTTACCCAGGTGTGTCAAATATGACTTACTGTTTCAGCATTAAGCACCCAAAATGAAGACCAGAGAGCTGTTTTTAGGACAAAAGCTTACCATTCTAAAGCTAAGCAAAGGGGGAAAATCCATCAAAGATATTTCAGAAACACTGGGGATAGCCAGCAGCACAAACAAACTGGCTTTGCTGTTCCAACACTTTTGGACGGCACTAAATAAGAAGCAAAGAGTGAATACTGTTTGAAAGGAAAAAACTGTCCTGCATGGATGTTTTGGTTTTCCTTCACATTTTCTTTGTTTGCACTAGTTTAACTTTGTGTTCACATTTGGTTAGGCTAAGAAAAAGATAATGATTTGAGTTAAAATAGCACACAATCACAACATTACATTGGAAAAATAACTGTAAAAGGATACCCACTACTCTCTTGCAATGTGTCCAAGTCTCCATATGCAATGTGTGTGTGGACAGGGTTGTAATGCAGGGTGATAACGCTTGTTTTCAGACAGTCAAGACAGTCAAGTTAAGAGTCAAACTGTGTTTAGGTTTTATACAGAAATGATGATTCAAGGTGTAGAACCTTCAAGCAGTTTGTTAGAAGACTTTTTGGTGTGAAAGAAGCAACTTAGTAACTTAAGCAATTAGGGACAATCTTCCTTTACATAGAGGAGATGGTGCATTAGATACAGTTTTACAGCCCAACAAGACCTTTATACCACAAAGTCAGTATTGTTCCTTTAATTTAATCCTTGGTTCATGCCCAATTATCTCCAGCCAAACCCTAGTAGAAATCCATAATTGGAGTGGAGAGCTGACCTTTGTGAAAACGTAAAAACCCACGTGATTCAGTTTAAGACTCCATCCAAGGTGAAATGATCTCAGTTTGTTACTGGGGTACAGCTGAAACAGTACCCTACTGACATGCTTTCTCGCCAGGGATGTGAAAAGTAAAACCTTTAGACTCCAGTCTTAAGTGACTTTTTGAAAGGGTATGCCATCAAATGGAGACAGGCAGAGGATAGCTGTTGAAGAGAGCGAGGTGGACAGCTATCTAAAGAGACTCTATGTGTCTTGACACGTCATTAAAATCATATGAGCACTTCTTGTTAGAGGACATAAATGTCAACAGCAGATGTGAAGCAATCAGTGGAAAATGTAAAGGATCCTTACATGTGTGATGATGAACTCACAATTTCCCGTATGCTCAGGTGCTGTCTCCCTCTAATAGGCACTGCTGTAAAGGTGCAAGGTTACACAGTGTTACTGTTTCCAGTTACCATGGTTTCACCATCACAGGTCTGACTGTCCCCTTTGTCAGCGTCTGTCACATGTGAAATGGTCCCAGATGGCAAGCACTGATTTCATTAGCTGAGACTCTTAAGAGGATCTAGTGATTTTTTTTTTTTTTCCCTACAGGGATTATCTCTTGCGACAGGCTGGCCGGCTACGTTTAGACAGATTTCACCAGGCCCTGTCCCTTATTAACTCTATCACTCTGTCAGATGCCCAGAGAGGCTCCCCCACCCAACATAACTGCTATCATTATTCCCTCTTCCTCCTTCATGTGTAGCAGCTTGTGCCAAAGGGAACTTATGGCAGGGACTTAAAGCTACATAGCACTTGGTTAAAGCTGCATGAGACATTGTGCTATAGCACCGCTACTGTTCATCATGTTATTGTATTTCAGAAAATGGATAACAGCAGTCCTCACTTCTAATTCCTGAGGTCAAAATTTTAGAGTTCATTCAATTTCCTAAAGCTAACAAATGTGTTCCTTTTCCTATAAATCTTGATAGCACCCAAAGAAAACAAATATATGATCACATTTTATATTGCACTTTTATGAGACTTTACCAGTTTTGTACAAGTGAAGAAATTTTAAAAAAAAATATATACATACATCCATTTTATGTAAATCATATTTCATATTCCTTATGTATATGTACTGTATAGTATGTATCTGGATTTCCGACCATAGGATGTTATCAGAAACAACATGCAATGGACACATTGCTGACAGAATAAACTCAAAATACACTTTTGTTGAGTTGGTGGGTAGCTCATACAAACAAGAGTTCATGCAAAATCAAAACAGAGAGATTAAAAGGATCCAACAATAGGCCAGGGACCTATTCAGGTTCAACAAACCAAGGAATAATGTTGACAGACTAATGATGAAAAGTAAAGCAGACCCCAAAACAACAGTCCATGACATCATGAATGACCTCCAATGAGGAAGGGTGGAAAAATGACATTCCGCTGTTTAAAGGAATGTCATTTTTCCACAGTGTGTCTTTTGTCCTGTCTCCTTCCCCTCACCCCCAACCAGTGTTGGGGAGTAACGGAATACATGTACCGCAGTTACATATTTAAAAAATACAAAATATGAGTAACTGTATTTCGTTACAGTTACTGTTTTAAAAGGCGGTATTCAGAATACAGTTACTTTGCTGAAATAAATGGATTACATGGCGGTCTTTTCCTGTTTCATATGTTAGGCTATGCCCTCTCTATTTTTGGTAATTCCACGCCGGTGGAAACCCAAACAAAACACGCATTAAGAGGCTCTAATGCCTGCGTCTCAATCTCGCGTCCCATGTCACCTCTACTTGCAGCCTGCATAATGACATGAAGAAATATTTAAAAAAAAAAAATTAATATGAAGGCAATAGAATGTTACAGGCATAGCATATACGAAGCATGTAAATATAATAATAACCACTGCAGACAAAAAGAGTGCCTGACGAGCCCAGTTGTAAGTAAGCTATTAAGACACGACTGTACACTGTGTTCGTGTTTTCCTCCGAAACAAAAAGTTCCGTTGGAGCAGCCTTTCAACGCCTCTCTCTGTCTCTCGCTAGCAAAGTTGACCCAGACAACAAAGTAAAGCTAGTTTTTGGCAACGAGCCCGACACGGAACCCGACGTATTAGCCAGAGGTCCCTTTACTACGGTTCGGAGCCGCGGACCTGTTTTATATACGCGCGGAATAGTTTTCTATACGAGATCGCTGCAAAAAGTGCAGCCTTACCTAATGTCCACCCTACTGTTACTCATTTTATATTAAGATTTAAAAATCTAGTTGGTGTTGGTATGGCGAGTAACCTTCAGTAATAGTAATAAATCACACAGCAATAGCACATTCATGTAGTTGTAAAAAGCATGATAATATATTATCAATATCCAATATCCAAAGTATTCCGTTACGTTACGTTACAAAATACATTTTGGGGCATGTATTCTGTAATCTGTAGTGGAATACATTTTAAAAGTAACCTTCCCAACACTGCCCCCAACTGGTCACGGCTGATGGCGGCCCTCCGTGAGCCTAGTTCTACTGGAGGTTTCTTCCTGTTAAAAGAGAGTTTTTTCCCCCATTACTGTACCCAAGTGCTTGGTTTTCTCTCTATTATTGTAGGGTACAATAAAAAGTGTAACATTGTTGTGATTTGACATTATATACATAAAGCTGAACTGAACATAATTGGCTGCTGCAGTCTGCAGGGCAAGATACTAATCCCAAGTTGCTCTCTAATGCATCTATCTAGAGTATGAATGTTCAACAGAAAGCATTTCATAGAGAAAGCAAAAAAAGGAAAAAACAGACTAAATCATTTTTATTGATGATGTAATTTATGACTGTCTTAGCAGAATGAATACAGAAGCCTAATGCAATCATTTTGTCTGCTACATTAAAGAGAAGTACATTCAAAATATTTGAGAACAACTTAATCATACAGCAAGAGAATGAACCAAAACACACTCAACAAATGACTTTTTCAGGAGGAAAAAAGACAGAAGGTTTTGGACTGGCCAAGTCAAAGACCAGATTGGCTTGGCTGTAATCAATATTCTGTTTAAAAGAGTTAATTAACTCTGAGATCAACAACTGACTTTTCAGTTCCAAAAAGGTGATCAGGGTTAGTTCAAGCAGATACATGAGTAAGGAAAGAAAGCCATCTCCATCAGAGACCAATACTAGGATTCACCATGGCAACAGGTAAGTAAAGAGCAAACCCTCCGTTTGAATCCAGTGGATCTAGGAATATGAACATGTGACAGTGCAGACCTCGATATTTATCTTAAATAGGAGGGCAGGACGGAGTAATTTTCATTAACTTGGACAACTCTGTCATGACCATAGAGAGAATGACAGTTTGATGAAATAGAAATGTACCCCACGTTAACCCACTTTTACTGAGTTACTGCTATCGGTAGTTACTGAACTAAAAAAATGCAGAATGGCTTTCCAAGTATTTAATGAATGTAATGTTTTATCACTAAAGTCAAATGTTAAATGAAAGGCCTCAGCTTTTATAGATTTTAAAAATTTCAGCATAATTTTGGGAGGACGAGCCGTTTTAAATAAAGAATCTCTGTTATCCTTTTCCATGTTGGATCCATCTTGCCATGCAAGTGGACTTGAATCAAATACAGTTCGCTGCACCATTACGCAGTCTATGATACTTTTGGGTGGTTGGTCCAGTGGTCGACCCACTGAGACTGATTTAGATGATTTTCAGTGGAAAGTATGCTGAGAGTCAGACTCTGAATTTCAGACACCGTACTTTTGGTAATGTTGACAGCATAATGACTGAATCTCAATCTGTGAGCAGGTTTCAACATAAAATGTTCAAAACACAGACTGTCTGCAGGCTACATTTAAACTCATTTCAAAATACATTTCATTCTATTTTTTATGTTCAATATGTTTAACATATTTTTTAATAAATCATAAAAAACTGACAGTCTTGCAATTATGATTAGTGTTATGATTTTAGTCATAATACTATGTACAACAAATGGCTTTTAATCAGCTGAGAAATACACGGGTATATCTTGATTTAAAAGCATATCAAATGTGTTTATGAAAAAAATCTGCACCGAATTAAACGGCTTGAGTGTTGGGTGAGTAATTAACTGCTAATATCTACAGTGAGATTAAGGATTATTAAAATTACTATGGGTCACCAGTGCTACCTCTCAGCCTCCTAAAGATGCACATGTGGTATAAATGTGAAAATCTTGGATGACTTCTTTCATAAGTTTTCACAAGTTTTTCAGAAAACGTGACCTCTGACCTTGACCGGAAGGTAGTAGACGCACCTATAGTTTCAATTTGAAAATCCTATCTCGCCTCATTCTTCAATTATCACATTCACAAAGTTGGGTGTGCACAATAGCTGCCCACCCACCCAACCTTACAGCTGAGGGGTAAAAAGGAAGATGGCATATAAGCAAAACAGCTAGTTAAACTTGGTGTATTTAGTGATCACCAACTCTCTGGCACCACCAACACTCTTCTTAATTTAAGAGTGTTGGTGGAGCCTGCCCCTGTTCAACTTGCCTTTTTTTATTGAACTGGACATGGCAGGAGTTCCTCATTAAAGATTTTATGACTAATGTGTTAAATAAATTATTAAAACTTTCTTATATCACACATGTTGACTGACGTAGTTAGGACGAGAAAGCTCATCTGTCATGAGGAAAAATGTTTCCACACTAAGCACTGCTCATAACTGTAATAGTTGATAACTCTAAGTGGAAGCAGAACCAGTGGCAGCTTGTCAAGGAGGTTTAGCTACAATGTGAATGTACAAACAATTGTAATGTAATAAACAATTATTAAACTGCTGGCCTCTCAACTTGATAAGCTTCAGGCATTATGTATGGGACAGGGATATACCCTTGAGAAATCCTAAAAAATTACAATGACTCCATTGTCAAGCTGCATTAATTCTGCCTCCAGAGACAATAGCGAATGCCAGCCACAAGATGGAACAAGAACAGATGTGTGAGAAGCTGTATGACACAGCTGCAGCTGGTTGTTTACACATGTACACTGTTTAAGATAAAAGGACAGAGATTGCTTTACTTTGGTATGTTTAAGTGCTCTCATCAGCACACCATATGTATTCACAGTTTACTTGAAGAGTAAACAAACCCATCAGATAGTCAGCTAAAGACAAGTAAATGTGTAATGGCTCATTCAGTGACATTCATTCCTGGAACCAGCAGTAATGAAATCACACCAGCACACATTTTTCACACAGTGGCCTTTAAAGCATACAGTTGCACAGTACATCTTCTAGTGAGCAAAATAACATTGTGTTGTAGATAATATACTGAGTATAAAAATCAGCAGTCAAACTCAAAGCACTGGGGAGCTGCACTTTCTGATTTGAGCTTTATTTGATGTGAGTGCTACTTCAGCAAGCCAGGGACAACAGCAGTGACAGAAAGAGGGAGATTATGCTTGCATCCCTGTATTCCCATGGTGTGTGTCTGTGTATGTGATACCGAAGGAAAATATGCAAATGACCATGCATGTCTTTCAGGGATTTGCTAAATTAGATTTTTGAGGACAATATTTTGTCCTTTGCTGCATGTACTGAAATTATGGTTGACACCTTCAGCGCAGTGAAATGAGATTAAGCAAGACAGACACAGGTTTGCATGCATGTGTATATGTTTCACACTGTTTTTACGTGTGTAGAGCTGAGAGTGTCGACGCCTGGCTAGGTACTGTCGAAAAAGCGCTGTGGGGGATATATTTGATTTGCAAATGAAAAAAACACACCCGCACATTTGCAAAGAGAAGGACACACACACACATTCAGACACAGGTGTGCTTGTTCTCCATGGGGATGATTTGCAACTGAATAGGCATGTTGCAGTGGCTGACTTCTAAGTTTTGACAAAATTCTTCCTGGGGAAAAACAAGCACGAGTACACCAAGGACATGCTGCTTACCAGTGTACCTCTTATCAATAGCAGCCTGTGAAAGCACTTGTATTTAGAGCGAGCGTGGTTCCATTAAAATTCAACCAAATGCTGTTTACACTAACTTTCCAGTCAATGCTTACTGTTCAAATTGTGTTCAAGGTTGGGTCTGGTTGCACTCAGATATCGGTGTGTAGTTGTGCATATGTGGCTATATGTGGAGACTAGATGTCAGTACCTCGGTCTAACCGGAGCTTAAATGTCACCTTGACTGTATCATTTCTCATATTTGAGGTATGTACGTAACCATGTGTTTTTTGTCTGTCTGTGTATGTGTGATAGGGTGTAATAACATTGCCATGCCAGCTGGTTTTGATGACCTGTAGAGTCACTCCTCCATCTTGCTGTTGAAAAAGCAAGGTGTTTCCTCTGATAGTCCTCTGTCTCTCTCTGTCACTCTGACCAGGAAGTCCCAGCCATCCACACCTCCCCAGCCAAAAGAGTAAGTAGTAGCCTCGCTCACATTGACCTGTCAACAGATCATGCCATGGACTCACCCCAGGATGCTAGTATTAGTGAGTATTTTCTTGTTTTTCATTTGCAAAGCTTTAAAGTTGCTGTTTGTTTGTTTTTTCAGAAAGCTCTGATGCAGTATGAGATTTGTTATAACTCATGATAGGAGGCCTAGCTCTGGAATTGCATCATGCTTACACTACTCTGTCATCCAAAGAACCGAGTCTGCAGGATGGTTAATGCAATGTTTTGTCCTATTTGTTCTATGAGATAAACATTTGGCAGAAAGCAGCTTTTGAAAACTAGATTGCTCATTTCCAGATAAGGCTGCCTCCTTGGCAGCTTTTTTAATGGGGAGCTTGGGGCTCGCTAGATATGGTGCTTTCTTTTCTGTGATAGCAGTAGTATGGCGGGTACTTGCACTTTGCCTTCCACCGATAGCAGTGAACACACACGTGGAGCTTGCAGTAAGATTTACAGTTGCTTGCAATAAGATTTAAGTGTTGCTGAAGTGTTAAAGTATTAAAATGAAACTGAGCAATTTAAAAATTCAAACACTGGATTACAGTAGAGTGTGGAATCTGTGACACTTTTATTTCACAAAGCTAAAATGCTCTGCATACAAGAAGTAAGCTGTATTCTGATGAGATTAAAATCAGTGGGAGTGATTGATCATTTTACTAAGTGTTCCTGTTGAAAATGTAAACTTTATCAAGTTACAGAATTTAATCGTGGGCAATATATAGCAGGACAGCGAATAAACCTGAAAAAAATCACCTTTCTTTCATGCACAAAAAAGTCTTATACAACTTGAGATGCTATAAACTCCAATACTCCAAAGTAATTCTGCTGATTATTGTAGTGTTACGTTACCCATAACCCATATAGTAACCCATAATAGAAAGCAGAAGCTGTGTATGCAAAGTGACATATAAAGATAAGCCAATAAAGTAAAGTAATCCAGTAAGATGTCTGAGGCTACATTACAAACAGGACTTGCTAATAGCTAAAGTAACTAAAGATTTCAAGGCAATGTAAAGAATTATATGTTCAAAATGAGCCAGAAAATCAAGAGCAGTACATCCCTGCAGCAGACGCTACTGTTCTAGCTGTAAAATAGTGCTCTTACAAGTGCTCCATACTAAATAAAAATTACTGACCAGGGCAGGTAATATTGAAACCCTCACAGCTCTCTCTCTAATGTACAGAAATGCGCAAAAATGATCCCAATAAGCATTTAACATGCTTAAGAGCAATCTTAAAGAAACACTGTGCATAGCTTATCATATGCACAGTCGTAGGTTAGCATGTTACCAATAAACTCAAAATTTAGCTAAGGCTAGTGGGAATTTTAAACTTTGCATGAAACCATAAACCAATTTTAAATTTTATCCATCCTAATAGCTCCTTGAAAAGCCTTCAGTTGATCCAGTGCACCATAAGACTATAACAAGAGTAGTAACCTTCTTTAAGTGTATATTCATCTTAGTTTTAGTTAGCTGTGTGGGTATGTTCATGGTTATATTTCTTGTTTCAGGTTATCCTACCACCCTGTGTTGTTGTTAAGTTTTTGTCTTTCTGTTCGGTGTTTTAATGTTCGATTTTGGAAGTTTCTTATCTTTTACTTTCTCTATCTTGTAATGACAGCTAGTGCAAACTGACACTATAAATGAGATTGTACTGAAATGAATTAAAAAAGAATCAGAATACTTTAATAATCCCTAAGGAAATTATGTGGGTTACAGTTTATCCAAGACAATAACAGTAACAGACTACAGTGCCGAACTCATTAAATAATACAGTATATTACAGGGTTTACAAAGTATAAGATGAGGCTGACTAGAGGAAGAGTGTTTTTTTCTTCATCTCAGAAAGGAAACTTAAATTTAAGTGCCTGAACCAAACCTACTGACAGTAGAGCCTGTAGTATTTTGACACATTTTTGTCAAATTCTCAAATGTGCAAAAATTCAAGATGCTTAAGGAAAAGCTGGGAAATCATCCAGTTTATTGGGTTTGGTCTTTTAGGGTCCACGGGTATTTGTTCCACTAGCCAGTAGTTAATCAAATACATTTGAGTTGGTGTATTCGAGAACAGTGGCTTGTTTATACAAGGATTAGTTCAAGAGTAATATTAAAATTAATTTGGAGTTGTGCTTCTGTCCATATGGCTGGACAAAATCTTATCATTTTCAGTGCTGGTTTTAGTCGCTGCCAACTTCCACGACAAATATCTGGCATAGCTTTATAAACATCTGCCTGCTTCTTCCACATAAAGTAGTGGTGAGAGTGAGGAGCAAGAAAGACAAGAAATTTTGCAAAAAACGTTTGCAGAAATACAGAGGTTATTATTCAGTTACTTGGCCATTTACGTTCTAAATGTAATCCAAAGTTGGTATGAATGCAAAGAGTGTAACCTAACTTATTATTTTCTTATGCAACTATATTATTGATCTGTATAAAAACTACTATTGTCGTTTTTTTTGTATTTTCAGTGCTTCAGTGTGTCACTGACACTGAAAAATTGTGTGCAGAAGCATGTAGAGGATACAAATCTACAATGACGGATGTGCAGACGGGCCTCAGTAGTATCAAGGTGTATGCAAACTCATACTTCTGAACTCAGTCTTGCATGCTGACACTCAGCATATTCAAGTAGGCAGGCTGAGAGCCTCTCCATCTCCACCTTAGATCAATGAGGCTTTCGTGTCGCCCTGCACGTCTCTAAATCTCGGCGCCATGTCTAAAATTGGGACTTGTTGACAATCCCCGACGTTGTCCTGACTGATCGACAGCTTTAGCCTTGGCTGACAAGTTGACGGTGAAAACAGTGACAGATCAAATGACTGACAGTAGCGGTGAAGGGTATTGGTACTGAAGCTGCTCCCTGCAAAGCCGCAAAGTTTAAATAAAGCACAGCAACAGCGTAAGTGTGCTTTAAACAGATGCAAAGCTCACCTCTATGTCCCCACACTGTTGCTGGTTCTAAACAAGCATGCCTGTTTACATGTTGCCTCTCATATTGCACGACCATGACACTGTGGCATACAGAGTAGTGCAAAATAAATAGGATTTAATTTTTTTATTGTTAAATTCTGCTATTTATTCTATTATTTCACAGTTTTGTACGTGTGCCTCTATATATGTGTATGTATGTATATATATAATACACACACACACACACACACACACACACATATACCCAAGAGAAATATCTCAAAATGCTGCCAGTTGGAGGTAGATTTGCCGGAAGACTGTTTTTGTTTTAATTCATCTCTCAGATTTGCCTGGCAAATGATGATGTCTTTATATCATCATCAGCAAAGATTTTCTTCCTGCCAGTTTCAGATTTGATCCCCTTAGTGGCTATTATGCATTGCAGATTAGAATCAAATGACGTTTGGCAATTGAATATTGAGGTTTAACTATATTGCGTATGGATGTGAGGTTGTTTCATGTTTATCAGTTTGATATACAGAGAAACGTATGTGATTTTTCTTTTTCATTGGCATTTAAATTAAACCATTTTTAGCTGTTTTATAAACAGTTGTAAATGGTTATGATCCACAGATGTTTAACAAGGATTACACTAATAAAACATGGCTCCTCTCATCACTCTTGGTGAATACGCTGCTTATCCGACATACTTTTGACCAGGACACTGAAGTTTGAATGTTTTCTCTGGTCATTGTCAACATATATATATCTATATATATATAGATATATATATACACACACACATATATATATACACACACACACACACACACACACACACACACACACATATATATATATATATATATATGTATATATATATATATATATATATATATGACTCAATGCCCCACAGCTGGAATGCCTAGAATTGTACAAGATCAACAGGACCCTAAGAGCCTTCATCAGGAACTCAATGGGAATGTGGCACACAACACTAGAGGCCAACTCCAAGCCCATAGCACAAGTCACCATCAAGTGCGGGATCTACCAAGGAGATGCTCTGTCCCCACTGCTGTTCTGCATAGGCCTGAACCCCCTCAGTGAGATAATTAACAAGACTGGCTACGGATACCGACTACGGAACGGAGCGGTTGTCAGCCACCTCCTGTACATGGATGACATCAAGCTGTATGCCAAGAGTGAACGAGACATCGATTCACTGATACACACTACCAGGCTATACAGCAATGACATTGGAATGTCATTCGGGCTGGAGAAGTGTAGTCGGATGGTAACAAAGAGAGGGAAGGTAGTCAGAACTGAGGGGATTGAACTACCAGAAGGCAACATTGCAGACATAGAGGACAGTTACAAGTACCTGGGGATCCCACAGGCGAATGGGAACCATGAAGAGGCCGCTAGGAAAGCTGCAACCACCAAGTACCTGCAGAGGGTCAGGCAAGTCCTGAGGAGTCAGCTGAACGGTAAGAACAAGATCCGGGCAATCAACACCTACGCCCTGCCCGTGATCAGGTACCCTGCTGGGGTAATAGGCTGGCCAAAGGAGGAGCTAGAAGCCACTGACATCAAGACAAGAAAGCTCCTTACCATGCATGGAGGGTTTCACCCCAAGTCCAGCACCCTGAGGTTGTACGCTAAGCGGAAGGAAGGGGGCCGGGGACTGGTGAGTGTCAGCACCACAGTCCAGGATGAGACAAGAAACATCCACGAATACATCACGAAGATGGCCCCAACTGACAGTGTGCTCAGTGAATACCTCAGGCAGCAGAAACCCAAGAAAGAGGAGGAAGGCGAGGAACCATCATGGAAGGACAGGCCCCTGCACGGTATGTACCACCGGCAGATAGAGGAGGTGGCTGATATCCAGAAATCCTACCAGTGGCTGGACAAAGCTGGACTGAAAGACAGCACAGAGGCACTAATCATGGCAGCACAAGAACAAGCTCTGAGTACAAGATCCATAGAGGCTGGGGTCTATCACACCAGGCAAGACCCCAGGTGCAGGCTGTGTAAAGATGCCCCAGAGACAATCCAGCACATAACAGCAGGGTGCAAGATGCTAGCAGGCAAGGCATACATGGAACGCCATAACCAAGTGGCCGGCATAGTGTACAGGAACATCTGTGCCGAGTATAACCTGGAAGTCCCAAGGTCAAAATGGGAGACGCCCCCAAGGGTGATGGAGAATGACCGAGCTAAGATCCTGTGGGACTTCCAGATACAGACGGACAAAATGGTGGTGGCTAACCAACCGGACATAGTGGTGGTAGACAAACAGAAGAAGACGGCTGTAGTGATCGATGTAGCGGTTCCGAATGACAGCAATATCAGGAAGAAGGAACACGAGAAGCTGGAGAAATACCAAGGGCTCAGAGAAGAGCTCGAGAGGATGTGGAGGGTGAAGGTAACTGTGGTCCCCGTGGTAATCGGAGCACTAGGTGCGGTGACTCCCAAGCTAGGCGAGTGGCTCCAGCAGATCCCGGGAACAACATCGGAGATCTCTGTCCAGAAGAGCGCAGTCCTGGGAACAGCTAAGATACTGCGCAGGACCCTCAAGCTCCCAGGCCTCTGGTAGAGGACCCGAGCTTGAAGGATAAACCGCCCGCAGGGGCGTGCTGGGTGTTTTTTTTTGTTATATATATATATATATATATGTTGACAATGACCAGAGAAAACATTCAAACTTCAGTGTCCTGGTCAAAAGTATGTCGGATAAGCAGCGTATTCACCAAGAGTGATGAGAGGAGCCATGTTTTATTAGTTAATACATATATGTATGTATTAACACTTACTTTGAGTTTTTGTATACTGCTATTATTTTGACAAGTATGGAGCTTCTGCTTTTTTAAATATTAAATTTATGGAATGTCTCATTTTGAAATGCCTCAATAAGCTATTGTTAATCCTTCCAACGCTTTCGAACACAATTAACATTATAAAAAGGTCTGGGGTTTTTTTAAATTTCTTTTTAAAGTGTGTAATTTTGGTGCCTATGATATCAAGTGAAAGCAAAGCAAGAATCAAAACTCTACATGTAAAGTCAAACAATATAGATTATAAATATATATTATAAATTATAAGGTAAATTCAGGCAGTTATGTTTCACAAACACAAAGAAAGTTAAAAGTAATCATATGAGAAATAGCCCAATGATTTAAAGACAGTGCTTGGCACCAAATTGCATATTGACAACGTAATCTAGCATATCCAACTATATGACATTATCATTAACATAGTTGTTATACTACAGTAAACAGATAGTAAAATCTCTGAATGTATCAATCAAAAAACAGGAGATGAAGTAAACATATTAAAGAAATGGTGGACGATTTACCTCATGGTTCAGTCCTGGAAGTTTAGTAACCTGCAATGTTAATTTTTTCCTGAAAATGATCAGTACTGCATTGGAACCACAACCTTCTTAAATTATGGTTCGAGTTTCAGAGGTTTACCGAAACCCAGCAACAATTTCATCATACCAAAAGAATTATGATCATAGATATCATTGATGGAAACACCAGTGCCTTCCTCCAGAAGGTGTCTCCATGGTATGACTTAATATCGATGCCTCTTACCTTACATGCAAAACTTCCTGATCCGTAATCTGAACTGATCCTATCTTGAGACCAGTGACTGGTGAGTGAGGATGGGGGAGGGGACAGGGAAAGTCCCTACAAGCATGGCCTGGAATGATCCAGAATAATATTATGGCAGCTTAAATTAACAAGTAATTAAATTTGATAAAAAAACTTAAGTACAAAATACTCTCAAGTTCATTTTTCATGTAGGTGTACATGTTCATCTAGACATGTCTTCAGTCTTTAACTGCAGTTAGTCAGGTTTCCAGATCTTGGTTAAAGGATGCTGTGTCCCTCAGGCTGCAGTTGAGGCTGAGTCCAAGGCTCTTTAGTGTTTTTTTTTTTAGTATCTGTATGCTACCCAGTGCAAAGCATAACTTGTGGGAGATTTTGGCTTTCTTCTGCACCAGAGGTCTGTAGTGTGATGGTTTGAATCTCATGCAGGCCCAGGTAATTCGCTTCTCAAGGCCCTTCAGACTCCACTTACATCCTTGGACAGATTGTCACCGTTAGGGTGGGTGGCAATCTGACATTCGACCTGGTAAGAGGTCCTCTACACTCAACCTCAACAGCCTTTACCAGCATGTTCATGGTGAGAGAGAAAAGGATTACAGAGAAGATACACCCCTTGACTATCCACTTCTCAAGCTTTTGCCATGCTGAGGTTGTTGTCCCAGCAGAGAAGCCATTATAATAGTTGACAATGAGGTTCTTGAAGTTTCCTGGGATTTAGTACCGACTAGCTTATGGGGTATGAACCACAGGCGTTTGGGACAAGCAGAGCACTATGTTGGACTGGTTCTGAGTGACTGTGGTGTTTATGGTCAATGTTAGGTTACATCGAGTGTAGCAGCTTTTTGTGGAAAAAGAAAAAAAATGGTTTAAAAACAGTTCAATAAGGAAACAGGATCAATTGGCTAGGTAATGAACTCTGATGATCTGTAAATAGAATTATTAGGAGTTTAGAACATCCTGACATTGTGTACCTCTTGAGTCACTGTTGATGAAGACAGCCCATATAAATCCAGATACAGTATATACACTTCACTGGCTTCATCAGTAAAGTTCTTTATTGGTAAATTACATGAATTAAATACATATTTCTCTTTCTTTCATTTAAAGCTCTTTTGGGTGTGGACACACTCTGGATTTTAGTTTGGGGATGTTTGCAGGCCATTTCATTTGGTATTCTACTCGAGTATGTTTATTTTCCACTTTAGGAACAGGAAATCCATGTGGGGTTGCAGTGGGATTATCAGCAGAGTGCAGCTTTCTCCGAAAGCCTAATAACGACACACTTTTTTCTTGTCAGTGTGTTGCCAAACAACACCTCTTGGGGTGGGCTCCTATAGAACACCTTATGTTTCATATATAACGTTAGGAAACATGAGGTCATGATCACAGGCAACAGTACCGACAGAAAAGGCATGGAATTGAGTACTGCAGCATAGTATTCTCTAAAATATTGTGATGGATATAGGTTTAAAAAGATTGAATGGATGGCCTCAGGCTGATCAGACCCAAACAGGAGGTCACTTATTTAAGAGAGGAGCTGTGCCAATCATTTAGGGCAACATATGTCCAAGAAAGAAGGGAAGGGGATAAGGAAAGAAAGGACAGAAAAAAGTGCCTCGATGGTGAGAGATTTCTTGTTCAGTCCTTTGGGCTTCTGCTCAGCAGGCACTGCACTGAATACCCTTACACTGCATTAGCCGTAGTGCCTTTCCATCCATTTAAGGTGCCTTCTTTAAAAAAAGGTTCAAAGTCTTGATGGTAGGCAGAGTGTTCGAGATGGGTTTTTAAAGGGGAAAAAGGTTTCACCTAGAAATGCTCTCATAATTCAACTCGGCACAGAGTTTTATTCCATTTAGCACATTGAAAACATTCAAGATTTGGCAGCATTTGCAAGCAACATTTAACTAAAGATCACCATTATATCTAAGACCTGTGTGACAGCAGGCTTCTAAACACAGTGAACTTAGTGTAGGACTAATTGTTAAAAAGAAAGAAAGAAAAGGAATGTGATGTATTTCCATGAAAATTTTATTCAGTATCATAAACCAGCGGTCCCCAACCTTTTTTGCACCACGGACCGGTTTATGTCCGACAATATTTTCACAGACTGGCCTTTAAGGTTTCGCGGATAAATACAACAAACTAAAACCAGTACCGGTACCAAAAAAAAAGAAGATTTATTCATAACACACGGGAAAGACCCAGGGAAACCGAGTTAACAATAAAAACTACAAATACCCTGAAAACCATAAATTTCACACCCAAGCGTCAACTCTCGCGGCCAAACGACTCACGGGGCCCGGGGGTTGGGGACCGCTGTCATAAACAACAAAGTATTAAGGTCAGTGTGGGACACAAACTTCCATGCAACAGCATCAGGTCAGACTAACGAGTAATATTACAAATTATCAGTTTCAAACTGAAGGCACTTGATCCTGTCTGAAAACCAGACAGTTTTTATTTCTCGCTCTTCTTTTAAGGCTCACTTTAAGGCAGTTTTCATGTGATTGGCTTCTCCTTACTTACATAAGGTGTGAATGACAGGTGGGTGGGACATCGGTGCCCACGGCTGACCTCATTAGGGTCAGCTGTGACATCTTGTGCCAAATGTAGAAATGCTGTTGGAAACCAAGCATTTAGAAGTCTGAATCCTACCTAATTTATAACTCTGGTTTTACAATGACAGGAAACAGCCCAGGACATAAATGCTGGTACTGCAATATCAATTTTTGCAGGTTTAAGTGCTATTGTGTGTATTGAGTTTTTGAACTTTAGAAAAAGCCAGACTTTGCTTTCAGCCTTTAAACTACACTTGACTAATCTATTCCCAGGACTGGTAGCAGAAGGTGCTCATTTTGATTGGTTAAACCACATCCCTTGTCCTTAGTTGTATGAATTGTGTTTATTAGGCAATATGTATAAAATATATCTTTCCTGTTTGTGCCAAGTCCTAAAATGCCATGATATTTAGCCTGCTAACAAGCAGTGATTCAAAATGCCAAGTGTCTCCCTGCTCTCTGCTGCGTAAATGTAGGACCTACCAAGAGTGAGTTTTTCATCTCATGGGGTGGGATGTCTGTCTCCATAAGTCTGCTGTGACATAAGGCTGAGAGCATGTTGAGTACCTTGATACTTGACTCTAAAAAAAGCCAGCCCACATCCACTTACCCCCTATCTGAAGTCCATCCTATTTTTTACGAAGGGGAACTTCTAAAATAAAATCAGCTGTCACTGGATGCCTGGGCCTCAGTGAGCTGGGGAACACACTGCTGGAGCTGGTCTCCAAGCCTCACTGTCTGTCTCTGACCAGGATTGACTTTCTGTGCTGGGTTAAGGCTGGGTAACAAAAATTGTTTAATTTTCTGGAAGTCCCAACGTCTCTTTCACTTCCATTGGATTCTATTGTTGTTTCACTTAAAAGCAGCATACAGAAGGTAAGTGATATATGAAGACTATCAGCATATCAAAGCTGGCTCTTATACCAACAAAAAAACACTGTCAGCACAGCAGCACAGCTCTTTGTAAGTGATTTTCCACCGGAGCATGAGTGGAAGGAGACAGATTGGAAATGGGAGATGGCATTTTAGCTGATAATGAAACAGTTTGATATAGCTGGGCTGCACAGACATGAGACATCTTTGGTGTGAAATCAAAAATAAGATGAAGTGGAGGGGCTCTTTTGTGTTCAGGTGATGGGAGCTTCACAAAGAATGAGATGAGATATTGGAGTATGTTTCTATAATTCCACTAGGATTTGTGCTTTGCCATAAAACATGCATGGGCCCTTCCTGTTTCCACCAGTCATAACCGGCAGCAGTCTCATCTAAACTATTCTAAAAGCATAACGAATTGGAGACAAAGTGCTTAGCATGGCATGAGGAAACACTCGAGGGTAATCCAGTCTCCTTGTAAAGAAGTTATTTTGATAGATTTGACAGCTTAATTATTCTGCCTGTTTTGCTTTTGTCGGTGAGGAGGAAATCGCCCTCCATGGCTGACATTTCAATTAGTGAAGCTCGTTTTGGCTCTCCTGTCGAGCCTCACCAGGCAAGAGCTCTGGTCAGTAACCACTGAACAGAAATTGTGTGGCTTAAAGCTTCTGTTGTGAGGAGAGGGCAGAGAAGGAGGTGACACCGTCGTGATTAGGGGCGGCGTTGGCCTGCCGCAGATCTATGGTCCCTGATTTCACTTTGAGCTATGAAGCCATGCCGTATTCTCTCACACCCTTAACCACCAAATTCACTCTCATGTTCCTTTTATTTCTCCTCTGACGCTTCCCTCACTAACACCCCCTCTCCCTTCACCTTTTCACTTCTAACTGGCCAATGGTTGCTTTAGAAGAGGCAGTGACAGAAGGTCACTGACCCTCAGCTCAGCTCAGTATTGTCACTGGGCCATGAATACTGCCAGTAGCTTGGCCTCTTCTATTGACTTTACTTTCTTCTCCTTCTAGTACCTCTGAGCTGGTTCCATCACTTGTGCTGCCGCTGTGGCATTGAGAAGATAAGACGCTAATAATCTAAAAGGAAGAAAACAATAGTCAGTGTAATGGATAAATATGCCTGGAAGCATCCATCAAAAAACAAATCACACAGGTTACAAGATTAAGCCTTTGAAAGACGCTTGTTCTGATATGAATACCACACTGTAAACAGAGATTTGGCCCTCATTATGCTGGGGCATCTTAAACAATGAGTCTGTGTTCGTAAGCTGATATTAATGCTAATTAAACATCTACTGGTGTCACTGTCAATTAGTGGCAGCATGAGGAGAGAGTTAAATGACTTTAGATGTTTGAAAAGATCTTTTAGGAAGTTTCTTTAATTTCTAGAATCTTCTTGAATTTTTCTTAGATGCGCATGTGCTCCCCGGCACTGACTCCTGCCCTTTAAATCTCATGTTACAGGGAAACACAACACTGCAGACAAATCTGGATTATAAAAGGACTGGGGGTATTTTTTTCTTTGGAGTCTGCTGACCTCACCTCCATGCTGCCATAGCTTTACATACAGCATACCCTTCTCAAAAGCCAGAGATCTAAAGCACTGTTGTCACTGCTCTCAGTCGTCAGAACCGTCATGTCTCTGCCTCTCTGACAACTCCAGACCATGACGTGAACATTTGTCTCTGGTGATAAATGAGGGCATTATCCTTGGGTTTCTGTCATCAGGCTGGCATCCAGTAACATTGCAGCCTCAGGTGTAGGATTTCCGACCCATATTTATGGGAGGTAGCAGGTTTATTTTCAGATGCTGCTGTTTGGGCAGCTTATTTCTCCCAGTGATGTGTTACTGGCTGCACTGACATGCCACACATAGCAGAAAGCTAAAATTGGTGGGATGAGGAGAGCATGCTTTTGTCACATGTCATCTGAATGAAAGCTTGGTCATGCCAGTATGTGGCACAGCGAAATTCACATGTGTTTGCAACCTGTTCTCATTTTGAACTTGTCACAAACAGTTAGGTGCCGGGTTTAGAATTTTGTTTCTGTACACCACCACAGTGGTTTTTATCAATCATTGTGGTGTTTAACAAAAATGTTGCATTAATTGTTTAAGAGTTATAGCCATTTCTATACATAGTCAACCACTTCCAGAGACTGATAAAAAATTGGAAAACTGGCAACTGACTTAAATGTAGTTTCATGGGCAGGTGAGAACTCTTCCCTTGTTATATCAAGATTCAAAATAGGCAGGTAAAAGGTCTGGAGCTTATTTCAAATGCTGAACTTACATTTGTTAGCTGTTCGAGTTATAGAAGTCAATATGAGGTCCAAAGAGCAAGTGAAGGAGGTCATTGCTAGGCTGAAAAACTAAAAGACACCAAAGACATCAATGAGAGATTCACTTCATTTCAATTCAATTCAATTCAATTCAGATTAATTCATTTTAATTGGGTTTTTTATGTAGCACCAAATCACAACAGCAGTTGGTTCAAGGCACTTTATATTCTAAGGTAAAAACCCTACAATAATAGAGAGACAAGCAGGCAAGAATAGGAAAGGGAAAATCCCCATTTAAAAGAGAGAAACCTCTGGCAGAAACTGGCTCAGGGGCAACCATCTGCTCTGACCGGTTGGGGGTAAGGGGAGGAAAACATGATAAAAGACACACTGTAGAAAAGAGCCAGAGATTAATAAAAATTAAGGATTAAATGCAAAGTAGTCTATAAAGATATTCAAGTTACATCAATTTAATTAAATTTTGTTTATATAGTGCCAAATCATAACTACAGTTGCCTACAATAATACAAAATAGTACAAAGAAAACAGAGAAAAAACAGAGAAAAATGTGACTGAAGAAGAAACACTCCATGCATCATGGGAATCCCCTAGCAGCCTAGACCTATTGCAGCATAACTAAGGGAAGACTTTCCTTTTTCATAAAGCATATAGTAAGGATCACTGATCCAACCCTTACTATATGCTTTATCAAAAGCATACAAGCCTACTATTAAAAGTAGAGATAGTGTCTGTCTCCCAAATCCAAATATGAACTTCAGTGACTTCCAGCTGTTGTAACCTGGTGTCATTAATGCTGATGTCAATTATAATTTTATGGAATTCTTGTTTACCTTTAGACAGCAGTTTTAAATTTCCCTTAATGTCGCCTGCTCTGGCCCTTGGAAGATAACTGACCTATTGTTGCTGGTGTCTCTAGCTTCACATGTCTGAAAGCAGAACTGCCAAAACAGTTAATCACATGAATGGGTTTGTGGTGTACCTGGGGATTCTGTTTAGGACTACACTTTGTCCTTACCATCACCCATGCCAGCTTGTCTTCCTGGCTCCTCGGGACAATCTGCCGGGGGAGAGCTAATGGTGGCTACACTGTCTTCGGCTACACTGACTACAGGGCCTGGCTAGCTGCTGTAAGGATTTTTCAAGGTTGCGAAGTGGGGTCTTCAATTCAGTGATCCTGGCCTCCAAAGATGGAAACAGGCTACATTTATTACAGGTATCATTATTACTAAAGGAAGCCGAGGAGTAACTGAACATCTGACACAATGAGCAAGAAAGTGCAGGAGGGACAGGTGAATAGGGCATGCTGCCAGTGGGTCAGCTAGGAGCTAAGCTAAGTTAGCAAATCCCTAAAGACACAGTGAGAGCATACTACTGTGAATATAATTAGTTTTAATTCTGAATTTAAAAGAGAGCCAATAAAATAAAGCTTGCTGCATTTTGAATCAACTGAAGGCTTTTTAAGGAGCTTTTTGTACATCCTGATAATGCTGAATTATAATTGTCCAGGACATAGGTAATAAATGCATGTACTATTTTTTATGCATCAGTCTAAGACAAGAATTTTTAAGTTGAAATATTGTGCCAATGCAAGAAAGCAGTCCTGTATATGCATTTAATATACACATTGAAGGACATATCCTGTTCAGAGATGACTCCACAATTCCTCACAGTGTTACTGGAGTCCAAGGTAATGCCATCTACTTAGATATCCTGTTTCTAAGACTTTTAGGACCAAGTATAACCTGTTGCAAATTATGACAAAAGGCATGCTGGAAAAATCAGAAACTTTCCCAAGTCTAAGAACTGGGATATTCTCTAATGGCCAAGTAGGTCACCTGGTGTCAGTACAAGAGAGTTTGCTTTTTAGGTATTAAATACAAAACTGAATACTCAGACCCAGTAATTTAGAATTGTCCTAGTTTGTCCGATCATTTACTAGCCTTTGAAAATTAGGGACTGTGTATAAAAATGCCTTCAGTTCAAAAATAGTTACAGCAATACTTATTGAACCATTTGAATTGTAATGTCTTTACACTGACTAAGATTTTTACATAGTCTTTCAATGTGCACTGTAATCTCACTGTAAGTGCCTCAGTATCTGTCAGATGTGTTCTGCTGGTGTCCTCACGAATGCTGAAACCATAATAGTTGTGGTTTTATGGTGGAAAAGCAAATGGTGGAAACGCTACAGTAATAGACTGAAAATCGCAAAGCATTCTGGGTAGTTGCCACCCTGGTCTTCTTCACGCAGAAGCAAAACAAAGACATATGCCAACAGGTAATAAGAAAGAAAACACAGTAATGTGTTACGGTTTGGAGGAGGACTCAAGCGCAGGACTCCGGTTCTGATGCTCACAAGAAGGGTTTATTTACAATGCACCAGGTGTATATACAAGAATGTGCGGGGGGGTGCTATATACAGCTGAGTGAGGGGAGAAGGGGTCTCCAGGGAAGTCCAGGGGAAAGCACGCGTTCTTCAGAATATCCACTCACACGATCACAGGCTCACACTCCGACACTGCCACACGGGAATCACACGGGGGGAAAATCCAGGGAGCTCTGTAGACAGGGAGACAGGGTTAAGTACGACGCACACAGGAAAACACTCTTAACTAACTTGCTGTAGCTTGGCTTCACTAACGCGTGGTAGACAACGATCCAGCGACGAACAGCAGTCACCTCCTGGCTTAAGTGCTGATCACCTTAACGAGACCCAGGTGTCTCATCTCCCGAGGGCGTGGGCCGAGGGCGTGAACCCACAGTGAGTTCCGCCCCGGCGAGAGAGAAGAGGAGAGAGAGGAAGAGAGAGAGTGCTGATCAGCGTGCAGCTGATCCGCCTGGCCGTGACATAATGATAATGAAAAAACTAAGCAAATGACCTGTGAGAAGATCAGTAGCATGATACGATACAGAGAGAAGCTAAAACAATGAGGCAAAGGAGTATAATTAGGGCCCATATGAAAACAAAGACTCGTCACTCTATTTTTATCACAACATTTTCTCAAAACCCATTTGCAATTAGTACAAACATGTCAAACAACATCAGAAATATAAATGGCTTCAAGTTCACATTCAGGTGTCGCAGGAGTCAGTCAGGAGCTCTCACCCACTGATCTGCAATACATGCAAACAGTTTTGCATCTGTTACCCAGCAACGACACTTGTAATACTTTATACTGTACTGTATGTGTTTTGTTGTTTTCAATTTTGCATTTCAGTTTTTAGTATAACATCTCACAGTACATACATGCTTATAACACACATGATTTTACTGGTATTTAATATTGAACTGTAATAATATATAAGTTACATGTAGTTGCAATAAACTGTACTGTGAATCTTAAAAATAAGTCATTCAGACGTCAAGTAGTTTTATGTCTTTTCTGATGGCATGATGTTTTATTTGTAGCTTGCTGCCTCTTTGTTCTTTCTGTTGATACCGCTCTCGAGCAGCCACAACTTCCTCTTCTGTATGTTACGATGTAACCCTGTGACTATCACGCTGTCGCATTTCATAAGCTAATTTGCCTAAAACAAAAGCAGGGAGGTTTTCTTTGCTTTAACTATCCTGCCACCTGTAACTACGTAACAGTTTGATGTGGGCCTGAAGTGTAACAAAAGTATCCAGTCAGGATCACATTCCATTCAGGTCATAGGTACGGCTGTATCAATCTACAAAAACATAGATCACCATTCTGCTGTTTTTCTAATGTCCACAATTTAACTTTCAAACCCAAAAGCAACATCTACCTCCATTTATTCCATTATCAGTACAGACTGGTTTGAACAACAGTCCCATGATGGATTGCACTGGTGATAATTCAAAGCTAATAAAAGGATCTCTTTTACAGAAAATGTAAATAGTTTTTCATCTGTGGAACGGTTTTTATTTGTTGTTCTGTTTTTAGCTTCAAAGAACAGAAGTTCAAAAGGAAAGAGGAAAAAAAAACATTTTGACAATGTGCTGGAAAATGTTTGTGTCCAGAGCCTTCAGGAAAGCAGAAGAGTTGACCTTGTTCAATAAACAAATTCCCATTTATTTTTTGCATAAACACCTTAGGTCTTATCACTGCTTACTATGTTTATGTAAACAATTACTGAAATTAAAATTCTGAAGGTTTCTTTCATATCTGAATATTCTTATAGACGTGTTGTTCCAAGCAACAGTTAGGTTAAATGTAACCAAAGTTGAAACTAAAAAGTGGGGCACTGACCAAGTCTGCATGAGTCTTTTTTTGTAATGCTGAGGGGAGTCAGCATTGAGACTCGATTTATATGTTGCTGTGGTTAAATAATAGAGATCAAGCTTTAAATGAATTCATTTGGAAGACATAGAAATGATGAGTGGAATATAACAAGCCACAGCCATTTAATAAATGGGCATTAGGATAGATAAGCACAAACACTATATACTCTACAAAGCAATGTGTACTTTACATGGCTCTCATCTGTATACTACACCAAAGGGGACATTTATTTAATCCATCCATCCATCCACCCATCCATCCATCCATCCATCCATCCATCCATCCATCCATCCAAATGCATTGAAGAAGCAACACTTTTCAAATATTTTTTTCCTCTGTTATGAAGTCAAACTCCCTGGTGTCAACTTTTTGCCAAGTTATACCAGTAAACATACATGTTGAGAAAAAAATACAAGCACCTAATGTGAAAGCACAGCCAGGAGGAACATTTCAGAATGTCAAAAGGTCACAGCTTGAGCATATAATAAGGGAGAATAATTTCTATTTAGGGTCTACTTCATCCCACGGTGTTGTTGGCTGAAAACATGCCAAGAGCTAAAAGGTCCAGTGTGGGCGTATTTTGAGCCTTATTGGAGCCTTCTCTGTTGCCTAATGATGCTTTGTAGCACAGAAAAGTCAAATCTAAAATCAATGGTCCTCTCTAATTGGCCATCCACAGGGATGTTCTATGCAACATGTAGGCTGATGAGTATCCTGCTTCTTTTATGTGTCAGTATTTGATCAGGATCATTTGACTCTTAGGATTTCTTGGTTAAAATATCTGCAAAAAGTAGAGCTTGACACCCAACCAACACCTACATATGCTGTGTATGTTTTAATGTATTATAGTGTTATGTAATATTTTAATGGGTGCTATTCTGTCTAAACTGCCGAATAAAAATAATCTATTCCCTGATTCAGCTTCTTCCACTGTAACAGACTCGTCATGTACAAAACTGTCCCTTATGTCCAATTAAATGGCACACTCTGCTGCAGCAGTCACTGATGTGCCAGAAAAGTAATAAGTAGGTGTAAATGTTCTGCAGATTTCTTGAGAAGACATATCCAGCAAAAGGATAAAGTTCAGCTTAGTTTGCTGGGATTTTTAAAATTTTAAATAAGCATCTTAATGGTTAATATCTTTTTGTGTGTGTAGCTGCAGGCAGCGCAGGTAGACTTCCCAAGGAGAGGGCCCCGAGTGCTGAGGACCAGGAGGCCGAGTCGGTGTCGGTGAAAGAGCGGCTGGCAATGTATCAGGCTGCCATGTCCAAGAAAGAAAGCAGCAGCTCCTCCTCTGCAGTGGTAAGATTATACTTGCACATGCACATAACGAAAGATGAAGGTGAGGATATGTAGGCAGCCACAGAGACAGTAGACAATAACCCACAGGAAATCTACTGTCCTGCTTGTATTAAATCCATTACAGGATGGGAAGAACAAATCTCAGGAGTGAATGGAAGTCAAGAGGAATCATCCAGTAGTGTTTACTTGTAAAACTGGTCAATCTAGAAGTGAATCGTTTTTTTATTCCTGTGTATTTTATTACATATTTCTAATAAATCAGTGGGCATTTGGCTGTCAGCTAAATTCTACACAATTATGTAATGATTAAATAAAAATTGATGGAGTATTTTATGAAAAAAAATCCAAATCATGCATTAGATGAATGGAAAACAGTCTATTATTATTGTAAAAATTTCAAGAAAGAAAAAGTGACATTCACAGAAAATTCAGCATGTAAATTAAGCAAATATTTAAAGAAAAAATTTGATTAGCTCATAAAACATAACATATTGTAAATATTTTAAGCGAGGTTTTTCAACCCCTTTTGCTTGTGACCACTAATGCAGGGTTCAAATTACACAATATCAGCCTGATGTTAGCCAGAGGAGAACAGCTCAGCAAAGCTGTAGGCTAAAGCACTGATGGGCCATGCTGTTCTTTTACTATGATCCAGAAACTGGTGCAAAGTAGGTTTTTCTTTCTTACAATGATGGCCAATATTTTGCGCACACTTCAGATGAAATTGTTGCTCAGAGTGGACTCTGCCATCTCCTTCCTAAAAGACATGGTGACATTGGTCATGTTTTACAGCCAACTAAGGCTAAGAATTTATGACTCTAGAGCAGTAAATTTATGCCCCCACCCTGCACCCCAACAGCACACAAACATACTGTTTGTGCTGCCTGTCTGCACTCTACATGGAAGTCTGCACCTTTCTACACTCTTTCCTTGCTGATTAATTTGAGAGTAAATAATAATCTACTATATTATCAAAAAACATTTACTATTAGATGACAATGACAAGCAGTGGAAATATTTTATAAACCATTTCTTTAAGAAGGAAACTATAAAACACTGAAATCACCCATCGTAACTGATCCTAGCTCACTGAAAGCAGAGCCAGCAGCAGTTTGCCTCACATGCTGGTCTCAGTTTACAATGAATGACCAGAGGTGTACTAACAATGTACATGCCAAAACACCAGAAAACACTACTTGTCCCTCATCTTGCCCAACTTCAGTCATTGTTAACGGGAAATGGACACACCTATAAAATATATACAGCTAGTTTCCTCTGAGTATAAAAACAAGCTGAGGTTTCAGCAACAATTACTTACTGCGGCTACAAGACGACAGTAATATAAAGGATGGATACAAACCCACGAGGGGCTTTACTTTAGTATGTTTTAATTTATGTCTATTTTTAGATGTAACATTGTGTTGTCTTATTAGATAAGATATTGTGTAGCATGAATCATGCAATACAAACTAGTATTTAATTGGCCCCTGTGTCACTCCTTCTGGTGTATGCAAAAAACCCCAAAATATACAAAATATAAAAGGTACTTCTGCGTCTTTTCAAACAAAAATATTTATTTTAATCATTATAATTTCTAAAACTTACAGTTTATCCTAAGAGTAATTGATTTTTTAGAAACTACTTAATTTAAATATTTCTTTAGTGAACAAAAAAAACGGATGATAACTGGGTTTTTTGTTTTTTAATTAAAAAAGACATCAGATAGTGAAATGACCTCATTAGCTGTCTATTGCAGGATTTGGTAACAATGTAATAATACAATTGATAATAGATTTCCAGCCACTGTCAAGACCATGTGGCCCGTTAGCAAATGGGACCCAAATGCAGAACCAAGAGACACTCAGTGAAAGGTTTACAGTCTTTCTTATGAATTTGTTACCATGGGGAACTGAGCAAAGGTAAACACTGGGAATTTCATCTCGTTCAGTGATGATTATAGTCATCCCACTATGTGGCGCTCTAACCATATCAAACATTTCTGAGCTTGACTCTCGACTCATGCCTGCAACGTTTGGGAGAGATTGGACTTTTTTTTTTTTTTGAGTGACAGCAGATTACTGCTTTTTGGCGAGTGATTCAAATTCCACATGTCGCCAAACATAAAAAGCTTCGTAATTTAACATCACAAAGGTCTTTAGATTCCACGTACCGGAGATCATGTCGATCTGATGAAATCCCTAGGAGGAGTTCCTCAAAGTATGAGGCCTGAAAAGAGGGGAAAATGTCGCCAAAATTACACTTAAATTTTAAAATGGCTGACTTCCTGTTGGATTTGGGATATTTGACTTTTTGAGACTTTTTTGTACATCTTGATATCTTACATAAGCTTACCAAGTTTCAGACTCATAGATGAAACATAGGGCAGGGGCTGGTCTTTTGAAATTTTGTAGGGGGAACTGTGGAGCCATTTCGCAATATTCCATGAAAATAATCACATATCAAGAAAGCCGTCCTCACATTGGAGGTGTGTGCAAAATTTCAAGAGTTTTTGAGCTTTCCAAGCCCCTCAAAAACATCTTCCTGTTTCATGGTGAATCACCTTGCCACCCGGATGTGCTGTTCAATTTAAACTCACAATTTGCTCACTGAACCATCAAGAGGGACTGATGTTTATTCTCACTGCTTTTCGGGTTGATCTAAACAACCTGTGAGGAGCAGTACATCAAAGTATAAGACATGATATTTCCTGTTCCCACTAGGTGGCGCTCCTACTATTCCTGACAATGGGTATATCAATCTGTTCAGGACGGATACGTCATCATGTCTGTAAAGTTTGGTAGTGATCAGACTGGATTTCTTTCTAGCAATTTTGTTCTTCACGGCGAAACATCAATGTTCGGCATTCTGCTGGGGTCATGCTCTTCTGTGAAAACTCACAGTTTTCAATGTATTGCCAAGACCAACTCCTTAATGCTTTCCTGGAGAAATTTGAGGCTACGTGGGTCACCCACCTCTATACTGTACCCAAAAGTCTAAAACATGACATTTTCTGTTTCCACTAGGTGGCGCTGTCGCCGTTGTCAAATATGGCAGTTGAAATATGTTCAGGGGCGGAGCCTTATCATATGTCAGAAGTTTGGTCCAGATCTGACGATTTATATGGGAAAGAGAGCAAATAAGATTTTTATGGCGAATGATTAAAATTCACCGTGGCGCCACGGCCACACCCTAGTCCGAAAACTCAAAAGCTCCGCAATTTAATATGGCCCAGGTGTGTAGTTGAGACTGAGACCAAATATGAAGCTGACCCAATCAAATCCCTATGAGGAGTTTGCAAAAGTACAAGGCATGGAAACGGCAAAATCAGAGCCAAAATCTCACCTTCAATCCAAAACGGCGGACTTCCTGTTGGGTTTGCGTTGATGGGCCCACTGACAGCATGATACACGTGTGGGCCAAAGTTCATTCATGTAGCTCAAACTATGTATTCGTAGGACTTCATTTAACAACGCATAGGTGGCGCTCCAGAGCCATTTTGTACCGCCCATATGTGAAACCATTAAAATACAAAATATTTCACCAGACCTGACTTGTGTGCAAAATTTCATGAGTTTTTGAGCATTTTAAAGCCCTCAAAAAGGCATTTGTTTTGCCTGAATAAGAATAAGAAACGGAGCAGATTCAATACCTTCGCACTCTCAGTGCTCGGGCCCTAAATATACGACCAGGAAAGCAGAAGTTTAAACAATGAGGTTAGATTTGGCTTTGAGAGAGGCAGACTATCTGGTGAATACTGGATGGATCAGTTGGTCCTGTTATACTCAGGCTAATGATGATGATCAGCAACAGGCTGTGTCAGGCTGAGGAGCGGGAACAAAGAACTCTGGCCACTGGGGAGGATAATGCCTGCAGGAAGGGTAACCAGGAGGAAGGAGAAACTGGATCAACCTGGATTTTTTATTCTATATGTGCATTATAGTTATAAGATTTATTTTGATCACATTTTTATCAGATGTGAGCAGAGATGGGCAGTAAAGCGTTACTTGTAACGCTTTACTGTAATCTGATTACTTTTTTCAAGTAACGAGTAATGTAAGGGATTACTATTGCGAAAACGGTAATTAGATTACCGTTACTTTCACGTAGGAACGCTGCGTTACTGCGTTACTAAAACCGTGATTCTGTCATGAGAATGTCTCATGACAGTGACATTCGTGACAACAGCTGTCTGGAGATCAACAATGGATAATATATCGAGTGTGGGAGAGAGTATGAGCGTGCAGCGTTTAAAGCGTGGAAGTACTGACCTTACTTTGAGTTTGATTCCATAAAAAGTGACAAAAACATTAGTGTCCACTGTTCACTGTGTGGGAAGAAAGCTTCTTTTTAAACCCCTAAACTTCCAAGCAAGCACCGAGTGCGCTATGACGTAATGTGAAATTCACAGAGAAACTCGCGGATTCTTCCACTGACCTCTGCGGCACACCTGCACCAGGGTAAACCTCCGCCTACCCCAGTCCTGCTTTATAGGTGAAAATAGAGCAACAGGACCGCTAGTCTTTGATTTTATTTATTTTCTGCTGTGTTTTATTTGCATCTATTTGAAAGAGTGAGTGTAAACACAAAAAAATATTTTATTTTATGTGCTGGAATGTGCAGAAAATAGGTTTAAATGTTAAACAAATTTCTTCCAGTCAGAGAATGTTGCATATAATTTAATTTTTGCTTGATGCATAAAGTTAAAAGATTAAAACTAATAAAACAAGTTTTAAAAAGAGACGTTTCCATTTGATTACATTTTGTATGATGGATTATGCAGAAAAAGTAGAATTGGGCTGAAAGATCTATCGCTTTATCACCTATTCAGGTTGTAAATCGTGTTTTTAAAAAGTAACTAAGTAACTAAGTAATTAATTACTTTTGAAAATAAGTAATCAGTAAAGTAACGGGATTACTTTTTTGGGGAAGTAATCAGTAATTAGTTACTGATTACTTTTTTCAAGTAACTTGACCAACACTGGATGTGAGACTAAAACCTTTTCAGTAAACTATTTCAGTCAACATTTAACCAGTGGATTATGTAAAAATCAAGGTCTAACACGTTTGTTCAATTTGTTACTGTATAAATTGATAGAGCAAAAAAAAAAAACCTACCATGGCCTACTCATTTTAACTGTAGGCATAATTTAAAAAAATAATCATCATCAGAGCTTCAAACATTATTTCTTCTTTAATTAAACCCACAAAAAAGGGAAAGAAAAAAAACCTTCCAGAATATCCTTGAGTCATTAGTCATCATCAAGGACAAAAAAAGTCTCAGAGGCTTAGAAGAGTCAGCATGTAATTTTGAAAAAACAACTACTGTATTGGCCAAGGCCAAGGCAGTAGGCCTACTCTGTTTCTAAAACAAAACCGTACCTGCTGGAAATCACCTGTTCCTTATTTGTAAAATATTCTCTTCATCCCAAAGCACATAAAAGCCTATCACTACTTCCCACCATTTAAATGTTTTACAGTGAAAGACAAGGTTGAAGCAGCTGCAGTGAAGTCTGTTAATGTTTTCTTTGCCACACAACATAAGAGGGGAAGGATGGAGGCTTCAGTTTTTCATTAAAACCATCGTCAGCTTTCGTCTGAAGCTGATAATTCATCTGGCCACTCTGGCGTGTTTCCAGAAGAGAACCCACCTCCCACTATCACCCTTTAAACTGCACATGACAAACCAGAGAGTGCAAACTTTAAATAACAGAAAAATGGCTCAAATAGCTCCATGATGGTGATTTCCACTGCATTAACTCTTTGCTCATCAGGGGTCTGCAAGGCAACAAGCACTAACATCACTGTAAAGCACTCCAACCTCAGCTGACTCTCACGTGGTGTCTACTGACAGCTGCATCTGGATGTGTGTGCATATGTGGGTGTGAGGGGAGCGGGGTTGTGGGTCAGTAGCTGTGAATACAACAGGGGGGAGGCTACTAACCAGATGGAATTTTCATGGTTTTTTGCTCTCCACCTTTTGTAGCTGTTTTCTATGTCAACATAAACGTAACGGCATACTTAATAATAGCAGAGGTCTTGATCAAGAGTATTCATTAATAGTATAGCAAGGCTGTCTATTCAACAAGTCACAATACATAGAATGCAAAAGAATATGCCCTTTACAAATTGTAATAACACCCTGATTACATTTCTATCAACACAAAGTCTGTCTATTCTTGTAGTATCTAAGCTATCACAATTTTAGCTATGTAGCTACTCATAGCAGTTATTAAGAAGGGATCTGCCTAAAGACCTGGGAAACATCCAATATGCAACAACAAAATCTACACAACACATCTGAGGCTCACTTTTTCAGGTTCAGTATTTCATCTGTTGACTTAGAAATATGAAAATGTCATTTTTGGGTTAGAAATGGGTCACAAGAAGGACCATTTCTTGTCCAGGAGGAGTGACTTTACCAAGCTAAAGGAGTAACATGTAGACCATTTGCAAAGGAAAATGCCACAACACTTTGACTTTATATGAAAGTAACAACATCAGACATAACAGCTTTGCATAAATGGTGTGTTATATGCTGTACCAGTCAGCAAACGCTGTGAAATGCACATTCCTGAGCAAAACGTGCGGTGCAGGTGTTGCCATTTCAAAGATAAATCTTAGTGTAGCCACTATGAGATAGAGTAGATCATCCACTAACTGGAAGTTAGCCTTATCTTAGCTGCTATGATGCCTGACAGACTTCCAATAACCTGCCTCAGCACAAAACAGAAGCTCCTGTCAGACATCATAGCAGCAAAGATGAACAGGCACATGGCTCAATACCAGTCCCCCAGTGGTAATCGAAACAACTGAGGCCGTGACCCCCAAACTGGGCGAGTGGTTTATCAAGTGATCCCAGGAGCAACATCCAACATCTTTGTCCAGAAGAGTGCAGTCCTAGGAACAACAAAGATACCCTCAAGCTCCCAGGTCTGTTTTAGAGGACCTGAGCATAAAAGACTGCCCGCGGGGAAAGTGTGGATTTTTTTTTATTTGGAAGGTAGAGCAGGTCATCCACTAACTGGAAGGTTGGTGGTTTTCTCCCTTGCTGCTCCAGTCTGCATCGTAAAATATCCTTGGGCAAGAGGATAGGGTTGCTCTCTGATGTGTTCATCAGAGTGTGAATGCGTGTGAATGTTACATAGAAAGTACCAGTCCATTCCTACATTGTCAATTTAACGAAAGTGCTCTTTCTACAGGTATATAGCAATCTAAATGGCTCGTGACTTCATCACATTTTTCTGATTCTAGATGTCAGTTTAAAGGAAACATATTCAATACATTCTGAATGTGTCTCTAACATACTCAGGTGGCCATGTGAATGATTATCATTATCAATAAGATCTGTTGTAGCGACCAGAACTGCTCTGCAATAACTTGCAAATATCACAGTAGCCCTCATTTGTATAAAAGAGGGAAGGTGGCAAGTCAATATGTTTAACATTCTCACACACAAACACAAATATCAACAGCCACAAATTTGGCTGTGTATGCAGAAACCAGCATATAAATGTCTTACTTAGGCTGTAACTAACAATCCCAAAAGGAGATTATTTTGTCAAAAAGTCAGATTGCATTCTTACCCAGATCTCAGAGGGCGAGAATGCTTTCTCGATACAGATGTGATTTACTCAGTGATCATCAATCGTCCTCCTTTTTCTTTCTTTGCCAAGAAATTGTTACTTTGTAAGCTCCAGTTTAAAGAATAATTCCTTCCTTGCGTTTTTATTTAACCGAATAATCCGAAAGACGATATTTTCCACTGCTGTTTCGATCTCTGTTGCAGTATATGCAAAAAGCAAATGAATTCCTGCAGGGCACCTGCATGTTTCTTGGGTTTATTTGAAGATACATCCAATCTTTACAACCTAGAGTTCTAAAGGAGAATGAATGTTAATGGCACAGCAGTGATTTCTTGGTTAAAAGAGCACTTATGGTGCTTAGGATTCTGAAAGTATTAGCATAATGCCATTTCTTTCACTTTTTTGTACTAGCATAATGCAAGCAAGTATAATATAACACAAACAGTGAGAACAGAGTTTAGTTTACCAAGGTCAGATCCAATCCCCTGACAGAAGCAGCAGGTTGACAGTCTGTCCAAATGGAAACAATAAGGCTTATACACGGTATAATGGAATTTAATCATAAAAGTGGCCACTTTCATTCAGTAAATATTATTATTTTATGAGCAAAAATACATACAAGTGCCACAACATAAAAGTCTTAGGAAACTTGTTTATGCCAAACATGGAGAAAATGGGATATTATTACCATGTGCCCGTTTTAATCTATAACACCTGTGTAGATGGACTCTCTGGGCTGATTTTTGTCATCTGCTTTCTGCTGATAGATGATGCATGAGTCAGAGGCTTGTTCGCTGCCTGGAGGGCTGGCCAGTGTGAAGAGACAGTTTGAGAACCAGGAATTTGCCTCCTCCTCCTCTCAGTCTACCATCACACAGGTTCACTTCCAGCAGAGATCTGTCCAGGTGAGACCATAAGCATGGTCAATAAATATTCTATGTATTGACAAGCTGTGATGGTTTTAGATAAAACAAAAGATTAGTTATGGTTGTTATTTTCCAAGGAAATATATTTCATACATTTGCTTTTTATGATCAGATGTAATAGTGTGTTTTAAGCCGTTTCCTCATCACAAGGGGGTAGTCGAAGGCACACCAGGTATCTGTCCACATTTGAATGTGGACAGATACCTGGTTTTGCACCGAACATCCAAATCTATGCAGCCCCAAAAGGGATTTCGGTATTTGACTGGTGCTGAGCCAGCAAAAAATAAAAAGTAAACCACTACACTATGGAGTTATGTCACAAAAGCAGAGTGGAAAATCTGAGGCTGGAGTATGTTTGTAATAGCTATGGAGTGCGTAACCTTTCCTAAACCAATGAATTGTTTAGAGATAGTGAAGGTGTCCTGTCTGATCACAAGCTCTGTGTAACGTGAGAAACATGTGAAAGCGACTGGATAATTTGAATTCTACTGTAGCATTTTATTGGAAAACCTTGGCTGGCATTGCTGAGGTATCGTGGCAGGTCAAATAAAGGAGGGCACCTTCAACTTTGCTTGTCCATGTGACTCTGTCATCCAGTGCGTGAGGAAAATGCCAGAACATGTTACTAGCAGCTTGGGACAGAGGCCGGATCTCAGCGAAGTAAGGTCAATTCCGGCCTTTCATACATTTTTCCCCATCTGCTCATTCAGGCGTGGAAGCAGAGTGGATTTATCGAGCCACGAGGACCTTGCTGAATGCTAAATTTTACATAGCTGTACATGAGGGGAAATGTCTGAGTGTATTTCATTGAGTGGTTTTGCCTTTGCTTCTATGCAAGCAAAGGCAAAACCACTTTCCCCTCAAGTTTTTTTTTTTTTTTTTTGTGCAGGTGTAATATTGAATGCGTGTTTTGCATCAGGAAAGATCGCATTATGAAATAAGTGGTTTTTGAAGCGCAGAACCCCCTCCCTCCATGTATCTTTCATGTTAACAGCAGAGGATACAAGCTCAAATATCATCCATCTCTTTCATCTCCTTCAAAATTGCATGAATCACAGTGGAGGAAAAGGCTGATGCAGTTTTATACAATTGTTGTAATCTATTGCTTTTTCTCTCAACACCAAAATCCTCCTTTGGCAGCATTCAAACTTAGCAGCTCCCTGAGAAGCAGCATACTAATGGAAAAACATTTGTTACCGACCACAGAGGGGCTTTATTAACCTTTTTCATGGTATAAAAATTGCTTCCGTCCCGCTGTTTCCAACAGCTCGCAGTCATGAGGTGATAAAACCTCTTTCTTAGTGTGTATGTGACTATTTTTTTTAGCTGTGGGAGTGTGTTGGCGCACTGAGAGAGGTTCAGCATGTCCACATTCCCATTTTTTTGTTTGACAGGAGATGTCAAGCTCCTCTGAGGTGACAGCGAGAAGCAGTGCCAGAGAGCTCACCCCCACCACAGCTCTCTCTCGAGAAGAGGTATTTGTCATATGTTGTAGGGTAGCATCTTACCTGTAATACACACAGACCTTACTATTTATTCTTCAGTAAATGAGCCTTATACTGAGCCTTTTATATCTCACTGACTGAAAACAGTCCAAGGCTTGAGTGCAGTCGCCAGTATACTGTTGATTTGTCTTTTCACAGGTGAGCCACAATCAAAGAGTCCACCACAACGATGCGGCTGCCAGTTATGGGAACCATTACAATGAAACAGGTTATTCTGCTCATGCCTTTTATACTGTGATTTGCAGGTTTTTATCACAGCACCCCTTACGTCCTGCATATTAATGATTGTTCTCCCTACACGCTGAATAAGGGAAGAGCTCTGAAAATGAGTTGGAGTTCTGATGATTTTATATTCAGTGCATAGCAGCAAATCTAATCAGGGCAAAGTCAGGAAAGTAAAATATTGGAAAGTGGAAATTGGGCAATCACCACTGCATGGTTTCAGAAAATGAAAACTACTCAGGTTTTTAATGAAATGATTTATTTCTCTTTCCAATCCCCCTGAGCTTCCTCACTACGAATGACTTAATGAGGCAGCCTTCTTCTTGTGTCTAATTCAGTTATGCTTGTCAGAGGAGAGGACCTACCAAAGGTTTCCACTCAGGCTTTGAAGCAGCAGTATGAAAAAACGATTGAGGAAGCTGCACCAGCCAAGGAAATTAAGGTAATGATGCTGTCTGTTTATCGAAATAGATGATAGTTTGGGTTGTTTATTAGGTATCAGTATGAGGATATGGCCACATCATGAAATCATCAAAAGGAAATTGCGCATGCCATGAGTTGATGGGGAATAAATTGGATTGGATAAAAGGCCTCGTGTCATTACACAGCTGAAGTCTGACACTTTCTCTCACTGTTAAAGAGAAACCCCAGAAAAACACATAAAAAAACTGTCGCATTACTGTCTGCAGTTCAATGAGTATTTCAATCAAGACAGTAATTAGGAACATACATAACCGAAGATATTGTGATGGTTTGACAGATACAAGATGTGTCAGCGTTTGTGCATTTACATCCAAATTAGAATTATTTGCATCTTATTTGCAATTGCTTTTCCAATCGTTTTTATTTGAGGTGTAAAGTGTACAACTTATTAATTTACGCTCAGCTTCAAATTTCCTTTCCACTACTTTTCATGCCACAAATTCAAAAATTTTTTTCAAATACAATTCTAACCTCACTGTTCCTCTCTTTGTGATGAAAACTTCTTGTGAATCATAGGTTGATGTGGATTTTGACCAGTTTCAGTGGGCACCAGTGAACCAGTCCTCTAAAAAATGTGCTATGACAAGATATGAGGCTTCTTCCACTGTAAAGACAGCTACTGCTTCATCAGTAGCATCTGCTTCAACAGTGGCTTCTGAGGTGACAGACCATTTCCCTCCTCCACCCGCAAACCTGCTGCAGGTGTCACAAAAAGTCCCAGACCACATTGTCTCTCCTCAGCCTCAAGAGTCGACATCTCAACATAAGTATACTATTAACAGGGAACAGTACTTAAAACACAAGAGCATGGCTGAAATAAAGCGCCTCTACAAACACATACACCCAGAGGTGCGCAAAAACCTTGAAGCTGACATTTTAAGTCAGCTCAGTGAAGCAGAAATGACAGAGTTGGAGAGCAAGGAAGGGGTGGGTGATGTCCAGCAGGTGTGCTATATGTTTGAAAATGATGGCAACAGCTCCAGTAAGTGTTCGAGCCCTGACAGAGAATACCTGGAGTGGGATGAGATCCTTAAAGGTGAAGTGCAGTCCATGCGCTGGATGTTTGAAAACAAGCCCTTAGATACGATTAAAGATGATACCCCTGATGAGAATGATGAGAAGACTATTGCCCAGCAGGAAATCATTGCTGGCAAAGACGTCAGATACACAACTTGGATGTTCGAGACGCAGCCTATAGACACTCTGGGGGCAGAAACATCCGATACAACTGAGCACTCGCAAAAACAGAATGATCTAGCAAGAGGAGATGTCCGTACTGCGACGTGGCTCTTTGAAACGCAACCGCTTGATTATCTGAATAAGATCTACCAAGAAGATGAACAGGAGACAGATGCTCGTGTGACTAAAGACATTACTGGTGGAGATGTGAAAACCGCCAGGTATCTGTTTGAGACCCAGCATCTGGATTGCTTGGGTAAAACAGAAACCATTGAGGAGAGTCACTTCCTCAACCTGAAGTCTGAGCTGGAAGAAATTAAGGGCAATGTGAAGACAACAACCCGCATGTTTGACACACTGCCCATGTGTGTCATTAGAGGCGATTCAGGAGAGATGCTGGAAATCACCACCATTCGCAGAGAGGAGACAGAAAAAGGAGATGTGAAGACATCGCGTTGGATGTTTGAAACCCAGCCGCTGGATATGATCAACAGAGACCCTGCCAAAGTAAAGCTGATATGTGGGATTTCCATGGAGGATAACAGTCAAGGTGGTGTGAACAAAGGTAGATGGCTTTTCGAGACAAAGACTCTCGACATGATCAAGGATGAAGAATGGGAGAGCTCAAAGAAGGAAAAAGATGAAATAATTGGAGCTGATGTAAGGAAGCACTGTCTTGTTTTCGAGACTCAGCCTATGGATACTCTGAAAGATAATGCCAATGCTCGACCTTTACCCTCTGAGGAGATTGTAGGAGGTGATGTTCAATCAGCCAAACATCTGTTTGAAACAGTACCAATGGAAAATCTGAAAGAGCTGCTTGAAGTGGGAAAACTTAAGAAAACAATGGCAACAGAAGAAGAAAAGGGTGACGTGAGGCATCAAAGGTGGGTGTTTGAAAGTCAGCCCTTGGAGAATATAAGGGAGGAGAAGAAGGAGATTACAAGAACTGTGAATATTGAAGCGCTTGACAAAGGGGATGTGACAAACTACAAAGAAAGGTTTGAAAGCATGGATTTAAGTAAATGTGAGGGAATGCAGAAAATTCAGGTCGAAGGTGTCACAAGTGGCTATGTCAAGTCCAACAGAGTTCTCTTTGAATCGACCCCATTGTATGCTATGCAAGACAGCTCTGGCCATTACCATGAGGTAAGGACTGTGAGGCGTGAGGAGATTGTGAAAGGAGACGTTCGCAGTTGCAGATGGATGTTCGAGACGCGTCCTATTGATGAATTTGATGAAAGCATTAGTAAGTTTCAGATCATAAAGGGAATATCTAAACAGGAAATCGAGTCAGGGGATGTCAAAACAGCCAAGTGGCTGTTTGAAACCCAACCACTTGACACCATTAAATTTTTCGGTAATTTTGAGAATGAAGAGAATAAAACTGACAAAAGTATTCAGATTGAGAAAGGAGATGTAAAGACTTGTAGGTGGCTATTTGAAACTCAGCCAATGGATGTTTTGTATGAAAAGATGGAAAAGAGTGAGTCCGATGTAGAAGAAGTGCAAAAAGGTGATGTGAAAACATGCACTTGGCTCTTTGAGACACAGACACTAGACAACATACGAGATCATTCAGAGTCAGAGACCATTCTGAAGACCTGCACTGTAAAGCAGGAGGACGTTCAGGGAAAAGACGTGCGGCTGGCTCGCTTCCTCTTTGAAACAGAGAATCTGGAAAACATCACTGGGGAGGACAGCAGCTCTTTCAGGAGAGTCACAGAAATCGACATCCAGTCCGGTGATGTTTCCAGGATGAAGTACATTTTTGAAAATCGCTCCTCTGACATTATGAGCTCCACCTCTGAGGAGACAATGCAGAAGCTGAAGGCGCAGCAAGCTCAGGACCTCCAGAGGGGAAATGTGGTCAACTGCACTTGGAAGTTCGAGAACCAGCCGATTGATGCGATCCGTGATGACAGCACTGAGGCAAGGGAAATTCGCACTGTAACTGATGTTCAGGGAGGTGATGTTGACAAAGGCCGCTTTATTTTTGAGACATTCTCTCTGGATCAAATTAAAGAGGAGTCAACCGAGACTGATATTTCAAAACTCTCCAGTATCTTTAGAGATGAAATAGAGAAAGGGGATGTGAAAAATTACACCATGATGTTTGAAACCCAGCCTCTCTATGCCATCTGTGACAAAGAAGGCCACTATCACGAAGTAACTACAGTTACTAAAGAAGAAATCATGAGAGGAGATGTGGTGGGGGCCCGATGGCTGTTTGAGACAAAGCCTTTGGATTCAATCAGAGATTCTGAGGAGGTGTATGTTATTAAAGCTGTGACTGAGGAAGGTATCAGCAAAAAGGATGTTAGCTCTGCCAGGTGGAGATTTGAAACGCAACCTCTGGACGAAATTACAGAGGAGATAAAAGTGAGGTCAAAGACAGTTGAAGATATCCAAGGCGGCAATGTGAAGAAAAATAAGCAGCGTTTTGAGACTGATGAGATGTCTCAAAAGTACATCAGAACTGTTAGCATGAGTGAAATCCAAAAAGGCGACGTTAGAGCTGCCACATGGATGTTTGAAACCCGCACGATTGATGAGATACGCGGCGATGGCGCCGAGTATGATGGCATGGAAAGAGTGACAAAAGAGGAAGTAATGAAAGGGGATGTCAAGCAGTCTGTTTGGCTCTTTGAGAAGCAGCCGCTTGATAGAATCAAAGAGAGTGATGGCACAGATCTTGTTGTGATAAAGGAGGAAATCCCACAGGCTGATGTGAAGACGACAACATGGCTGTTTGAAAGCACTCCATTTCATGAATTCAATGAGAGCAATGTGGAAAAGACAGAGATAATTGGTAAAAGTGTCAAAGAAACACTTGAGGAACTTTATTCCCAGAAAATGGTGGACTCACAGGGTATTCTTATTGAAGCGGATGAGATTGGGGATGTCCGCATGGCAAAGTATAAACTCATGAACCAGGAGACTCCTCAAATCCAAAAAGAAGAGATTATTAGAGGGGATCTGAGCAACATAATGATGAACCTCCTGAACCGCAGGGAGACCACTGAAAGGGTCATAACTATCGACGAGGAGGAGCGTGGGGACATCAACACCACTGTGAAGCAGCTATTCAACCAGGAAAGGGGAATCAATGTTGAGAAAGAAGAAATTATCCGTGGTGACATTCAAGAGGCCATGAGCAATCTGCTCAAGAGGGAAGGCTCCTCCAAGCGTGGCATTCTGATTCAAGAGGATGAGAAAGGAGACGTTAGGATGACTATCTACTCTCTTTTAAATAAGGAGGAGAGGGCTGGCATGGAAAAAGAGGATATCATTCAAGGAAATGTCAGTAAAACTCTTTATCGCCTTCTCTCCAACTCAGATGGCGAAGACTCTAAAAAGATAAAGGTTTTAGACACAGAGCGGGGTAATGTCAGCTTTTACTCCACATGCATTGAGTCCGGAGCTTTGGATTACCTGAAGCAGCTGCAGTATGAATCAGATGAACTACAAGAAAAAGTCCAAAAAGAGCGCATCATAGGCGGTGACATCGAGGAGACCAAAATATTGCTGCGGAAGAATCAGCAAGAGATCGGTCGCACAGTAACAGAGGATGATATAGTTCCTGGTGATGTGCACAGCATTGTTAAGGTTTTTATGACAGAGCCTACTGTCACTTACAGAAACCTAGAGAAAAAGGATATTGTTAAAGGCAACCTCAGCGCAGCTTTGGATTCACTGACCCAAGCCATCAATCAGAAAGTGGTAATAGAGAAGGAGGAGGTGGTAAAAGGAGACATACCCACTACTTTGAAGTCTCTGGAGGAAGCCCAGAATCAAGCCAAAGAAATGGAAAAGCCTGAAATCATCAAGGGAGACATAAGGGGTGCTCTCGAGTCACTGGAGAAATCTGCGTCCAGCAAAACCGACGCAGCTGTTGAAGATTTAGTGCCAGGTGATATTAAGGGCACCTTGAAGTCCCTTGAGGAGGCAAAGCAAGCTGTGAAAGAGGTGGAAAAAGAGGAGATTGTTAAAGGAAATATCCACACAGCCATGCAAAGTTTACATGAGGCATCAAGCGAGAAAAAGGTTTATCAGCACCAAGTGAGCGAGCAAGGCGATGTTAAAGCCACCATCCAGCTCTTGCTGCAGCCAACAACGTCCCCAAGAATGCAACGCAGAGGGAGCCATGAAGGGGATGTGAAAACATCCATTAAATCGCTTTATGACGGACAGGAGATGATACAGGTGGAAAAAGAAGATGTTGTGAAAGGTGATGTTCAAGGGACAATAAAGTGCCTAATGCAAAAAAAGCAGTATTCAAAACCCAAACGCATGTATCCTGCCAAGAAGGCAAAAGCGCCCATGCAAAACACATTAACTGTAAAACAAGAGAAGCATGAATGCGCACATGAAGTTAAGAGTGAGAGTGTTGCAGTCAGTCCAGCCCCCGCTGTGAAAAACCTCTCTCTGAGTGGTGAGTCACAGAAGCACACACAGAGGCAGCATGAAAACAAATCGTTGAAAACACAGGTAATAACCCAAGAGGACCGCTCTGTTACTGTAGCCAAAACAGACAATCCTGCAGGGGCCTCTCAACTGAAGAGCACGAAAGAACAGAAACAGAAAATACAGGCACCCAAGCCTGTTATGATAAAGAATAAACAAATGATTAATAAAGATCAAACAGACGTGAGGGCTGCTGATGTGTCGGAGGTGAAAGAGGAGCAAAGCACATCACAGGCGAATATTTCAAACAGGCAAATGTGTGAGGCAAAGACGATCAAACAGGTGCACACTACAGTGACGGAGAAAACCGTTGTGCACAAGCAAAATGTAACAGAGCAGGTGTCAATGTCTCAAAAGCAAATGGAAAATAAGGCTCTCGTACAAAAACAGAACATAAAGAATATGAAGGTGGATCACCATAGCCTTGACATGAGAGGGAAAGGTGTGAATAAAAAGCCAGTGAAGCCAGAGATTCACTTTCCCCCTCCTCCCTCCTCGCCGCCTCCCCCATCAGAGTCTGAGCTCTTCCTCCCTCCACCGCCTTCACCGGTGACTGAGAGCCCAACACCCCCCACGTTCCGGCCTTCGATGATGAGGCAAGACAGCGACCTCCCTCCCCCACCTCCGCCCCCTCCACCTCCTATGGAATGCATAAAGTCTGATCCTGAATTTTTCCCTCTTCCTCCACCTCCTCCACCACCACCTTCTGTGAGCTCACAAGATTTTCTCCCTCCACCTCCCTCACCACAGGAGCTTAATGCAATGCCGCAGCCTTCCCCTGCAAGGCCAGGGAAACCCATTAGCAGACCTTTATTCAAAGTGCCCAAGCAACCAGAACCACAGCAGCCCATACAAGTTAAGCCCAAATGGCAGAAAAAACAACCCACTCCTCCGCCGCCTCCACCTCAGTTTCCTCCTGAGCAAGAAAAAGCTGTGTCAACAGTCAAGAAAGTAGAAGCTAAAGTTAAGGAGGTGAAACAGGAAATAACCCAACAGGTTGAAATCAGCAATCAGACTGAGTCAACAGCAGTGTCCCAGACAAAAGTATCAAGCATTCCAGTTGCGAAATCAGTCCAAAAGCAAAGCCCACAGCCACCTAAAAAAGTATTTGTTCCTCCTATTAAACTGCCTCCAACTCCAGACCCTGATTCAGCGCCCAAAGCTAGACCTTATGCTTGCAAATTTAAAACCCCACTCATGTTTGCAGAGGAAAGGTACCGGCAACAAAGGCTGGAGAAGGATGAAATGGTGAGGAGTAAAGTGAATACCCCCACTTCTCCCCCAAGTAATATTCAGTCATTTGATGCTAATGCTCAGCATCCTGCAGCAGAAAACACTGAGAAAAAAGTAGACATAGCGACAATAGAAAAGGCTGAAGAAGCTAAAACAGTTTCCAAAGAAGCAATAGTGGTACAGGACACGCCTTCTAAGAAAGCCACTTCCCAGATCCCTTTGAGCAAACCTTTGATCTCAGTGATAAATAAGAAAGCAGCTGCTGGATCTTCAAATGTTTCCAGCCAGCAATCCTTGGAAAAAAATCTAGCCTTTGCTGAAGTTAATAAAAAGGGACAAACTGCATCCGCCAATCAGACTGCTTCTGTTTCTCGCGCTCACCATGAGGTTTCACAAAATGAAGTCCAGTCGTGCTCAAACTTGGCCACTTTTTCAATCCAAGAGCAGCAGCAGATTATTAAGAAATCCAGCACCAGGTCTGTTACTGCCACACAGGGAGCGGCCCATGAAAATGTAGATCTTCAAGGCCAGGTCACATTGAAAGCTGAAGATGTAAGGAATATTAATGTGCCTCTGACTCAGGTGGAGAAAATTAGTCCCCCTCAACCCACTAAAATTCCAAAGGTGACTCCAAGTTTCAAGTTAAAAACCTTTAAGATGCCGGTGGAGAAGAAAGAAGAGAAAAGTGACACTTCGGGACAAAAGGAGGCAAAGAAAAGTGAAATGAATTTACAGCAAGAGAAAAGTAATGCATCACAGAAAAGTGAAACCAAAGTGAGTCTGGAAGGCAACCAGCTGATTTCCATGAGAACTGAGGTGAAAACAGAAGTGAAAGGAAAAGAGAAAAAAAGCCAGGTGACCCCACCTGTGAAAGAAGTTGAAGTAGACGTTCATACAAGAAAGGGAAAGCAGGTGCAAAAACATGAGACAGAAGTAAAACTGTCGCCATCAGTTACTGTGTTAACACCCAAGGTGGCTAAGATAACATGTGAAGCAACCCAACAGGGACAAGGCCATGTAGCTGTCTCCCACAGTCAGCAGAGCGTGAAGACAGAGGAGATTCAAAGACACGAGGAGGTGGTTGTGACTGAGAGTGTGGTACAGCAAAGCCTTCAGAGGCAAGAGGCTGTTCAGATGCAAAAACAGCAAATGAAGCTGCAAGCAGCGGAGATAAATAAAACTCAGATCAAGACAGGAAAGTCAAAAGGTGAGCCTAAGGATGTGTCTGTGAAAGGGGCAGGCAAAATTTCCCACAAAGATGAGGCTTACCATGAAGATATCACCAATTTAGAGAAATGCACTGTAACTCATAAGCTGCTCGCTCAAATGAAAGAGCTGGAGGGCGCACCAAGCAAAATAGACTCCAGCACTGTCAGGACGATTATAAGTGAAGTCCCTGACTGGATAATGGGCTCAGATGAGAAGAAGAATTTAAGTGAAATTGCTAAGCAGCAAAGCAAGAAAAAGTTGAAAGAGATGATGGTTTATGTCAAAAATATAATTGAAGCAAAGCTCGGACTTTTTGAGAAAAACCTGACAACAGTGGAAAAGAAGGAAAGAGAAGACAAAGAAAAACAGCCCGTGCCACCACCAGTGCCTCCAAGACCAGAGAAGAACGTTTTCGGTGGGGTGACTGCAAAGATATCAAAGACTAGCACTGGCTACTCCAGTGCTGAAAAGAAGGTGGTGGAAGAGAAAAAGTCCCTTCAGGAGAACAGAGTGCATAAGGAGCTGAGTGAAGGAGCCGATCACAGGGTGTCCTCTCCATTAGCAAGCATCCGCACTCCATCGCCTACTTTTATTAGTATTGAGTCCAGGAGAGTTGACTCGCCACTCAGAGTGACACCTTCTCCTCCACCCTACAAATCAATCGGAACCCCTCCGCCGCATCATGGCAAGTCACATACACCTACATCTACCTTTAGCAGGGCCACACCTTCTCCCACAATGAGTCGCTCAGAGAAGCTGGTGAAACTGGGGGATGCCACATCAAAGCTTTCTCACGTTATCACCCTTCCTCCTCTCGTGCCAGTTCCCGAATGTTTTGCCGCTGAAATAGAGCGGTCATCCCCATTTAGCGACAGGGAGACCCTCATCGAGAGAAACGAGCATGGCTTGACGGATGTCGCAGAAATGGTGGATTCCATGATGACAGTGAAGGATAAAAAGTCTTTCTTTGAGGAGGCCCAGAGGGCGGAGGTTAACAAGATGTACATCCGGAAGGATCCAATAGATATCCCTGAGCGGTTGGGACCTGATAGTGAGGAAGTCACTGAAACCGTGGCCATAGATATTCTTAAAGAGGATCTCCCTAGAGTTGACTTGTCAAAGCTCGTAAACAGATTTGAGTCTCCGAAACCAAAAGTTTACACCAGAAAAGATCCTATTGTAATAGCAGAGAGGCTGGGGAGTGACACAGAGGAAGCAGAGACCGAACCACATGCACCAAGAACTGAAGACATCCCCACACTTAACGTCAAAGCAATCAAGGATGTGTTTGAGACAGGAGAGCACAGTTCTCAAGCAGCCAGAGAGCTTAGAGAACAAATAGAAAGAAGAGAACCTGAAGCAGCCTGCTCCGGGCAGGCGGGTCACTCTGAAGCGACATCAGTCACTGAGCAATTCTGCACCATTGATAACTTTGGAAATATGACAAGACAGATGAGGAGCGAGGTGCATTCTGGGAGCTCCCTGACCCGTGGTAACCCTCCGTCCTACGCAGACGTTGTGAGAGGAAGAGTTCCTACTGTTGCTGTGCCCCCTGAGGCCTCCTCCGAAGAACTGCTGAGAAACTTCCAGCAATCATGGGCTGAAAACCAAGGAGTTTTCCAGAACCTGGGCTTCAGTGTCACGGAGCAGAGGACTTCGCAGATTATAACACACCAGCAGCAGAGTGTTGTGACGGGTAAACTGAGCTGTGTGGCATGAGGCATGATGGGGTGGTGAACATGCTTTGTGTGGGGAGTTTTTAAGGAATCAGCTGCACTGTGTGGAAAGATAAAAAGCATTAACTTTCAGATTGCGTTTTTCTAACACTTGATTTTCTTTCATGTGTTTTCATTTGTCGGAAAGGTTAAAACTCACTGTTTGTATCCTGGCAGTTTTATGCTTTTTAATATTCACAGGTTACATTTTGTTCCTGTTTATCCACATGTCTACTGTGTGAAACTGACAATGACGGTAATATATTGAACTAATATATCTCCTGCCTGGGTGTGAGATGCTGTTTTTGTCTGTGATACAACAAAGAACTGCCCGAAAACTCATCAAGGAAAAAACAAGCAACAGCTTTAATGTGAATTCTTTTCTTTTCTGAAATGAATTCACACTTTACCACATGTCAGTGCTTCCTTTGTCCAACATCGTTTTTTGAATCAACATTTTTTCATTTCACAGTTGATTTACAAAGCATAAAATTCCCAAATAATCAATAATAATAATAATTCTTATTATTAATATTATGATATATTCATTGTAATCATGACATCTTACACAAATATAAAATTTCTCTCCCCATTTTGAGAACTATATTAATATGCTATGATTAAGAAGATAGGAAGAGTTTTATTAACTTTTATTAACTGTTCTGTTTATAGATACCAAACTCAAAACAATCAAGCAGAAACAAACAGAAGGATTTGGACTGCATTCAAGTAAACACAGTCGGGTCCGAGATAAATCTGAAGGATGACTAAAATAATTATAATTGATAAAAAAAAAACATATACTTCTTAACTTTACTAACTTTGCTAAAAGTTTTGCTTTCTGCAGCTTTCCCAATCCTTTATTTTATTATTATTTGTTTTGTTGAGACTAATAGAAATCATTTCTCTATTATTAGTTACAGATTACATCCGTTACCAGAATTTGCCTAGAAATTCATGAGGACGCCAAATTAAAATGTTTTCCTCTCCTTTGCAGAAAATTCGAATTCCAGAGTCCGAACTGTGCAGGGCATGTCGGAAGAGAGTGTACCCCATGGAATCTCTGATTGCGGACAAACAAAACTTCCATAAAAGCTGCTTTCGCTGTGAGCACTGCAAAGGCAAACTAAGGTGGCGCTACTTCACACAGCGAATGCATTCTTTGTCTTTTTATTTTCCTCTGTTTTAACTTGTCTTCTTTCTTTTTAAAAAAAACAGCCTTGGCAACTACGCCTCTCTCCATGGACGCATGTACTGCAAGCCACACTACAAGCAACTGTTCAAGTCCAAAGGAAATTATGACGAAGGATTTGGACAAAAACCACACAAAGAACTTTGGAATAATAAGAACACGCAGAATTCTGTCATGAAATCACCATCACCTGAAAAGAAAGTCATGGATTCCAAATATTCCACTGCTCACAGTACCTTAGCCACCCAGGATTACAATGGAAGCAAATCAGCTGATGAGAGCAAAAAGCCCACAAGTAAGATTTCAGTAGTGTGGCCTCCCCAGCCAGATTCCCCTAAAAAATCCTTTGCAATCGAGGAGGAGTTGAAGTTGGTTAAGCCATCATGGCCCCCTAAGGAGGGCTCAGCTCAGGAAAACGAGCACCTAAATCAGCCTGTGAAGTCCTCATTAAAAGACACTGTTGCTCCTTCAGCTGAAGTACAAAATGGACTCCAGGAAAATAACAAGGTGCATGAGAGTGCCTGTTTAACAGAGAGTGTAAAAAAGCCAGAAGAGACTCCAGCAGAGTCCGAGTTTCTGACCTCCTCTGTAGCAGCCACTGAGGAGCCAGCGGGTGTCAGTCACACTCGAGAAAGTAAAGAGTCAAACAGCGGCTCGGAGGCTGAGGCACAAAGGGATTCTGAAATATACTCTGAAGTGCACCCAGGAGTGGAGGAGAAAGAACAAAGTGAAGGGAATGATGGTGGAGATGGAGAAAGCGTGAAAGTGCCAGAAAAGAATGAAGAAAAAAGTGCAGGGACAAGGGAGGATGTGAAAGTAAATGGACATGACAGGCAGGTAGAAAGTGCAGCATTTGAGAGTGAAGGCCAGGAGGAGATAGATAAGGGAAATAATGAAAGCGTGAACAATGGGGAGGCAGTAAAGGTCACATTAATAGATGAGCAGGCAACAGCAGGACAGGCACTGAATGCTAACTCCAATAATAATAATAATAATAATAATGATCAGACATTGTTTGACCATGAAACCCTGCTCGAAGGGCTTAACAAGGTTGAGGGAAATAAAAATCAGCTGCAGGTTTTGACAGATACAGCTAGAGCAACAGATTCATCTCAGGCCCATCCCTGTAAAGAATCAAAATGGATGCCAAGTGATGTGTTGCAGTTGGCACAGAGAGATGATGCTTTTGTGCCAGAAGGTGCCAAATGTTCTGAAGCCACAGATTGCTTTTCAGATACAAATTTCTTCACAGAAACAGGCGAGGGAATGCTGGCTGTCAAACATGAGGCCACTGAGCCAAAGATTAGCACATCAAGCTTCCTGGAGGACATTTTTGCCGGCTTGAGTACCAGCAGCTCCAGCCTGCTATCTGATTTCAAATCTGACATCTTCAGTCAATCTGCCGGGGAGAGGCCTCCGGCCTCAGCGCTGGATGACCTTTTGGATTTTGGAATGGAGCCGAGAGATGTGAGGGGAAAAGATGAGAAGAACGACAGCTTTGCCACAGACTACAGCGCAGGAAGGGACGGTATTTCTCTGTGGGCAGAGGAAGACGATGAAGACCTGACAGTGGAGGAGCAGATCAAGAGGAACAGATACTACGATAGTGAGGAGAGTGACAATGCTTAAATTTTGGGCCCATTCAGCTAATAATGACAACATGTATTTTCACCTGTCCATGGAGAGATGAACAACTCTGATTGAGTTTAGCGTTTTTGTACTGAGTTTTGAAATCTTCTGTGAATCGATATCTAGTGTTGTTTGATGGAGATTGAATGCACCTGGCGTGCAGAGGAATGGATATCTGTTCTCTGTTTATGTTACGTAGGATCTATATATTTGCTGACTGATCTAAATAAAGCTATATTTTCAAACTTTGCAGTATATTAGGTAATTACAAGCAGTTTATTTTCTTTAAATCAGCATCAGGAGGGTTTTTTTCATTTCTATTTTGTCTTCTGTTTGAAATAAAGCTTCATAACCTTAACAGTATGTGACTCCTGTAATAACTTATTGCAGAGACAAGCAGAAGCAGTAGTGAACCATATCTAAATCCTTGTCTGGGTGGTCAGTGATGCGCGCCTCACCTGCTGAAATTTCCTTGGTAAAAGGCGTATTGATTTTCACTGATCGTGCAGACCTGCTGTAGGAGTTACAGATTGAACATGTGAGGTAATTAGCTGGCAAGCAGATATATACTGCAGTGTTAATTACAGCAGCCAAAAAAAAAAAAACACTACAGGACTTTAGAAAAAAGTGATGGCTTCACAAATTTTGTGCAGGTCCCACTACATTATGCTGACAGATCCTTTAAGTTAAGGAAGTATTGTTGCTGCTTCAATAATTCAGCATCCTTTTCTGAAAGGCTGTTTGGCATCTTTTTAATTGGGGTATATTTTTTCCAAGTAATGTTTTAATGGACAATCCAACAAGAATGCAGTTTTTACAGATGGGATTTGTGGGCAGAAGGTAGTAAAAATACCAATAAAACACCCAAATGGTATTCAATTTTGCAATTAAAACACATTTATCTATAAGGGTGTTCTGAACTCTTGGTACTCTGATCTTAGCTTAATACCATAAATGCAGTTGTCTTCTATTGGTCCATTAGGAAGTTCATGGAAGGTAAAGTAAATTATTCTGAAGTGAGAGGACCAGTTCCTGATTCAACTTATTTAGTTACAACAGTGACTTAGTCTGCAGTCAGTAAGTGAAGCTGGGTTGAACTGGATGATTCTCAATTTTTTATAAATTAATTGATTAAAAAGGTCTTAAGAGAAGGTAATGTACCGCATAAATCTGTCATGAAATATGGCCAAGAGCTTCCATTGTTCTCATTAATATCATTCATATACTTACATCATAGGGGGAAAAAGTATGTAATACAGGCTGTTGGTATCAATAAAAACTAAGTGGGACTGTTTTGAATGTTATTAACTAAACAAAGGGCTCTTATCATAGATGTTGCCCATAGGTGGCGTCTTCTGTTAACAAGTAGTCTCAGTATGTCTTTATCCGCTCATTTATTGGAGAGATTGGTGAAAAGATGCAGAAGTGCATTAAAAGCCTGAACAAGGAGCTTGACTGTTTGTAGTGATATAAGTAAGTTGACTTTCATCCAGGTCACTCAATTCAGGTGTTATCTGATCGAGTTGTTTTCTCTTTTTTCTCCATCTTAGTGTTATTCTTCCCCCTGAATGGAAAGAGTATGTAATCAGTTCTGTCTGTTTGTCTGTCTGTTTGTTTAGCAGTCTGGCATCTACAGTTTTCAAGATATCAATTTCAAATTTTGTGTGATAATAATTTATAATAATTTGCCCTCCCCAGGTTAACAACAGCCTCCACTACTCATGTCTGTGATAGAGATTATTGCAACAAATACATGTTAGTAGGTGCTAAACATACACAATTATGGCTGAATCAGACCGTTCAAATGCTGCTATTAGACTGTAAGGGGAATGCTGTGCCACAGTTTGGGGGAAAACATAAAGAACACTAACCATTCATGAAAACAAACAACGTAAATGTTAACTGCTTTTTCCAATTCATGCCATAACTTGCTGATGAACATCACACTGCTGGAATAAAAACTACTTCTTGTTGACTTGATGCCTTGCATCGAGAACATAGATTGGTATAAGTGCTCTAAAGAGTAACTACTAACCAGATCTACTAACAATTTATTTGATTTTTTATATTTTATATAAATTTTAGATATTATTATTATTATTATTATACTAATTTATTTACAAATATGCAGTCAGTACACTTCAGCAATAAACAGCATTCTTACAAGAGGAAACCCAAGGAGGGGCCATGAGAGGGTGCGTAGTAGGTTGATTAACCAAAATAATCCAGTGTAAGCTGAGGTTTCACAAATGTGTTTCTCTCTGAAAACAGCAAGGCAATTCAACAGTAGGCTGAAGGACAATCAATATGGTATTGATTTAAGGGATACCTCTTCTGATAGAAATTGCTGGAGTGCACAAAGGGTCCTGAGGATTAACATTCAGGTGGTCCTGAGGATTTATTCAGAGGAGAGGTGCATTATTACAGAGTGTTCTACTATGTGAACCGGAATGTGGAACTGCTGATTGTATGTTGTTCATGAAAATTTCAGTATTACTGACATGCAATAAGTGGCGTTCACCTCTAAACACTCAGGATAATGACTAAATCAAGTTTTAGAACAAAGAATTTTGGCACTTTAAACATATTTTATTTATATAGCACTATATCCCTACAGCTCATACCCAAATCTTTACCTTTAACTTACTTTTCTTCTTAACTTTTCTAACCTTTGAACAAATAACTATGAACTAACAAAAGAATGTAAGTGAAAATGCTGAAATAGTTCAGATTGGCCATTCCAGTTTACAAGCCAAAGAATCTGCTTCTATCTTAGTGCCAGAAAGAAAAGAGCTTCTTCAGAGGTCTTGCAGAACTCAGGCATTGGAGAGTTGGTCCTTTTCAGCAACACATAAACTACCAAAGAAATATTACGCAGCAGTTGTTTGAATTTTTTTTGGCTCACCAGTGATTTTCTAATGAATAGCAGGGTTAAATCCAGCTGAGGACCTTCCATGCATGCCATCCTTGGTCTTTTTCAGAATTCTGTAATAAAAATCATAAAATGACCAAAAGAATTAAAGAAAGATCTTGCCTGTCTTACAGTGTCTACATAGCGTCTCCCTAGGGAAACAAGAAAAATGGACAGAAAGGTCAATAACTTTGGATGATGTTTGCTTAATTGGTCTAACACAGGGTGTAGATTTTATTAAACTTTAGAATGCACTACTGCACTCAAAGATTTGTTCTCTTTCTCTTTGCCAAGAGAGTTTCCCAAGCCACTTAAAGGAGAACAGATTTTATACTTTATCTAACATCTACTTTCTATGTGAGCCACCCTTTATTTATTTACATTTTGCTAGGAAAATGGGAAATAGGTATAGTGTTTTATTGAAAGATGTGCAAACATACATGGAAATACAAATTATACGGCAAAAACATACAAGCTTGAAAGTCATTATTTGGTATAACCACCTATATTCCTAAACACAGCCTGAACTCTTATGCAAGCTTTCCTGTCATTTCCCTTAAGCAGTCTTCAAGAATAGTTCTCCAGGCTTCTTGAAGGACATTCCAGACCCCTTCTTTGGATATAGGCTGCCTTTTCATTCTGCTCTGTCAAGATGATACCACACTGCTTCATTAATGAGGCCTGGGCTCTGGGAAGGTCGATCCATAACTGTCCTTGTGCATTATTCTATTCAGATGTGCTTTTACTGCATCTGGAATGTCTTTGGAATCATTGTCATGCTCAGAAATCCAATTAGAGACTTTTTAGATGTTATTGTATGGTGAATCAAAATTTTGCAGATATATTTTTGCAAAATTTGCAAAAAAAATAATATTAACAAAAATCTCAAATTGCATTACTCCATAAGACCTGTTGGCTCAGATTTTCATTCCAGTTGTTTAATTTGGCATACATTGGCCTTTTCTTTTGTTTTCCCTTCATTAAGAATGACTTCTTTACAGACACTCTTCCACTCAGGCCAGTTCTGTTCAGTCTTTGGTGAAGAGTAAACAGATCAATTGAGATCAACTCTTTGTTGGATTTCTTTAGAGCAAGACTTCCAGATACGATCACCAGCTGTAGATCTTTTTTTTTTTAGGCCTGCCACCTCTTCTTTTGTCTTTCACTTATCTTAGCTTAGCTGAAGTATAAGCTGGACACAATGGTGGGAAATAGCAAGTTTATGATTGGGAATCACTTCCTCAGGGCAAAAAAGTGACTATTTACTCTCTGTGTGATAACTGTTATCGTTGGGATGATTTGCAAATTCACCTGAAGAAACTGGAACAAATTACATATTTTTTCCAACAGGCTGCTAGTAACAAAGTGCATAAAGATGCAATTTAAAACAGTTTCTATGCTAAGTTATCTGTTATGTTTAGATGCAAAACTCATTCATCCCTTGAGTTATGCTTGAATCATTTATAAGTCAGTGATTTAATGGCTTAAAACAACTATTCTAAATATGGTCAAATACAAAGACTAGACAATTTTTTTTTTTTTTTTTTAAAAAGCAGCTAATTTCTAAAGAAAATCCTTGAAAGACCTCTGGAAAAGCTAGAGAACTATTGCTCAAGGCCACTTTAAAAATGACAAGAAAGTCTGGCTCCATGGAAACAAACTGTAATGAAGCCATTTCACTTAAAAACAATAAAACAGCAAAACTCCTGACATGCTTGATTATTTAGTAAGTATATTGCTGCAGATGAACCTGCCAATCAAATGGTTCAGCTCTAGGGATGAGCAAAGAGCATTTCCATCATGGGTCTAAAAAAATATGAGGCATGGAGTGGAATGCCCATTAAACAATATGGACAACTTGGCGTCCCGGGTGTTACAGCCTTGTCTAATGGATACAACTATGTTTTAATATTTGTATATTTATCCACTGATTATTGTTGTGAAGCACTTTTTACTAACTTAAATGTGACTGTAGATAATTTGCACCAGTTTTGATTGAACTGACTCGTGTTTCAGTAGGTCTGTTTCATGACGGGAATATAATGGTGATGGCTGGATACATACTCAGTTCCCCTTCAATGGTTAATCCCGCCATGCCATTAATGGTGTCTCAATCAAATAAAGGCGTTCTTTACGGAAGCAGCTGGAAAACCTACCCCCGGCAGCAAAACTAGTACGCATGCTTATTTTCGTCCAGATACCATCACATCACAGGCGCTTGCGCTCTGTTGCTTGAAAGTCAATCTCCGTTAAACAAAGCGGCATCACCCCGCTCTGCTCGCTCTCTCTGCCGGGGCAGATTGGCCGCCATCCCTCCTCATCAAGGCGGCCTCTGATTGGACGGTCTCCTCTCCTCTCCTCCGCTGACAGCCCCCGCCCGACTCTTCCACCTCCACGAGCGCAGCGTGCAGCTCGAGACGCCGAGCAGAGGAGGTATCAGCGCTGTGTGAAGCGGACGGATCTGAGATTCCAGGACAAGTTGTAAGGACGGGACGCGGACGACAACACGGGTGGGTGTTTTCATTAAGGGTCCCAAATGTGTTTTTATTTTCCTTCGGTGTGTTATGTGTCGGGGAATTTTTCTTGCCACTAAAAATATTCGTTTGCTTCCAGCTCCCAGGGATGCTGTGTTTGGAAGTGACATTGAGTTAAAGGCTTGCCAAGTCCATCACCTGCAGTTTTGTTTATGACTACGCCGTTTGACCCTTGTTGTGGTTGTAAATGTTATTTCCTACTGTGGCTATTTCTTGTTTCTTTTCTTTCTTTTCTTCAGTAGGCATGCGCCGAAGGTAATACTGGGATTTAAAACTTGCTATTGAAGGTGTAGTTTGATACATTTTCGTCTTTTGAAACGCACGGCTCGGTGCTTGGAGCTGCTTTCTACTGTGTAGTTCGCAGGAATAACTGCGGTTTTAAGTGCGTGGCATCATTTCAATAAGAAGCCGGTTCACAGGTGTCGGGTTTATTTGCGTTTATGAGAATCATAGAAAAAGGCGAGCCAGGGCAGAGGCAAAATAAATCCAGATAAGTAGATGAGAGCATTGTGCATTTCATAATGCTTTGCACTTCATAGCTTGATATCAGATATAACGGATTTATCTGGCCTCTAATCCATGTCAATTAACATGAACTCAGAAAAGCCGTCTGCTCTCTGTTGCACAGCATAAAGGAATGTGTGTCACCGTGCTGTCCTTTATCACCCTGTCAGATACTGCTACATTACACCAAGAAGTCAAAAATTGAAAGCGAGCCATATAACCCTCAGTGGCAAGCTGCTGAATAGGATTTTACCTTGTAATCTAAGGGTCATAACGCAGTTCTCGGTCAGTGTCTATACTCGCTGTTAACAGTGTGCCTAAACCTCCCAAAAATCCATTCCTATAGATTTACTTTGACAGTTTCTTTGAAATATAAACACTGCACATGCACAAATGCGTCTCCCTCCCACAGGACTGATCCTCTTTCTGGAATTGTACCACGCTCCTTGAAGTACTTACATCAGTACTTCTTGTCACTGTTTTTAAGCGGTGGAGTGAAACCATCTCTTTTGTGGGAGCACAACCTTTACAATGCCGCCTGGGTCGTTAATACGATCAGCTCTGCCAGATTCTCTCATTTAAGCCTATGTACTGGCATGCGACCAGACACTGGAATTGTGTGAATGACGGGAAAGTTCCATTTAATTTCAGAAATGTCCCACGGTCCTCCATTTGTCTCCTGTGACACAAAATGCAGTCTTTTAATCTCAATTAGGAAATGACATCTGAAAATGGGAACCAGGACGTGGGTCTGGAGGTCTAGTTTGATGAAGTAAAGTATAGAAGAACTCATTTCCATTCTGCTGCTGTAATGCTGTTTAAATCCTCTGTTTGATTAAGCTCAAGCTTGATGGAAGCAATTTTTCTGTCACAAAAGCTCTGACAGATGTTGAGATTTAGAAACTGTTTCCACAGTTATAGGTGCTGCGATCACAGCTGCTAGTCCTTCTAAAAGTCATGATGACATTGATTGTGGATCAATAAATTACTGGTGCAGCGCTGGAAAGAGCCCCTCTGATTTTCCTCCTTTTACCTTCCCCCATGAAACTAATGAATTTGAGTCCTTTTTCAAAAGCTGTCTGTGCTAAATCATTATCAAACACTCCTTCAAAACTCAGTCGTTATATCTGCAGATAGGCTGTTGACATGTGCTGCGTTGTAAACTACATCTTATTGGCATCCTGTGAGAGGAAGCAAGTCCCTGGGTGTGCATCTAATAGGCATGTTTTAACTAATTTAACCCTCATGTGGGGGTTTTATGTGCAAAGGCATCCTGCCTGTTTGAGTTATTGGACGAATGCGATGCACAAAATCGATCTTTCGAAACATTTGCTGTTTGCAATGGAGGAAAATGAAGACTGTTTTTTATGAATCTGCAGAAAAGCCCTCTTAATTACATCATATTTTAGTTCTGGATGTTATTGGAGCTGAATTTATGGAACAGCATGGGCCCTCCTGGATGAGATAAACTGCGTGTGACATTGATGAATAGCATTTGTATAGAGCACAACAGAAAAGTGTATTACAGAACGGGCTTATTAACTCGTTCACGGTTTCAATGCACTTACGCTTTCCTTGTCCACACGATTTAAGGGGAACTCTGTCAGCTTGTGGATTACTGTTTGTTACTGCGCGCAGTGGCATTTTGGTGCCCTCGGGGAACATATTCCTTTAAAGTGTACAGCGTGGTTTGTCAAATGTCATTTGGATTTTTTTTCCTTTGGCAACTGCTACTTTACAAAGACCTTTACATTGAAATGAGCCCATTTTAATGTCATCAGCTTCAATGTCTTATTATGTTTGGAAACACTTCATCATTGGGATTTAGCGTCAAGTCACCATCCGACCTTCATGCAAGAAGGAATCCACACACCGATGCTTCAGTTGAGGGCGTCAAGGCTGCAATCATGGATACTTGGGCTAGTTTATTTTTGCCTGTGATCAACATCGTCACGTCCAGCCGCATTTTCCAGTTCCTGGAAAACAGATTTTACCGTAGCTAGGTGATGCTCAAATATTCAAGGCTACCCCATTTTTTTTACACTTGCACGTTAACCCTGCACATTGCTACATCCTTGCCTTCTTTCCTTGTGCTGTCAGGCAGCTGCTGTGCTTCTTAAGTGACAGTAAGCCCCCCCTCCCCCCACCTGGCTGGATCTGACCATCTCTGCATCTCTGCATGTCCCTCACCCCCACCTACACCCCCCTGCTGAGAAAAACAAAGCCCCAGACAAAGACAATAAAAACCTGGCCTGAAGGAGCCCTCTCTCAACTGCAGGACTGCTTCTCAACAACTGTATGGGATTTATTCTCCAGCCTCAACCTCCAGGAGTACACGGACACTGTACTCTCGTACATCAGGAACTGTGTTGACAATGTCACCGTCAACAAAAGGGTCAGGGTGTTTCCAAATCAAAAACCCTGGATGAATAGCGAAGTGCAATCCCTCCTAAAAAGCCGCAACTCTCCACCCCCATCTGCCTCTGGATCAAGGACTTCCTGACAAATAGACCACAGTCTGTTAGACTCGGCCCACACCTGTCCAGCACCATCACACTCAGCACCCGGTCTCCACAAGGATGTGTTCTGAGTCCCCTCTTGTTTACGCTCTACACATCCGACTGCTCCCCTACCCATCTCTCAAACACCATCATAAAGTTCGCGGATGACACCACAATGGTTGGACTCATCTCAAGGGAGGATGAGTCGGACTACAGAGATGAGGTCAACAGACTGACTGAGTGGTGTTCAGTTAACAACCTCCAACTGAACACCACGAAAACTAAAGAACTTATCTTGGACTTCAGGAACGGCAGAGCAGACCCGGCCCCACTTTACATTCACGGGAACTGTGTGGAGGGGGTACACTCCATGAGGTTTCTGGGCGTGCAGATCTCTGATGATCTCTCCTGGACTGCAAATACCACGGCAGTGGTAAAAAAGGCCCAGCAGCGTCTCCACTTTCTGAGAGTCCTCAGGAGGAACAACCTGGAGGAGAGGCTGCTGGTGACATTCTACAGAGCCACCATAGAGAGCATCCTAACGTACGGCATAACAACATGGTATGCAGGGTGCTCAGCTGCAGACAGGAAAGTACTGCAGAGGGTCATCAACACAGCCCAGAAGATCACTGGCTGCTCTCTGCCCAGCCTGGAGGTCATTGCAAACTCTCGGTACCTCAGCAGAGCTGGCAATATCATCAAGGACTATTCTCACCCCAGTAATCAACTGTTTGAACTATTACCGTCAGGCCGACGGTACAGCTGTCACCGTAGTATATAAGCACAAAAACAATTGAACCTGCTTAACCATACCATATTGTCACTGTCACTATATTATGCTGCTTTTCATACTATCATTATATTAATGCTGCTATCCTGTACTTACGATTGTTTTATTGTACTTTTTATATTTTACATATTTTACATTTATATTTATTATTGCATTTTGCACCGAGGGAGTGGCACTCCAATTTCGTTGTACCCTGTACAATGACAATAAAGGCTATTCTATTCTATTCTATTCTATTCTATTCTAACTGTGGCAAAATGCTAAATATACATAGTTGGATATCTGTAATCTGCGGCGGGATCCATAATGCAATGCTGGCATACACATCATGTCATCCATACCAAAATCACATTGTCAGAATCTCGGTCTTGCACTTTTATTTACACTTTCAAGGTGCTCTCTACACTTTCACATAAGCAGCCTGCATTGTTAAAAGTGCCTTAAACAAGCTGTTGCAAGTTGATTTCACCAGCTATAATGATGAGTACATTTAGACTGCTGTAACTAATTAACATTAGCCCTATGACAGCAAAAAGGAAACTGTAGCCTGGTGCCTGGTTAATGAGGTGTGCTTAGATTTATGTTAGTTAAAGAGGCTTTTGTCAAAGAAACACATCTCTATGGTTTTTGATCTGTGTAGAAATAATGAGTGGGCGGGGTCTTTTTAGTGGTTTATTCCCCAAAAGAGCATACTACCCTAACCTTAAAATCTGACAGACACATCAGTTTTATTGATCTCAGGATATACGTTAACTCACACAACACGCTTTAATCTGCTCATTTGTACAGATCAATTGACTGACCAGAAACTGTGGAGCTCACACAGGAGGTAGCTCTCCCCCACCCAGCCCCCACACAGGTTATGTCTGGTGACAAAATCGGTTAGTGCTTGTCTAATCTTATTGACTGCTCAAAGCACTTTCTACGACAAGCCATATTTACCTTTGTTGCTCATCACATCATCACTTTATGCTCTCAACTTTATGCTTCCTTTGGGAGGAAGGAGGAAACCTATGCAGCCACAGGGGACAAAAAACACCACGGAGAACCCAACTAAGACCTTCTAGCTTTCAGGCATCAGTGCTTCATCAGAATTGTTTATTTTCAAGTCTGTTTCCAGTTTTACCTCCTCCAGCTTGTCTGGGGGAACACCAAGGTGTTCCCAGGCCAGCCAGGAGATATAATCTCTCCGGCATGTCCCGGGTCTGCCCCAGGGCCTCCTCCCGGTGGGACATGCCCGGAACACTTCACAGAGGAGGTGCCCAGGAGGCATCCTTATCCGATGCCCGGGCCACCTCAACTAGCTCCTTTCGATGTGGAGGAGCAGATGCTCTACTCTGAGCCTGTCCCGGATGGCTGAACTTCTCACCTTATCTCTAAGGGAGAACCCAGACACCCTTTGGAGGAAGCTCTCTACTATGTCTCTGATATCGCCTAACCCTGGGTTTGGCAACCTTCAACATGAAAAAGAGCCATTTTAGCCCCTCCTGATTCTAATTCTGCTAATAATGTAATATTTGCCTAAAAGATGATGCTTCTTTGACTCATCTCAACTCTGTGAGGACTTGGACACAACCAACAGCATTATTCTCTATGGTCTGATTTATTTTAGAGGTGAGGTGAACATTTATTTATGCAGAAGAATCAGTTGGCTATTTTTTCCTAAATTTTTGGGCCCTAACTCTACTTGCTTGATTAAATTCTTTAACTATTTTGTACAGAATTCCACTGCATCCGGACCCTGTAATTGCTGTTGTGTCGAAGCATCTCTCTGCAGGCCACTGGAGCTGTTGCCCTTGACCTCTTCTTGGAGCAGGGCAAACAGCAAAGAGCATTGCCCTCAGGGGATCAGTGACGTATCGGATTGTTGTTGTTCGCTTGGCCTTCTCTCTCACTAATTAATTGTCAGTTTAATCACAGCACGAGGAGGCAAACCAATGGAGAGAGCACTGCCTAGTTGCCTGTTCTCATGCAGAATTAATGGTTTCTGTGTAACAACTCATAATTTACAATGCATTAGATTTTATGACTGTCTGGCTACACTGTAATTACTGATAGGAGGAGGCTGTAACTTACAAGGCTGTCATCTTTTATAAGCCCTGAATTTTGTGCTGCTACAGCAGTACTAGTTTTTTCTGATTCTTTTCTTTCTCTGAGGGTGTTCACTGCTTTTCTCACTGATGCGCTGTGACCTATGCAGTTCCTACGCTCCCCATCTTACCCTTGCTCTTTCAGCACTGCTCTCTTTGTGCCTCTCGGTGGAGCAGGCTTTGGGAAGCGGCACAGGCGACTCTGTTTTCCATCGAGCTTAGCGCCTTGTGATCATGTCTGTGACTATCATCCAAAGTTTATTGGATCATTTGATAATCTTGTTGGCTAGAGCTTAGCCACATGCCACACGTCATACAGTTCTGCATATAACCCTGCAAGCGCAGATAGATTCGAATCCAGTAGCCCAAAACTGTGGTTACACTGGGGTTTTTTTGTTTCAAACACAAGTACTTTCAGCAACTTGGCACACGAATAGAACAATAAATGGCCTGGTTATTTGTCAGTGTGTCTGGTTGTTTTTACAGGATCTGACACAAAAACATGCGTGCTGTAGTGATACTACAATAATGGCAGCGCAACATTGAAACTAAATAACGTGTTGTCATCCGTGTTTTTCTTGTTTTGTTTACAAAAATGATGAATGACAACACAGTAAGCTGTTAATATCTCAAATGCTCAGTTGGCAGATGCCTCCTATTGTTTTCTTGCAGACAATAAACCAACAAAAAAATGAAAAGCCTGAACTGAAACAATGTCACATTTTCACTGCTGGTGCAGTTAAGGTAGGTTAGTCATCTCTAAAGCCATTGGGGTGTGTACTAGTACCATGCTTATGCTGAATCTTTCCCTGGCAGCTATAATATCTTGTAGAACCACATTTAGCAACAGTAATCATTTTCTGACGAGGTCAGAGGTCATCAGTAGAGGAATTTTGGGTTGATGGCTTTGATTGGGCCATTGCAACACCTTGGTTCTTTTCTTTTTCAGTCATTTTGTTGTAGATTTGCTGATGTGTTTAGGATCATTATTTTGTTACATTTTGTTACAGCTTTCAGTCCTCGCATTTGATTTTAGGGTATTTTTGTATGTACAGGAGTTTATTGGTGACTCAGTGAGGTCAAGGTTCTGTGGCCCACATTATGAGTCCTCAAGGACTGTAACTTGACAGTTGGTGTTTGTACTGATATGTTGTGTTTGATTTTCGCCAGATGTGGTGCTTTGCATTATGGCCAAGCATCTTCACTTTGGTCTTGTATTTCCAAAGGGCATTGTTCCAGACGTTGTATCGTTTGTTCAGTTGCAACTTTGCAAACCTCCTGCCGTGTTTTAATTAGAGAGAAAAAAAGCCATACTTGTTCAGTCTTTTTTCTAATTATACTCTCATAAATGCTAACATTTAACATGCTAACTGGCCTGTAGAGTCTGAGATGTGGCTTCTGGGTTTTGCTCGTCTGAGATCATTACTGATGTTTTTTACTCCTTGGAAATGTGTTAGCACATACCTGATTGCTCTAGGCCTGCAAACAGCCAAAATATCTGGTTATGTAGAGGTGTGCACACGTGGTTATAATGAGTTTCGTGGGACCCGAGTGCTACTTGCCATCTTAATTCCTATGGAAACAGCAACAGTTAATGTTTCACACCTTGCTTCTGCACTCTTGCTTAGTTTTTGTTAAAGAAGTAACGATTTGTCAGATGACTCCTTTATGTGAACGCATACAGAGGCTGAAGCAGAGATCCCGGATTAACCTCCTAAGACCCGAACTCTTCCACGACATGCATTTTTAATTTCTCTTTGATATTTGGGCATATTGGGGCCCAATGAATGTAAAAACACAAGAATTACCAGATTTTTTTTTTAAACCTTATTTTTGTTTTTAAGAAAAATAAGAGCCACATATGAGGATATTTGTTTAAAATTTTGATAGAACAGTAGCAGTATAATGTCCTCGTAAGTGGATATCAGGCCCATGTAGAGCAAAATTGAGTACTTTGGTCTAAATAACCCAAAATGTGATGTCCACATATGTGGACGGCAGGTCCTAGGAGGTTAAGAAAGACTTATATGTGACTGGGGTTTTGGGTTTTATCACACCAGCGAACACAAAGAAAGCCTGGTAATGTCTAATGTCCTTTGCAGCAATCCTCTGCAGTCCAATAGAACAGCTTTGTGATTACATTGTTGAATTAAAGTGAGTTTGTATGAATCACAGTACTTAATTTTTTTTTGTTTCTTTGCTCACACCTTTGAGGTTCAGCTCACATTTCTACCAGTTGTGGTATCACAAATCAGAGCTGTATTTCCCGGCACCCTCTTATCTCACAGTCTGTCAGCTCTGGCTGCATGTTGGCTGTTTCTGCCTTCCCATTTCCACATGTGAGTCTGCTGCAAAAGCCTGCTGAGCCCCTCCCCTGCCACCACGCTTAGTGTTGGAAGAGTGGAGATCTGAGTCTCCTAGCCCCGGGTTTTTTTAATTAGGTTCTGATGATGGGACTTTTGCTGGTTTGCCAAGCTGGCTGCTGTGACTTCTGATGTCTCTTGGTTCCCCCTTGGTCAAGTAGATGATTGGATTTTCATCAGAGTGGTCAAATAGCAGACGGATAAACCTCTCTTGGTCCAATTCCAAAGATTGTTTAACCTCCAGTGCAGTAGGAAAGCAAAGGTTTGTTTGGGTTAGGGCATCTTTCTGTATTCTGCTGCCATGCAGATTCTTTGTCAATCTAATTTTGAGGGTCTAAGTTTAAAATTTATGTAGTCCATCATGTTGAGAATATTTGGAAACATCTTGTGAAAGAATTTCAGAAATCATCCATTTCAAAATTCATGTGTCAAAAACAAAGCTGTTTCCCACATTGGAAATGGAAGGCATCTTGGACTTGTATGCCTGCTATGGCTTCCAGATTCAAAGACAAATGCTGGTGTCACTAAATAAAGTAAAGCAAGATTTTTTTTTTTTGTCTGATTCCTCTCTCCTCACTCCAATCCTCTTTGTGAAAGCACAGCATGGTTCCATACTGATATTTATATGCAGCAAGCTTTAGGGGGAAATGGGATAAAGAGTCAAAGGCTTTCTGTTTATAGTTCTCTCAGCTCAATTAATTAAATACAGAGTTCAGCTTGGCCCTCAGACACCACATAGGAAATTATTTCATTTTACTTTCTGAGGCACTGTGTGTAATATTTTGTACTGCTTTTTGGCATAATCCTTTAGGTGATATTAATATCTCCCTGTGTGCACGCTTGATTTCAATCAGCATCTGCTCTCAATGAGCACATATTCCTCAGTGGACCCGACTAACCCATTTGAATAGTCGTACATTTGACATCTCGACCTAATTATAGAATATGCACAATTGCATGTGGACATGCAATATCCAGAATATTGTCAGTCCTTGCCAAACTAAACATAGCACCAATTATTTTAGGTATATTCGATGCACTTTGGTGCGTGTTTAAGTGTCTTTATCCTCTGAGCCCAGTATGTAAATTTGACATTTGCTTCTCAAAATAATATCTCCCAAATTGATTTTGGGAGTAGGCAGATATAATGTGGAGCAATCTTATTCTCATCTTATCCCAGTTGGTCTTGTTAACAGCCTTCGTTCTCAGTTGTTGGAAGATAAATATATTTACATGGGACAGGCAGATATACGTATGATAACGTTTCTGAGCTGACCTTCTGGACTGAACAGGTGCTTCCTGTAAAATAACTAAGAGGTTCATTGAGATCACTTGTGGTAGAGGTTGCAGCAGGTTACTGTATACACAGTGTTATGATTTGCCACTGGTGCTTTCATTGTGAGCAAATATTTCTCTTTAGATCATATAGGTAAAGCTTTTATGCAATCTTAACACTATGCTTTGCTTTATTTTGGTGGAACATTCCTTAGGTGTTTAAGTGTAGTCAGTATCCACCTCTGGCTGCTTGTGGGATTCACTTAATATTCTCAGTTGAGGAGTTTTCTTTCAACTCTCAATATTGATAATTGTGACATGAGTGAATCACCCCCTGAAAAGTTAGAACAGTTTGGAAAGTAAGCCAACAAATAAATACTGGGAATATATACCTTGAACTACATTCATGGTGAGGCTGCCCTTGTTTAAGTGATGCTGTGAGTTATTATTATTTCTGACAATCATCTGTAGGGTTGAGTTTTGATAGCCTGTTTAATTTTCAGTTCAGCTTAACAGTAGCAACTCCATCAGAGATTTCCTGTGGATGCTAATGAGTCTTGCACATTGGAAAGAAAGAATTTTAGATGATTCCTCCTACATATTTTCAGTTCATCAATATTTATGACATGCTTTAATTACACAGCTCTCCTTAAGTCATGCCACAGCATCTCAGTATGGTTAAGGTCTGGACTCTGACTTAGCCATTGAAAACCATGTATTTTCTCTATTTTCAACTATTCTGATTTACGAGTGTGCTTTGGTCCATGCACCCTCTCCTAAGTTTCAGAAAGCATGGACATCCTTCTGTGAAATTTCTTGATACATAAATTTAACACTTCCCCCCCTACAGTATTGTTTTGAACGTACCAGTAAGTGAAGAATCACTAACCATGTTTCTGAACACTGACTGCAGGAATATTTCCTCATTGGCAGGGACACACACAGTAGGAATGAAATGTCTTTACATATTCAAAAGTTCCTTTATGTTCAAGTGAAATGTTCAAGAATTTTCTCTATTCTCTTCTTCAAATCAACACCTCCTTTTCAAATGTAAATACTTGCTAATTTTCCTATTAAGCAAAGTGAGAAATTTTAGGCTTTTCCCCATTGGTCATATAAAAGAAGCAGATTTATGACATTTCTTTAGCTTTAATAACCTCCAAAAACAGATGTTATATTTAACCATAGAGTGCCTAAAATTCCTCTGGTGTACTCAGTCAAACCGACGATTCCATATTTAAATTACAAAAAATCTGAATGAATTGAAATGTTTTATTTGAACCATTTTTTAACCATCAGTTGCACACAGAGGTTTTTCACAAATGACAATACTGTCACAGTAAGCCTCTTTCTGTGGTCAACACTAAACCTTTAGCAAACATCACAGCAACAAAAAAGTACATCAAGCAATAATTCATGAGAGAAAATAAATAAACTGAAATTAAAAAGGTGCTCTTGTGTGCTTCTAACATATGGAATTGTAAAATAAAAATGTGATGCCCTCAAATTACAGGAACAAAAGTGTAGGCAGCGACTATAAAAAAGACTGACCTAGAAGAGTCACAGGTATCACAGTTGGTGTATCAGGAAATGTTGACATGCGGAGTTCAAAACATTCTTTGTTTTGCCATAGAATAAATTCGTGGTACTTCTACCTTTAGCAGCAATAGTTTTACCCCATGTTTTGCAAATTACCGCATTTTATTCAACATCCTTCTTGTGAAATCCAAATAACAGCGAGTATATTCTCTATCTGGTAGTATATAAACATGCAAGCTCAATGCAATGTACCGGGTAGAAGGTGTTCTGGTTGGAAAATAATGCATCCGCAGCATGTGGGAGAAAAATACATGCATGTGTGCATGTGTCTTGATGGTTACGATAAAGCTATTTTAATCATCGTACGTGGAAAATACGATACACGATACATCGAGTGTATTCGATATATTGCCCACCCCTCCTTGTAACTTCACATAGCTGGCTGCATCCTTGATTGTTCTGGACATTTTTTCCCATAGTTTACTTAACTTAGAGCTTCAAAACACAAAACACCTGTAATCCCTGAAAGGGAAAAAATGTTTAAATAGTCTTGTTTGCACTAAAAACAGTGTTGGACAATGGAGCAAATGAAGTAAGTGTGGAAACTGCATGGAAAAAGAAGGCAAAGTGGGAGTGATAGAAACAAAGGAGTGAACCTCAGACTAGCATTTACTCAAAGGAGAGAACACGCGGACTTGAGGGGGTTGAAAAAGCTGAATTCATTTGGTTTAATGCAAACACCACTTGTTAAACTGAAAGCAACCAGACACTGGGAGAAGGGTTGCATTGTAAGTTTTCAAATACGACTTTAGTTTGACAGAAATCTAATTTCATTTGTGGTGTACTGTAATTTTTTTTCCAGTTTTTCTCCTGTTCCATCTGCTAACATGGAGGGAGGTGGCTGAGGTTTTATCAGCTACCAGGAAGCTGTCTTGATTTTAAACTGACATGAAGGGTTACACCAATGCAAGTTACACAGCTACACAAATGTAAAAACCAATTTTATAGCATGGTGGGTAGCACTGTTTAGCACTGTCTATGCAACAGATTTGTGACCTGTCCAGGGTGTATCCCACCTCTTGCCCTATAGCAGCTGGGATAGGCTCCAGCCCCCTGCGACCCTGAAATGGATAAGCAGAAGAAAATGTATTGATGGATGGATGTGTGGATAAGATAAGATAAGAGACACCACCAAAATGATTTTGGTGCATAGTGCATCAGGTGCATCACAAGTTGCCTTTCTATTTTATCTCTAGTGTGGCTGAGCCATTAAACATTTCTCTGAAGTTTGTATGATTCAGCCAGGATGCCGGCCACCAGGGGGCGACAGAGATATTTTGGTTTCACTTTCTGGTCAAGTGTCACGTTGTCTAACCAAACACCAAGCAAACGATCGATCAAAGTCAGACACTGTGGTACACGACCAAAATAAAAACAACACCATAAAGATGTGTTCTCTGGGCACGTGGACTACAAAACCCCATGTGTCTGAAACATTGAAAAATGAGTATCAATATTTGGAGTATATCTAAGCAAGTGTGCACACTCAATTCTTCTCTTTTATTTATGGCACCAGACATGGTTTATTTGCTGTTTGACTGTGCTCTCATAGTGGCACAGAGGTAGGGAAAAAAAAACAATTCTTCCCCTTGAGCACCCAAGAAAACACTAGGAGAGGCAAAACACATTTGAGGTTTGTTTGGTATAATCATTTCTTGGAGCGTGTTTATTCTCAGGCATTCAGGGCACTTTTTTTTTTCATTATTTTTGTTGTCAAGACAGGCAGCGCAGGCTTATCTTCCCAGAAAAGCCCATGAATATGTTCTTTATAGATTTGAATACTGTATGTTGCACTCCATTACACCGTGACTTTAGAGTGCATGCATGCTTTACAACATGAATGCATGGCTTGTTTAGAGCTTTAGCTCTAAAGATGCTTTTATCTGCTTGGATTACTTCAGGAATGTCTGTGTTATCTAGCCGTCTTGAGAAAAAAAAATAATGTAACATGGCTAGGCTAATATGCACCCTGGTGAGATAAGCAGTATGTCCTCTCTTGATGTATCTTTTAAAAATGTATTTGATTATATTCTCATAGTGTTTTTTTCTTTTTTTTACAGTTAATCAACTGCAAGCTTTCGAATTTACTTTGAGTGGGCATAACTATCCAGTATATCCATATGACATGCATTTGATTGCATACGCTGATATGCTATGAATCTCCATCGAACCATCCATTCTCTGCTTTTAATTTGGTCTAGATTTTTGGAGCAGAAATGTGAAAAGTTACGTATTTAGTGATTCTTCTTCAGTTAGCACAGATTTTATCCTATTTTATATTGAAAATTCACAGAAAAAAAGCGAAGAAGTAAACGATAATGAGGATTGTAATGGCACCTGAAAGCAACAAAACAAACATATTGTAATAATGTAGAACAAAAGTCATCAGCTAGAAGTAGAATACGTTCAGCTACTTTGTATGATTTATACAGGAGAACAAAACAATTTCGTTTTTCTTAATGTGGCCATGCAAGATGTTTGTCTACTCACCAGCTCTGTGGATAATCTTGATATTTGGATCATTTGTCATTCAATCAGCCGTCATCATTACACTCTGCCCTTAGGAAATGGCAGTATTGGGTGTCTTATATACACCTGGTGACCTTTCCAGCAATGAAAAATTAGAACCTAAGTCATTTAATATAGCTGGCTTTACACTCACTTAAAGCTACTCTCCCAGCCGCTGATAGCTGGGAGAGTAGCTGTCACTCACTTTCCATCATGTTTCCATCATGTCACAAAACTCTACTGATAAAAGATGTGTTCACCTGTTATTGTAGAGAGGAAACAGGAAGCCATCATATGTGTGTTGCTGCTGACAGTCCTCCTATTCACATCAGTATAAACAGCCTTTGTGTAATGAACCAGTGGATGGTAGTCCTGCTTTGTGGTTTGACTTTGCATCTCTGCCTCCCCACAGCCTGTGAGATGTGTTTGATGTGCTATGATGCCAAAAGATGCTACAATAATCCTTCAGGTTCAAAGCCAACCACACAGCTGTTTTCATATGTAACATACATAGGAGAGCTTTATGACAGTAAGCTGCTGTTTTCAGTTTTGTCATTTTGGTAAACACTGTTGATTACAAGTAGACTAGACCTTCTCTTTGAATGTCAGCAATTCAGATGATCAGACACATCCAACTCCTGTTAGACATTTGTCTCACTGATAGGGCTTATGTGACATTTAGCCTTGGTTGGTAGCTTACTTTGTTAGCATGCATGTCACAGTAGATGGCTAAACTGTTCCTTACATTTTTCAGGTAATATGAGAGTCTTGTTTTCATATAACAGCTTTGTTTGTCAAATCTGGCACTTGATGTTTTTCATGTGCCATTTTAAATTCATAATCTTGTAGTAGTAGTTATAGTATTAGTATTATCAATGTTAGATAAGAACTATCTAAACTTAAATATCCTTATCTGGAATTGAATAATAACATTAATTTTGTATAATGTTGATTGGTATTCATTATGTCATGTGTTAGGCCTGCAATAGTGACCTATTCAGAGTATACCCTGCATTTTGCATTATGGCAGCTGGGATGGTCCCCAGCCCTACCATAAGCATTTAACCCTTTCATGCATAGTGGTCACTACAGTGGACAGTTGTTTTCTTGTATTTGTGTCAGTGTTGATGGTATACTTGTACATAAACCACTACATTGGACACTGATGTGTCACTCCATACCCTGCCACCCACTGGTCAGCCAGTGGTCCACCTAAGTGGACATTTAAAAAACTCTTTGAAAAGTACATGTTTAAAAAAATGAAGTTCAAACATCTTTTTTCATGCCTAAAGATGAATAAAAATACTTAAGAAATAAATCCTGATTGAGGTTGTCATACTTCATGCATGAAAGTTTTCAGGAAATGGATGGGCTGTCATGAACTTTTGCACTGATGATGACTTTAATTACTATGGAAATGGACAAAGCTTCAAAGCATTTTGGTAAGCCTTTGTTATTGTACATAGCCGTAGAATATAGTGTAACGGGGCAGAGGTCAGGAATAACAGGTAATGTTGCTTCTAATTTTTGGCTAGGTAGGCTGATAAAACAAGGCATCCATGGCTATGCTAGCTGTTCTAGAAGGCTTTGAGCTAAATGATAATGGTAAATCTAATCTTGGCAATTGCTTAACATTGATAAAACAAAATAATATAAAAAAATACCATGTCCTTTCCTTTGTACACATTTTTTTGTCTTTAGTAAAGATAACAGCAAACAAATAGAAGAAAACAGAAAACTGCAAGAAAATAGTTTCAGTGATTGAAGGTAATTCTTATACAACACTTGGAGCAAAATCATATTACTACAAAAATATTCCAGCTTTAGTAGTTGAGTAGCTGTTGAGGGCAGTGAAGTTCCAGTGCCATTGCCACTGTCATCTTGGTTGCTAACTGTGAAACTGCATGGTCTTTGTTAATGGATCTATGTTAAACAGCAACAGATTGTTTGCCAGAGATCATAATGTACATAATTCTCCTTTACTGAAGTGGCCAAAATTCACCAAATGAACATATTCTTTATATCCAGACTGACCTGAAGCTGGAAACTGAACCCATCATTGGGGTGGCTGTAGCTCAGGAGGTAGAGCAGGTCATCTACAGCTTATCCAGAGGTTGGTAGTTTGATCCTTGGCTGTTCAAGTCTGCATGCCAAAGTATGCTTGGGCAAGATACAGAATCCCAAGTTGCTTTCCAATGTGCTAGTCAGAGTAGGCATGTGTGTGGATGTTTGATAGGAAGAAGGTGTTTGTTTGAATGTTGTATAAAATGCTTTAAGAGTAGAATGTGTAAGAACCAGTCCATTTAGCATCGATCCACATTCTGTGTTGGCTTAACCTTTCAGAGCTGACCTGGAAGATATGCCCATCTTTATACTGGTGATTTACTGATATTGTATTATATAATTTTATTTTCCAATAACCATAAAATCAAACTACAGCTAAAATTGATGCTAATGGCAATAGTTTTCAGGATGCAAGATTAGGTTTTGCAGTTTAGGAGAAGCTGTTGAATTTAACTCACAGAGCTAAAAAAATAACTACAATAAGAAACTTGACACAGAAAGTAGTTTTCTGTACATATTTCTATATTATTAATAATAGTAATTATGTCATGTTCATCATCTGTACAATTAAAGGAAGAATCTCCACAAGAACTGCCTGGCAAAAAAATGGCCTCCTTGTGTTTTATAGAGCTGAGCAGGAATAAATAATCTTGTACGACATTGCATGTTACACTGAGATAAGCGAGACAGGTGAAATGTCACAATCTATATCGTTGCATACAGTATCATTTTCGAAGTGTAGCAGACTGCCATAAAGGTCTGGTGAATTATACCTTTTATCTTTTCTTTTGTAGTGCTGAGACACTGCTCATCTATCCAAACAGTAAACAAACATTGGACCATGCATCAAAACACTGAACACCCCCAAAGAGAAGGACAAGATAACGGATGGGAGGTCTTTTAGCAGTAGCATTATGTAAGCTCACTGGTGTAGTGTGGCATTGTTTCAGGATTCGGACTGGCATGCTTATTTGCATTAGTGGTTAAATCTTGTTTATAATTTTTTTCTCTGCAAATGTTTTAATTGCCAGATATTTTTTTGATAAAAACAACAAATTCCATCTTCTTGTGGCCTCAGTGAGCACAGTATTAACCAGTTCTCAGTAGTTTCTGGTTAGTGATCCTCTTGCCTGCAGATCTCGAGAGCAGAGCAAGGACATCAGTGACCAGCTGGGCTCCAGGATGGTGCTGATCACTTTTTTCAGAGAATCATTTGAATGAAATACTTAAGAGGTCATTAATATCTGCATATGGGGAACATTGCATTGATTTGTTAAGGAGGATCAAAAGAGCAGGAAGTTTCATTATTTAAAAACGGAACTTTAAGTTGTTGTTTTAATAAGAAAGAATGTGAATAACCTTTAAATGTAACCATTTGCATCAAGAAAATAAGGCACAGACAAAGTGTTATCTTAAATCAGCTTAAAATAATATGTTGGTCTTATCAGGCAAAGCTGTGAGCAGACCCCTTTTGTTGGACTTGGTTAGTGTTTCTTTGATGACACTGTGCATTCTGTGTAATCTCATGCCATGTTCACACTAGAATGGTCCCCATGATCTAGAGTTATTGCTCCCTTCCATCACTGCATCTGTGGCAGTAGGCCCGCCGTTTCCTCTGCATTCATCACCATTAAGAAAGCAATCAGCGGTGGAGGAGGCCAGCCAGGCTATAGGAAGCATGCAGTGTAGATGGCAGGACCAGATTCATGCCACCCCCTACCCCCAACCCACCGAAACCACCACCACTTTATCGAGCACTGCGATCTATTGCAGGAGAATGCTGGAGCAGTCTTCAAATAAAAGCAATAACTGTGTGGCTGTGGAGAAGGAAATCAGGAGGAAGACGTGTCGTAGCAAGCCAGACAGCACACCTCTCCCAACTCAGCCGTGTATATGAACATACGTTTCTCATCTCTCCGCCTGCCCCACCCCTCAACCCGACACCCCTTCTGTTGCTTCCTTCTCACTCAAGTTTATCATGAGCTGCTCGCTGTAGATGGCTTATTGCCTTTTCCAACCTCATCTGTCTGGCTGGCTGAAAAGGCCTCCCAGGAAGAGATTAGCAATCCAATAACTCGTGGAGCATCCACCTCAGCAGCAGGTGCTCCCCAGAGTGAATGCTGATGAGAACAGCCTCTAAAATAGAACAGGCCAGGCAGTGTTTGCGAACTGCAAGCTGTCGCCCAGAAACATAAACCTGTTGGTGAGCCTAACTTGTTGTTAAGTTATAGCAATTTTTACATCATCAGGAAGTACTGCGCTCAACTAGAGGTTTCCAAATTTGCCGCATTGTATTTTATGTGTATTGGTTGTTTCTGTTTTGCAAAAGAAGAAGAAAGGGGCGGAGTTCAGAGGCACAAGACACACAGGATTAACAGAAGATGAAGGCAACTGACTTGATGACAACTTGTTATTCTGCTGTGCTGTAATGTGTCTGAGGTCACTGCTGCTGGCCACTCTCCCCTCACCTATCAACAGTCTTTCGGATTTGGCTTTTCTTTCTTTTTACTTTTATATATGAAAGTATATGACTGCTCAGGTCCTTGCCTCACAACAGTGATCTAGCTTTATTTCATCTCACTGTTAACAACTTAGTGCCTTTGTCACATTATTTAGTAACAGTTCATGGTGACTTTCTTCTGCAGATCACATTGCATAAAACAGGACAGTAATGCTAATGGATTTCAGGTCTTTCGATCCTGCAAGAACTGTGCAACAAGACTTATGAACACATTTGTCTTCCTCCAAATTGCTCAGCAATTAAGCACCTGAATGGAGGCTCAGTACTGTGAAAGAAAAGTGAGGTTACTTCTTTCTGAATGATGATTTTATTTTTAAATACAGACAAAATTCATTATTTGACTAATACTCCACAAAACTCAAGAAACAAAAACTTTGCCCTTTGCAAAGTTTATTATCCAAGAGTTACGGGACTAACCCAGTGTGCACATGGCCAACAACACACTAGATTGGCTTCTTTTTTAACTTATTCAGTTGCATCAAGTCAGCAAAATAGAGCTGTTATTTTAGTGGTGAGTGTGAAGCCAATGCTGCTGTGGCTCGTTTCTTTACTGATTTTCCTTAAATGTTCGCTAAGCTAAACACAGCTAAATACATGTGAAATTATGAGTTTGTTACTGGTAGTTTTCCTAAGCATTGTTACTGACATTGTTTCATTAATTTCATGAATTAACCTCATGCCACTGCAGTGACTAGCTTTGTTTGACAGTATACAGAACAAACCTGGTTGGTGAAGTGCTGCAGAAATGGTTAGATATCTGTCAGAGTGACCATTGGGTTTTTTGGTCACCTCCCTACCCCGACACACAGGTTGGTTGCATGGCCAGTTCTCGATACAATCCTCACCCTCAAGGTGAGGGTTTGCAGACAACATTGTGATCTGTAGTGAAAGTAAGTCGCAGCTGGAAGAGAAGTGGAGATATTCTCAGGAGAGAAGATGAACGAAGGTATCTACAGGGTGGGCCATTTATATGGATACACCGTAATAAAATGGGAATGGTTGGTGATATTAAAGTCCTGTTTGTGGCACATTAGTATATGTGAGGGGGCAAACTCCTCAAGATGGGTGGTGACCATGGTGGCCATTTAGAAGTCGGCCATCTTGGATACAACTTTTGTTTTTTCAATAGGAAGAGGGCCATGTGACACATCAAACTTATTGGTAATGTCACAAGAAAAACAATGGTGTGCTTGGTTTCAATGTAACTTTATTCTTTCATGAGTTATTTACAAGTTTCTCTTTGTTCACAGCCATTGACATGTCGAAGAGGTTAACACGTGAGGAGTGGATCGAAATTATGTTATGTATCTGGTGAACGCAGTAACCGGGTCATTGCAGCAGATTTCAATGCAAGACACCCTACGAGACCACCCATCTCCCATGCTACAGTTAGCAAACTGCTTGCTAAGTTTTGTGAAACTGGTTCAGTGTTGGATTTGCCAAAATGTGGACGCAAGAAAGCTGTCACTAATGAAGAAACATCAGTGGCTGTCCTGGCTTCATTCAGCAAGAGCCCATAGCGTAGCACTCGCCGCATATCACTGGAGAGTGGCATTAGTCAAACATCCCTTCGGCGGATATTAGCTACTCACAAATGGCACCCTTACAAACTCCAGCTACTGCAGCATCTCAACGAGGATGACCCAGATCGGCACACAGAATTTGCAGAATGGGCAAAACAAAAATTGGAACAGGACCCTCAGTTCACGCAGAAGATTTTGTTCAGTGATGAGGCAAACTTTTATGTGAATGGTGAAGTTAACAAACAAAACCACCGCTATTGGTCTGACACTAACCCACATTGGATGGATCCCTCCAAGACTGTTGGAACAACAAAAGTGATGGTTTGGTGTGGTATATGGGGTACAACGATAGTGGGTCCATTCTTCATCAATGGAAACCTCAAGGCCACTGGATATTTGAAATTGCTACATGATGATGTGTTTCCCTCTTTATGCACTGAAGCTGACACGTTCCCTGAGTTTTTCCAGCAAGATGGTGCACCACCACATTATGGGTGCCAGGTCCGAGCATTCCTAGATGAACAGTTTCCTGGAAAGTGGATTGGTCGTCGTGGGCCAGTTGAATGGCCCCCAAGGTCTCCCGATCTGACCCCCTTAGACTTTTATCTTTGGGGTCATCTGAAGGCAATTGTCTATGGTGTGAAGATACGAGATGTGCAGCACCTGAAACTACGGATACTGGATGCCTGTGCTGGCATTTCTCCTGCGGTGTTGCTATCAGTGTGTGAAGAGTGGGAGAAGAGGGTTGCATTGACAATCCAACACAATGGGCAGCACATTGAACACATTTTATAAGTGGTCAGAAACTTGTAAATAACTCATGAAAGAATAAAGTTACGTTGAAACCAAGCACACCATTGTTTTTCTTGTGACATTACCAATAAGTTTGATGTGTCACATGGCCCTCTTCCTATTGAAAAAACAAAAGTTGTATCCAAGATGGCCGACTTCTAAATGGCCACCATGGTCACCACCCATCTTGAGGAGTTTGCCCCCTCACATATACTAATGTGCCACAAACAGGACTTTAATATCACCAACCATTCCCATTTTATTACGGTGTATCCATATAAATGGCCCACCCTGTAGAAACAATACAGAATGCGTGTGTGTGAGAAAGACAGACAGACAGATAAAAACATGAAGAGGTATGGAGGAGAGATAGTGGAGGCAGATGAGTTTAAATACCTGTTGTTAGCCATCTGAAGCAACGCACAGTGCACAAGAGTGGTGATGAAAACAATGCAGACAAGGTGGAGTGGGTGGAGACTAGTGTTGGGTGATTTGTGACAGTAAGATATCAGCAAGAGTGAAAGGAATGTTTTACAAGATAATATTGAGATCAGGTGTGATGAATGGCTTGGGGACAATAGCACTAACAAACTGTAAGGAGTTAGAGGTGCCAAAGTTGACAATGCTAAGTTGGGTGCTGATAGTGCTGAGAAAAAGTATTTACCCTCTAAACCTAATTGTGCCACCATCAAGAGCTATAGTCAAGAATTTGCAATAGCTGGCCGTCAAACTTTGACCAAGCCACTCCACAAGCTTCATTTTATGTGTCTTAGTCATTCTGTAGGTGCACTTGCTTGTGTGTTTTGGATCATTGTCATGCATAACCCAAGTGTGCTTGAGCTTCAGGGCATGAACTAATGGCTGGGCATTCTCCTTCAAGATTGACAGTTAAAGAAGTTCTTTCATGGATTTATCAGTTATGGGAAGTCGGCAAAGTAGTCCCAGATGGTCACACTACTAGCACCATGTTTGACTGTTGATATCATGTTCTTTTTATTAAAGGTTATGTTAATTTTTTACTACAAATAATGGGATCCAAATTTGCCAAAAAGTTAAACTTTTGTCTCGTTACTTCACAGAATGTTTTAAGTCCTGGAAATCGTGAAGATGTGTTTTGGAAAATATAAGAAAAGTCTTAATGTTCTTTTTGGTTAACAGTGGTTTTTGCCTTGACGATGATGAGTTTAATCACAGGTGATTAATTCAATTTCAAAAGGGGAGGCAATTATTTTTTTCACATATGGCTAGGGATGGGTATACTTTTGAAACGGTGCTCGAACCGGTGCTTAAAGAATGGAGAACACAAACTTTGTCAAAAAACCTCTCATGTTTAGCTGTTAAAAAGATAACAATGTTAGCCTTTTCTGCAGCTATAGGGCATATATGGTATCACTCTTGGCTGGAAGCAGTGCTTAAACAATGGAAAAAAAACACAAACTTTGTCCAAAAACCTCTCATGTTTAGCTGTTTTCCACTTTTTCTTTGGTCATTTTAGCCTTTTTGGCCAGGGTGAAGGGAGTATCTGCCATCAAACAAGAAGACAGCCGCATGTAACTACGATGGTGTTTGCTAGTTCACCTTACGTGCATTAATTTAATAACGTAGTTAGCCTACTCAACGTAAATTACACACAAACAACATTAAGCTAGTCACCCAGAGAAGAACGGCTGCTGCTGCCATCATCATCCGTCATCATTTCTGCTACACTGGCAGGGCTAGGGGCCAGGACTCTACTCTTCGGGTTCTTGGGGGATGTTGCTAACTCCGGGTCCGATAACAGGCACCACACCCGGAGTAGATGTGCACGGTGTGAGGTCTCGCAGCAAGCTATCAAATACGGTGCATTTCTTGGCTTTTAAAAAAACACTATGCGTCGCCAGGTGTTTCATCAGATTCGAGGTGTTACCTCCTTTGCACAGGATCAGCTTAAAGCACTTGTTGCAGGCTGCTGGGTTTGCATCTTTTGCTGTGAAGTACAGCCAGACTTTTGACCGCTTTGCCTTGGGCATTTTTAATTTGTAGCTCTGCTCTAAAAGAACGTACGTACCTGGGCCCGCCTACTATCCTTGGAAACGTAAAATGATTGGCTAGAATCCAAAGTGTATGACATCTCAGGAAAAACAAGCACCGAAATAAAACACCGAAATGTGCACCGTTTTTCGGTCTGGTTACTACCGTTTATGTCAGAACCCATCCCTACATATGGCCATCTATGGACAGCTAGGTTTGAATAGCTCTTGTCCCTGAATAAATAAAATCACCATTTAAAAACTGCATTTCGTACAGAAGCAGAAATTATTTTCCTCTAAAGGGTGGATGGGGTCTCCCTCGTGAACATCTTTTTTAGTAACATGTTTTCATATAATATAAATGTTCTTGTATATTGTCTGTTTGGAGTATAGCGTGCGATGTTCATAATTCATGGTATGAGGTGCCGCACAGTTAAGCAGCATGATCCGTTATTGAAGAATGTGAGTGATGGTTTCAAGTGCCTTTACATTTAGAACTGTAAGCAACTCTCAAATGTAACTTAATATCTGAGTGTTTTTTAGTTTTAGATTAGTCAAATTTTTTACCTTGTTAGGTAAAAAAATTAGACTAGTCGCCAAATTAGTCTCCAGTAACATGCATACTTGAGACGTGTTTAATTTTAGGTGGTACACTTCCAGCTGCTAGTCATTCTTCTGCCTTAGTAGGCTGGTTGTACTCCATTGGGTCCCCAGTGTTAAATTTTGTCATGTTGCCAAGTCTTTGTCTCTGTGTTAGATTGCCCCGTGTATGCATGTCATTTTTTTTCTTGTGCTTTTTCCTTAGTTTTACACTCTTTGTCCCTTTGTCTTTGACAAAAGTGACAGTGTATATACTGAGTAGGGTTGTTAAAAAAATCTCAGATTGTAATTGATCCTAAAAATTACTATTGGGTTTACTATTAATTTGCAATTAATATTAATACTAATAGTAAAGTCTTTCCCTTCTCCACTAGACACACAGACAGACACTCAAAGCCACTCCTATCACTAGGAGCTGAAAAAATAAACAGTAGTTCAACAAACTCCATAGAGACTGACATCCTGGTCTTTAAGGAAATTTGTGAGGTCAGTAAAGCTCCCATTTCAAAAACACTGAAGTATTAAACAGTTACCACAAATGTTAACCTGGCTGCTGCACACATTAACAATTAGCCATCTGTTGAGTTATTTTTAAGGTAGCATGTAGTAGCTATATGGCTAATAATAAAACAATAATGTTGGAGCTAGACAGCAAACATCATCAGTCCTGCAAGCCTCTAATGTTATAACAGGCGTTGTTATTTTAACAGGATATTTGTGTGTGAAGTGTTTTATTGCTCTTGTTGTAAGTTCCTGATTGAAGCTGAGAACTAAAGCCTACCAGCACCTAGACAGAAACAGCACCAATCTACATTAAAAACTCAATTTAATCAACAATAAAAATATGGTGCCAAGTCAACGGAAGCATAGGAAATAAACAGGCCTGTAGCAGAACACATGTTTATGAGTCAGTATTGTTTTAATCTTTATAAAGAAAAAAAAGCACAACAGCAAAGATGCCTTTGTAATTTGTTCATGCTTTTCCCTCATGGCATGGAAACTGGTGTTGAGTATTTAGTGTCTTTCTGGGTATCAGTATTGCATTTGAACTTTTCTGATCACCTCCCGTGTCTAATTAAAAGCCTCTGTTAACTAGTGTGTTGTCAGGGTGTCTGTACCCTGCCTGTTATCCCATGTCACGTTTGCCCCCCTTCAGCTCTAGTCTACTGTGTGTGTGTGTGTGTGTGTGTGTGTGTTTTTTTATGGACTTAAGCATTCCACCCTAATAAAGTTTGGATTTTTGTACATCAACTTCTGCTTGCGAACCAGAAAAAAGTTCTGTGTTAATATAAAGTTCTTTAGGAAGTCATTTTATCGTCACCAGTTTAATTTTATCTTGTTGTGTTGGCCTTTTATATACCTTCATACTTGCTTTAACCTCCTAGGACCTGGCGTCCACATATGTGGACATCACATTTTGGGTTATTTAGACCAAAATACTCAATTCTGCTCTACAAGGGCCTGATATCCACTTACGAGGACATTATACTGCTACTGTTCTATCAAAATTTTAAACTAATATCCTCATATGTGGCTCTTATTTTTCATAAAAACAAAAATAAGGTAAAAAAAAAAATCTGGTAATTCTTTGTTTTTACATTCATCGGGCCCCAATATGCCCAAATATCAAAGAGAAATTAAAAATGCATGCCGTGGAGGAGTTCGGGTCTTAGGAGGTTAACTAAGTTCATTGTGTATGGGTTATTTTTTTCTCAGCCACTCTCTGGCTCAGCAGTTATACTAGCACCTGCGGTTTTATGGAGCTGTTTACTACTATTTTTACTGTGCCATTTTGTTGTTCATTGTTAAAGCCCATAGGTGTAATGTAGAGACACTTGTGGTTCATTCTTCACTCTGACTTTAAAAATTACACATGTTGAACTGTGAGTTAAGCCCTATGGTATCAAAAGAAGGTTAGTTTTAAGATGAAAGACTAATCAATTCTTAAAAATCTAGGGTAGGGTCACTAAATAAGATGAAATGAGTGTTGCTTAAAGGATGTCTAGCAACATTAAGCAATGAGAAAGTATTTTTTATGCAATGTGGATAAAAACAGTTACATTTCCACTAAAGTGTCTTCAGTGATGCTGCCTTGGCTTACCCAGCTTTTCTCCTACTTTATTATTCTTGCTTCTGATATCAATCCTCCAACAAAAGACTGCACAAACACCAACTCAGCATAAAACAAACTGTGGGTGAGTATTTTCTTTTTATGGGGAGCACAAAAGAGCTTAAACATCCTATAGTGTCACTGCAAGTCATCTCCCTTGTCCATAAATCCCTTCAGGCTTTTCTGCTATGTGGCGTGGAGTGAATTTTTGCGCTCTGCTTGTGTTATCTGTAGTTTGTGTTTTGCTCGATTTCACGGGGGCTTGTGTTTTCGTGATAAAGAGCCAGTTCCTCAAGGCCAACTAAATGTGAGAGGCCACTGTAGTGTCATTATAATGTGTGAATCACATCACAGACAAGCTCTTTTGGCAACTTCTGGCAGTCACCGATGGATGATCTGTAAAGAGAAAATGGCTGCTTTTCTTTTTTTTTTTGCAATGTGGTTACAGGGGTCAGCAGGGATTATTTTTAGGAGTATCAAAATGCCCCCCAAAAAGTTTAGCAGTGCCACACACACACGTTGATGCCTTCTGAAGTCGTGTCCTTATCTTTTTCACAGCTTTTCAACCTGATGATTGATTCTCAGAAAGTGGCAGGCTGAGATCGTTCTCAGGTGCTGCAAGAATCATTCAAATATCTATTTTTGATAAGTGTGAGCAGAGGAAACATCTGAGAGGCAGAGAGACACACAGTGAGAGCTAAAAGGAGAGACGGTGATAAAAGGCTTGTGTTTGCTATGCTGTTGGATGTTTGCCATCTTCAGTAAGAGAAAGGGCATAATGGGGCTGCTGAATGGGAGGCACAGGTGCAACAAAGGATCTCTACTAATTGAGTAAAACACAGAAGCCCACAAGGGCCGGACCAGGTTGTGTGATACCAGTCAGGGTTACTGTAGATGAGGTCTACAGCTAACGAAGAGAATCCTCCCCTTCGCCGTTTCTCCTGTAATTGCGGTTAGTCTAATCTGTCCCCCGACCTCTTCCTGTCTGTGAGGGGAAAAAAAAAATCTGGAGCTTTGAGCAGTCATCTGGCATGAGTCTGTGCTGCTGGCTTTGCATTCAGCAGCCTGCAAGATGAGGAACAAATGAAAACTGAATTACTATGCTGGGAGATTAATGGAGAAAAATGAAGAAAAGATGGATTGCATCATACAGGGATGCCGGCGTTACAGGTGTCTGGAGAGCAACGAAGGATGCCAGGCTTTCAGACTTTGGCACCCAGAGTTGCCTTGTGTTCCAGCAAATGATAGGCCCGTGTCATAATAAAATAGGCTGCTGAAAACCCGCGTGATATTAATTGCGACAGGCATGCCGTCTCCTTCATCTGCTACCAGTGAAAGCATGTCTACCTAACAAGGAGAATCGGTCCTACAAGAGTTTTTTTTTCCCCTCTGTGATTGTAGCAGAATTGAATATCTGTTAAAGCTAGAAAAGAAAGGAACTCAATGTGCTCGTCTGTTTTTGAGCAGGAGAGTTTTCACAGAGGGAGGAGAGGAATTAGCTGCTGGTTCCCTCTTTTTCATGTATGGGCACAGTTTTGCTTTAATTTACTGTAGATTAACAGCTGTAATGTTGTGAAATTGTCATTTTCTGTATAACCCCTCTTGCTTATCATTCGGTTCCTCTCTAGTTTATTATTAATGAGGACATCTTGGCTGTTTGCATTTGGGCGAGTGCAAAGAGAGTTTTGTCTTGCAGTCTTATAATACACATAATAAACTTTTTTTCAACCAACTACACATGAAAAACAGTCCTTTTGCTGTTTATTTTGATATATTTTTACATTTGTATGACAGCTGCCTGATTCTGCCAACAATAAGGAACTCTCTGATATGCATTTGTAGAACTGTAACTCTAACAGCCTAAAAATTACGTTACTCTGTTAAATTAAAACACCATCATCTAATAATTAATGACTTTTCCTGAAATGAGTTTATTCATAGTGGATTTTGGGGTGTGTTGAATAAAAGGCAAATAGTGTGTGATAGAAAACATGGAGAATGAAACATGTTTTGTGATGTGTGATACTGCAAACTTCGCTCTTGATCCAATACTAATTAAATACAGGGCCAGTTTTGCTGATACGGACACTTTTAATTTAAATGCAGCTCACAGTATGAAGGGGAGAGAAGTGTGTCATGACTTATGAGATTAATCATCAATCAATTTGGAAATTCTTTGCACGCTTTAATGACCACTAAATCACTGTGATTTTTACTTTCCACAATAATTAGTTAATGAAATAAACCTAGAATGGAATTGTACCCGTCTCACTTTGGACCAATCTGACTTTGGATCAGTGTCTTTTGGTTACATTTGCTTTTAGATTTTTCATAGAGCACATCGAGTTATATTTTTCATTTCCCAAAAATAAATAATTTAACACAATTCAGTGGGCTACATACTGAAATTAGAGAATAGAAACAAAGTGTCCTATCATGCTAGTATCAATTTAATACCAATACCAGTGTTGGTGTCAGTACAATTGATATTAGATCTATCTGCCCACAGAGAGTCAAGAGTGTGGAGTACTAAGTCGAGCAATAAACAGTGAATTGTTGAGCCGAGCAGCTGAATCGGATGGGTTTAAGGCCCATCCGATGTGTTTCTTATTATCTTGTAGCTGTGACATCAACTTTAAAATGTAGTCAATGAGTTGGTCAAACTGTTTCACAGTGAGTGCTCTGTTTTTATACCTATACTTTAGCGTAACTAATACCACATGTTAGCCAAAATTCATTTTTAACTCTTCCGCCATATTCTTCTTTTACAATAATTAAATTATCTAGACGTGTATTATCTAGGCATTGTTTATTATACCCTTCAGGTATTAGTGAATTTTAATGTAATAATATATAATAATTCTAATAATACTTATTTTGTTAAATATGACTTATAAATTACCTGTGGTTGTTGCAGGATAGGGTTAAAATGACTCTTGTGGTTGTTGTGGTACACACACACACACACACACACACACACTTTGCACATCTAGAGACTGAAATCCTTGCCCATTCTTCTTTGCAAAACAGCTCCTGCTCAGTCAGATTAGATGGACAGCGTTCGTGAACAGCAGTTTTCAGATCTTGCCACAGATTCTCGATTGGATTTAGATCTGGACTTTGACTGGCCCATTCTAACACATGGATATGTTTTGTTTTAAACCATTCCATTGTTGCCCTGGCTTTATGTTTAGGGTCACTGTCCTGCTGGAAGGTGAACCTCCGCCCCAGTCTCAAGTCTTTTGCAGACTCCAAGAGGTTTTCTTCCAAGATTGCCCTCTATTTGGCTCCATCCATCTTCCCATCAACTCTGACCAGCTTCCCTGTCCCTGCTGAAGAGAAGCACCCCCAGAGCATGATGCTGCCATCACCATAAATGACAGTGGGGATGGTGTGTTCAGAGTGATGTGCAGTGTTAGTTTTCCGCCACACATAGCGTTTTGCATTTTGGCCAAACAGTTCCATTTTGGTCTCATCTGACCAGAGCACCTTCTTCCACATGTTTGCTGTGTCCCCCACATGGCTTGTGGCAAACTGAAAACGGGACTTCTTATGGTTTTCTGTTAACAATGGCTTTCTTCTTGCCACTCTTCCATAAAGGCCAACTTTGTGCAGTGCACGACTAATAGTTGTCCTATGGACAGATTCCCCCACCTGAGTGGTAGATCTCTGCAGCTCGTCCAGAGTCACCATGGGCTTCTTGGCTGCATTTCTGATCAGCGCTCTCCTTGTTCGGCCTGTGAGTTTAGGTGGATGGCCTTGTCTTGGTAGGTTTACAGTTGTGCCATACTCCTTCCATTTCTGAATGATGGCTTGAACAGTGCTCCGTGGGATGTTCAAGGCTTGGGAAATCTTTTTGTAGCCTAAGCCTGCTTTAAATTTCTCAATAACTTTATCCCTGACCTGTCTGGTGTGTTCTTTGGACTTCATGGTGTTGTTGCTCCCAATATTCTCTTAGACAACCTCTGAGGCCATCACAGAGCAGCTGTATTTGTACTGACATTAGATTACACACAGGTGCGCTCTATTTAGTCATTAGCACTCATCAGGTCATGTCTATGGGCAACTGACTGCACTCAGACCAAAGGGGGCTGAATAATTACGCACACCCCACTTTTCAGTTATTTATTTGTAAAAAATGTTTGGAATCATGTATGATTTTCGTTCCACTTCTCACGCGTACACCACTTTGTATTGGTCTTTCACCTGGAATTCCAATAAAATTGATTCATGTTTGTGGCTGTAATGTGACAAAATGTGGAAAAGTTCAAGGGGGCCAAATACTTATGCAAGCCACTGTATATATATATATCTATATATCTATATATATATATCTATATATCTATATATATATATATATATATATATATATACATATGTATGTGTGTATGAGGAAAATGGAAAATGGAGCTATTGTATACTGGAATTTCCTGTGAAAACTCAAGCTCACAGCATGTTAGCTCACTTAGTGCCACGCGACATTGTACTCAATGAATTCTGAATTAAAACATATCGGGGAATGTGCAACGACAACTTTTAGGTATAAAAAGCTTTTTTATATCTTTTGAGGCAAAGTCAGCAAATTGTTTAGGCACTTATATTGTATCAAATTTGACAGGTGACTCTATACAAGTAGTTACTGTATCCAGTAAAATTAAAGGTAGTTTTAGAAATTAAAGTAGACACTGATAACAGTTAACAATACTGCTGCAAAACAGTTGCCTTGAAGCATTTCAAAATGACTGCTGATTGGAAAGACTTGACCACAGCTTTGTAGCTGTGTACCTTACTAGAGACGTGTCAAAAATTGTGGAATAGGTGGTAATGTGGGCTGCCTTTGTTTCCTATGATTCAATTCATGATGAACTCGGGTCTATTTGCCTTCACTTTAAATTTGACTTTTCAGCCAGTCAGCATAGCATCTTAGCTGTTGAGTTATTTGATGTTGACTTTTTTGGACGACTGCATGCAAGTGCCTCAGTATTATTTGAATTCCCAGAATCCCTCTATCTGAGTCAGAGCAACATGGGACTGTAAATCCCTCATTAGGCCCTGACTAGTGGTGTTTTTATCCATGAAGCCCGAATTGCACAGGCAGCCACCGGCTCAAGACTTCACCGTGGGAGTTGTGTAGATGCAGATGTGGGCACGCCTTGGGAAATCGGCATGAGAGACACAGTGCAGGGTTTCTGCAGGTTCAATACAGAAACTTTCATTTATATAACTTTTACTTCCTCTGGGTGGAACAGGTTTTGGAACAGAGGTTGTTTTTCTGTCTTGTTGGCTTGAGCTAATTTAATAGGAGTGAGTTTAGACCAGAGGGGCAGAAAAAGGAGAAACTAGAGTTGTAACACAAGGCAAAATAAGAGCATCATTGTGACAATGAATTCAGCTCAGTAATTCTTTTACTATTCTGTATTTGTCTTTATTAAAGGCAAAAAACTGAAATCAAAGATAAAATCTGATTGCGCTAACAGCCCTAATGTATACATCACAAGTTTGCTATGAGCTGTGCTTGCTTTTGTATCACGGCTCCCAATAATGAATGAATGCTTACAGAAGCTTTTCTCTGCTGAGCCGTCCTCTCTTTATGCTTTTGGATTATAGATTGGGCTCTTAATAATCAATGACAGTGTGGTTGTCAGAAAAGATTAGCAGCATAATCTCCAGTGTGTGCCTTTGTAATACTCTACACTGTTACTTTCAGAAGCAGCAGAAAAGCCACAGCTTAGTGCGGCTGCATCTAATGTTTGCCACCATATTGGTTTCCATTGAACGGCATTGTTACGTTGGTTTCTAACCTCTCGGTGTGAGAATTGCTTTCTTTGAGGGATGTTATTTGAGGTAATCTTTGAAGTGACATTTTTGGAGGAGGTTGACATTTTGATCAAACTGATAAAAAAAGAAAAAAACAAACAAACACCTGAGTTCACAAATAAGGCTGAAAGAAAACATTTCATAGGCAGACAGGTGACTCATAGCAGTAAAAGCAAAATAAACACAAACATCTTATGAACTCCTCACAGCCTTCTGTACCATGTCTGTGATGCAGTGCCTACCCACCATCTCTGTACAAGTTCTGGGAGGCAGTAGGTCACCATCTGTTGTAATCACACAAGAGCAATGCCCTACCCATTTGCGTTTTCCTCTGTTTAGTCAGGTGTGAGACACTGGCGTGCAGAAGCCATTATTCTCTCAGTGCCTGGCTGATTTCCCAGGCCTTTTGGCTGATAGAGGTGAGCCGACAACAGCCCCGGTGGATGACGAGCTGCGCTTGTGGGCAACAAGTGTGACACAGTAATTATGAGAAACGAATGGCAGTCAAGCCTGGACGTGAATCTTCAGATAGATGCTGTGTGACATCACAGTTTATATTTAGTGAATCGAGGGGGGAATTGCTCTTTTTATGTGAAAAGCTGTCTGAGGGGGATTGCTGTTGGATTGGCAGTCAGGAATTAAAGTCTGAGGTTCACAGAAAGAGTCTTGGTGGGTTTAGTTTGGAGGAACTCAGGTTGAAAATACATTTTGACTCAGTTGCGCTCTCTTTAATTTCATCAAAACAGCACTTGAGGATTTAGAAATAGAATTTCTTCAGTTTCTTCAGTTCAAAATGAAGACTGTGTGGTTAGACGAACTGAGCGGCTGTAACTGAGACGTATAGTTGTTGAATCTGCTGGAGTCTGTTCATATTAGTATCCATTGCCAAAGCCAAGCAGGCTACTGACCACTCAAAAAACAGAAAATTTCACATGGTCCTAGGGCTGTGCGATATGACCAAAATCTCATATCCCGATATAAGAATTCTATCATCCCAATAACGATATAAATCGCAAAAATGTAACATTTTCTGTAAATTCTGTGAATCTCGGGCAGCTCGACTTGCGGGAAGTGTTTCTAGCTGCGCGTCATGTAGCTGGAGTCGAGTATTTTAACAGATGCATGAAACTATACATCTTTAGACATAAGTGGTAACGGCCGCCGTTTTCTTTGTGAGTATTTATTACACGGGGAAAAGCCTGTTCTAACGTTTGAGTCTAAGGTTTATTTTTTAGCACCTGGCGGCTCTTTTTTACTTCTCATCCATAAATAATCTGCTCTTTCAGGATCTTGAGCTTTATTGTGAAAGGTTTATGTGGAACATAAACAAGCGGACACGCGATGGTGTTACCGTCGTTGTTGCTAACCACAACGCATAAAAACAGGCGCTTGTCCGTCCGTAGTGTGGTTATATTAAATATAAGAGAAAGAGAGAACTTTAAGAAATTAATATAGCCACTACAGTGACCATCAAAACGATGAAAAAATATTGCCGTAAACAGTTTAGTTTGCGACACCACGAAACAAACGATAGCGTAAAATGAAACGATAGACGTTTTTCTATCGTCATCCGATATATATTGTTATATCGAACAGCCCTACATGGTCCACCCAATCTTAAATCTTAACTGTAATAAAAGTACAACAGAAAGTCATATATTTACGTGAAATTTGTATTTGTGACAAAGTGGATTGAATTCATTTACCATTTGTCACTTACATATATTGTTTGTCTTGTGTTATCTTATAGTCAATCATAATGCTTTAATGTAGACACTGCAAATGTAACCTTGGTTCTACATACTATCCTGGGTCTGTTTGTGGTAGCATTGGTTACATTCACTACATCTGTGCAAATGTTCTTAAAGCCAAATGTCACTTAATCATTAGTTGATTTGAATCTTTCATTTGTTTATGTAGTTTGGTTATACTTACCATTGTGTGTTCCTTTGTGCAAGTTCTATATGTGAAACAGGTATGTGGGAGGGGCCGCCCCAGTACTTCCTGTTTATATTGGGTATGATGTCACTGATCGAGTCAGTTGGGTGTAACCAAATGAAGGGGTGTTTCTTTTGTGTAAAATTGCTTATTTCCATTTACAATAACCTCATGAGTCGAATTGTGTGAAGAGATTAACTTTTCAAACCGTTTAGTTGGGTAAATGAGTTTGTGAAGTGGAAGAATGATTTGATTCCTGTTTCTTTGTCTAGACTGTTTTATTTGGTCTAACCTGTTTTCTCAATGGTAGGGATCAATGAGGTTCAGCTGTGGGTGGAATTCTGTATAAAGCAGGTAAGATTTTGACTGCTGGGGTTCTTATGTTTGAGTGAAAGAATTGTTGAATGGCGACGCCAGAAAATAAAGGACATATAAAAGAAGCTTGAACAGTCTGCTGATGCTGTCTTCCTATCACTTTACTCACTGCTTACGTTATGCTACCCCACAGTAGTCAAAAAAATCGAACAACAAATGGTGTTGGCTATAAATTGCTAATGCTACCAGTCATATGTTTGACCCACTGGTACATTTAAATATATAAATATGTAACTGTACATATTTGTGAGTAATTTCAAAATTAATTTCTGTTATTACTGCAGCCCACCTGCAGAACCTTTGCTGCCCACACTTTGGGAATCACTGGTCTGTTGGTTCAGCAAATAGTTTTCTACTTAATTAATGGTCTATAAAATGCCAGATAATAGTTTTTGTTGACATTAAAAAATTCCAAATACTCCTAAATTTCCCATTAATCAATTTTTAGTTATCATCTAAACACTACTCCATAATTTAATGGAAATAACAGGCACAACTGTGTAGTGTCTTTGTTACATCAAATTGTAAGGCAATCAAGGCCTACTGTTACATTATGGTTGATCTGACTGGTTATCTGGTTTAACAGTAGTTAGTACCGTCACAAACTGGCATCACAACAAACATAGGAAGCATTTGAGTACATGGTTGCAGTAAGAGTGAAACAATTGCTGCATTATATTGGTAGAGATCCTTTGAAATTTGTTGAGCTGAATGTGCAACAGTATCAGCGTTTAAAGGTTAAACCATTTGGTTTTCTCTGACAAGCACTTATGTAAGATATTTCATCGCTCCTAATAAGAAAAACAGTTAGCATGGATCCACCTGCTGAGACACGTCACGTGTTCATGAAGTCAGCATGAGATTTTAGTCTGATCGAGGTGGGTTTATGCAGCAACATGGGAGTTTGTGAAAACCCAGTCATACAGAAAGCTTCATTTGTTGCCTGTCTGAATGTTGCGGGTTCAGGTTAAGTGGCCATGCTGGCTCGGACTCAGGGGAATAGCTTGTTTGTTTTTCTCTGTTTTATAAGAGCAGTTGAGTTCAAATCCTGTTGTGTCACAGGCTTTTCATACAGAGTATGCTTGGAATAAGGATTCTCCGTTGCAGTGGAAATACAAACTTGAATTGAACTAATGTAAATTTCTGTAGCATGTACAGATTGTTCAGTGTTGTCAAAAATACACATTTTCTAATAGATAATAATTCTTTAAAACTGTTTCAACACTAAAGCTGCTCGAGTAGAAGAAAAATTCTTTTTACAGATCTGTTTATTTAACCTCCTAGGACCTGGTGATGTCCACATATGTGGACATCACATTTTGGGTTGTCTAGACCAAAATACTAAATTTTGCTCTACAAGGGCCTGATCTCCACTTAAGAGGACATTATACTGCCACTGTTATATCAAAATTTAAAAAGAAAGTCCTCATATGTGGATCTCATTTTTGTCAAAAACAAAAATCAGGTAAAAAAAAAAAATCAGGTAATTCTTTGTTTTTACATTCACCGAGTCCCAATCAGCCCAAATAGCAAAGAGAAATTAAAAATGCATGCCATGAAAGAGTTCGGGTCTTAGGAGGTTAAATACAATTAAAATGACACAAATAACTAACTAAATTATTAAATAAACTGGAGGATGTGAAGGACACCATCCACTAGGGGGTTTGGGTTGTTACTAGGGGGTGTATTTGACCATAAACCCCATCTCGCAAGGGTAGCATTGCAAAGTCTGCCAGGTGAGGCTTGCATGTCACAGGTCTGCCACAGCTGTGCATAGCCATTTGAGAAAAATCTTTGAAGAACAGTTGAATAGGCCCAGTGAATACGTAATACTGTTCTTGCTTGAAATGCTCAGTCATAATCTTAAACCAGTCCAAGTCTAAGCCTCATACATCTTTTAAGTTAAGTGCACTAGCGAGAATATCCTCAGAATGGTTGTTTTCAACTGTGCCCACACAAACATTAAAAGACTCACACAATGTGCGCAATTCAAATTCAGGATCTACACATAACTTGCAAAAAATAGGGCGTCACACTGCACATCTTAATGGTATTAAATCCATATTTGGAAATTTAATAAAATTGAGCCTCCTTACAACTCTCGTCCTAATTAGAAATAAAAAAACTGTGAAGACAAGAGTGGAAAATTATTAAAAGAACAGTTACAAGTAAGTGGAAATTACAAATGACATTCTTCTTCTTACTCCTCTTTGAAAAGTGAATGTCAAGGGAACTTTGTTAGCAAAGGTTAACATGGTCATTAGAATTCAGCCCGCAGTGCCTCTAAATTATTCCCAAAGTGATGTCATTCATTTATGGATCTGCCCATATTTAGGGTGAAGGTGATGGCAAGATTTCCATTGTAGAATGTCATTTCGAACAATGCCGTGTCTCATAAGAGGCACTGAACTCAGAGCTTTTGTATTTGACTTGCAGGTAGTGAAACATGGAAACAACAACACTTGTCAGCCTGATGCTCATCTCAGGAAAATGCAAAGGCATTTTGTGGCGTCTACGTCTCTCCCACTGATTAATGGCTAGAGGTGGAGGACCCATGTTGTGGCTTTGATGAGGCAATTTGTACAGTTCTGCAAGAAAACAATGGCAGTTCATTTTATTGCAATGTGTCTCCAGGGATACATCAGCATGTCTGCTACTCCATACGATGAAGAACTTAGCCCAGTAATAAATCAAAAGATGCCAGGGTGCCAGGGAGTGGCTGTGCTACAGCTCACTCTTTAATGGCCCATGAGCTGTTTGTAGTTCTGTTTGGATGCAGAATCTGAAGGCACCATGTTAAGGATTCAGTTTTGACTACAAATTCAGGGACTGTTAACAGAGTAGTTTTTCATACCTCCCTCTGGGCGTGCACAAAACCAGCAGTTTATCATTTAGCCATTGTGTTCTAAACATCACATTTTCACATTGACAAAACAGTGGCAAAGCCTGGGAGTTACAATTACAGCGACGCCGGCAAACAACTTGATGCTCATCAATAACAGAAAGTTATCAATAAACCACAGTTATGTGGATCCCAGCCTTCATTATGTAGCATAAGCCTTTTGTTAGCACGAGAACAACATTTACTGCCTCTCTCATATTTAACTCTTTATTTATTGGGAGGATTGTAGAATTCTGCCCTAGTACTGGCTGTCCTTTGCATGACTAAGGTCATTATTGATTTTAATTTCTGATAAGCTCCTTTAGATCATTTTGAAGGTACTAGTTTAATGTTCCACTCACTTCATGTAAATTATCACCCTGTTGTAACAATATTTGATGCACTTACAGAACAGTCAGGCTGTTTTTCATTTGAGCCATGTCCAGCCAACCAGCCTAAACCTATGTAGTACCTCAAATAGCCAAAAAAGTTAGCCAGAGTAAAATAAAGCTACACTGACATCACTGTAAGTGGAGTCATCTTATATGCCTGTGACTGTCATTGAGTCCAGTAACCAATAATAAACTGACGATAAACTGGTGCATCCCAGCTCCTAATAAATAAGTCACCTAATGTCATACTGTTTATACATCCAGACATCGAACTTAACAGCGCTTGTGTAACTTAACAATGCCTTCTATTTAATATGGTTTAAAGACTGCAGAGCTTTTACAGATAAAAAAATATATATATAAAAATCCTTTGATTACAGCACATTAATTTAAACAATTGAATTTTTTTTGCTAAAAACTGGCAAAGTCATTTTTTGTCAGTTTGTGTCAGTCTTTGGAGCCTCTTAATGTGAACGTTGTTAAGTGTCTTAAAATTATATGAAGTGTCTGTCTTTACCTGTCTTTAGCTGGTTTACCTTATTTTTGTGAATTTAATTTAGTTGACTTTAGTTAAATTTTATCAAATTCATAGCAGCTACTTGAGAAATGAGATCAAGATACAATACAAATCTAATAGTTGCAACTAAATCAGAAACATTGTTAGAAACATTGTGACTACAGAATTAATTTCTACGGTACATAGTAGAGAGTTTCAACTGCTTGGAGTATAAAAAGTAAAAGCCTAATGCAGATTTGAGAAATTTGCAGTGAAAGCCTGTCATTAGTACCGGCTATGATATGTGCAGAGTACAAGTCTAGCATGTAAGTGTTTTACAATGACTGTTTCCCATTAAAGAACTTGAAGATTAAAAATAATGTTTTCAGATCATGTTTCTCAGACAAAAATACCACCCAACCGTTTCATATAGGATGCAGTGATGAGCACTCTGTAGATTACCAGTAATAAACCCCGGGGCAGAATAATAAACAGTGCCCATGGGTGTAAGAGTAGACGCAGAGTCATGCCTATAAATCACATCAGCCTAATCTGAAACAGAGTGAAAATGGCTTTGAACGTCTTTTCCCTGCAAAGTAGAATGAAGTTGTTTTTAATACAGTATAAAAATAACAAACAAATACATTTTTAAAACTTTTTTAAGATGATGGCCTTTGATATTTGGTTAGAAGTATTCATACTCTGTAACTCTTGATATTCGTTCATGGTAGTGTCTATCTATCTATCTGTTTTTTTATTTGTGTAATAATATTAATCCTCTCCATTCAACCCATTTCAGCATGACTCCTTTGATAGATGTGGTGTGTTCTGGTGTTGGTCTAAATTTTGTGATCAGTATGATCAAATGCTACATTGAGGTCTAACAGAACAAGCATAGAAACGAATCCACTGTCGGAGGTCGTATGAAGGTCGTATGAAGTAACCTAGTGTTGTTTCAGTACTATGGTGCACTCTAAATCCTGACTGAAACTACTCTTTTAAGAATTTTTGGGAAAAAGCAAGGTTGGAGATTGGTCTATAACTAGTTAAGACAGATTGATCAAGTAAAGGTCTGTGATATATAGTGGGTTACTTACAGCCAACTGTGGTACATATCATATTCATAAATACAGATTGATCTAGGTCTGCAATTATCAACTATTGATAGTAATCAAGTAGACAATCAATTATTCCATCTTTTAATTTAGTAATCTGAAAAGAAATTTTATTAATGAGCAAGTATAAATATTCAAAAGAGAAAAAACACAAGTCTTTCAAAATAAACTGTTCATTGGTTTCCACTTTAGAAATTGCAGTGTTTTAATAATTTAACTGCAGACAGCAACTGTCAAAAAAACCCTAAACCCTTTAATTGTAGTTTTCTGTCTTGTAGATGAGGTAGACTTCATGTGTGTTTATGCTGTTGAAAACAAGATGTTATTATGGTCTACATGTCTATAATAAATGTTTATAATAATTCAGCCCCAGTCAGTAACTCAGAGTTTTACTGGCCCCTGTTATTTTTTATTGGCAATATAGACTTTTATATTTATATTTTAAAAATTAACACAGTTTTATTCAAATTGTATTCACTTTCACTTTAAATCTGAAAAACAATGTGACGAAAGCCTTAAAATATGGTCTAGTACACCTCATGTCTCACCCCTAGTTGCTGCAGGTATCACTGCGATAGAAAGTGGGACGGCTGCTGTCAGCCTTCAGCAAAAGCTGCCTAATTTAAACATCCTATCAGACTAAGTCAACAGTTTGTCTGCATATTTGAATGGAAATTTTGTAGCTTCACTGTAGATTTTTGCTGTATAAAACAAAGACACATTTTGTAAATAAAAACACAGTCACAAGGACGTTGAGTGTCCCGTTTATCATGTCAGACCACCACACAGCCGGTCCAGCTGCTGGTCCCATTTGAGCACATTGGCATGGACCTCATTGGGCCACTTTGTATTAGTTCTGGTGGATTATGCAATGCCATATCCAGAAGGAGTGCCGCTGCACACCATTTCTGCAAAGAATGTAGCGCAGGTGGTGTTTCAGGTCATCTCCAGAGTTGGCATCCCCAAAAAGATACTGACTGACCAGGGCACATCGTTTGTCTCCCCCACACTGAAAGAGCTGTATGAATTATTGGGGATTAAATCTGTAAGATTGCAAGTTAGACCATCTGTTGTTTGCAGTGCATGAGGTACCCCAGGCCTCCATGGCATTTTCTCCCTTTGAGTTACTGTTTGGGCAGAAAGGTGTGGGGAGAGTTGGACCTCATGAAAGAAAACTGGGAGGAAGGTCCAAGCCCAGGTAAAAATGACAATGAGTATGTTCTGGATACACAATTTGTTTACATATTTACCTCAAGGACAATAGTTATCAAAAACAGACTACTGTACAGTTATTAAAAATACTGGGGTCGGCACTGGGGTCGGCAGTGCCAAATTCCAGCATTCCCACCTCCTTCCTTTGTGATGGCCATCATACACAGGAACAGAGAGTGGATGCTGCTGCATTGCAAAAGCATTTTGCAGATATGTTCTACCCTTGCCCCACGTCGACGAGCTCCTGGATCGGTTAGGCACTGCTAGCTTTTTTATGACACTAGATTTAACAAAGGGCTAGTGGCAGATTCCCTTGTCTACAGAGTCCAAGAATAAAACGGCCTTCTCCACTCCCGACGGTTTGTACCAATATAGCCCCGGCCACTTTTCACCGCCTCATGGACCAGGTGCTGCATCCACACACCTCATATCCTGCTGCCTACTTGAATGACATCATCATGGACATCGACACCTGGGTGGTGACCATGGTCCTGGTGTTCCCTGGTGCAGGGTTAAACGTAATATATAAGGCTGAACTGACAAAAAATCGGCCGACTGCACCACCAGGTATTATAGGAAAAACCATAAAGCCTTTGAACTAAAACAAATGCTGTTGTGACAGTGATGTACACTCCAGCAAACAGCTGATACTAGAAATTAATATTAAATAAATTCTAACAACAGCTGATCAAGCTTAAACGTGCTGCTGTTGTTTAGCGCTGGTTTCCTCTTTCTGGCGCAAAGTGGACGATAAACAAACGAGAGACGATCAGCTGATCATTGATCAGTTTCATGATTGAAGTAGCAACAGGAGAGGGAGGGGAGAGAATGAGAGAAGAAGAGGCAGCTGACAGCGTAAAGACAGAATAACTTCAGCTTTGTGTCTTTTTCAATCGAGCTGAAGTCCGGGACGAAACGCGTTCCTTTTCCCCTCAATAGGGATGTATTGTAATTGGTCCAGCCCAGAGTTGATCATGACCAATTGGCTAATCCACCACCTTTCATTGTTTATACCGTTACAAAAACAAACAAACAAACATAAAAATGAAAAATCATTATTGGCTCACCGGGCAAATGCCCAGTATGCCCAATGGCCAGTCCAGCTATGCGGTCAGCTGGTGGGTAACAGGCATCTCCGAGAACGTTAGAGCACTTTTGCAAATATGTGATGTCTTGATAAATGGAGCAGACATTTGAAGTTTACACAGCAACATTCTCGCATGAAAATATCTTAAAACTTTATTTTGTGACCCAGAAAGAGTAATATTTCAAACTCCGCCAATCTGTGTTCCTCCGCTACTGCCTCGTTTGAGTTTTGGACGAAATGGATTCTGGGATATTGCATTTCGTCATTTCGATCTGATTGGAGACCAAAACAGCCAATCAGATTTTTTTGCATCCAAGTCTGTGATTGGCTGGTTTTGTGGCACAAACATAACGGTGTACAGAAAGAGTTGAGCGCGCACGGGCAGAAATGTTGAGAGTGCAAGCAACACATTGCGAGCAAGCGCAAATGCAAAAACTGAGCGAGAGGGGCTGCTATTGTGTGTGTGTATGGATAATAGCAAACACTGAAATACATTTTTTGCACGCAGCAATGAGTTTTGTTCACTCAAATTTAGCTTTTCTTCGCTCAAAATAAACTTTTCCTCAAAATGCGACACTTGCACCTGCAAATGTTTTTTACATGCGCTCAGAATAGTAGCACAAAAATAACGTAATAGAAAGCTGTCAGGACAAGGGACTGATACTGAGAAACACACATTTTGTAAATAAAAAGACGGTCACCAGCACACTGAGTGTCTCGGGTCCTTACTGGGGTCACATGCATATTTGGGGATTTTCTTTGCAACAGTTCACACTAAAAACAAGATGTGAGCAAGATACACGCATTTCAGTCAATATGTCCATCTGGTGTCTGTACCCAAAACTAGCTGTCTGTCAACACTGCACAGGAACTGAGGAGAGAATTGCTAGACAGGCTAACTAATAGTAAAAAATTTAGTAGATAGGAACAGTTTATTTTGACTGTGCAAGAGGAAAAGAACAATGTTTTTATGTACAATTTGATGGAGTTGTATTGATTTTCCCCCACTTTCTCCAGAGGGGTGGATGAAAACAGAAATCTCGTAGTGAAACCCAGAGCCATTAAAGAGTTTGCAACACATGAACAGCAGGAGGTTTGTGTAATTTCAGCAGCTCTCTGTGGAGATTACACTTTACAAAGAAAGCCAGAGGGAAAAAATAGGGTAAATTGAAGTATGGATTGAAACATTTAATAGAATAGAAGCCTATTCTGTTCTAAGATGTCAGCATGGCTCTGGGAAATTTAGGTTTTTTCCTTTTCTAGACATTTTATAATTAATTGGAAAGAATATTCTGTACCTGAATCAATTGTAAAAATAATAGTTTGTTCCAGGCCCTGTTATTGGTATTGATTAGTTTTTCTTAAATTGATTGATTCAATGTCAGTGTCCAAATTTCCACATCACATCAAGTATGGCCTGGTGGTGTATTGACTTTTTAACGTGCATCAATATATTTTTAAATCAAAAATAGGATAAGGCCATTTTTTTATTACAATATAAATTGATGTTGTGTTACGTCGCGCTATTTCCTTCATTAAACTCATTTCAATGGCATCTCCTCTTTCTCTGTATACTGTCTGATGCAGCAATGCCCCCACACTCTTCCTGCATCTGTGGCCCCACCTTCTTGAGCATCACTCCAAAAATAAGTCATATTTTAAATTTTGAAGGTATACAGTCATGTAAAAAAAAGTTTGAAAAATTGAAAAATTAAGTACACCCTTCCTGCTTCCACAGGGCTTAAGAGGGAGAGTAGCAGCCAGGTGCTGCTAATCAAATACACCTGATTAACTAATCGTCAGCAAGTGTGACCGTTCCTATAATACCAGACGTTTTGGCAGTTTGCAGATATGAAGCATTCAAGTGTGCGTGAAGACAATGCCCGGGAGGAAAGACATCAGTAGTGATGTTTGAGAAGCCTATGTTGCTGCCCATTCAACTGGGAAGGATTCTTCCCAGATGGTGGGGAAGAACGGACGATCATTACCAAACAAAAAAAATTGTCCCGGGAAATTCACAACAGTATAGATATATGGGCCGCGGTACAACAGGTCTGGAGCAATCAGCTCAGAGTGGAAAAGGTCCCTTTGATTGTCATTGTAGAGTTTTCTTTTTGTGGTCTGTTTGCCACTCCAAAAATCAGCAGTAGTTCTGAAATGCTCTTATCTCATTGGATGTGTGAGAAGAGAAGTCACAAAAGAAGCTTCAAAGTGCTGCACATAGAGAATTTATAGCAACATTGTAATTTCAGAAAGAAGCATTCACAGTTTCACAATTTAATGAGCATAAATTAGCCTTCAGTGAAAGGAAACTTCAAGATCATGTCTCCTTGTAATGTGCCTGTTGTGTCCATAATGGTCATTCCGCCTTAATACTGTCTACCTCCATGGTAGGGATTCAGGAAAACTTGCTGGTCAGAACAGGATATAGTGGCAAGTTTTTTTGTGTGTTTTGTTGTTTTTTTTTTACAAAAAAGATATTGTGTTTTTATTTGTGGCAGATGTTGCCCTGTCTTTTTTTTTTCAATTACATGGATATGTAATCGTAACTATATATGAATGGGTGTACAGTGAATTAGTATTTGGACTAATTTGTACATCATTTTACATCAGTAGGCTTATTTTGTTGAATGTGTTATAGTTTCTGACTGAGGAGAAACAGGAAATACATTGCAGTTTTCTCCCATTTTGATATGTTCAACTTGATGTGAGTATGAAATGAACAGTGTGTTTTTTCATCTTGACAGAAAGGCTACGAGCTGTGTTCTGTTTTTTTCTTGCTCATGAATGTCCGACCTCTGCGAATGTTTTCGCAGATGCAGGGTGATTACCGTGGAGGATCAATTCCAGTATTAGAATATTTTCTTCTCAAGTTTCAAAGCCAAGCAAATTACGAGTCACTAGGTTCATGTTTTTGTAAATTAGAAGTGCTACTTTACTAACTGAACATAAGCAAATTTTCCTCCCCTTTTTGTTTTCAGTTAGCTTCACTAATATAGGTGGGGCACATTATTTATAAACAATCATCCTTTTAATGCAGATAGGTGTGATATGTTGCCAACACAATCAGCACACCACCCTCCCTGAAAAACTTTAGCTCTATGTATAGTTGTCTTGATGCATGCTCAATCATCCAGGTAAGAAAATCCCAAAAAGGTTGGTTGTGTTCATCAGGAGGTAGCGTTTTCAGTGGAAGAAACATTTTGTCACTCATCCAAGTGACTTCTTCAGTCTCCCTTTCAAATGAAAAAAGCAGATAGGTAAACAGTGCCGGGTGCACAGTCCTGAGTCAAACCTCATTAATTCATATTTTGCTTCCATTCTTGTCATTTTTTAAGTGGTCTTGAGCAAAAATTCTCCAGGCTTGCTTAATGGTGTTCAAAGTTTTTTCTTGTTTAGTCCAGACCTTGCACATGAGCACTTTCAGAGGAATGTCCTTTTGTTGTTTGAACCACTTAACACTGACCAAACACAAGGGATAAAACAGGCTTGTATTTCAAAACAGACAACAATCAAATTTGTGCCTTTAGGCACTTTGTTACTAGCTGCCTGTTACAAAAATATGTAATTTGATCTAATTTCTTTAGCCGAATCTACAAGAAACAAGATAAAGATAAAAATAAAAACAGCTTCACTGGTATTTTTGCAAAAGAAGCGTAATTCCCAAAGAACTTTGCGTATCTCGGCATGGTGTGATGAAACTGGCTACAAAATAAGTGCCATGGCTAAAAATATCTACAGCAGATGAAAAGTGTCTGAAAGTCAAGGCAGTAAAAAAAAAGGAGAAAATCCAGAAAAGACCCGACACGGTATCTGAGAGATGCATCTGGCCCTTCAGTTCACCAAAGCCTCATCAGGAATGGTCCCAATGGAAGGGTGGCTGTCAGGAAGCCATATTTAAGGAAGGGAAACATGGAAAAAAGGAGAAAAGGCAGTTCTTGTTGGTCTGCATTTCAACCAGAACAACTGCATCTTTCTGTTCACACAAAAATATGATAGCGTATAACAGTATCATGCTTACTGCAGCATTATACTTTTTGGTAGAAAATAACAACCGTATTTCTAAAACAGCAGTTACATGTTGCCTATCTATCAGCCGTGCCTCACTGGTGTCTACCATTAGGTGTTAAAAAAGAAACTGTAGTTGTGAACAAATGTTCAGACATATTCATATTAGGACTGGGCGATATACCGAGTTTTTAATTATATTGATATATTTTTGTACAACATATGAGATGTGACAATATCGTTTATATCGATATAGTCTATGCTACGTTATAATTAAACTTGTGGAGACGCAAGTTTGCCTCTCTTTCGTCCACTTTTGTCTCTACGCAACGTTACCCTGCCTTGCCTCTCTCCTTCACTGAACACAACTCCCCCTCCCCCATCGCTTCACCTGCAGGCAATGACAAGATGGACACGACAGCTATCAAAGAGGAGCTGGTCAGTAAAAAGAAAACATTTGGAGATTACTATTTTAGTGCTGATAGCGTTACTCTCGTTAAAATGATGTTAACGCCATAACTGCATTAACACGGCAAATCTCCGTTAACGAGTTACCGTGGATCGCCCTGTGCGTGGGGCTGGATGGTGTCAACGCGTTAACGAGCTAACCGCACTAACGCTAACGCGTTGCCTAAAATCCTTTGATTTTCTCAAAAATCAACAGTGCGCCTTATGAATTCTTGTTGTGCTTACTGACCGCGAACCGATTTCATGTGATACACGGCGCTCAGCAATCTGTCAAAAATGTTTTAGTACAACTTTGGTAAGCTACAAAGCTGCACCACTTGATGGATTATTGGAGCATTATGGCTACCGTAGTCAGGAGCCTCGAGGAGTGATACGTACTTTGCGTTAACGTAATATTACCGTACTGTGTGTGTATAAGGACCACAAATGGCACCTGTAAGAGACATGGTTACAAAGCAGATTTTAAACTCCAGGCTGTCAGTCGCGCAGTAGAACTTGGGAACAGAGCAGCTGCGAAATCTGTCTGTCTTCGTTATTCTGCTCAGCGTCTTTTAGTTTACATTTTGACTGCACAATTGTGAGCTCTTTGTTATGCACAAAACAACATAGTTTTCTTTTATTTATGGAGCATCATTATTTAATAAATGCTGATAATTTATTTCTGAGTAATTTTTTCATGTACATCTACGCTGTATGTTAATAAAAGTGCCTGTGTGAGATTTGGGACACAGCTTTGACTAAGAACTCTCTTTTTGTTCTTACTTTATGGCTTTAAAAAAATATCAAGATATATATCGTATATCGCCATCCAGCTAAAGAATATCGAGATATGAATTTTGGGCCATATCGCCCATCCCTAATTCATATGTTTCTCCCTTTTCCAAATCAACCTGGAACATAAGCCACATGGATGAACAGAGAGGGGAGTGATGGCGGAGAGCCCAATGATCATGTGCAATGCGCAGCAGTTTGCTTTCACTCAGATGTTTTGCTCCCTCTCCGAGTCATTTAGTTATTATTCCCAGTCAGACTGTTCCTCCACAGTAGGTGGACACATGCTGGCTTTAAAAACCTAAAAAAACAGCATTGTACTCCTTTTAGTCTAGAATACAAACACAAAAGAAAGACAAAAAGACAATTCTGAAACATTTTTTCTTATCATAGAATGTTGAACTGCAACTGCGAAGCGAGTGAAGACTCGTGAGAGCAGAATATTGAGGAGACAATATAGAGAAATAGAGACCATATGTAGGAAAGTATTCCGTTTTGCACACTGCTCGTCATTCACAGTCACTCTGTGCATAAATGAATACAGATAGCTGTGTGAAATCAGTACAGCTAAGAAATAGCTTGGCACAAGATGTTGCTGCTAATCAGTCCCCTCAGCTATAGTGCAACCCTGCATGCAAAACCACCTCATACACACACACAGACACACACATATAACTCTGTCTGGCCTAAACAATCGCTTTGCCTGATATTTCTTTTCACAATTGCTTTTCTCTAGTCATTCATCACCCACACAGTTTTAGTGGAAATATATGCTCTCCAGCTTATTACAGAATGCACACACTCAATAATGTTTTGCATATTGACAACATTGGCTCTGTAATGTTCTTCCCTGACATGTTTAAATCATTACATCACTTATTTCTGAAATTAGCAGAGTTATAATTGAGGTATTTTTCCAGTCTGCCAGAATCTAATCAGTGTTGTCAAGTCAAGCTATCCCATCAATAAAAGTGGAGAGTGAAAAAAGAAAAGAGAAGCTGTCACTCCATCAAAATGAAAAATCAGTTGCGGCTCGTGAGTATATAAGGAAGGATAATAAAGGTGACAGAGAGCACCCAGGAGAGTTTCCTCAGGATAACAATATATTTTCTGTGTAATAAATTGTAATGCTGCCACCAAATGAAGCATGTGTATGCATGAAAAGGGCTGTATAGATGAATAAAAAAAACATCTTATAAATGCATAAATAAACAGCCTTTCAAATCTGCATTAATGCCTGTCGAAACAAAAACAAAAACTCTAAAATAGTGCAGATAAAAAATAAATAAATGACAAAAATGTCAGCAGCAGGCATCTGCTCTGAGTACTTTCCTATCAACAGCTGATTTCAGGCTTATGTAAAACACTGTAAAACAATGCTTAACTCGTAAGCTGTCTCCATCTTGTCAGCTGCCTCATTGTTTCCGTCCTTAATTAGAAACCTAAAGTGCTGGTGCGCAACAGACCTTAAACTTGCTCTGTGAAGAAACACCTGATTTTCACTTTTGCCTGTCTTGTCACTTACTTTGTCCTGTCAGCACTCGAGTTGAGCTCACATCACCGTCAAGTGTAATAACCCGCAGAAAAATCTGCTGTTCGCGGTGCTGGGAGGAGAAAAAGTCCTTTCCAGGTGTCATTTCTGAAAAGCGCAGCACAGCTGGAATCGTGCTTCTGTTTTGTCCTTGAGAGGTAATTTGCCGAGCCAAAAAAGAAGAAACCCAGAGTGCCTCTTTGCACTCGGTAAGTAAAAGTAATTTTAAAAAGTAATTGAAGAAGTCACACTGAGTGCACAAAGGTGCTCTTTGAAGTCAAGGTCCACAACAAATGCAAACAGGAAATAAAATCTCAGAGTACTCAATGTCCTGCGTGTGAAAAATCTTTAATATGGCCTGTACATTTGCAGATAATTTTCAGAATCCATGCTTTCCCTTTAGAGTTGTTTCACACCAGCAATACCAGCGTAACGGTACACTAAATTGATGGCGCTCTATGTGCCTCATTTTTCAGGTCATAGTTTTTCAGTGCAGCAACAAAACAAAACAAGTGTGTGAAAAAACATTTTCTCATTTATTTTGAAAATTGAAAAGCTCTAGACACCATTCCCAAACCCCCCTCCTATATCTCCTGAGCCATTCCTCTTAAACGAAGACAAAGGAACTGTTAGAACAAAATTAAAAATAAGAATATATAGAAAATTATAAATGCAAACATTAATAGAACTATTTTAAACTCACTCACTGATTAGCCAATGAGAGTTGGCTGTCCAAGCTCTCATCTCCCAGCCACTGATCACAGTGTATTACTACATTTGTTAATGTTTATAATGATATAAATTTTTATCTCGACATCTATACCATGGCCTTTACATGACCTATGGAAGGTTTTGCCTTCAAAACACCATCAGTCCATCCATCCACCATTGCTGGTGCTTATGTGGCTTCGGGTCTGACCAGAGAAGCCCAGGCTTCTGTCACACTCAGCCACCTTCTCCAGGTCTTCTAGTGGTGGGATGTATCTCTCCAGCAAGTCCTGGGTCTGCCCTGGGGCTTCCTCCCGATAGAACATGCCTGGAATCACAGAATCACCTAGGAGACGCCCAGTAACTATTCTGTTCAGATGCCTGAACCACCTCTCGAATGACTGAGCTCCTCACCCCATCTCTAAGAGAGAGTCCTGCCACTCTTTGAAGGAAACTCATTTGTGCTGCTTGTATTTATGACCTCATTGCAGGACCCCCTGCAATGAGGTCATTCTGTACTGTACAGGAGACATGGAACGGAGGAGACTGATTGACAATCATCTACATCCAATCAGGCTTTCATGATTTCCAGTTGGTGAAAGTTATGGACTACAGACAGGTCAGTTCAGACTCTTGAGTCTTCTGCTGTAGTAAATGCAGAGGTTTAGTTGTTTTCCATAAAAAAAGTAACATTTTGATTCAATATGGCCACAGAGCAGTTTTCAAATTTCTTTACCTGAGTCAGTTTTAAATGAGCTTTGCCAAACATCCTTGGGCAAGACAATAAAACCCAAGTTGCTTTCCAATAGATGAATGTGTGTGGATGTTAGATAGAAAGTCCTTGCATAGAAAAGGTCCTTGTATGAATGGGTAAATGAGGCAAGCTACATAAAGTTTGAGTGCTCAGATAGAGTAGAAAAACTGTATATAAGCTATGTCCATTTCTGGAAGTGTTTTTCCATGACAGAATCATAGCTGTTTTTAATGCAGTGCCTCCTGAAGGCCTGAAGATCACAAGCATCCAGTATAGCTTTGTCCTTTGCACCCAAAGATTTCTCCAGATTCTTTGGATTTCTTGATAATATTATATTATTGTAGATAATGAGACATTAAAAGTGTTCAAATTTTATGGTGAGAAACATTGAAATCCCCTCTACTTTCATTAAACTGCGTCTGTAAGATGGATTTTGTTGCCCTGGTCCCTATGGGCTCAAATTGTGGTCATAAATATTTTGTACTTGTAAATCAGGATTTGTATGTGTAAAAAGAATTTGTGTGTGCGTAAAAAAGATTTGTGTGTAGACTTAGCCAAAAAATACATGTGAAACTCTGCACTCAAGTTTCAAGTTACAAGTACGAATTTTGACCCAATTTTTCTTCCTTTCATCTGATTGGTCAATGTCATGTCAATCACAAATTTAACTTTCCACACACAAATCTTTTTTACGCACACACAAATTCTTTTTACACATAAAAATCTTTTTTACGCACACACAAATTCTTTTTACACGTACAAAACTGATTTACAAGTACAAAATATTTATGACCACAATTTGAGCCCATTAGGGATGGGTATCGTTTAGGTTTTATCCGATACCGGTGCCAAACCGGTACTTCTGAAACGGTGCCGGTGCTTAAACGGTGCTCAAACCGGTGCTTAAAGAATGGAGAACACAAAATTGGTCCAAAAACCTCTCATGTTCAGCTTTTTTTTTGTGAAAAGATAACAATGTTAGCCTTTTCTGCAGCTATAGGGCATATATGGTCTCACTCTTGGCTGGAAGCAGTGCTTAAACAATGGAAAAAACACAAACTTTGTCCAAAAACCTCTCATGTTTAGCTGTTTTCCACTTTTTCTTTGGTCATTTTAGCCTTTTTGGCCAGGGTGAAGGGAGTATCTGCCATCAAACAAGAAGACAGCCGCATGTAACTACGACGGTGTTTGCTAGTTCTCCTTACATGCATTAATGTAATAATGTGGTTAGTGTACTCAACGTAAATTACACACGAACAACATGAAGCTACTCGCCCAGAGAAGAACGGCTGCTGCTGCCATCATCATCCGTCATTATTTCTGCTACACTGACAGGGCTAGGGGCCAGGACTCTCCTCTTCGGGTTTTTGGGGGATGTTGCTAACTCCGGGTCCGATAACAGGCACCACACCCGCAGTAGATGTGCACGGTGTGAGGTCTCGCAGCAAGCTATCAAACACGGCGCATTTCTCGGCTTTAAAAAAAAACACGCTATGCGTCGCCAGGTGTTTCATCAGATTTGAGGTGTTACCTCCTTTGACAGTATCACAGTATCAGCTTAAAGCACTTGTTGCAGGCTACTGAGTTTGCATCTTTTGCTGTGAAGTACAGCCAGACTTTTGACCGCTTAGCCATGGGCATTTTTAATCTGTAGCTCTGCTCTAAAAGAATGTACGTACCTGGCCCCGCCTACTATCCTCGGAAACGTAAAATGATTGGCTAGAATTGGCTCAGGAAAAAAAAAGCACCGAAATAAAGCACCGAAATGTGCGCTGCTTTTCGGTCTGGTTACTACCGTTTATGTCAGATGGCACCGGACACCGGTACCCATCCCTAGAGCCCATAGATCCCAACCTGTTTTAGATGTGTCGCTACCAAATTCCAAATGAGCTAAAAATCTAATGGAAAAAAATGTCTCCCTTCAAACATTTGGCATGTTTTCCATATTCTACTGGGAATAAAATATGGGTTTATGAAATCTACAAATCAGTTAATATTGTTTTTAATTTATATTTTACACACACTAGCACACTAACATTTATATAACTGGGTTTATAATGTACACTGTATAATTATATAAGTGTTTTAAAGAAAGTGCTGGTGTGCGTGCAGATATACAGTACATAGAGACACACGCATACCCAGCTACTCAAACAGTACAGGAATGAATTTGTGTGGGAAACACTTGAAAAATGGTCCAATTATTTGAAAAGATGGGTTTGAGTTCATACGTTTTTGTGTTTGTGGCACTCTTACGATATTCTGAATCCTATAGCTGCCAATGCCAGCAACCCCAAGTCTTAAAAAGCAGTGATTTTTAGTTTTTGAGCTTGTTTCCTTTTTATTTTTCTTCTGCGTATCCTGATGCTTTATTAGTATGGTATAGCTGAGACATACCGACAAGAATGTCAAATGGAAATTCATGCACTTAGGCCTCATTATACACACTTGTTTCCTTTGGCTTTCAGCTGCTATAGCAGTGAAACCAGGTATTAAATTGCACCCAGGGACTAAAGTAAGAACTTTACTTCAGTAATTCAGGGATAGTTTCCTCACTTTGCTCCCTCTTCCTGTTACCCTTCACATTAGATCGCCTTCTTGACAGCAGGCATCCAATCAATAGGACAGCTGACCATACACCTTGTGAAAATAGCTTTTGAGTTAGAAAGGTGTTTCCCCTCGAGGATGTGTATTGAAAGAAAAACATTGTAGGTGATTTGTGATTATTAAACATCAGAGTGGCAGCAGATGAGGGAGAGATGGGCAGACAGAATGACACACTTTCATTCACTCGCGTCCGTTATTAGCTGCTCTGCACGCATCAAGAGACAGCCAAATGAGAGAGGGAGAGGGAAAACATTGACACTTGAGTGCGCTTGAGTTTTCCCACATGCCTGCTTTGCTTAAGATAAATTATTTATTAAAGAGATAATGTTTGGTGTGTGTTCAGGTGTGTATTTTTGCCCTCTGTCTGTACTGTACCAGCCACCACTTCACCTGCTCCACTCCCTCGTCAGTGTCATGCACACATGCTCAGTTTTCCTTACGGAGGTACACCAACCACCTGGAGATGGGGGAAATGCCTGGGTGGCATTTTGACATGCTGTTTGCAGCTGACAGCTTCAGGATAATCACTTCAAGACTCCCGTGAAAATTCCTAATAAGCCTTTCATTGATTGTCAGTCCGGCTTTACCTGGGTGAGGTACGACTCCCCACCCCCATCCTCCTCTTCTCATACCGTCTTCTTTTTCCCCTGCTCACTTCGCTCGCTGATTTGACAGCTGTTGTTCTTAATTTTCTCCCCGGCTATTTCCAGAGGATCCATCTGGTGCTGTTGAGAGTGAGGGGCTGATGGGAGCAGTGCTCACACAGACATCAAATACTCGAAAACAAAAAAACACACCTGGGCAAGAGTGGTTTTGTTTTCCTGTCGGTGCTCGGGGAGGCTTACATATACTGTACATTGTGTGTGTAGAAGCAGAAAAAGGAAGTATTAATAACAGTGATAAGCAGCTGAACAATAACCAGCATGTAAACAACAATTGCGTCAGTTTGCAAGTGGAGAACAAATCAAGCTTTTTGCAGTGTGCTCTCTCCTCTGTAATTTAGCTGTAAGTTTAATAAGGCCTCACCCTTCCTGGATGCAATGGGCTGAAAGCAGCTCAAAGTGGATTTGATAGTAGGTATTAACTTATGTAGGTGCTCCAAAAGTAGCCAATTATCGTTGAAAGACAGGGCTCTCTGCAAATATTGAGGCCTGTTTCTCTTTGTCTCTAGACGTGGAAAGGGAAGATAGGTGGGACAATTATCGTCAGTGATTTTTCTATTTGGAAAAAAAACTTCCTCCTCCATCATGTTTTTTCTTAATGTTGTGCAATTGGCGGCTTTTTTCCTGCTTCCAAGTAGAGATTACTGCTGCTCAGAATAACGTTTTTTGTTTTTTGTTTTTTGTTTTTTGTGTGTCTTTGTGTCTTGTTTTTTTTTCTTCACATGGGAGCTAAGACAGCCATAATCCTGTTGATCTTGGATCCCTCCTAATCCTGTAACAGCAAAGTTGGGCATTGTGGTGTCTAACGCCGTATGATACGATTGGTAGCTTTATGTATTTCCAAGCTAACGCCACGAGTCTGCTGTCATTGTTCATCTCAAGGCCGCTTCAGATTCAGAAAATGCCTTTACTATAAAGAGGTAGTTCTTTATGAATCTGTTATATCTGTTAAGGCCCTTTTCAATGTGGTGTTATTAGGACTGGGTAGACAGAGAACAGAAGGCAAAAGAGCATTTTCAAATGAGCTGTGGGGAATGAGTCAGCCCAACTTCACTCGCTTGTCTTTATTCTGCTTCCCACTCTGCCTCTCACTTTCTCACTTCGTGTTGTGCGTTCTTACTCGCTGTCTCTCATGAGTTTTACTCTTGCTCTTATACAACCTTTCAAATCTATGCTCGTCTCTGTCCTTCCTTTTTTTTGTCATGCTGTCTCTTCCCTTGTTTCTTATGCTTTTCTTTGTCTCCCTCCTACCTACCTGCCGTCTCTCCTTTGAGCCCTGCACCAGGTGCAGCTGTGTGATGGCAAAAGCATGTGACAGTACCCTGCCACGACCAACACTCATCCGTGCCAGTTAATGACACTTACAGGCATCCCACCATGCACATCACCATGGTTGCCAGGCTGAGTGCCGGCTGAATCAGCGGTAAAAAGTCGCACTTTGGCAGCGCTCCCGGTGCAGTGTACAGTAGAGGTGACATCAGCGACTCTGGATGACACTGCTCTGGCAGACTCTGCCACCTACGCTCTGTCACTATCATCGATTTTCACAGTGGGTTTTGTGAGAGGAAGAGGGAGGGAAGCTGTGGAATGGGAAATGCGGAAGATAAACTGGTTATATTTGGAAGTCAAAGTTTTCGTGAATGAAGGGGACGGATGTTTGAGAAGAAACACGGTTTTATTGTCTCCCATAAGAGAAGATCCCATCTCACTTTTCCATTTTTCCCCTTGCTTTTTCACTCACAGCCCAAAATATTTATCTGTACTGATTTTTCAGGTTTTAAGGCAGTGATTTGTGTAGAAGGCGTATAAAACGATCCAAGCAACAACAGTATTAAGTTATAAAATCTGCCCTTATTTGAGCCAGTAGCCTCATACTGAAGGATAGTACAAGTGTGAAATGATGATGCCCTCAGACAAAAACAGTGTATTTAAGCCATCTTCAGTGATTTATTATCTTTATTATTATCTCTTGTAATGCTAAGTAAACTTGTGTAAAACTCTCCACTGAGGTGCTTGATTACTATAACCACATCGCTACTGACATGACTACAGTGACTGAACCTTGTTTTCCATCATCTGTACATTTAATCAGCGCGCTTCGGTCATTTCTTTTACTATTGCCACAGACAAAGTGCCTCCTCAGGTATCAGTGTGATTTCTAGCAAGTGTTCGTTCAGTTTCTGTGAGCAAATTACTACTACTCAAGCCAAGGCGATATATAGGCTTCTCCTCAGTGTATTACAACCACACTAATGCCACAGCATTTAAAGCAGACTCTCATTTATTATCAGGTCAAAGCTTGAGCTATCGCAAGTGTGGGGAAAAGCAATTTAGGCTCGCCTGAGTATGTTAGTTGCTCACAATTTTAGTTTTTACACTCATTTGAAGCTATTGATTCCTCTGAACTCGTAATGGCTTTGCAGCAAGACAAGCAGTACCTTTGGAGTACGAGTGAATAAATCCCTTTCATGTGGAGTGTAAAGTGCAAACTGTTCTCACTGCTCAGAGGGTTCCTAAGGCAACCACTGGTTGGCTCCTTTTGTTTGGTAAGGTGTGAGTCATGGTCAGCCTCCTGTTTCAGCATTGCTTACAAATTACATTCAGGATTAAATTACTATTTTGTAACTGACAGATTTTAGAAAAGATGTTCAATTTATTAACAAATTAGAGACCTGTGAAATCATGATGCTTGTGCTACGTGAATTCAATAACATCTCTGCATCTTCACATTAAGTGCCAATATCTGTGGAAAACCATTGCTTTGGTTTAGGGGTTTGGTTTAGGGTTATAGCATCTCAGTTTTCTGGAACATGGATTTTAAAAGTTTATATTGAGGTGACATATGAGTGATTTCAGACAAGTGATAGTATAATATCAATTCTTAAATCTTTCTTCATGACTGCCATGATCCCTCATAGCAGGATGGTCAATCTGGAATTATCCACAGAGTTTTTGTTGGCAACTTCACTTCAAATATTTATGAAATAGATGTTATGGTGTGTTATTTTATGTTATGTTATTTTGTTTCTGAAGACATTTTAGCTCAATTTCTAGTCACGCTACCAAAAATCCTAAACATGGATTACCCATTAAAAATAGTTATCATAATTATCATCCATATGTCAGAGTAGTATATGGATGATCTAATAAATTTGTTAAGCACTGTAAACACACAGTTTGACCAAACTCAGACAAAAAAATGAACAAAAGGATGACAAAACCCCGAAAATAAAACACTGCACACCAAAATCTCATTCCTTCTATGAAACATGGTGGCGGGAGCATCATGGTGTGGGGCTGCTTTGAAACCTCAACGTCTTGATGGCTTGCAGGCCAATATAGCATATGCAATTGGATGTCATCTAAAATGAAAAAGCCCACTTTGTTATGAATGTATCTGTACTTCTCTGACAGTGACGGTCAGGTATACACTACAACATCTGGCTCTGTACCTGTAAATATTTGGAATGTTAGAATTTCAAGTCATTTGGTGGCATCTGCCAAAACATGCAGAGCTCTTACTATACCAAATGTGTGATTGCTTCTCTCTTATCAAATAAACTTTAGTTATATCCTTTCTCTAATTTTAGTGTTAAATCCAGACTCTTAGTCATTGTTAAATGATTACTTTGGTAATCTGTATGCCAGATAAGACATTTAAAGAGCATTTATGTAATTATATAATCACTTTGGACTCTTTGTTACACAAGTTGTTGATGGATGGGAGCAGGTGAAAGGATTGTTTGTTCTCTCTTTTAAACTTTTGCAAACCTGGTTTGATACGACTATTATTGGCTTTTTACCTGCAAATGATTTGATTGCAATTACAGTACAGCTGGGTTCAGTGTTTCAGTTACAGGGCTGTACGTATGGTACACAGAGCGCAGAGGCGACTGTACCTCCACAATAGCAGCAGTTTCTTCACTGTTGTGTTATCGAAGTTGTGTTTTATAATACATTATGTTCGCACACCTGCTCTTTATTGCATTTCACAGTCTGCATTTTTCTATTTTTAGTGAGTGCAAGTGAAACACTTGGACTGTTAAGCTCTGCACCACCAGTGTCACCTTTGCTTTTTCTATTATTAGCCTCATGTGTGCTTTAGTGTGAAAATACTGACTTTAAGAAAAAAGATACTTGTTAGTGAAGGTTTGCTTCAGATATGAGCCCAAAACTGTGATTAATGGAACTTGCCTGACATTTCTTTGTCTTGGCTCGAGGTTATCAGGCCATCAGGCAGGTGAAAATTTGGGACTGGAGGCAACAAACCAAAACAGTCTATCCAGAACTTTTACTGTTTTTCTGGGGATTGTTAACAGAAAGAGATGTCCTGATCATCTTTTGATCTCATGCAGGCCTTCTTGTACATACTGAACCTTCCGTTTGCCTTTGAAACTGCAAATTGTGGAGGCCTAACAAAGCGTTGAGCATCTTTCTTGGAATTAGTCGTTTCTTCATTTGTGTCGTTTCTTAGCGTGCCAATTGCGCTGGCACTGAGCAACATCTCATTTAGAACACTTTGTCCTTGCAAACCATTAACCTCCACCAGTTTGCCCCGCAGCTACGAGGGATCCAATCAACTCACACGCTTTGTCAACTCCCAATGTCTCCTTCATCTGAGACTGTGACACAAAGAAATTAACACGCTGCATATTCATCACCATTACTTGCGAGGAGACTATGAATTTAATTGAATATATAATAGCACAAGGGAGTGAAGCAGGCCTCGGCTCATTGCTTTGTTGAAGCATGGCCCAGTCACTGGATCTCTTCATGGCAAGATAACAAATGCTGGGCTGCAGAGATGTCACATGCAAATTCCTCAACGGGAGCTCCGAGTCCAGCCATTCTTCTGAAGTGAAATTCTGCTTCGAGATCTGCGGAGCGATGATAAACAAGGAGCTCGGAGGACATAGTGTAAATAACAAGATTAAACTATCGGCCAAGCTGTGATTGAAACACTGCCCTCTGGCCCTGACCGTTTTAATAAATAAACAGAAAATGAGAGTGCCTTTACAGAGCTGGATGTTTAATACTGCGGGATCATTGTTCTTCACACTTAGATACTACACTGTTGGTGCTTCAGTGGAGTGATTGCAACAGCTAGCTGTTAGCAGTGAGGAATGATCCCTTAATGCCAACTAAAAGCTGCACTGACTGAAAGAAAAAGCCCACTACGATTAACTGCAGGGCTGAGTGGAGGGAGGTGGTGGTTCCTTGGCTGAGAAAAGACTTTGGTCCTTCTTGGACTCGAGCCCTTCGTGAAGCATTGGAGCGTGAGGATAAAAGAGGCCAGAGACTGGCTGGATAAGGCAGCAGAGTGCGGACCAAGGCTTCAGAACTCTGACAGCTCCCCAGCAGAAAGCAGGAGGACGATGATAGGAGAATGAAAGGAGGAGGAGCAGAGGTGCCTCAGAGAGATCAAAGGTGCGCTCATCAAGGGGTTGTCTCTTCTTTACTTTGACAGGGGCAAAGAGGTGTGAAGGGGGGAGTGGGGGGCCGAGATGCCATAGAGCTGCAATAAACCCAGAGAGCACCAAGTACTCCCACCTGTGGCTCAGTCTCTGTATACTTCTGTCAACATATTTGTTAATTATAATATTACATAATTTGCATTCTATACACCGTTCCTGAAGGCTGTATATATTTATGCATGTGCAGTTCAATAAAGCCTAGGCTGAAAATGAATTTCATTCATAATAGAGCGCAGTCAGCCTTTTACAGTTATATCAGTTAGTGTGTCAAACTTGAGTTGTATAGCAGAATTCTACATGTCTGTGCAGTTCAAAGTGCTTTACAACTTAGTGACAAGCAGGTAATGAGTTTTAATTTTTATATAAATATCCACAAACCTAGATTGAAAAGACGAAATAGCAGCCCTAAAAAAAAGGTAGCTTTGAAGTTTGCATTTGAAGGAGATGTTTTATGGCTTTCCTTTTGTCACATATACACTCTTAAATTGTGGACATTCACATTAAGCGTGGTTAAGGTTTCAGAAAATGAGGCCAGTGTATCTGCAAGTAATCCCTCTGAGCCCTTTTTCTTTTTCTTCTCTATTGTTGGTTCTGAAAAAGAGGGGATATCCCTAACATGGTCATCTCAAATACAGGGTATTGGCTGTAAGAAACAAAAGCCCAATCCACCCGCTGTCTGACTGGCTGCCCTCATCAACCTTTTGTTTGTGAAGCAGCCAGTCAGAAAATATTTGGCTTTAAGGGAGAGGCAATGGAGCTAATATGGCTCATTTCAAGGTGAACTAGAAGGCTGTAGCAGAGTTCAAGAATAAAAATGAATCTGGGAATAAGCATGATATGTCCACATTACGGACAGCAATACTTGCAGCTGCTGTCAGGTCCTCGGGCTGGTTCTGCTGGCTCTGAGTATAAAACCTTAACAGCTGCCTCACCAGAGAACCTGAGATACAATCCTGGTTCATCCTGGAAGCATATCAGGCAACTAAAGGAGGATGTAGAAGTAATATTTTCTATCCTTCTGCTCTTATTCAGTAGGTAGGAAGTGGATTTCTGAACCATTTGTAACTGATAATAGTCTTGCATGATAACGAAGCCTCTTGGATGTAAAGGTGTGGTTTTTTCGTGTATTTTTCACATTGAAATTTTTGAATTGATAACATATTTCAGTTAAACTGGAAGCTGCGAGAATCTGGTGTTACAGAACATTTGAAACATAAGGAAGCAACATTTCAAGCTTGTCTTCAAAGAATCCAGTCATATGCCGCTATGATTGTACCTAACCATGATTATAATTCATCAACATGTGCACTGAGTGGCAGAAGGTTGAACGTGCACATCACTTAATTCCAGTTAAACTTCCTGTACAACAGCTGAAATTTAACTTTGGTGTTATTGCAGCGTCCATTTTTAACACTTTTAACCAATTTATAGACTGGTTAATTTGATATTGACTGCAAACAAGTGAATGAACTTAAAACGAACTTAAAGTGAATGATATCTCTTGCCTCTCCCGAGTAATCAAAAGCTTTGGGTGGTAAAGAATGTACAAAAGGTGAGAGGGGAGAAATGTATGTTTTGTCCTCAGCATTTAGAAATCTGCAGAAGACGATCACCCATCAGTATGTGAGTGTACGTGTGTACAGCAATTAATCTGAATTGAAGGTGTGCCATCTCTTTACTTTTCCTTTCACTAGTTTGTGTAATTTATTTATTAATTGATTTTTAGGGGTTTGCTGAAACTTGAGGGAGCAGCTAATTGCACAATACTTGAATTATTATAATTTATACTGATTAGTTTGATGTGGGATTCATACTTTGTCTGCACAGTCATGTGTCAGATGCAGTATGCCAGACTCCACTAATGGTGTTTAGATAAAACTTATGCATCTCGCAGCAGTACCCAGGCTTCAAACTGACAGGCTGGCCCCTCAATAAAACCAGAAGAACACTCAACCCCTTGCACAGTGGGATTGGGATAATTTGCTAACTTGTGGTTCCTGCTGAAAGGCAACTAATGTAGCGTTGTAACAGTGAAGCTGGCATACTTCCATGTTCCATGTTCAAGAATGCCTGGAGAGTGCCTCACTCATTAAACATGGTCATTATGAACTAAGAGGTTACAAAGGCGATCTGGGGCGAAATGACCCATTTCTGTCTCCCAAGTGCAGCTTGTCTGCACTGCAACACTGAAGGCAGAGGGAGGAGGAGGAAGAGAGTCAGGCTGACAAATGTGAAATTGTCTTGATTTGCTATGCATCAACAGTTTTGAAAAATAGGCAGACTAAAGAGGGCCATCTCTAACATCCACTGGTAAAACCATCTATAAGATGTGAGCACAAAGTGTTTTATGAATACTATAGATGGATGTTGAGCATGTCTTCATCTGTGTTCTCTGTTGTGTAACTCTGTTCCATAACTTCACATTTTTCATTTATTTTGCTCGGATTGTATCTCAGACTTTGTTTTGAAAGTTGGCTTTTGACTGTCATTACTTGACATTTGATGGCTGCTGAGGGTTTCTAGAGAGACCTAAATCTTTGTGTTCAAGGACTTAATTGACGGGATCTCAGATTCTAATGGGACTCTTAATTACAGCTTTAATAATGCCACGAGCTTTAAAAAGGTCAACCAATTAAGCATATAGTTATATTAAAAACACTGGGATTGAAACAAGTATACTGTGTGTTGTCTGCTCCAAGAGCATAATTAGAGTAATTAAGATCTAGGCCATTTCCAATTAGATCCATGTAATTTCCATTAAAACTGAAAGTCACAAGCATTTCTCATCATTCATCGTATGAAGCTCTTAAAGTAACAGCCACAGTCATAATGAAGGCGGATTTCCATCAGGAAGTCTGTTTGTCGCCAGTTTGATTTCCTGAATGAACTTGTCATGGTCCTGCGTAGGGATGGGTATTGATAAGGTTTTCACGATTCCGATTCCATTTTCAATTCTGTTTAATGATTCGATTCTTTATCGATTCTTTTTAAAAAAGGAGAACACTAAGGTCGATTAGCTTAGAACTTTGTTTTATATCTTCTCTTTGAACAAGATAGAAATTTAGGAGTAACATGGCCTTACAAACCCAACAGTGAGATCTTAAGAGATCCACAGCCTACGGCTCTTCAATGGGGTGTCACGGGGTCCCCAGGAAAAAAAATTGTAAATGTAAAATAATAAAATAAATATTCTTCTGTAGCAATAACAAAGTATAACATAAATTATTCTGTAGCAATTACACAAGAATATCCAGTAATGTCCCTGCCTACAATTAAACACATTCACTTACCGAAAATCGGGGGCATCTGCTGTGGCACATGGGTGCAAGCCTTTGACCACAAACCTGAAAGGAGACACTAGCGGTAGACTGCAGCGAGAACTGCCAGCATCTGAGCCAGCCAGACTCTGTCTGTCTCTCTCATCATGGTCACCTAAGTGCAACGCACGGTAATGGCAGGTTTTGTAATAAGGCAGATCGCGCTAACATAATATGCACTGTTAGTTGATTATTTACCTGCCGCATTAATGGGAGAGGACGTGCAAATGTTACCGCTGCTGCTGGGTTGAGATTCACGAGTCCGGAGCGGAATTAAAAACACGCGATAACCTTAAATGAATGCATTTAAGGTTATCGCGTGTTTTGTGAGCAAATGCTTTTGCATATTCGTAGTGTTTCCTCCTTTAAATGAAATATCTACTTTGCAAGTATTGCAAGTTGCCCTGTTGTCATCCGTTGTCGTAAAGTATAACCAAACTTTTGAGCGTTTGAGCCGCTTGGGCGCCATGTTTCCTGCCAGGTAAATGACGCTCCGCAACGTGGTGACGTCATTCGAGGCGACTGGAATCGATAAAGAAATCGTTTGCAAAAATGGCAAACAATTCCAAGGAATTGAAACAGTGGGAACCGGTTCTCAACCAGAACCCGGTTTCGATACCCATCCCTAGTCCTGCGTCTGCGACCCAGTGTGTTGTGTTTTTGGTTTCAGTTTTTTTCTGTGAGTTGTGGTTTTCTGTTTGCGTTATATTTATAGTTCCTGGGTTTTGGGTTTCTGTTCTGTTTCTGTGCCTCCTCTGTGTTCTTGGGAAAAGTCATTGTGTTTAGTTTATGTATCTTGAGCCTGAGTGTTTCCTGTTTTACTTTGATAGTCTTGGTCCTTTGTCAGTCTAGTCTGTTTTACTTCCTGTGTCTCATTATGTCAGATTTTTCCCAGACTTGTCTCCGTCCTGTTGTGCGTTTCCCCCTCGTTACCTGGTGTGTATTTGTAGTGTGTGTTGTCCCTTACTCTTCGTCGGTTGCCTGCTTGTCATCCCCTGGATTACCCCTGCCTGCCGTCCCCTCGCGTTTCCAGGTTTTCTAGTTTCTAGTTTTAGGTCCGTGTTATTTCATGCTTAGTTTTTCCCAGTATAGGTTTTGGTTAATTTTCCCTGTTCTACCTGTTTGTAGTTGTGTACCAGCCAAAATAAAGGCTCACCTTCTGTTATTATCCATTCTGGTTTCCGTTTGCCTGCGTTTGGGTCTACTCCTCACTCTCTCCGCACGATTCGCCTTTGTGAAACGCGACAGAACTCTTATCAGGTCCAATCACAACCGTGTCCTGACTTGTGGTATTTATCTGACAGATATTTCAATTTTTCAGTATTCACTGTGGCAAAGATTTTGATTATGTGTTGAAGCAGAACTGCAGAAACAACGTTACAGTAATCATTGATCTGTTGTCTAATACATCATAAAATATTTTAAATATAATACTCAAACATTGAAGAGCTGTGAATAGGTTAAATAATCTTGTAAGATTGTGTATTCATTTTGTAGTGCTGTAGTGTCATATACTCATTTGGACACCTTGGATAATTTAAAGTAGTTTCAAATATTCACTGCAATGTTATCATGTTAAAATAAATGTATATATATATTATTAATATAAAAATTTGTGTACCTTTATTGTGTTTTGTCTCTTTGTCAAATTACTTAAACTACAAATACAAGTGCATGGAATCTGTAACCATGTAACGATGAAATTATACACAGCAAACAGTTGCATAATTATGGATGTTAAAACCTTTCAAAACCAAACGCTGAATAACACAAAGGAAGCAGAAAAAAATGCTGCAAAAAGCTAAAAATGAATCACAAAAGAGAGACAGTAACCTAACGGAACAGCTGTTGAAGTGATGAGCACACACATAACTTTGCACCTTTTTCTCTCTCACAACACTGTCGAACCCTCTTCTTTTACTGTAAGCTTGTTGCCGTGGAATCCTTCTGCAGCTGGTCCGTCATGTTAATGTGTCCCCAGAAACACTTTTGTTATCTTCTGTGAGATTTTAGTTTTTCTACTTCTCTTGTGTTTTATTCAGCATCTATTTTCTTTCGTGTGCTTTTGCAGTGTTTTTTTCTATTTACTTATTATAGAAATTTCTTTAATCTTGCCTTTCCACCTAGTTAACACTTGGTGTGCGTTGGTACATTTTTATCCGTTATGCTTGTGAACTAATTTTATATCTTATGATTGTCAAGGTTTTATAATTGATACGTGCCAGGTCCTTTCTCTTTTCCCTCCCATCTCCCTTTTCCTATTTTATTTTTGTCAAGCACCTTGGTATACCCTTGGTTTTTTAGTGTGCTTTATAAATAAAGTTTATTATTATTATTATTATTATTATTATTATTATTATTATTATTTGCTGGCATTTTCTAAAAATTGCAGAGCTGTCTGGTTGTCATGACACCTATTTTAAAGTCTTTTACGCCTGTAGTTTCGGTTGTTTGGCTGGGACTAAGAATGTTAGCAACGATTCAGTCCACATGCCGTCTAATCACTTTCAGAAGTCTGATATAGGTAAGAAAGGAGACATTTATGTAAAGCTGACAGGTGCTTATGTGAAGGATAGAGCTTTAGTTTGACGCAAAACTATATATGATCTGGATATGTGTCAGACTTTCAATTTCAGAACGAATTCATTGAGCAGAGGACTAAAGTGTAACCTTGATTTTCCTGTCTCTTTGCACAGGTAATAGTAGTAAGCAGTAAGGGTTGAGCAGAAGCTCTGTGACAAAAAATATCAAATGTAAGTCCCTCCATTGAAGTCCATTTGTGCTTGAACAACTGTGTTTTTATAGATTTAACTAAAAAATGGGACCAAATTATGCTGCTAGTAACAACCTGCATAAAGATACAATTTCAAGTTGGTTCTTTGCTAAGTTTTCTCTTATGTGTAGACATGATATTGGTTCATCCCCTGAGTTAAGTGGCTTTTTCATGATAATAGGCCAGATTGTGATGTCTTTCAGTGGATCGTTTACATAAATTTACTCTCTGTGTTTTTCTAGGATCTTAATGCTTTCAACTTGTCAGACCATACACAGGCACTCTGTATTATAAGCACCTGTTTCATGGCTAGCAGCACCAATTATTAATTAGGATTGTCAATAGGATGAGAAGACAAATGATAGGGATTACAGATGTGTCTTCTGGCCATTAGATCATTAGCAGAGAGAAACTGATCCCCTAATGAAAACATTACTCTGTTTTCTGTATTTTGTGGGAATCATCTCTCTGAAGCCATTTCACTCTTTTTGTTACTTAATTTCCTTTTGAAGGGCAGCAATTTATAGCTGTGAATCATGTCTGCTGTAATCACCACATCTCCATTAAGACAAACTGAAATTTGATTGGCAGCTCATTCTGAAAGGTCAGAGAAACCCTGCAGTACTGGCGGATTTGTGGATTCAGCTAAAGCTTTTATTTCAAGAAAAGTCGACCATAATGAGTTTGACTTTGGCAACCTCAACTTATGATATCCAGATATGATATGTTTAAAATATATATTACATGTCTTCCAGGGCGGGGATGAGAGATGACAAGACCAATTGAAACACGCTTACAGGAATGATCTGAGCTTAGATCATTAGAAAACAATCAAAAGCAGTGACCCAGGGCTTATTAAAGCTAACAGGAAATGTGGTGCTGAATACAGCAGGTGTTAATTGGCATTAATTCCTCTGTTGTTTCTTTCTTCCTTGGTTGCTGAGTTTTGAAACAGTTGGGCATTTGTGTCCAACAGTGCTAGGCTCTGCTTTTCATATGTGCTTGTCACTTTTGAGGCTAATTACTGTTGACTTCAGCATAGTGTTGAGCAGCATGACCCCTGCGTAACATGCATATTTGCTTGACATATTTTACCCTAAAAATGTGCAAAGAGCTAATTCTAAATAACAGAGAAAGATAAAGAATACATGAATTGTAGCACAAGTGGAAACAGTCTAGTAGTCTGGCATGATCATTATAGTACTTTAGTTAGAACCACAGCCTATAAAAAACAGATGTAGTCACTATTTGGTCATGCATTTTGACCACAGCCATTTCTTTTTTTATTAATTGATTTATGAGTTAGAAGTGACTACATTTTGGATAACAGTTTTTAGTGAATGGTAGCAGGCTTGGTTGTCAAGCTGCACAATCCCCTGAATGGGGAACGTAACAAGCTTTTTAATGCTATGTGGCTGGGCATTTGGCTGACCTTGATGTCCTTATTTATTTCATGGGTTTTGGTTACGTGTAAGTTAGTGGAACTTTGTCTTCCCATTGTCTTCATTTTTCAGCCCAAGTTGCAACTTGGTTAAAACTTAAATATTGGTGCTATATTAGTGAATGTTTCTCTTAAATCCCTTAAAGACCCTTTAGTATCATCTATCCCGATTAGTGATGGTAAATTTGATTCTTTTTACTGAATCGAGTTTTAATGAGTCACTCACCAAAGTGAATCGGGTTTTTTGAGTCATTTGATTCACTGAGTCAGTTGACCAGAGAGTGCAAAAAATGTACATTTTCACTCAAACTTAATTTCTTTTCTCTTTTCATGTATATCCTACTGCCTACTGCTAAGATGAGTGATTCTAAAAGAAAACAACTATTTTACAGAGCAAAAAAATTTCTAAAGGGAACATTTATTTTGTTTATTTTTATTTTATTAGTATTTTCCTTAAATGTGTCAAATATATATTTTCTCATCTAAATGTCCACTGAGCTGTGAGCCAGGGGGCGGTAATGCGCCTTAACATTGGTTGCCAACCAAGAAGAAGAAGAAGCTGTGAGCCAGGAGGGAGGGGGTGAGTGAGTGAGTGAGTGATTCGTTCGCTCTATGATTCAGCACAGGAGGGAGGGGGTTAGCGAGTCCTGAGTGATTCGCTGGCTCTATGATTCAGCACAGGAGGGAGGGGGTTAGTGAGTCAGTGAGTGATTCGTTCACTCTACGATTCAGCACAGGAGGGAGGGGGTTAGTGAGTCCTGAGTGATTTGCTTACCCTACGATTCAGCACAGGAAAGGAGGGGGTGAGTAGCTCAAATGTGCTGTTAGCATGTTAGCAGAGCGATGCTACTGTGAACCGAGGAGCTATTGTCTTGATGTGAGCTTCTACTCAGGGTTTTTTCTTCCAGTTCAGAGCAGAAATGTTTTTGTTAAGATACTGGATGTTGTGTTTTTCTCCACAATTTTAATTATAAGCTAGATATGTTGCTGCTAACAGCAACAGGGATGAGTCAGTGAGTCAGTTGGGCTTGTGAATCATGATTCACGAGTCAGTAAAGTGATTCTCGAGTATTGAACGATTCGTTCATGATTCGCGCATCACTAATCCCGATAGCTAACTTTTGGTTCCTAGAATTTCTAAAAGTAGAATGGGAGGTCAGCTCTTAGTTTGGAGACAGACACTGACTTTGCACTTTTAAGATTAGGTTTGAAGCTTTCCTTTTTGACAAAGCTTGTAGTTAGAGGTGAATCGGGTGACCCAGAACTATTTCTTATGCCTGAAGTATGCTTCAGTGGGAAATCTACATTTTTGACGTCTCCAGAAACTCCTTTTAACCCATCCATGTAAGATGACCTGCACTACTGGAGGGGTCTCTGCTTACGTCGTAGGTTACAACATAGATTTTCATCAAGTCTAAATCAAACTTTCGTTGTCCTGCTATAGGCTAAGGCTCCCCATGATGCACTGCACATTTTTTCGTCACTCTCCTTATACATTTATTTAACACTACTGCCTCAGACAACAGTCGGCTTGAAACTACGTAACCATATATTTCATCCTTCTTACTGCAACATACCAAAGCTTTTTTTTTTTAAATACAACTTTTGCTGGTGGACATTTCAACTCATCCTCCCTCTATCCTTGGAAGTAAGTGAAGTTATGCCAGGAACCCTCACTGACTCCAGCTGGTGGTTCTTGTTCTGCTTTGCAGTCTCTGTTAACTTAGCATAGCAACAGTTCTAGTTAGAGTAGCTCTTAACTTACAGCAGCTCTTCAGAGCTGAACAAGCACTACTATGGCCAGCTGTATTCCATGATGATGAAGTAAAGTCCACAGTGGACTCTACAGAGTGGAGAAAAGGTGTGATTGGTCAGCTGGTTAATAGGGAAGCAGAAGATGGCATTTTATTGGCCACAGAAACAAACATGATTACACAACAAAAATTCTAACAGGAAAATCCTATTTCAGAGCACATTTTTATTGGGCCCTTATGATAATTTCTTCGCTGAGCTTTCAACACAAACAACATGCAGAGTACATTCAGGTAGGGTCGGGGCATTCTCATCAGTCACGTGACCTTAGAAATGATTCCTACAACAGCTGAGTTGTTCTCCCAAAGGGGGAGAGAGATACAAACTGGAATGGTTGTTGGCAGCACAAACTAAAGGTGCATTTGCTTTCCCTTTATTATTCCTCGTTGTTGAATAATTAAGACCCACTGTTATTTCTCAGCCACCCACTGTAATGATAGCAATAATTCATATTATGCTGATTAGCACAGTGACGGGGGGGTGTAATGCATTCCAAATGGCCCGTTTTTTTTTTCTTCCCAGGCATCAGAAAAATTATGTTAATGGAAAGCAGAAGAATGATTTCACAATGAGGCAAATGTATTAGAAAGGAATGTGAAAAAGCCTCCATAGTAAGGCACAGCTTCACCAGCAGAGCATATATAGAATGCAATAATAAGTGCATTATTATTATTGAAAGGTACAAGGTGACTGCTCATCAGCTGACCCACTGGAACAACTGCAAGCATGTTACGTGCGTGTTTGTTCACACTGTGCTCTGTAAGAGAGACGTTTTTGGTGCATAAGCGGCTTGTTAATGGAGGTATGCGATTACTTCAGAGCTGAGCTGACAGCTCGGTGTATCTAAGCTCCTATCGGGTGACTGACTCAATGCGACGGCCGAGACATGCCACTCAAGTCTGAGGGCAGGAAGTTCTTCCCAATTACTTCTACTGCTTTCTGCCTGTTAGCAGTGGTAGTGACAGGCCTCCATCCTGACTTTGACGTGGTGCTTCCTCTTTCCTATAACCTCAATAGCAGCGTGGCAGTAACTCCATCGTACTCTCTAGTGCTGTTTGCCTTTCTCTTTCCGCTTTTTCTTTTTTCATCAGTTCACTTTCATTCACAACAAATGCATGTATGGACGTATCTATGCATGAATAAGACTATATGTTTAATTGTGTTTGCATGTATTTGTTTGTGTTGGAATAAGTACTCTTATTTATTGTATGCTTTACCCACAAGTTTTGAATGAATTCTAATAAATTTTTGTAGGGGTGCAGAGTGAGTTCATATTAACAATCCATTAAAATTTTAATAATATCCACAAAGGACACCAAGGTCAGCTTAATTATTCATTGGTGAAAAACTGGGGGAAAAAAGCCTTCAAACTTAGCTATATATATGACGCGTGGTATGTATTGCTAACATATAGAAAGTACCATATAAAGATTTAAAGTAGGCCACTTACTATATCCACATAAATAATAATTATAAGCTAATTGTACTGAAAATGATCCCAAGTATATTTAATACTTTTAATATTACTTAATATACATTTCTTCTCCTTCTAGCCCTGCGACAGACTGGCAGTCTGTCCAGTTGTTGGCAGCACAAACTAAGACTAAGCTGCCTCTCGCTCTAAGACAGCTGGGATAGGCTCCAGCCGCCCTAACCCTGAAAAGGATAAGCGCAAGAGGATGGATGGATAATATACATTTCAGTAGGGCAAATAACAAAATCCTGCACTTGGCACTTACTTTAAGACATTAAAAAAGTAAAAGCAAGTTTAAAAAGAGCAAAACAATAAAAAATAAAAAACAATCTCTCTCTCTCACTATATATATATATATATATATATATATATATATATATATTATTCTCTTAAAGGTAAGTACTGTTATTGGAGATGTGTTATTTTCATTTTAGGGTTACTAGCTGTGTAGTTCTGTAGTGAAAGATGGAAATATCTCAAAGACCACCAGAGAGCTGAAATCATGAGTTGATAATTAACTAAAACTGAATCTGAAGGGATTTTAATTGAATTTGAAGTTTGATTTTGGTATGATGTTCTAATGCGACCAAGATGGCGGCGCGTGAACAACGCGAGGCTCAGTGTCTCTCCAGAATCTGCTATTTAGCGGTTTTTTATCTACTTTTAACCGGATTATTCATCCAGAATTGCGGTGCGTTGCTGAGTTACAGCAGACAAGAGATTCTGGACATCTGGACTCATAACTCCAACAGTTTTATCGCCGATCTCCGACTCATCCCAGAGATCTCCAGAACACCGGAGGCTGCCCACTCTCCCCGGCCGGGCGGAAGTGCACGCAGACGGCGCCGAGAACGTAAACAAAGGCGAGGTAGGCGCGGAGGGCTACGGGCTAAGCTAAAGCTAACACCACATCGGCTGCCTTTACCCAGTATTTTCCTCGCCAATGTCCGTTCTCTGGCAAACAAAATGGATGAGATACGGCTCTCCATCACTAACAACAGACGGATTATGGACTCAAATGTCATGGTTTTCACCGAAACATGGTTGAACAACAGCTGCCCGGACAATGCTATCAAGTTAGCAGGACGCCACACACACCGAGCCGACAGGCTAGCAGATGACTCCGGCAAGACCAGAGGTGGAGGTTTGTGCATTTATATTAACAATGCTTGGTGCATGAACTCCACTACTACTGAGAGTCACTGCTCACCTAATGCGGAGTTTTTAATGGTCAAATGCAGACCTTATTATCTCCCCAGAGAACTCACTTCGATCATACTCACTGCAGTATATATCCCCCCCGACGCTGACAGACCTGGGCATCAGTTCCCTCATCTGCAAATGGTTACTGGACTTCCTGACCAACCGCCCCCAACACGTCCGACTGGATAACCGCTGCTCATCAACAATCACAATGAACACCGGTGTACCACAGGGCTGTGTGATGAGCCCTTTCCTCTACTCCCTCTTCACCCACGACTGCAGACCTGCTGATGGTTCCAACACCATCATTAAGTTTGCAGATGACACCACGGTGATTGGCCTCATCAGTGACAACGACGAGGCCGCCTACAGGGAGGAGGTGGATCGTCTGGCTGAGTGGTGCGACACAAACAACCTGCTGCTTAACACCGAGAAGACTAAGGAGCTCATCGTGGACTACAGGAGGAATGCTGACCCACATCCACCCATCCACATTAAGGGGACGGCTGTGGAGCGTGTGAGCAGCTTCAAGTTCCTGGGAGTCCACATCTCCGAAGATCTCACCTGGACGACCAACTGCTCCAAGCTGGTCAAGAAGGCTCACCAGCGCCTCTTCTTCTTGAGGACTCTGAGGAAGAACCACCTGTCCTCAGACATCCTGTTGAACTTCTATCGCTGCACCATCGAGAGCATCCTGACCAACTGTATAACAGTCTGGTACGGGAACTGCTCTGCCTCGGACCGGAAGGCGTTGCAGAGGGTCGTGAAAACTGCCCAGCGCATCGCCGGAGCACCACTTCCTGCCATAAAGGACATCTACAGGAAGCGGTGACTGAAAAGGGCTGGGAAAATCATCAGAGACCCCAGTCACCCATCACATAGACTCTTCACCCTCCTGCCCTCTGGGAGGCGCTACAGGAGCCTCCGGACTAAGACCACCAGGTACCGGAACAGCTTCTTCCCCACAGCTGTCAGACTCCTGAACTCTGCCTCCTGACATCTGACCCACGTTAAACTCATTGACTGAACATACACACACCCACAACCACTAGCACTTTACCACTACTGTATAGTTCTGTGTAGATAATCATTCTGTACATACGATAATTTTTAATCCCACAACTGTTTATAACTTACATAGTTCACATTCTGTATAACTGTATATCTCAGATTTCTGTATAGTTTTTATTTTATATTTATATCCTGTTCATAGCCTGTACTCACTACAGCCTGTACATACTTATAGAATATTCATAACATACTTCACACTGTGTACATTATAACATACCATAATAGACCCATTTCTGTAATATACTTACACATCTCTATTATTGCTAATTTATATTGTAATATATCTATATCACGACTAAAGCACTTTCTGGATGGATGCAAACTGCATTTCGTTGCCCTGTACCTGTGACATGTGCAATGACAATAAAGTTGAATTCTATTCTATTCTATTCTATAACAACAAATAAATAAATTTGAGTACATCACCTTATGTTCCTGGGCTGCTTCATGGGGAAATATTGACAATTCAATTCAATTCAGTTTTATTTATATAGCGCCAAATCACAACAAAAGTCGCCTCAAGGCGCTTTATATTGTACAGTAGATAGCACAATAATAAATACAGAGAAAAACCCAACAATCATATGACCCCCTATGAGCAAGCACTTTGGCGACAGTGGGAAGGAAAAACTCCCTTTTAACAGGAAGAAACCTCCTGCAGAACCAGGCTCAGGGAGGGGCGGGGCCATCCGCTGCAACCGGTTGGGTAGAGAGAAGGAAAACAGGATCAAAGACATGCTGTGGAAGAGAGACAGAGATTAATAACAGATATGATTCGATGCAGAGAGATCTATTAACACATAGTGAGTGAAAAAGGTGACTGGAAAGGAAAAACTCAATGCATCATGGGAATCCCCGGCAGCCTACGTCTATTGCAGCATAACTAAGGGAGGATTCAGGGTCACCTGGTCCAGCCCTAACTATATGCTTTAGCAAAAAGGAAAGTTTTAAGCCTCAACTTGAAAGTAGAGATAGTGTCTGTCTCCCGAATCCAAACTGGAAGCTGGTTCCACAGAAGAGGGGCCTCAAAACTGAAGGCTCTCCCTCCTATTCTACTTTTAAATACTCTAGGGACAGCAAGTAGGCCTGCAGAGCGAGAGCGAAGTGCTCTAATAGGGTGATATGGCACTACAAGGTCATTAAGATAAGATGGGGCCTGATTATTTAAGACCTTGTATGTGAGGAGCAGGATTTTGAATTCAATTCTGGATTTAACAGGAAGCCAATGAAGGGAAGCCAAAACAGGAGAAATCTGCTCTCTCTTTCTAGTCCCTGTCAGTACTCTTGCTGCAGCATTTTGGATCAGCTGAAGGCTTTTCAGCAAGTTTATAGGACATCCTGATAATAATGAATTACAGTAGTCCAGCCTGGAAGTAATAAATGCATGAACTAGTTTTTCAGCATCACTCTGAGACAGGATATTTCCAATTTTAGAGGTGTTGCGCAAATGGAAGAAAGCAGTCTTACATATTTGTTTAATATGTGCATTGAAGGACATGTCCCGGTCAAAAATGACTCCAAGGTTCCTCACAGCATTACTGGAGGCCAAGGTAATGCCATCCAGAGTAAGAATCTGGTTAGATACCATATTTCTAAGATTTTCAGGGCCGAGTACAATAACCTCAGTTTTATCTGAATTAAGAAGCAGAAAGTTAGCGGCCATCCAGGGCTTTATGTCTTTAAGACATTCCTGCAGTTTAACTAATTGGTGTGTGTTACCTGGCTTCATGGATAGATAGAGCTGCGTGTCATCTGCATAGCAGTGAAAATTTATGCTATGTCTTCTAATGATGCTGCCTAAAGGAAGCATGTATAATGTAAATAGAATTGGTCCTAGCACCGAACCCTGTGGAACACCATAATTGACCTTAGTGTGTGAAGAGGACTCTCCATTTACTTGAACAAATTGGAGTCTATTAGATAGATATGATACAAACCACTGCAGTGCAGTACCTGTAATACCTACAGCATGTTCTAATCGCTCTAATAGGATATTATGGTCAACAGTATCGAACGCAGCACTGAGGTCTAGCAGGACAAGCACAGAGATGAGTCCACTGTCAGAGGCCATAAGAAGATCATTTGTAACCTTCACTAAAGCTGTTTCTGTGCTGTGATGAGCTCTGAAACCTGACTGAAATGCTTCAAATAAGCCATTCCTCTGCAGATGATCTGTTAGCTGTTTGACAACTACTCTTTCAAGGATTTTTGATATGAAAGGAAGGTTGGAGATTGGCCTATAATTAGCTAAGACAGCTGGGTCTAGAGATGGCTTTTTAAGTAAAGGTTTAACTACAGCCAGCTTGAAGGCCTGTGGTACATAGCCGATTATTAGAGATAGGTTGATCATATTTAAGATTGAAGCATTAATTAATGGCAGGACTTCTTTGAGCAGTTTTGTAGGAATGGGGTCTAAAAGACACGTTGATGGTTTGGAGGAATTAATTATTGAAGTTAACTCAGAAAGATCAATTGGAGAAAAAGAGTCTAACTTAACATCAATGGTACTAAAAGTAGCTGTAGATAAGATTACATCTGTGGGATGATTATTGGTAATTTTTTCTCTAATGATAAAAATTTTATTTGTGAAGAAGTTCATGAAGTCATTACTAGTTAATGTTAAAGGGATTGTTGGCTCAGTAGAGCTCTGACTTTTTGTCAGCCTGGCTACAGTGCTGAAGAGAAACCTGGGGTTGTTCTTATTTTCTTCAATCAGTGACGAATAGTAAAATGTTCTGGCTTTGCGGAGGGCTTTCTTATAAAGCAGCAAACGATTTCTCCAGGCTAAATGATGATCCTCTAAATTTGTGACACGCCATTTCCTCTCCAGCTTACGAGTTATCTGCTTTAGGCTACGTGTTTGAGAATTATACCACGGAGTCAGGTACTTTGGATTTGAGGCTTTAGTTTTCACAGGAGCTACAGTATCCAGAGTCGTACGTAGTGAGGAGGTAAAATTATTAACAAGATAATCGACCTCTGTTGGAGTAGCGTTCAGATAGCTGCTCTGCTCTATGTTGGTACAGGGCATTGACGATGATAACAGTGGGTGGATTATATTCTTAAACTTAGTTACAGCACTTTCAGAAAGACATCTACTGTGATAAAGTCTACTCTCCACTGCTGTGTAATCAATTATTGTAAATGTGAAGGTTATCAGGAAATGATCAGACAGCAGAGGGTTTTCAGGAAACACTGTTAAATGTTCAGTTTCTATGCCATATGTTAAAACAAGATCTAGAGTGTGATTAAAGTGGTGGGTGGGTTCTTTTACATTTTGAGAGAAGCCAATTGAGTCTAATAACAGATTAAATGCCATGTTGAGGCTGTCATTTTTAGCATCTACATGGATGTTAAAATCACCCACAATAATTATTTTATCTGAGCTGAGCACTAAATCAGATAAAAAGTCTGAGAAATCAGAGAGAAACTCTGTGTAAGGCCCAGGTGGACGATAGATGATAACAAGTAAGACTGGTTTCTGAGTTTTACAGCTGGGGTGGACGAGGCTAAGCATCAGGCTTTCAAATGAATTAAAAGTCTGTCTTGGTCTTTCGTTAATTAATAGGCTGGTGTGAAAAATTGCTGCCACACCGCCCCCTCGGCCTGTGCTTCGAGATTTCTGGTAGTTAGAATGACTCGGGGGTGTTGATTCATTTAAACTAACATACTCATCCTGCTGCAACCAGGTTTCTGTAAGGCAGAGTAAATCGATTTGTTGATCAATTATTAAGTCATGTCCTAACAGAGACTTGGAGGAGAGAGACCTAATATTTAATAATCCACATTTCACTGTTTTACTCTTTGGTTCAGATGTGGATACTGTATTGTTCTTTCTTTGTGATTTTTTATGTTTAAGTTGTTTATTGCTGGTTTTTGGTTTGTTTTTTGTCTGTTTGGGAGCTGACACAGTCTCAATGGAGATGGGTTTTTGGGGGGGTAGCAGGAGGAGAGAAGCTGCAGAGAGGCGTGTAAGACTGCAACTCTGCTTCCTGGTCCCAACTCTGGATAGTCATATTTTGGGGGGTTTAATAAATTGGTCCATATTTCTAGAAATGAGAGCTGCTCCATCCAAAGTGGGATGGATGCCGTCTCTCCTAACAAGACCAGGTTTCCTCCAGAAGGTTTGCCAATTATCTATGAAGCCCACATCGTTTCTGGGACACCACTCAGACAGCCAGCAATTTAAGGAGAACATGCGGCTAAACATGTCACTCCTGGTCTGATTGGGGAGGGGACCAGAGAAAACTACAGAGTCCGACATTCTATGACAATTCTATGGATGTAAATGTTGACACGATAAAAGATGGACATAGAAACTGTGATGTCGTCCATTAGCTTGTTAAGTCCCAAAAGTACATGCTGTGTTTTGCTGGAAATCCCACAATGCGTTTGGTAGAAAATTACCATCAACGCATTTTACAGCTGTCAGTCCTGCACTGAGTCATGAGTATACAACATCTCGGTTTATTTTCACCATGTAGCACCTACCTACTAAAATGGGAGTGATGAATGCGGTGAAGGAGTGATTTCAGACACAATCTAACAGGAGGACATCCCAGCAGGTCCTGCGATTGAAATATTTCCTTTTCACATAATTTTCAAATTAGGCTTGTATTACTTGGTGCCGCACACCAGGTAAAAGAAAACATGAAATTTGCCATGTGCAGGCTCAGCATCTGCCACTGAGGCTTATTAATCAAGTGAAAACCTTAATTTGATACGAAAGAATTTTATTTGACCTTTTCCAGGCGTGAGTGGGTCTTGAATGATAAGTTCTCATGAAAGAGCATATGCCGATAAATCCTTCCACCTTCTCCTCCTGTTTGTTGCCACAGTTAGGGGAGATAGTGGCGGTGGTTGCAGCATACTGATCAGGCATTGGCTGATTACACTTAAAACTCACGTCAAGATCTATTTGAGTTCAGCTGAGACTTTATGCAGTTTACATGAAGGAAAGCATTTGTGTGTGCACGGTTTAGAGAAGTGCAAGCTGATTCTTTGTTTTATTTTCTGACAGAATGGGTTCAGCTTTTAAGTAAATTAAAATACATTTATTCAAGTTAAAGAGATTCTTTTTAGAGATTCCCGGTGATGTTTCAGTTCAATAAAACACATTTATTTGAAATGTTAAGACTTAAGTCTGAAAGCCACACATACTCCATGCGATCTAATCTGCCATTGTCCTCTCCTGTATACTTTATTTCTTCAAGTTTCATTACATCTTCTGACCTGCCTCTTTCTCTCTCTTTTTTGTGTTTTCATTTTTACAGGGATGTTATGAAGAGACGGGGCCCAAATTGCATTGGATGAGAGCCAGCTGTGGCAGGTACGGTGTGCTACACTGACCTCAGCTTCCTGTCCGTTTGTCAAATTGCTGCTCACTCATGGGTGTAGCCTGTTTCTGGTTTTAAAAGGGTTTTCACAATAGGCAGACACAGTGGTGGTGTATTTCAGTGCTTTTTGCTGGAAGAAAGCCAAAGGGGTTTGAGAATTGAAGTCTTGAATAAAACCTATTGTTGCTTCTGAGGTTCACCGGGCCAATCTTGCTGTTTGATGAAGCAGAGGCTTTATCACCCCGGCATGCATTTAAGTCTCCTGTGTTCTCTTTGTCTTCAAAGAGAATGACTAAATTAATAATTGAAGAGAAAACATGGTGTGTGGTGCCTCCCAGTATATCAATTTCTTTCTCAAGACATTTTTGTCTCCCTGTACTGTGGGGCCAGAAATATTAACGCACTGCATATTATAGTGATGCATATATGGATAAAAGTAAACTCATGTCAAAATGTTACAAAACAAGTAAAAATGTATTTTGTTAATATTTGTGGGTAGAAGTTTACATTACTGTCTACTCATCAAGTGCATGAATTACACTGTGATTTTGGGCTTTTTCTTTGATTTCTTTGAACTGTTCTTTTTCAATGGTCGAATGCTGTATAGCATACATCTTTAATGACTTAAAAAAAAGAATTTGGTACACAAGTTTGAATTTATTTAGTATTTTCTCTAATACATACAGGGTCAAAAGACTTCAAACAGCTCAGATATATGCTACACTTCTACAATGTCCTTTAACTTGACAAGGCCAAGGCTTCTTAACTTCTCATAAGTGATTATAACTGACTACATTTGGTAGCTTCTCTATGTCAACTAAAAAAACCCAAAACATTTGTTTGACAACACTTATTGGATTGACAAATAGTACAATGTGAAAGTCAAAGGAATTCAGCGAAGGTCTCTTGGAACCATTTCTAAAAGCTGCAGATAATCAGTTCAAACAACTGCATGTAAGGACAAATTTTTGGATGTGTAACCACTTTGCCAAGGTCTGGAAGAAGAGCCAAATTGTCTTCCTCAGATGAGAGGAAATTGGTGTGGATCTTCAGGAACACAACAGGAACCACCATTGAAAGTGAGGCTTTTAAACCTGAAAATACTGTACCAGCTGTCAAATGTGGTGGTAGTAACATCATGCATTGGGGTTGATTTGCTACCTGTGGTACTGATACATTGCACAAAGTGGATGAACACTGAAGACGGAAGACTACCTCCAAATTCTTCAACTTCCCCTCAAATCAAAAGCTAGACAGTTGCATGAACCAACAGGGCAGCGATTCTAAAGCACACAACAAAACTAGTTTTGGAATGGATAAAACATGCCAACATTAAGCTTCTGGAGTGACCTTCCCAAATCCCCAAACTCAACCTTATTGAAAATTTGTGGACTATGCTTAAATACCAGGTCCATGCAAGAGAAATCAGCCAACTCAAACCTTCTTCTTCTTTCAGTTTCTCACTTATACTGTTTCTCATTTTTATTTACCAACCCTTTACTTTGAATACGTTCCTGTACTTCCATACTTTCCTCATCTTCTTTCCTCTGTTCAGAGGATGCAGCAAACACTTTCTTGGCAGTTTCTCTCAGTACTACAGGTTTACTTCCCTAGCTATCTGGTAAGTCTTCCCTACCACCCACAGATACGACTCCTCCCTGAACTCTGTGCCACATTCTTCCCTTTTCAACTTCCACCATTTAATAGTAGCACAATTTTCACCGACACCCTGTTGGCCAACAGGACCGGAGGTGGTCGTTGTAAATCCAGGCCCGGAAATCACATTCTTTATGATCTGCATGTTTGATGTAGCTGAGATTTTACACCAGCCGCCCTTCCTGATGTCTTGATGCATGCTCAATCATCCAGGTAAGTAAATCTCCAAAGGTTGATTCTGTTTATCTGGATGTAGCGTTTTCAGTGGGAGAAACATTTCGTCACTCATCCAAGTGACTTCTTCAGTCTCAGCTGACTGCAGGTTTTCCCAATCTTATAAACAGTACATTTGCATAATGACTGCAAACCAGCCCACTGAAGGAACAATGGGCTGGAAGGTTCCTTCATCATAATTATGCAAATTCTCATGACCATTGATCAACAACCACTGATCAAAGCCCACTGATCAATGGCCATGAGTACCATTCACAGAGAGTTGGGGAATGGCTGCAATCACAGCATTGTAAGATGGCGAAAGATGTACCCTTAGGCCCCCTCCTTGATTCAGAGATGGTCTTTCCCTTTTTGCATAAATGGCCTCCTTGACTCCGCGCTCAAACCGGCGTTCCTCCCTGTCCATGATGTGTACATCCTCATCATTGAAAGAGTGTCCACTGGCCTGTAGGTGTAAATAGACTGCAGAGTCCTGGCCTGATGAGGTTGCTCTTCTGTGTTGTGCCATCTGCTTCGCCAGAGGTTGTTTGGTTTCCCCGATGTATAAATCCTGGCAATCCTCCTGGCACTTAACAGCGTACACTATGTTACTCTGTTTGTGTCGGGGGACCCGATCCTTGGGGTGGACCAATTTTTGGCGCAGCGTGTTTTGGGGTTTAAAAACCACAGAGACATGGTGTTTAGAAAAAATGCGTCTCAACTGTTCCGATACTCCTGACACATATGGGATCACTACAGGTTTTCGCTTAGGCAGCGGTTGTCCTTCTCTCCTGGATCGGCTGGAGCTTTCTTTTGGCGCCTTCCCAGCTTTGACAAATGTCCAGCTGGGATAACCACATTTACTCAGGGCCTTCTTGATGTGATGTTCTTCTGCTTCCCTGGTTGCTGTGTTTGTGGGGATAGTGTTCGCTCTGTGTTGTAGCGTCCTGATGACACCCAATTTATGCTCCAGTGGATGATGAGAGTCAAACCTTAAATACTGATCCGTATGTGTAAGTTTATGGTACACATCAGCTTTTAGATGTCCCCCGTTACTGATGGAAATCTCACAGTCTAAGAAGGCTTACCTGCCACTTTTCATATCCTCCCTGATCAATTTGATGTGTCAGTCCACCGAGTTAATGTGATCTGTGAAATGTAGTACGTCCTGAGATTTGGTTTTCACCCAGGTGTCATCCACATACCTGAACCAATGACTTGGTGGTGTTCCAGGGTAGGATAGCAAAGCCCTCTTTTCCACTTCTTCCATGTACAAATCGGCCATGATGGGTGAAACTGGGGAGCCCATGGCACACCCATGTTTCTGCCTGTAGAACTGACCCTTGTATGTGAAGTAGGTGGAATGAAGACACAGTTCCAAAAGCAAACACATTTGGTCAGTGCTGAGAGTGGTCCTATTGCTGAGGCTGGGGTCATCCTGTAATCTCTTATGCACTACCTCCAATACTTCCGTGACTGGGATGCAAGTGAAGAAAGATGTAACATCGTACGAGACCATGGTTTCATCTGCCTCCATAATAACATCTCTCACTTTCTCAATAAAATCCAAAGTGTTCTGGATGTGGTGTCTGCCTACCAGCGGGTTGAGGATCGAAGCCAGAAACTTGGAGATGTTATAGGTGACCGAGTTGATCATGCAGACAATCGGCCTTAGAGGTGCACCTTGTTTGCACCCTTCCTGATGCAGTCCTCCCCATTTAACTGGGTCTGGGACTGGTACTAGGACTACAGTGGTGGACCACAACAGGGCTAGGTTAAACCTGCCACTTTAAATGACCTCTACCAATGCTGCCAAGAAGAGTCGTTAAATATCCAGGCAGAATTATGTCAGATTCTTTTGGATAACGACTAGACGTGCATAACTCCAACTAGTAAGGGACCTGTATGCATAGTTTTTAATCTGTGTGGATTTGACAATTCTCATTCTACCCTTGAAAAAAAACCCAGCTCAAACAAATCAATAAAAGCTCCAATGTAATATGACATTTATGATGAGGCGATGTAAACTTCTGACCACAACTGTAGAAACATCCCAAAGAATCAACACAACAGTCTCTAACTTTAAAAAAATGATAAATAAAATCATGGATAGAAATCAGCCAAAGGTATAAAGGGTGATATTTATCTGTTTTATTCATGTTGTGTCGCACAAATCTTTTGCTGTATAAATATTTTACCATTGTCACTTCCAAAATACAAAATACCAAAGTCCACTGAAGCCATTGAATCTACAGCAATATAGTTCTATAGCATATTATAATAATAGATTTATTTGCCCTTCTTTAAACACATCCCAGACTCATACAGGTATCCCTACAAGAGAGGGGCCTGCTATCAAAGCTAAATTTCGAGGAGCAGGTTTAAATTCTGAAAAGTAATTTGATTTGATGAGATCTCAGCCATCCTAGGTGATAACACTTTCCTAAACCCATTTTTTGGAGAAGGCCAAAATAGATGTTTTTTTTGTTTGTTTTTTTTTTAGAAAAAATATGAATATTTATTGATTGGTGTCAGAATTATTCTCTTCTAAATGCACAGTAAATTTAGTGGATTAAAAATCACAAAATTTCCCCATGAAAGGTAGTAAGGTGGAGTATATTGGAAAAACACATCTAAGCCCATAGTTTGAAACTGTAAATTTTAACTGTACTGTGTTCACATTTACAATACTACTACTGCAGTGATAATATGTGAATGTCATAGAATCTCATGGCACATCTGAACATCAGGTTTGTTCTATACCTTTTTTTTTGCAATCTGTCTGGTGACAATACAAAGGTCTGGATCAAGGCTCTTGCTTTCAGTTCTTACGACTGGGCTGTGCACTGCTGATGTGATACACACAATGGGGAGTGAAAAGTGAAAGAATGATGAAAGTCTTGTAATAAGAAAAGCAGAATGCTTCTGAGTGCACTGAAGTGATGGAAAATATATGTTCCCATCTGTTAAGTACTCAACAGATGTTAGTAGTGCTAAATGAATGGAGGGAGTTGAGTTAGAAACATCTTAAAGAGATTATACTTTCTCCAATGTTCATTTTATTATTAGCCATCTTAACCATCACACTTTGTCTAATAATTTTCATTAAGTTTAAATGGTTATGGCATAATTAGTCATAACATAAGGATTTTAGTAAGTGATGAAATGACTTTTAATGTGGCTTCCTTATGGCTTCCTTATGTGCAGCCATCACTGTTTCCGCCTTGTGTCTTTTTAAAAGAAAAATAGGTTTGAGATTGAAAGCTTCTTCAGAGAGAGTGAGTGCAGTAACAAAAAGAAAAGACTGGGAGGAAACATAGATGCTAGTATATAAATGGCGTCACTTTAGAATCAATGTGAGGTTTATCTGAAGTTCACTTCCCTACAGTTTGGAGCTGTGAAATTGTGAAATTGGGAGCTTTTACCCATCTTCAGCCATAATTGTGCTGAACTAGTCCATACTGTTTAACACATGGGATGAAATCAAGACTACCTTTGACCAAATAAAAAAACTGTTGTCAAATTGACAGGGGATTTCTTTAAATCACCCCGCAGTTCTTCAGTTAAGACCCCTGAGTTAGAAAACACAAACACTGCAGTTGTCTTTCACTCGCGAGGGCAGTCATGGACGCACGACCTGCGTCTCATCACTGTCTGCGTGCTTTATTTATACTTTTATTGTGTCTACGTGTGTGTGTGTGTGTGTGTGTGTGTGTGTGTACAAATAAAACAGAGTTATTCTAAGAACTCAGAGCTGAGGTTCCCCTTTTCTAAATCTGTATGTTCTTACAGAAAGAGGAAGCTGTTAGTTGGCAAATAAGTTCATCACAAAAGTTATTAGGTGAAAAGTCACGTAGACATGTGGTTTGCTTAGTGATCCATAAAAGGTCACATTTCATGTAGCTGATCACATTATGTACAATTTTCTTTTAACATTCCCTCCTGTTTATCAGAGAAATGAAATGTACATGTTATCAGTTAGTAACAACTTGTCTTTCACATTTTCAGTTACTACATCATTAGTTACACTTCATCTTCATCTAACAAATAGGAAAATAAGTCTTCATGATCTTCATCGGTTTGTGGTATATTTCCGCATATGCTGTGAATGATGTCGCTATCATCTGTGAAATTACAGCTTTTAAACAAGGAATAACACAGGTAAAGAAAAGCAAAACAAAACCAGGGAAACTCCAACGCCGATCAGCAGTCTCTTTAAAACCTGTTAAAGTTGAGCGCTTCTTCCTGGATGAGGATGTCGATGTTGTTGTTGTTGTGCACTTTACAAAAGTCATTCTGAAGGTGTGGTCAGAGATCAGAATTAGTGCACCTGTTCCAGGGTGTTTCCCATAAATGGTTGTGTTAATACGCTCGGCATGTGCGAGCAAACGTAACAGTCTTTCTCTGTGGTCCTGTTAAACACGTATCTGTATCAGGCATTTTCATCCAAGGATGGATGTAGTCTCGTGTCATGTCCATTAGGTGGAGGTTGTCGTACGTCCATCTTCTCTGTCTGCCTCGTGGCTCAGCTGCTGTTGGCATCAGCTGGGGTCCTGTAAGGGTGAGCTTTGTAGTCAAGGTAACCAGGAGGGTTCCCCTTCCCATGGTTGCACATAGGTCCATCACACCTGCACCTGGCTGCCCTAAAGTTGATCGGATGGAGATTGGAGTGCGGGCTTACCCGACGGGGGCCCAATCAGCACTTCCCCCCTCACCCCCGAAGCAACCAAGCGTAGGTGAGGCTTCCCTAATGTGCTTCCTCCTTGGTGTCGGGGCTTCCCGGGACCTCAACCTTTTTGCAGTGGCTCTGATTTATCCAGATGGTCTCTCTGCAATTTTACAGGCTGTGGGTGTGGTCAATAACACTTGGTATGGGCCCTCCCAGTGGGGTAAACTTCAATTTTTCCTCTGGAGCACCCCAATCGCCTGGTTTCAACCTGCAAGAGACTGGAGAAGAGTCGTACGGCAGTTTATTGTTCAAAACAATATCCTTATTTTCTAGTACTTTCGCCATCCATTCTGCCAGAGTTGTTTCTCTGACAGATTTGTCTAAAGGTTCACTTTTTGCAACTGAGATTGCATCTGCTTTTTTTCACTGGATAAATCTCTGGCCATTTTGAGAATACGTCTATAATCACTAGAGCGTATTTTGAGCCTTGACTTTCACTTAATTCAATAAAGTCCATGTGAATGGTGTGAAATGGATGAGGTGGTGTGGGGAAATGTCCTCTTTTTGTCCTCAGATTGCCTTGTGAATTGTGTTTTTGACAGATCATGCATGTCCTCACAAATTCCTTTGCTGAAGTTTCAATTTACATTTACACATTTCATGTAGCTGATCACATTATGTACAATTTTCTTTTAACACAAATATACAGCCAGAATTATTCCAGATGCTTGTTACCATGTTAGCATGTTACCATCCAAACTTACCATGTCGTTGGATGAGTGTCTGAAAACGTTTAACCTCAACTATAAGCCAAGGAATGAATCAGTTTGTGCCTACGCATACTTAGCTTACCAGCTTAGCATAGAAGCTATTTAAATGGCATCTTTAGGCAATTTGTTAGTAGCACCTTGTGGCAAAAAATCATTTAAACACAGAAAAATAAGACATAAAATAGTATTTTTGCACCAACAGGGTGATTCCCAAAGAGCTATTAGCCAAAGACTTGGCTTATCTCAGCACGGTGTGCAGTGTGTCATTAAAAAAAATCAGAGGAAACCAGTCAAATGGAGGACACAGGAAAAAGATGCAGACCTAAATTATTTACAGTGAATGAACAGTATCTGAAAAATAAAATGCAGTGATACCAAACACACTGTCTATACAGTAAAAGAGTAGCTGGATAAGAAAATACACTATTGGAGACAGAGAGCAGAAGAAAAGTAAACCAAGATCCAAAGAAGAACTTTAGAAAATCCTTCAAGACGCCTGAAGAATTATTCCTGAAGACTCCTTAAAGACGTTGCAATGAACCTTACCTAAGAAATTTCAGGTACTGAAGAATAAACGGGGTCATTTGAGTTTGTACAGATTTGAGTTTGTACAGATCTAATAGGCTTGAGCTTATTATACTTTTACAATCTTTTTTTTTCTTCTGTACTGTATTTTGAGATCCACATATGAGGACATTCACTTTAAATTTTGATAGGACAGTGGCAGTATAACGTCCTCGTAAGTGGAAATCAGGCCCTTGTAGAGCAAAATTTAGTATTTTGGTCTAGACAATGTGATGTCCACATATGTGGATGCCAGTTCCTAGGAGGTTTTATCATGTAATCATTCATTCTAGTCTTTAACTCAAATGAGTGAGCTGATGGTATAAAATCCAAATAATTCAAAATCTGAATAATAGGTCGTAGCCTGCGACAGATTAGTAAACCTTCTAGGGTGTACCCTCCCTCCGACCCAATGTTAGCTGAGATAGGCTCCAGGGGATGGACAGATGGATGGATGGATAGATGGATGGATAAATGGTCTTCCCAAGTCAAGTTAGTTTCTGGTTATCAAGACCCAAAAGAGGGCCTGTCTGAAACTAATTAGGTCAGCATGAGTCCTGCTGTTTTCCTGTGGGTTGGTGTCTGAGCTTTGACCATGTGATATCTCAAAACCATTGTGAATGGTGAAGAGGGTACATTACCACAACTTGACTGAGAGGTTTTCACAACCTTCACAGACTTTACTGTCTACATATAAAACATAATTATAGCAAAGCAGAGGTCTTCACATTTCCAGTCATTTCAGAGGAAGCAAGACCCTGATCCCGATCCAAAACCCAAGAGATCACAGGCCAGTGCATGGTGTAACATATTTAGACTTCAGTACTGGTAATGCATCCAAAATTGTCATACAAATATAAAATGGCCTTTATTTATATAGCGCTTTACTAGTCCCTAAGGACCCCAAAGCGCTTTACATATCCAGTCATTCACCCATTCACGCACTGGTGATGGCAAGCTACGTTGTAGCCACAGCCACCCTGGGGCGCACTGACAGAGGCAAGGCTGCCGGACACTGGCGCCACCGGGCCCTCTGACCACCACCAGTAGGCAACGGGTGAAGTGTCTTGCCCAAGGATACAACGACCGAGACTGTCCGAGCCGGGGCTCGAACCGGCAACCTTCCGATTACAAGGCGAACGCCCAACTCTTGAGCCACGATCGCCCCTACGCACGATATATACTTTTTGACTGGCCTGTAAACGATTTAGTGAAATTATTTGAATAACCTTTTTCCAGTTAAAAAAGAAAGCTACATTTTTGCTGTCGACTAGCACCCATCTACTTCCTTTTTCTATCTCAGCAATAGTACAGCCTTCTTTTAATTAACAGTCAGTCTGACAAGACTGTATACTGTAAAACAGAACAGACAGGTTGCTGACATAGGATTCAAGTGCTTCATTGCTTCAGTTTTTCAAGTCCACTGGGGCTTTTACATCAAAGGCAGCAGTTACTCAACTCCTGCGATTTCAACTTTTAACTAGATTCAACTTCATTTCAATGAAAATGGGCACAAAATAAAATATTAAATCAAATAAAACCAATGTCTTTCTTCAGAGTTATTGATACAATAGTTAAATAAAAGCCAGATTTTAGAAAGCTGCTGTGCTGACTTCTAGAACTATAGAGGTAAGAATGAAAAGTCTATAGAGCCTTCAAAATGTGGAAAATCATTTTAACTACTCACTTCATCTGGGACTCAAGAGACCTAGTGGAATTTGTACTCAGCTCAGGTACTGTAGGGTCGACCACAGGTTTTTGCATCAGCTATGCTGGGTTTGGTCTGATGGTGCTGAGATCACCCTGGGTCTCATTTTTGATAATTAGAGTTTGCATTGTTTCGGAGTAGGTTAAATAAAGTCTAACATTTTATTTTATTTATTTATTTATTTTTTAGCTGTGACAGTTTTGCTGTGCAGTGATGTTACCAATGATGCTGAGACAGGCACATATTTTTGTGTGCCTCTGCTATTTTTTGGGTTTTTTTGTTACAGCTTACAAAAGACGTAATCTTTTTACATAATATGTTTAGACCTTTTTATTGGGTCACGCACATTTGGAAATGTCATGGCACTACAACAGAGCACTGTCAGGTCACCAAAGAAGCACATGAAATGAAAAAAAGTCATGATTGATGGAGTGGAATTCAAAATAAATGTACTCTTTTACCATGGATCCTTTTCCATAATGCAATTCAGTAGCGCATTAAATATACAACCACTTCTTTTGAAGACCCCCTCCCTACATATTCTAAACTGACAGAAATCTAATACCATCTGAGTTTAAAAAGGTCCTCCAGAGCCAAAGGAGACATTATACAGCTGTTTTCACGGGCTCAGTAGGCTCATGCCAAAGTGAATTTCAGGATGTCAGATTTCACTGTTAACCCCTGCCACAGTAGCTACAAATTCCACAACGCGCTTGTGGCCAGTGGATAACATTTGGCAAAATTTTGTTTAAATAAGACATCGCTGTTAGCCGTCATCCTGTATGTTTTTCCTCACACCATGCTACTGTCTGCAATATCCTGCAGAGACTTTAAACAGTTAGCATACATATGCCAGATGCTCCGTGGAAGCTAAAGTTCAAATCCCCTGCATATGTGCACTTCCCTTAGCGCCGCAGGCAGGGACTGTGTGAAAAGGTCAACTCTCACACTGAGTAAAAGAAAGAAATGGCCGGCTTTCATTTCCCTCACCCTTCTGTTTTTAGATGTTGATGCAATTCAATGGCTGCTGCTTACTCCTACTCATCTAATTACCACCAATCTAATACATGAACCGTATTACTAATCAGCCTATATTTTACAATTTTCATCCTCGAAGATTATTTTTACGTTACGTCACTTTTAATTGTAGCAGCTTTTCAGCTGGACACATTTTGTTTCTTGCTGCATTATGATATTCCAAGCTCTAATTACACTAGAATTTCATTTTCTAAACCCATCAGTGAGGACAGCTCCAAGAAGAAACTCTACTCAGTAACAGTAACCTAATTGAAATACAGGAGGTTAGAGAAACACATCTGGCTGCGGTGGATGTTGGATATTTTTCTTCCAGTGGCTTGTTTTTATGGCTACAAGCAAAAAAATAAAATAAAATTGGCCTTCAAAGCTGCTCTAATCTCATACTTCAGAGGGCTGGAGAGAATTTTTTGGGGCGGCAGACTGTATATCAGGAATGTAAAATCTGAATGCACGGGCTCGTCGTTAAATATTTAGTGAAAGAGACTGAATGTGATGATGGGCCTTGGGGTGGAAGAGACTATATCTGAGAGGGCTCTTTGAGCTTCTTCCCTTTTTTGCAGATTAGGACTGTGGGAGTTACAATGGATTTGGTATGAATCTAACAGCAAAATTAAGTAAAATTAAGTCTACTTTAGAGCACTAGTCCATAACTCTCTTATCTAAACTGAATTTTTTTAGATAAGAAAGCTCTTGGGACCTATATCTCATACACATTAGCAGTGTTAGCAAAGCAGCTCTCTGTAAAAGATTTAAAGATTAGAGCGTGTATGTATGTAGTTGATGTGTTAACAGAGGTCACATGCACAAAGTGTTAATAAGGGTTTAATCTCTTGTTTAGGTCTGTACCGATCTCCTAAATAAAATTTCTAATTTAATCATAATGTTCGATATCAAGTTAGCATGAATTTCTGTAATAAATGGATTCATTGCTCATCCAGTCCAAGTGCTACACTACCACCTCAGTGACAGGCTAATTGAACAGTACATGCCAGAGATCCAGCTGCTCCAGGCACTATTTGCATAGCTTCATCATAATTTATCAAGGACACCTCAGCAGGCGCTTTATCACATCTCAAGACCAATTTCTCCATCCTTTTCGCTATGAATACATTAAGTCCCCAGCTCATGCATCTTTCCAAGCTGTCCTTATGCAGAGCAGTCGTCCCCTGAATTAAGTGTGAACGCAGGGCACAGTTTGTCACGCACAGTATCATGTCAGCCAACCACACTGAGATATCAGCCTGCGCCTGGCCAATGGCAGTGAGTTATTTAACTGTGCAGTGAGATATCAGGGATCGGTATGCTTAATAAAGTCGTGAAGAAGCTCCCGGCATTATCAAGTGCAGAGGTTGCTAGTCATTAGATGATTTTCACAATCAGTCGTCAATCAGTTAAATTATTGTTGGTCATTAGGAATGTAAACTTGAACTCGCTGCCCTTAGGAGAAAATCTATTTTCAGCTTAGTGGCAGGTGGAGGGCTGATGAGTAGTAAAGGGTGTGTGTGTGTGTGTGTGTGTGTGTGTGTGTGTCGCGCCATGGTGCTGTTCCAATGGAGACCATTGGAACAGCTAGTAATTAAATACCTAGATTTTAAATTTCAGCGATCAAATCCATTTAGCAGAGAAATGGAAGATAACTGGATGTGTTGAAATTCTACTCTTATGTAAATAAATTATGGATACAATATAATAGTAGTAGCCACTCACACCGTGCACATTCTTTTTCAAGACACACAAGCCCCAAGCACTTCTTTGACAGGGTGACATTAAATCACAATTGGATATATTAAAGATTACTAGACAACAACACAGTTATGGGACACTGTGCTGTTATTTACTATCGGAAAGAGTTTTTGAAGCAAGGTTAAGAAAAGAGGTGACAATCAGTGAGTAGCAGTATAGCTTCGGCTGAAAGGCAGCTTTACAGATGTTTGCTTTGAGAGTGTTAATGGAGATGTATAGAGAAGGTCAGGAAAAGTTGCACTGTGTCTTTGTGGATCTGGAGAAAGCATGAGCGGGTACCAAGAGAGGAACTTTTCTAGTGTATGAGGAAGTTAGGAGTGGCACAGAAGTATGTGAGGGTGGTACAGGATACAGTGGGGTGCAAAAGTTTGGGCAACCTTGTTAATAGTCATTATTTTCCTGTATAAATCGTTTGTTGTTACAATAAAAAATGTCAGTTAAATATATCATATAGGAGACACACACAGTGTTATTTGAGAAGTGAAATTAAGTTTATTGGATTTACAGAAAGTGTGCAATATTTGTTTAAACACAATCAGGCAGGTGCATAAATTTGGGCACTGTTGTCATTTTATTGATTCCAAAACCTTTAGAACTAATTATTGGAACTCAAATTGGCTTGGTAGGCTCAGTGAGCCCTGACCTACATACACAGGTGAATGCAGTAATGAGAAAGACTATTTAAGGGGGTCAATTGTAAGTTTCCCTCCTCTTTTAATTTTGTCTGAAGAGTAGCAACATGGGGGTCTCAAAACAACTCTCAAATGACCTGAAGACAAAGATAGTTCACCATCATGGTTTAGGGGAAGGATACAGAAAGCTGCCTCAGAGATTTAAGCTGTCTGTTTCCACAGTTAGGAACATATTGAGAAAATGGAGGACCGCAGGCTCAGTTCAAGTTAAGGCTCGAAGTGGCAGACCAAGAAAAATCTGGGACAGACAGAAGCGACGAATGGTGAGAACAGTCAGAGTCAACCCACAGACCAGCACCAAAGACCTACAACATCATCTTGCAGCAGATGGAGTCACTGTGCATCGTTCAACCATTCGGCACACTTTACACAAGGAGATGCTGTATGTGAGAGTGATGCAGAGGAAGCCTTTTCTCCGCCTACAGCACAAACAGAGGTCACTTGAGGTATGCTAAAGCACATTTAGACAAGCCAGCTTCATTCTGGAATAAGGTGCTGTGGACTGATGAAACTAAAATTAAGTTATTTGGGCATAACAAGGGGCGTTATGCATGGAGGAAAAAGAACACAGCATTGCAAGAAAAACACCTGCTACCTACAGTAAAATATGGTGGTGGTTCCATCATGCTGTGGGGCTGTGTGGCCAGTGCAGGGACTGGGAATCTTGTCAAAGTTGAGGGACACATGGATTCCACTCAGTATCAGCAGATTCTGGAGACCAATGTCCAGGAATCAGTGGCAAAGCTGAAGCTGCGCCGGGGCTGGATCTTTCAACAAGACAACGACCCGAAACACTGCTCAAAATCCACTAAGGCATTCATGCAGAGGAACAAGTACAACGTTCTGGAATGGCCATCTCAGTCCCCAGACCTGAATATTATTGAGCATCTGTGGTGTGAGTTAAAGAGAGCTGTCCATGCTCGGAAGCCATCAAACCTGGATGAACTAGAGATGTTTTTTAAAGAGGAATGGTCCAAAATACCTTCAACCACAATCCAGACTCTCATTGGAACCTACAGGAAGCGTTTAGAGGCTGTAATTTCTGCAAAAGGTGGATCTACTAAATATTGATTTCATTTCTTTTTTTGTGGTGCCCAAATTTATGCACCTGCCTGATTTTGTTTAAACAATTATTGCACACTTTCTGTAAATCCAATAAACTTCACTTCTCAAATATCACTGTGTGTGTCTCCTATATGATATATTTAACTGACATTTTTTATTGTAACAACAAACGATTTATACAGGAAAATAATGACTATTAACAAGGTTGCCCAAACTTTTGCATCCCACTGTATGTATGAGGATGGGGAAATCATGTTGAGGTGTGCAATAGGAGTGAGAGATGGATTCAAGGTGAAGGTGAGATCACATCAGGAATCAGCTCTGAGCCCATTCTCGTGCACAGTGGTGTTGGTTGACAGACGATGTCAGCCAGGATTATCGGTGGACTGTGATGTTCACAGATGACACTGTGATCTGTAATGAGCAAGTGGAGGAGAGCCTGGAGAGGTGGAGGTATGCTCTGGAGAGAAGAGCAATGAAAATCGGTAGAAGGAAGACAGAATACATGTGTATGAATGAGAGGAAGACAGTTGGAAAGTGAAGATTCAAGGTGTAGAGATAGCGACAATGAAAAGAGAGGTGAAGAAGAGAATGCGGTGAAGTTGGAGTGGGTTAAGACAAGTATCAGGGGTGATATGTGACAGAAAGATAGATAGTACAGTGAAAGGGAAGGTTAACAATATGGTAATGAGACCTGCTGTGATGTGTGGGTTGGAAACAGTGGAACGAACAAAAAGACAAGAGCTAGCACCGCTGAAGATGCTAAAATTTCTGTTTGCCAGTGACCAGGATGGACAAGACTAGAAATAAGTGCATGAGAGAGACAGCTAAAGAGCTAAGCTAAGCAGTAACTAAAAGGATGCTGAATATCTACTAGGCAGGAGAAAAAGAGGAAGACCACAGATAAGGTTCATGGAGGGATAGAGTTAGATATAGGAGCAGCTGAAAGAAAAAGAAAAGTAAGAAGAAGGAGTGTATTAGCAGGTGTGGGGGCTTGTTCCCTAGTTAGATTACTATGTAGCAAACACTATAAAATGATGAGTGAGTGAATGAATGGACTGTTTAAACACAACCACAGATAGACAGAGGCAATGCATACAGCAGGCCTGGCCGAAGTAGAGGGGAAGTCTCATATGACATAGAGTGTACAGACTGTAATTAATGAATTGAATGTCGGTGTGAATAGTAAATTATCTTTAGAATTGATTCTATAGATTGGATTTTAGAGCACATAGCAGATTTCTGTGGTTGTATCAAAATGAGTTGTACTTGAACTGCTTGCTGACTTGGGAGCAGCAACACACATAGATAGGTGGACTTCGCAACAATAAAACCATTACGTTTTTATTGAATGGTTGACTTGCCTACTGACGTGTATTGTTTGGCACTATTCCGTTCCAAGAGGTCTAGTTGTGATTGTGGCGTGGGAACCACAATAAAGCCTCTTAAAGTGTCTTCAGATCAATGAAGTGAGTCTTTTATAAGCTTTCTAAACATCACAGTGGGAAAGGGCAATCTCAGAAGATTATACTTGTCAGATTAAATGAAAGTGTTGTGGGGTTTCAAATGGAGAGCAGCAAGAGGCTCCCGATTGGAACAATAATGCCTCATGGCTGTGAGAAAACAAGCCTCTTGTTTGTTTTTGCTGACACCACAGCGGCCTCATTGCACTACCATACCTGCACCTGCTCTCTCTCAGCTGACATGCAAAATTTCAAATCATATGTGTGACATATCAGGTGAGAGTCATGGAGTAAAAGTAGTACAAGATGGGGTCGTAAAGTCATCATAAAGTAAAAAATAAAATAAAACCAATTTTTAAAAAAATAAAATAATTTGTCTGATTTCCCCTTTAAAGTTGTGTTCTTGTGTAACACTTTTAGATCATTCCCTGGAAACCCTGATCTGACCAGCATGTGGAACTAAAATGTGACTTTTGTGACTCTTGAATATGTGTTTCCGGGAGTACCTTTCTTTATGTGCAGAATATAGAGAGGACTGTATTTAAATCAAGTTTGCAGAGTGATTATATGTAATTTATCGCTAATTGTGCCAATATTTAATGCTTTATTTATTTATTTAATGCTTCATAATTATGTTTTATTATTTGCACTTGATATGATGGCAGTTATTGCATGGAGGAGCTATTGCAGAGATTCAAGAGAGTATGCTACAATCCACTCATGCTGACTTTTTTGGAGTGTCAGATGACGATGTGATAAAAACGTACAGATTACCAAGCCATCGAATTGAACTTAGAGATGACCTTGAACCTCCAACCAAAAGAGGTCACACTAGCAGCAACAAAACAGTTTGCTGCTCTTCAGTTTATGGGATTGGCTCTTAGGCTGTGTACTGGGGTTCAAAGTGAATGACAGAGGAATGAAGATATTGACTTCGGACCTGATCCTAAAAATAATTGGGTCTTGCATGGACGTCAGACACCTGGAAGTCTTAATAGCAGTCCAGTTATTTTTGAACTAGTTTGATAGGTTGCTTGTTTTTTGATCAGAGGAATGCATTCACAATCCATTCAATCCTTAAATCAATGTTTTTTCTTAATAAAATTTCATCACACTCAAACAGCGAAATATTAAATTAAACAAACTGGTATCATTTCAGGACCATGGACAGCACGCACACACACACACACACACACACACACAAAATTTGCTAATTCATTTTTTTCTTAAATTGTGACAGTACTGTTAACACCATCAGTAGTGAAATATAAATATAATCTTTTGTAAATCAGGCATTTCTGGCTTGTTTTATCCTTTGAAGTGATGTAAGTTGTCTTAATACAAGAATGCTATGGAACACAATGTAACAATATTGTTGCATGGCTTATAGTCCTGCATTAGAGCCTGTCAGTTACTGACGCCTGTTTCCATTATAACAACTCTGTGTGCCAGACAGTTCGGTGAGACAGTATGTATGACCTGTATTTATATGCTTTTCTGATTACAATTAAAAAGCTGCACCTGTCCAGTTAGTAAATTACCCACAGCTGAATATCATCTCTAAGTTTGCGACCTTGCTCTAAATTGCGCGTCTCTTGGCAGATTGGGCCCTTATATTGAAATGAAGTGGCTGCACCTGTGTTTAGAAAAAAAGCTCAACTTTTGTAAATTACCCATAAAACTAACCACACCTATCAGCGCTATTTCGGGATTGTGCTCACATGCTATTTTGCCCTGTATAATAAATCCGGCCTTGTGTGGGCCATTTAACTTTTTCATTTAAATCAATAAACGTATTTCATTGTAGCCACTTTGTAATATTTTATTCCCACTATTTGAACATGTTTAAGCACTAATTTGCTTTTTGTGCACTTTTTTATTATCACATACTATGAATTAGGTCCCAAATGCAGACTACAAGGCAGACTGAGTTAACATAAGGAAATAGTAGGTTCCTTCGGGGCGTGGGGTGCCCTCAGCCTCTCCGCCTGGGGCTTGGTCACTCTGCCACAGCTGGCTGTCGGCGGAGCTCACGGGCACGTCACTGCAACCCCCCCTGGCTTCTGCTGGGGCTCTTCTCAGCTCTTTCCGGGAGAGTGGCACGGTTGCCCCTCCATTGGTCTTCCTTGGTCTCTTGTGCTCTGAGGGCCTCTGGATTTCTGGAGCCTGGATCTCCTCCGTACCTGCTTCATGCCCTGGAGGAAGGGGCTATGGCTCCCCACACCCTCTAGCAGATCATTACATGAAGGAACCTTTTGAATACAAGCGCGCTCATGCTCACAGGTGTACACACGGGTGCTCACAGACACAAACTACACTCTTTTTTGCTCCTACCTCAAAGCACACTGTGCGCTGTCGATCCCATGTGCTGCACAATAATATTCAATATTTAGTATTTACTGTTATATTCACATAGATCATCGCAATGATGTTGTTTATTATATTGCTCTCTTTTTTGCTTGTTTTCTCTTTTTTTCTTTCTCAACAGGTGATCCAGGTGATTGATATATGTATTTTTTGTCTGTTTGTTTTGTTGGTTTTTGTTTTTTGCCCTTTATCACCGTTCCTCTTCCCCGCTGTTTTTCTTTCCCTACCTCTCTGTCTTTCTCCCTTTTCTTTCCCCCAGTCATGTCTGTCCCGTGTGTAGCAAGTGAAAATAAAATGAAATAAACAATAAAAACAAAGGTGAATCAAATAGACCAATATGGCAAGGCCGGGATGGTCCATTTGTAAATCCGTTGGGCATCTTTCTTTGCCTATAGACAATAATTCTGATGGCAAAAGAACCAAACAGGACAGGCGGGGAAAAAAAAAAGGAAATAGTAGGTCAAAGCACTGAAAGTACAACAATTTAACATGTTTGGATGAAGCTCACGAACACAACAAAATATTTTATAATAACAGAAAAAGTAGGACACATTTTCTTAGCAGCCTCATGAAATAAAAACTGGCCCCATCGTAAATCTTTTTATTCTAATTCTGTCAGATCTACCTGTTTAGGTGCTTATGTATTACAAATATCTAATCAGCCAATCAGCAGATGGCAGCAATTCAAAGCATTTAGGCATGGTAAAGATGACATCCTGAAGTGCAAACTGAGCAAAATGTGGATGAAAGGGAATTGAAGTAAATTTGACATTTGACTGGCTGGTCTGAGTATTACAGTAGTATGGATATCCCACACAAGCATGTTTGGATGGGCTGATGAATTTTGATTTCTCCTGCAACATTCAGATTGTATGGTCAGAATTTGGCATAAACACCAAGAAAGCATTGCTCTATCCTCCCTTGTATTAATGCCTCAGGCTGCTGCTGGTGGTACAATGGTTTAAATTTCAGTACCACAGCCTGAGTAATGCTGCTGACCATGTTCATCAAACTATGACTGCGGTGTACTGAAAGTGTGTTGTGATGGCTGTTTAAAAAGTTTAAATCATCTCAAACTGGTTTCTCAAACAAACACTCAATCCATTAGAGCACCTTTGGGATTTGGTGGAGCAGGAGATGTGCAGCTCTGGAGCGGCTGTGTGATGCTAGCATGTCAATATGGACTAAAATCTCAAAAAAGTTTCTAATATCTTGTTGAATCTGTGTCAGTTCTGAATGCAAAAAGCGCTACAGCCTAGTACTAATAGGGTGTGCCTAAAAGTGAGCTCAAATAAACCTGAAAAGCTTCCACTTGGAGGATAAAAGCCCTGCCAGCAGTAGTAGAGATTCCTTCTAATTATTGCCTTTATTGTATTTCATGATATAGGCCACTTGTGGACTATTGCTCTGTTCATCTTTTTTTTTTTTATAAAATGTAGGAAACCAAGCTAACACTAGCCCTGATTCATGGGTCCAGTGGGAGTCAGGGAGTAAAGCAGTGAGTGTGAAAATCACAGCTGAGACAAAGCTGTGGCCTCCAAGCTCGAAAATAATAGCCTGTGTGGGTGTTGAAATTGAAATGATATTACAAACTATTTTTACTGGCCACCTACACAGATGCTGCACCAATCAAATTACAGCACTGACATTGTTGGACTGTGTCATACATTTATGTCAGCTGGGGGGAAACTAATATGTGGCTCGTGTCAGTGCGGAAAAATAAATAATACAGTTCTTCATTTCAGTAAGCGCTCTTTAGACACCTTAGATCCAGCACAGAGCAAAAGACTGAAGAATACATTTTTTTTTATTCCACATTCCTATTAATTATTGTATGCTACTTGTATATAAAGAAGAAGATTATAATTTCCTTTCTCTGGCTGCAGTTGTGTGCATACTAAAATGGCTAGCTTTGCTTTCCTTCAGGCTGCTTTGAACAATTTGTTGATCTACACTTATCTCACTCTGAGCCGGTTAAACAGATCTAAAGCAGGCCTTAGAAATATCAATGAGATCGATCTATGAGTCTGCACTTACCCCAGCTCTGTGGGGGCGGTGTGTACCTCAGCTTCCAGGCTCTATAACTCCAGCGTTTAACCTTTTACCACAAAGCCAGGGCTGTGTCTAAAGGCTGGGTGCACCTTACGATTTCCCCTGGAAGTCAAACCATGGTCACCTCCGGTTTGCAGGGTTAACATCTGTAAGAGGAGAAGAAATGGTACCAGCAGTGCCGGCTGAACCTGGCTTAGTGCTATGAAGAGCAGTTAAGTTTATGTGGATTATTTTGGTTTTTCGACATGTGCCTTCAGTGCCAGTCAGAGAATTTCTTCACAAATGACAGTTTCATCTTAAGTGAAGGTCGCAAGCTGTTTTTCTTTTTAAATCAGTTGACTGACACCCCACCCCCGAGTTTTGTTTCACTTTGCTGCTAATTTAAAGTTTTTGTCCGACACGTCCTTGTGAGGAGACCGTAAGCTGTCAGTCACAAGGCCGAGCTGCTTTAACTGCTTCCGCTTTGCCAGAGCGTTGCAGTTCTGCTCTCACTTTAGCAGGCACAAAAGCAGGTGTTTGTTTTTACCCTCGTCCACAGAGGCTTAAAGGTGTCACAATGCTTCTTTTTCTGCTCCGCCTCCATCCCACACACCTCTTCAACAAATTGTTTTAACTTTCTGACAGATCGTCAAGCACGCCCAATTCATACAGTTCACTGGGTAAGTGGAGGTGATAAAGAGGTCCTATGAATTAAACCTTTCAAGGAAAAGTGCCAGAAACAAAGTGCTGCTCTCCTAATATTTGAATAATTATTGCAGTATTCTTTAAAAAAATAAAAAATTTAAAGTAAACAGTATTGCTGCTGGTAAAATTTTAGCTAGCAAGCTTAGCATCAATTTTAGCTAAAATTCTGCTTAGTTAGGATCAAAAGCTGTGTCCAAATTCATGGGCTGCATCCTCCTGAGGACCCGGCCTTCGCGGTCTACGTGGGCCGGGTCCTCAGAAGGTCGGGTAGGCCGGAAGTAAACGGCTGTGAAATTGGATGGTCTAGCCTTCTGATTAACGTCACCGCTGTCTCGGTGGAGTTTAATAAACTCGGCCGTCTGCTCCTTGCTATTTAAAATATAACAGGACACTGGCGTAAATTCTCGACCGTCTCATACTTCTGTTTAATCAGTTTTCTGTTTGACGTTTATTCAGTGGTGTAAAAACCAAGGAGGAACTCACCCGGGGGATTAATAAAGTTTTATTTTATCTAATCTAATCTAATAACTTTAATCTCAGCCAAACCGATTTACTCACGGACAAATAAAACACTGAAAAAAGCCAAACAATAACATTTTTAGGTTGTCTAAGTGACTTATATATTACGTTTAACCCGAGTAGCGAAAGTCGGCGGTGATCTGAAAATGATGTGCCGGGAGTTGTCTCTGGGAGTGACCCTCGAGCTATCGGTTAGCTATCGAGCTGGTGGGTAACAGACGTCTCCGAAAACGTCGAAGCACTTTTCCAAATATGCGATATCTTGATAAACCGAGCAGATATTTCAAGTTTACACACCCACATTCTCGCCTGAAAATATGTTAAAAGTTTATTTTGTGACCCAGAAAGATTAATAAGACTAATTTTAAAACTTAGTAGCGGCCGCCATTGTTGGAAACTGGAGTTTGGCTGGACCGCGCTATGAATTCTGGGATATGGTGGGCCACGAAGGACACACCCGACCCATCCTTCAAATTCGGGGAAAAGGAGGACGCATTTGTCGGCTGCATTTGGAGGAGTCTACGAATTTGGACAGCCTTCGGCATGTCGCTGTGACGTAATCGGTCTACAAATGCGTCCTCAGGAGGATGCAGCCCATGAATTTGGACACAGCTAAAGTTAGGATCAAAGAAATTAATCACTCTTCTTCTACTGTGATAAAAAAAACCCGCTAACTTAATTGCAAGAAGGTTTTTATAATGACACACCTGGAAAAGTCATAGAAAGCCCTAACTATAGAGACTGTGAGTGCTAAAGCAGCTAATTACTTGCAGCATTAAATTTGCTGGTATTCTGAGTCTGTGTGCAAGAGAGACACTTACTGTAGTGGGAAATCCGATAAAGGACAGTTTGCTATCAACTGGCAGGTGTTCAGATGTTCATGTATAATATAGTAACAAAACTCCCTTGTCAGTGCCAGTCGATGGTGAGTGGGATGGTCTTGACAGGCATCCAACTGGTGGGTGTCCTCCCAGTTTTCTCTGAAGCTACAGCTTTTTGAAGTTGATGAAGTTTCTTATCGTACTTAATTTTTGCAGTTACATAAAAAAATATCTCTAAAGATCTCAGCTAGCAGTAACATTAAAAAGTGGCTATGAGCCTAGAGTTTTAAATCGGTTGTAAAGAGTCATTTATGTTTGTTAAGTCTAGCATGAATGCTGATTTTTAGTCCAAGAAACAATGGTTTCTATAGCACTTTGGTTTTTTTTATTGACTGTTTCATTCATCGGTTTAAAATATTTTTAAAGGCTTTGTCTGTAAGCCTGTTGAAGACTTTAAAAAAAGCCTGTGAGTGGTTTACTGGAGGAGAACCTGGTGTTTGAGGTTGACTGTTGATGGCAAGGTATCAAGATGAAAGCACTTGAAAATGAAAATGTTGTTCCAAAGAGACCAACAGGCGCTGCTACCTTTTCATGTATAGCCAATGCATTTTTCACTCTTCACTCCTTTTCTATGGTAAATCTCTTTTGCTCACCCTGCTTTTGACCATTTACCCCCTGCCTCTCTCTTACACTTGCTACACTTTCCATTTCCTGGAGGTGTTTTACACACACACACACACACGCACACACACATGCACACACCATTCTTTGAACAGAGATGTTTGATGTTAGAAATGAGCTGCCGAGCGCAGGCAGCGATGCTTTCTCCTTACCCAAATCCTTAAGTCTTTTGTGTATTCAATGAGCGATTGCATACACTTAACCATGCATGACTTTGATAAAGCTAAACTCTGTGTAGACAAATAGGCCCTCCCTCTGTGCGCTGACAGCAGGCTTTTATGTGCTATGTTGCCTTTCCTCCAATGTGGAGGAATGGACTTTGGCACAATAGTGTTTTGATGCTGCATAACATTAGAGCGAGGTTCAAAAGGCAGACTTTTCGATGCCCATATATCACCTCTACCTTTATGAACTTGGTCATTTTTCATTTTTTCCGCCTGTATTTTGAGATGAATTGAATGAGAGGAAGTAAATAGAAGCAGCAGAATAGGGCACTAAAAAGTTCTGTGAAATTTAGTTAAAATAAGAAAAGGAAAAAGTACAAGTATACTCTAGATTGAGTGTGTTCATCTTCTTGTCCACACTTTTCCCACTGTGTTCATCTGTTAGTTTCAGTTTCACTGAAGTGTCTCGGCAAACATGTTGACATTCACTTTTACATTTCGAAACAATTTTGTTTTGCTGCTTCCACTGAAGTGAAAAAGACAACTTGAACTTTCAAAGTTGTGCCCAAAACTATTTCTCTGGACGTAAGCACTCTGCCACACACGCTTACTCTCTACTCCAATCCGTGGGAGTGCAGGCTTTGTAGCCGTCTCTGGTGGTTCAAAGTGGGTTGCATAGCATACTAAGTACTTTGTGTCGGTGGTATGTTATGTAAAAGTAATTCTAGGTCTAATTTCAGTTTAAAGGGGAACCGCTGTGGCACAGTGGTGGGCTGCAGTAGACTGCGTGCTCACTTTCAGTTGAAGTGACACTTTTCTTGGACTAATTTAAATTCAATCAGCAAATTGAAAATTGAAGAAGGAAACTTGGTGCAGACTACACTGAAAATTCAAATGATCCATTTTAGTGCAAAAAGTCAAATAGTAGTTAAATTGAAACAGTCTGTTAGATTTTGTACTTTTACAAATAACTGTCTTTTTAAATTGATAATGCAAATAATGTAGTATGACATTTCTCCAAGAATTTAAAAGATGAAAATGTAAATACCAGTTTGAGAGAATCCGACTGTCTCCCCCTGCCTTGGACTGTAGTCACGCTTTGAGACATGCTTTGGGCCTATTTTGCACGCTGTATTGTAGGGCCACGGACAGGGCTATGTACCATCAATTCTTGCATGAGAACCTTCCAAGTTGCCAAGTGGCAGCAAAGAAACCTCAAAGATGTCTTACCGCTGTGCTTGCCAACAATGGTTTCTCCACCAAGAACTAAGTCACGTTTTCCGTGTGGATCAAATACTTATTTCAGTTGATGACATGCAAATCAAAATGTTTTATTTTATGTAATATTTTGTCCAGCTTTTGTCTCTCTTTATTTCATTGAAATTACCAGAAAAATGAGAGATCATTCTGGAAGAAATGCAAGATATTTGCTTTGATTAGCTAAATTATATAATTCTGGTTGTTGAAGCTCGGCTGAGATAACAGGATGATTAGTGAGTAGCAGTATGGTTTCATGTGGAGAAAGCGCACTACAGATCCAATGTTTGTGTTGAGAGTGTTGACACAGAAATATAGAGGAGTCTGAAGGAGTCGGAATGTGGCTTTGTGGATAAAGCGTGTGATTGGGTACCAAGTGTGGATCTGTGGTACGTCCGGAGTGGCAGAGAAGTATGTGAGGGTGGTTCAGGACATGAAGACAGTGGTGAGATGTGTGGTAGGAGTGACAGATGGATCCGAGGTGGCGGTGGGATTACATCAGGGATTAGCTCAGAGCCCCTTCTTGTATACAGTGATGATGGAAAGTTTAACAGATGAGGTCAGGCAGGAGTCTATGTGGACTGTGATGTTCACAGATGACCTTATGGTCTGTAGTGAGAGCAGGGAGCATGTGGAGCAGAGCCTACAGGGGTGGAGGTACGCTCTAGAGAGAAGAGGAATGAAAGTCAGTGAGAGAGGGAGAGGTGTAATGTGAAGGTACATAAGTTTAAATTTCTGGGGTCAACCATACAGACCAACGCACAGTGTACAAAAGAGCTGAAGAAGGGTGGAGTGGGTGAAGATGAGAGTCAGGGGTGACACAGCAAAAGTTAAAGAGAAGGTTTAGAAAATGGTAGTGAGACCTACTCTTATTTCCTCTTTCTCTACAGTCTGAGTAATCTAGATGCAAACAGATAGAGATGAGACTTCATAGATGACTTTATCATCTAAACATGCACTGTATGATCTTCTGGTCAGTTATTACTGAATAATTTGCATTTCTTCTTGATCAGGTCTCAGAAACAAGCCCCAGTTCAACTGCGTGCATGTGCACATCATTGGTGCACTCCGCTACTTAAACAAAGCAGTACAAAAGAGTGCTTTGTTTAAGTAGCAATGATTTAATAAAAAGCTACAGACTAGATGGTACAGAGATTATATTTATGATCTCCTTACAGATGCCCAGTAACATTATACCAATAGAAATAAAGGGTTATTACAGCACTTAAAATTTGGTATCTGGAAAAATGCAAACAGCACAACATTGATAACTTGAGTCTATCACAACTTTGCATCAGTGGAGTGATCACATAAACGATTTCAACACTTTCACAGTCTCATACAGGGATGGAGTTTATTTAATATGCACTTCATTTGCACATCCTTTTAACAGGCTGATTGTAGATATAGCTGTTGTTGGAAGCGGTTTTATTCCAAGTAAAATTAAATACATTAAGTGCTGAGTGTCACACAGCATCGTTTTCTTGTTAATCTTTCTAATATCTGTAGCTGTGATGTCTTTATTATTATGGTTTATTCATCTGACACTTGTCAAATGACACAAATGTAATGTCCAAAAGGACAATATGAGGTGTAGTGTGTTATTACTGTTAGACCCACATCACTGAATGAAGATAATATTAGATAAGATAATATAATATTAGGCTAAATACTTACTATTTATAAACAGAAGTGGACTCTGTGGAGTTGTATTTTAGAGAAGCATTTATTTCTGCGTGTGAGTGCCCAGAGAAGACATGAGTTCAAGGACTCAGCAAGGGCTCAAGTCCCTGGAGCTCCCTCTTCCCCACCCACTCAGCCACCCACAGAGACAATGATGGCTCCTCCTCCCACCTTCTCATTCCCACCTACCTCCTTTTCCTGTCCTCCATTTTGACACTGAGCAATGAGGCCCACACTGACCTTGCAGCCACTTGCAAAAATGCACCTGAAATATGCTGCTGAGCGCACCGCTACAGGAAAAGAAACACCTGCAGCTGTGCAGCTGACGGACCAGCACTGGCACAAACACGTCCTGGCAGACACATTCAGTTATGCACACACACGCGCACACACACACACGCGCGTTTTCATATCATAGTACATACATCTAATTGACATAATGCTTTCCCAAGCCACTTACCCTAACCCTAACTATCAGAAATTAATGCCTAACCATAACCTAATTGTAACCCTGACACTAAAACCACATTTTGAGCCTCAAAAATGCCTTCAAACTCATGGGCATGGGCATTTGGTCCCCACAAGTATAGTGGCGTGCCAAGTTTCTGTCCTCACAAAGATGTCTAAACATGTACACACACACACACACTTACAAAGAGTGGGAAGCAGTTTCTAGGTGCCCCGTCTTCCCACGGGGCCTTCCTATCATCACAAGGGCCAGCAGTCAACATAACCTGTAGACAGCTCTGCCATTTATTCTTCCTCTTCTCTTCTTCCCCACCTACTACACCTTTGGCATAATAAGTACCTGCAGCAGTGACATCATGGCACTGTGTGACCCTCTCAGTCATCAGTGCTTATAACCCCGACCCATTTCCTGGGCATGACCAATTTATAACCTGCCCGCCTCACTGCTGCCTCCCAGCTGTCTGTGACGCCGCATTGCCGCTCGCTCCAGTGTTTGTTTATGACCCCCTGGTTTTCCAGTGAAGGGCATTATGAGAGGAATTACACAGCCAAACAGCTTGGCTCGGACCCCAATCTCATTCCTCACAGCTTGTCCGGGAGGATAGCGGTGGACTCAAACAGGGAGCAAGAGATTATTAAGGTGCTGGACTGTTTGATCACTCTGTAAAGTTAGCATATATGTGCTCACCAGGAAGAGAACTTTTGTCATTCAAGGGGCACCTGAAAATGCGCAGTGCAGTCGGGGCTCCCTTGCGAAAGTGGCTGCAATTGAAGTGGAAATGACAAAAGGGACTCGGGAGCCCCAGCTGCCAGGAAGGACTCAGAGCCCAGAGAGAAATAAGAAGAGCCACTCTGTAGAGGAGGAGGAAGGATGGTGATGCAGAGTTTTTCTCACCTTGCCTGAACAGCATGTGGTAGGCATAATAGGCATAGGCATAACAGAATATTTATGTTGTAATCTTAGTTGTTTATACCCATTATGTCCATATTTAAACCAATGAATGAAACAGACCAAGGCACATTTAGCTTTATGTTTTTATATTTAAAGAGTCCTTAGAAAATAACCTTAACTAAAAGGCTGCTTGGTACTGTTAGAGTTTATATAACCTTAGTCTTTTCAAACATGTTTCAGAACCCACAGGCTGAGTGAAAAGTACACAGTGCTCAAGGCTGGAGAAAAGTCTGCCTTTGTGAAAAGCTGACATTTTAGAAGAACACTGTTTCCACCTGACAGGGTGCACAAAGGAGACTGGCCTTGTACATGCTGGCAGATTTTCCTTTAGGAGCGTTTCCAGTTTAGCAGCTTTTGCACATGCATACATGCACACACACACACACACACACACACACACACACACACACACACACACACACACCAATGTAATTTGAAAAACAATACAACACTCAGCACCACGGTGCTAATGTTGGTAATTTATGCATATTTGAAGTGAGATTTGCTACAATCGTCAACCCCCAAGACCTTTTTTACATATTTATATTATTTCAAAGGGTGTGCGTGGCTAACTATTAGGGCAGCGACACATTTGTTTTGGGCCGCATCCAAAAGCAGCAGCTGGGCCGATACTGGTGATAGTGAAACAACAAGCAGCCTCAAAACTTTTTGTTGTCGTACAAACTTTTGTGTTATGTTGAATACTCTGCCATTCAGCCCCAATATAAATCTACCAGGAGAAAGAGTGATGTTGTATGCACATCCAGAGATTAGAGAGATCAGAGAGACTGACTTGTTAAAGGTGGTATATGTGGGTGGTTTGCGGTGTGTGCTGGCATGATTACTTGCAGCAGGTAGGTGTGTGGAGTACAGTAACAGTACACAGTCAATTTGAGGACCTGTCCAGCACTTTCCAATCCTTCTTGCTGTAATACAGTCATTCTTCTAACCTATTGCTAAAGGATGCTTCATGCGGGTTTATGAGCTTTGTGTTTCCTGTGGAACGTTGCCATGGGACCGTCTGCTGACAGTAAGCTCAAGGACAAACCTCAGTATTAAAGCACAGAGGAGAGGGCTGTAGTTTCACTGTATCTCTGTCTCTCTTCTTTTCCTCTCCTTTTTCTTCTCCCTCTTTTTTTGGTTTTGACTTAGATTGTTGTTTGATATCGCTCAATTCATGATATTAAGGGGATGACTCACCATGTCTGGCTTTGCCAGGAAATAAAGACAAGCCTCATATTTTTTCCTGAGGGTGATCAATGCATGCGTGTTTGACCTTCAGCTTCCAAGTGCCCACCTCCATATCATATCATGCGGTCCATAATGTCTCTATCCACTTGTTAAGTAATGATGTAAAAACCCTTTTTATTGTCCAAGGGTATAAACGTATTGGCCTGAGGTGTCCATACAGAGCTTGTTTTCTTGTTTTCAGCTGTCATTCCACAACTATACTTTTTTTTTTAGAAATACTCGAGCTAGGCCTCAGGATCTCATCTCAGTTTTTTCATAGAGGTTATACAACTATGTGCTATTTTGGAATTAATTCACGATTCTTTGAGCGGATACAACAAAAAGATGCCATTCATCTGTACTCCTTAATAGTCTTCTTCATTGTGATATTGTTTTCCAGTCAAAATATAAGGTCAGTGCTGTAGTCTGTGCTGAAAAAGGATTGCAAGTGCTACAGCGGTTATGATAAACGCTCCAAGAAGAGCTGCATGAGGAACTGTGTTGGGTTAGACATTCTGTTGTGTTAACTGAGATGCTATTATACATTGTTGCATAACCTGCATGAGACAATAATATAACATGCAGAACATATTCACAGACAAACAGTAACAGTCAAAAGTTTGGACACATTGTAGAAGTGCTGTACTGTAAATGTGGGTGTTGTTGGGATAGTGGGCCAGTGGTGCATCATTGATAACAGTAATGCTCAAAACACACATACAGCATGCCAGGGGTAAATGCAGCAGGAGCAGAAGAAATCTTTTTGTTTAAAAGTCCATTATGATTTGCATGTGCTAAAAGACGTCAAGTTCCATATTAGATGTAAGTACTGAAGATTGCAATATATTTATTTATTTTCATATGAGGCTGCGTGTGCATATTTCACTTCCATTACAGAATATCTCCTGAGACATTATGTGTACGCAGTTTATGTCTACATGAGGTCAGCATGTTTTGATTGTAGAAGCCAGCATGTTTCTATATCTGAATGGCTTTGATTAGCGCTGATTAATAAGTCGTGTAAAATGGCCAGACATGATAATAAAACAATTCATTTACTCCCTCTTCCACTTTGCACATCCTCCAATTCACTCCTCTGCCCTTCTTTTTGCACTTTGATGAAGAAATTGTAATGACACACATGGAAAAATAAATCGGTTTCAAACAAGAGTCCGCTTCATTCCAGGCCGACTTAATGCCGTGCTGACCCTGATAATGCTTATGAAATGTACATGGCAGACAGGGAAGACGAATAGATGGTGAGCTAAACCTCGGCTGTGCATATGTGATCCGTATCTGGGCAGCAGCTGTCTAGGAGGCCTGTGGATACTGCCTGTACTGGTCTGGACATGGAATGTTTGCAGAGTGACTGTGTAAAAGGTGTGATAGAAGACAGACAAAGCAGGGAAAAGAAACCCATTTCATTTTGGAGCCATGAACATATCAAGCCTGGCTAAGACAAGCCATTAAATACATAAGGATGATTAACACCAACTCAGTTATTATGTTTCCACAGCAGAACACTAAAAATTCTCTAACACATCTTTGAATTCAAACAGCCTAAAGCAGTGTAAACATGTTTACATCTGTGTCAACAAACCTGCCCAAAGGCTTTTGATTAAGATATTTGAACAAAAATAACTGGAATGAATTCAAATTACTGATCGTATTAGAATCTTCTGATGTAAGTGGTTACAAAAAAAATCTCTAAATATCATTCCATTTAAAATGTAATTAAAAATTTAATATGGAGTTGCCATAAAATATTCAGTAATAGTTCATGCGTTGTATCATTCCTGCTGTAAGCATTCCATCTAAGAGAGTTATTGTGCATGAAATGAGAGGAGGAGTAAAACAAGGCTCGCTGAATAGAACGGAAAATGATCTGCCATACAGCGTAATGACCTGTCTTTCACTGCCTGTGTAATTTAACGCTGGCTCTGCAGGACACACTTCATGGATGTGTAACGTACAGTGCTCTACATGTGGGGTCATGTAAGCCTTTAACGAGATAGGCAATGATGAGGATTTGAAAATTAATGAAACTTCCTCCAAGGAAAAACTTTCTGTCGTCTGTCACAACATTCAGTGTATTAGATGAGTATCCACATATGAATTTATAACAAGTAGGTGGTGGCAAATATTTACTCTTATTAATTCTCTTTTCTGGATTGCACGGGTTTGACCGTTGTATTTCTTTTAGTAGAAAAAGAACCTATTCTTTTCTTCTTACACATTCAGTAACAAAACTTTATGAAGCAATATATTTTAACTGGTGAAAACGAAACAAATGGCATACTTCTTTCTGGTGTACTCCACCACCAGTATGGATACGTACTACTAGTGTTCACAACACTGAACAATACTTTAGGAGGAATTTCAAAAGGTCAATAAAACTCATGTTTCAATAACACTGAAATATTAAAGTTATCATAAATGTTTACCCAATGACCTATTAAGGTGACCTCATGGTGTCACAAAATAGTCTACTCCTACTACTAATGCCAAGCCTCGAAACTGGAAGAGTTATATGAGGAAGAGCAGCTGGCATAAAGTCTTTCCCAAATCAAACATCAGCTGTGGTAACCTCTGTGGAAAGGGAGCAAGAGAAAGCACCTTTGTCTGATAGCCACATCAGCCATCTGTTAAGTTATCATTAAGTTAGGCATTAGCGCTTATGCCTAATAATAAAACAGTAATGTTAATGATGGAGCTAGGCATTAAACATAATCAGTCCTGCCCATCTGGGATATAATAATAGATGATGTTAATTTAACAGGATATTACAATTATTTGTGTATAAAAACTGTTTTGTTTCACTTAAGGATTGTTTGAGAAAGTCTGTCAGTAGCTAGACAGTCTACAGCGACAAAAATATGTCGAGAGGTCACCACAAGCATAGCACTACACCTTGACTTTTTGCACTACCAAAGAAAATCTTAAAATATTTGTTATTTAGTGCCAGGGCCACAATAACCACAAATGTGGTCACATCATAGATTACTCTGCAGAGAACCAGACAGGGATTTTTTAACTCAGTGCAGGAATATGACAAAATAAAAACTAGTAAAGTAACACTAGATGATAATTCACAACGCAAAATCAGTTTCTGTGTAGACAATTTAATATTGTATCTAAAATACCCACAAAACTCATTTCAGGAATTTTCAGTGTAATCAACAAATTCTTCAAAATCTCAAACAAGCAACCATACTTAAACTTTGTGATGATGCATGGGACTCTACAGCTCAGCACCCTACCCTCCCACTTCACACTCACAACATTAAATATCTTAAATATCTAGGTATTTCTGTTTACCCCAGGCTGTCAGAACTTTACGACTACATTGTATTGGTTTTCCAGTAGCATTAATTGGCTAATTGGCAGTCAAAATCAAAATCCTTCCTCAAACTTAGTACCCCTTTGTAATTACCAGTTTTACTGACAGCAGCCAGACAAATATGGTCGAAATCACTCATTTCATTAACAACAAAATTCTATTGAATAAACAAGAAAGGCAAAGTTACTAAAAAAATAAATAAAACTAAGAGTTAGTGTTTCTCTGACTGCCTGGTTGAAAGGAAATAGAATTATTGTCACTATCACCGTATAAATGCATAAACATTTAGCACAAACCAGAATTCGTGTTATACAATAAGCCCGTTCACTGTACCATATCCATCAGAGTATGAATGTGTGTGAATGATAGTAAGCGCTTGCGTAGAAAAACCATTAAAAAAGTGTTTGTAAGAATGGGTGGATGAGGCAGATGAGGCTTTGAGTGCTCAGAGTAAAAAGCTGATGTGTTTACCATTTACCATGCAACACAAACACAAACACACCAATTACTAATTTTGATCAAATTCCCCCCCCCCAATTTTTTTTATAAATTAAAAATATGTTTTATTTATCATTTATACACATAACAGTTATATTCATATATATTATTTTCAGCTTGAAAATAGTGGTTTCACTGATGTTGTTAGATTAGATTAGTTTAGATCAGGGGTCCCCAATCCCAGTCCACGAGGGCCGGTGTCCCTGCAGGTTTTAGATCTCACCCTGGCTCAACACCCCTGAATCACATGATTAGTTCGTTACCAGGCCTCTGGAGAACTTCAACAAATGTTGAGAAGGTAATTTATCCATTTAAATCAGCTGTGATGGATCAAGGACACATCTAAAACCTGCAGGGACACCGGCCCTCGTGGACTGGGATTGGGGACCCCTGGTTTAGATGGAACTTTATTAATCCCTCAGGTGGGTTCCTCCGGGAAATTCAGTTTCCAGTAGCACAGCACCGACAGAAGTTGCATGTTACAGATACAATAAAGGGGAATGAGAGTAAGGATATTAGCATAAATATACCACATATATACATATACACATATATAAATACAGAATATATAATAGGGATCAATAGGAATACCAGTGGGATGCACATTTGAGTGAGTCTATTGCACAGTGATTATTGCACAGTCGAATATAAGAAAAAAAATACTGCAAATATTGCACAGTGAAAAAAAGCACTGCAGCTCGATTGTTCCCGCCCTCCTTTGTCCTCCTGTTTCCCCTCCCTCTCCCCTCCAACGAGGAGTTAAACAGTTTGATTGCGTGTGGGACAAAGGAGTTTTTCAGTCTGTTGGTTCTTGACTTTGGGAGAAGCAACCTGTCGCTGAATAGGCTCCTCTGATTATTTACGACCGTGTGCAGAGGATGCCCAGCATTGTCCATAATGTCCAGCAGTTTCTTTAGTGTCCTTTTCTCTGCCACTGTCACCAGAGTGTCCAGCTTCATGCCGATCACAGAGCCAGCCTTCTTGATTCGTTTTTCCAGCCTGGATGAGTCCTTCTTTGCTGTGCTGCTCCCCCAGCACACCACAGTGTTGTTTGTCATTTTCTAATCTTCATTTCAAAAAAGCCTCTGAAATTTTTGTCTTTACAATTGTTTTGTCCTTATAGAAAATGGAGTCAAATATTGTTTTCTTGGGTATCGGTATCAAGCTTGAAATTTTAATATTGTGACAACCCTAGTGGGATTAACATGTCTTAAAAGTGTTGCTTTGTTGTCTTGTCTCAAACTTCTGAGAGAAATGTGATATTTGTTAAGTGGTTTGACAGATATATGCAACAGTTTTTAATATTTTACAGTCAGTTTGTGTGATCTCTCTCCTAATGGATGAATTTGAGTATCATCTGCATAGTAGTGTGCACGCTCATATTATTATCTAAAACAGTGCTAATATTTCAAGTTTTTTTGTCTTTTTCTTTTTTTTCTTCCATTGCAAGATTATCAACTGTCATTGGATCCCTCGGGCTTTTTACCTAGTCCTCTTTTAGTGGCACCCAGTAGTTGGCTTTTGGATTTGGCTCCAGATTACAATATTGAACAGAATCATGAACATAATTTTTGCAATAACTGAGCAGCTTTAATCCTTGTTAATACATCAAGGTTACTGTTGCATGTTCTAAAACACTAAAGGTTTTTGTAGTGTTTGATATAATAAATATATTTCCTTGGGATGTCCATTTAGAGAATAGTTAAAGACATTTTTCCCCACAGGAACTTTAAACAAATTAGGAAATAGGTGTCAATTCAGTGTTATTTCTTTAATATTTAATAATCACAGCATGTCTTATCCTGTCTTCCTTCTCTCTCCCCAACGGTCACAGCAGATGGCCCCACCCCTCCTTGAGCCTGGCTTTGCTGGAGGTTTCTTCCTGTTAAAAGGGAGTTTTTCCTTCCCACTGTCGCCAAAATGCTTGCTCGTAGGGGGTCACATGATTGGTGGGTTTTTCTCTGTATGTATTATTGTAGGGTCTACCTTACAATATAAAGCACCTTGAGGCGACTGTTGTTGTGATTTGGTGCTGTATAAATAAAATTGAACTGAATTGAATTGAATTGAATATGCTGACAGAATGCTTTAATGCTTCACACAAAACTGTCAGTTACATCTGCTTAACATATATAGTTAAAGGGATTAGTGTGTCATACATGACAAATTATCACTCATTCACCATAGTGAAGAAAAACCAAGAGTCATTAGGACATTTTCCAGAAGTGTTTTTGTTTTTCATTTTCCATTTAATTTTGCCCAAAGCATGGGGTTTGGCATTGTTAGTCAAGTGCTGGAACAAGAACTCTAGGTCATGCTCACAATCTTTAAATATTCTGCTAATTTCTAAGCTAGAGGAAAAAATGTAGAATCCATCGGTAGTGCAAATTGCTTCAACCTGAAAAAGAACTGAAGTGTATTGAAGTTCAATAGTGGCTCACTAATTGGTGAGACACTTTGTCACATACACTGGTACACTGATAGGAACAGTTGGATGCTTAACAATGCAACACCCACACACCCACACCTACAAACCACCTCTCACTTGTTCTATGTGCATTCGCATGAGTTTCATGTCAGTAGTGAAAATGTGCTTGGATCTGTACCAGAAATGAGTTCTTGAATTCTACATCATGTATGCATATACCTACATGTTGAAATTACACAGAAAAAGCAAAGAGCAAGTGTGTGTTAATGCCTTTTGTCTGAGTAATACAGTGAATCACAAAATGAGCTCAGGAGTGCAGTCATCACTCTAAGTGATGCTCGGTTTTGTTTTCTCTCTTTATGCACAGGTAAACAGGCAACACTGACATGCACGCAGGGAATAAAGATGCTGCTGCTCTGCAACACGAGATCACAAAACCCCTCAGTGGGGAGTCGCAGGGGACTGTTTGGTTTGCAAAACAAATTTTTTATTGTCTGAGGTCACAGACTTGTATTTTTCTTCTCCCTCTGCTCTCAGTCCCTTGTGACACCAGCAGAAACAAATCCAGTTGTTGTTTCGCTTTACTTCATAGCTTCTTCGTGTGATATTTCCTTCTTCTATCATCCAATTCTTCTCCAACCTTGTTTCCTTTATGATTTAATTGACAGTTTAAAATACAATTTTTGTTTAGCACTCATGCTTATCATACATCTCCCATGAGTCAGTGACTGCTGCTGCATCTGGAAACATTTTAACTGGTTCTCTATTGTCATTTTGTGTCAGGACACCAGCATCGGGGATATTATAATTACAATCCATCGTGTGTCCTCAGAATCCTGTTCACTCTGTACTGCTCCCTGCTGTACAGAGAAAACAGGAGGATGTGGAAATTGTGTCAAGCCACAAGTACAATTTACTGTTATTTTGTCAAAGTGGAAACTGTTATTTGTGCATTTCGTGCTTGTTTTAAAGTTTGACAGCACACAGGGGTGCTACTGACATTTCTCATTTAAGTATAAGTGCCAAAACTTTTGAGGCAAAGCAATACCAGAATCACAAGAATTCAACCTGCTGAACACTGGCAGCAGGAAATAACAACATATACAAATGTCAGAAATCCTTCACAGACTCTCTTTCCTTTCCTTTAACTTTGGCTCTCCAGCACACACACACACACACACACACACACACACACAGCACTTTGATTTGTCTGTGCATTGTGTTTGTTTGAGGTTTTGTCACCTCAGTGTGACGTGCTGTACCTCTCAGCTTCTCATGTATTCTCTTTGATATCAGTATGTCAACGTTAGTCCAACCTGCAACACAGCAGCATGTTCAAAGACAAGTCAAACATCCTGTGCAGCTCTTTGGCAGCTAATGAGCAGAACATGAGCCAAGCATCATTTCAGTGTTTTGTGTAATGTGTTCAACTTGGGGAGAGACATGCTTGTGGTCAAGTTTGTGCAAAACTTGGTCAGTTAGTTCTTCTTTGTGTCATTATTAATAACATGTATAAATTCTGATTAAGCAGGTCCGTCATGTATTCCCGGTAGAGCACTTTGCTACACTGCGGTTCACTACGGCTTCCAAAACTAGATTGGGAGGCAGAGCCTTCAACTATCATGCTCTTCTGATGTGGAAGCAACTCCCAGTTTACTTCAGGAGACAAATACCCTCTACTTTTGAGTGGTAGCTACTTTCAGCTGCCCCATTACTCAGAAAAGATCACCAGAGCAGGTAGCGCTACATGTTTGGGGTAGAAGTAGAGCAGATCTTCTACTAATCACAAAGTTGTTTGATCCCTGGTTGCTCTAGTATCCATGCAGTAATAGTATCCTTGGGAAAGATACTAAGTTGCTCACTGATGATTTATTAGAGTGGGAATGTATGCAAATAGCAGATAGAAAGCACTTGAGCACTGAAAAAAGTACCTGTATGAATGTGTGGATGAGCAGCGTTGTATAAAGAGCTTTGAGTGCTGACATAGAGTAGAAAAGCGCTATATTAGAAGCAGTCCGTCTACCTCGTTTGATATGGTGGATGAATCTGCAAAGGGATTTCTGTCTCCTTCCAGAACTAAACAAAGCATCATTCACTTGTTAGGCAAATGTGTAAACCCCATACATTTAAATGCACCATGGCCTTTCTGTGTGTTCTAGTCCATAGGATTCACTTCTCTTTCTGCTCCATCCTTGAGCATGTCAGTTTACATGGAACAGTAACTAACTGTGAAATTTTAGAGCCCAGTGCCATGTTTGGAGGCCATGGATGGGGGCTTGGTCACCATTATACTGGCCTAAGTCCAGTCCAGTTCTGAAAGTCCAGTTCTTTTGCACTCCTACTGATGTACTGATGCTGATGTCTTCTCATCATAAATCATTAAATTTTTCCACACAGTTGAACATCTGTAGCATTTTATTTGCACAATGTTGATTAAGCCTATTATGGCAGATAAATGTGTATTTTTGAGTGTACAAGCTTTAGATTTGCTGTCTGTGGCTGGCAAGTGATGCATCTTGCCTTAGCAAGTAGGCTAGAACACCTAAGACTGTGGTGTCGTGGTGCATAAGCTGTGCCCAACCATTTAGCTGAAGTTTCTGATGCTCAATGTAAAAATCAAACTCGGTGATTACAGGAAGGATGACAGTTTTAAGAGACCTAAATATTGATATTATTGGGTAAATTTTTTTATGTATTGTTATAAATAGGAATAAGAAAATGACCAAAACTTGTGTCCTTCTGTTTTTTTTTCTTTTTGCACTTGTATTTATCCATCAGTTCTATAACTCATGACAGCACACATCCAAACTGACAATGATCACTGCACAGGCCTGTGGCTTTGATGAGTCTAAGCTCCTGTGTTAAGTAAACAAATCCAACTTGTAAAAAAATAAAATAAAATCCTTAATAATTGAATCTGGTTGTAGTCAGCGTATTTTTGTGATACAGGGGTCATGACGTTTCGTCCACTTACTTTTAAATTCGGGTAGATTCTAGTTTCAGTGTGAAAATGGCTGATTCCCTGTCTTCCATCTAAAAACGTATGTGTCTGAGCACCAGGCAAAGATCTTTCTGCTCTGAAGCTGACCTGCAGTCAACCTGAAGCAATTTCACTGGTATTAGATTTAGTGAAGAGTTTTAGTGCTGTGGTGTCCAGCTAGTTTCCTAGGCATTTTTCAGTGCTACAATAAATTTCAGTGGGAAACAATGCGCTGGAGATATTGAAGAGCTACCAGCTAAGAACCAGGATGAAAGCCAACTCCTATTGAAATGGAAAGAGAAATACAGCTATATACTTTATTAGATCTTACAAATGTCAGTGCTGCAGAGAAGCTGTGCTGATTGTGGATGAACCCCATCTCTCACTAGCTGCCTGAGCATTCTTCTTCTACACAAAGCTATCATGAAGCAACATAGTTCACAGGACAAAGTCTGCTGGGTATTTGCGGTTTAAACACTAGCTAGCTTTACTGCTGGAAAATATCAGAAATAATTGGCCATTAGTGTATCTGGGGTAAAAGAGCATAATGAAACACTTTTTTCAGACAACACTGTTGTTTTTCTGCATACGGGTGTACATGTCTCCATATCTGTGTTTGTGTGTATGTTTGAGGAAGTAGCATTAGAGAGTGACGTGCACAGTGATTACTACACAGTGGGTTACTGACATTAGGCATTAGGCTCTCCTGTGGTGGAGGCTGTGAAATTGGGCTCATTATGGTGTCTCAGTTCAGATCCAAGCCCGACTGGCTCGCCTTTGCATGGCTCCTGGTTATCGTCAGCTGAAGCAGACGGAGAATCAGCAGAACAAATCTCATTAAGGGAAAGGCAGACTTAGAATAGGAGCTAAGATCAAACTGTGAGCAGTAAATATTGACAAAGTAAGGCAGCATGCCAAACAAAGTGACGCCAATCACATTTGTTTGTGACCAGCAGTTTGTCTCTGTTCAGTTGCATTTAAATTGTACTTACAGGTCCATACTGTTCAGTAAAAAGGGTTTCTTAAGATAAAAATATGTCAACGTTTTAATCAGAGTGAACTAAGTTACAAACAGTCAAGATGTAGACGGGTGAAATTGTGGCAAAGAAATGAGATCTCTCAGAACTTGCAACTTTGATGTCTGTGATCACAAGATTTGACAAGACCTGTACAGAAACCAAGGTGACAGCTAACAAAAAGCACATCCTCAGTAACATCGACTGCAACATGAACCAATCCTGGAACATTTGGTGTCATGCTTCTTGGAAGTTTGCACAATGACAACTGAAAGTGGAATAACACTGCTGATAATATTCCTCATCAGACAAGGAGTTAAGAGAACCTAATTCATATGGACAAATATGAATTTGTGTATCTTTAAATATGTAAAAGCACCCTGGTCTCACCATGTAATTTGTGGTTGTCCAAGTTTTCCCCTTCATTCTGTTTATGGCTCCCTTTGTTACCTTCACTCACACATTTCTCTTCTATTATTTCTCTTCTTCATACTTCTTTAACTTCGAACCTTCCTTATTTTAAATTCCTTCATCACACACACACACACAGACATACGGATATATCCAATTATGTATGTCAATGAGAGATGGTGTAACCCGGGGCACATCACTGTGAAGGAACAAAGCTGTACCAAAGACATTGAACTGTTGGCAGTTAGTGTCCGGCCATACCACCTGGCCAGGGAATTTTCACATGTTATTGTGCTGACTGTTTACATCCCACCCTCGGCCGACGCTACAGCAGCCTGTGAGTACATTCACTCCACCGTCTCTCAGCTACAGATGGAACATCCACAGTCCCTCATTATTATTTCTGGGGACTTCAATCATGCCTCACTATCTGTCACTCTCCCTGACTTCTCCCAGTACGTTGACTGCCATACAAGGGACAGCAAAACCCTGGATCTATTGTTTGCCAACACAAAGCAGGCTTACAGTGCATCACCCCTCCCCCCGCTTGGCCACTCAGACCACAACCTGGTCCTTCTCCAGCCCACTTACACTCCTATGGTGAAAAGGAACCCCCCCCGTGAAGAAGGTGATAAGGGTGTGGTCTGAGGAATGCACCGAGGCCCTAAGAGACTGTTTTGAATGCACAGACTGGCAGGAACTCTGCAAGCCTCACGGTGAGGACATCGACGCCCTCACCCACTGCATCACGGACTACATTAATTTCTGTGTTGAGAACACTGTGCCTACCAAGAAGATACAGTGTTTCTCAAACAATAAACCGTGGGTCACCCCAGAACTGAAGGCCCTGCTGAACAAGAAGAAGAGTGCTTTCTGGTCGGGAGACAAGGAGGAACTTAAGAAAGTCCAAAAGGATCTTAAATACAAGATCCGAGAAGGCAAGGAGTGCTTCAGGAGGAAGATGGAAAGCCAACTCCAACAGAAAAACATCAGAGAAGTCTGGAGGAACATGAAAAAAATCTCTGGACACTTCCAGGACAATGGAGGAGCCACAGTGTCTGCTGGCCGGGGGTGGGCTAACGACTTGAATCTGTTTTTTAACAGATTTGACAATGGCCCACTTATCACCTCTCCCACCCCTCAGGTTCCATTAACCCCCCTCCAGTTGCCGCCCCCCCTCCGGGTGCAATGCCATTGTCACCTGAGCTCTCTGCTTCACCCCTATCCACACAGCTACCCACAACAAAACCAGCCCCACCCCCCACTCCAGCCCAGCCTCACATCTACTTCACAGCTGATCAGGTGAGAAATCAGCTCAAGAGGACGAAGGCAAGGAAGGCAGCAGGTCCGGATGGAATCTGCTCCAGACTGCTCAGGGACTGTGCAGACCAGCTCTGTCAGGTGGCCCTGTACATCTTCAACCTGAGCCTGAGCCTGGAGAGGGTTCCTGAACTGTGGAAGACTTCCTGTGTGGTTCCGGTGCCAAAAATCGCACACCCCAGGGAGCCCAACCACTTCAGGCCTGTTGCCTTGACTTCTCATCTGATGAAGACCATGGAAAGGCTCATCCTGCACCACCTTCGGCCACTGGTGGGCTCAGGGATGGACCCCTTGCAGTTCGCCTACCGTTCTGGAATTGGGGTGGATGACGCTGTCATCTACCTGGTACACCGATCCCTCTCTCACCTAGAGCAGGCGGGGAGCACTGTGAGGATCATGTTTTTTGACTTCTCCAGTGCTTTCAACACTATCCAACCTGCACTACTGAGAGGGAAGCTGGAGGGAGCCGGAGTAGGCAAACAGCTGACTGCATGGACCATCGACTACCTTACCAACAGACCACAGTATGTGAGGCTCCATGACTGTGTGTCCGAGGTGGTAATCTGCAGCACGGGAGCACCACAGGGCACGGTTCTCTCACCTTTCCTGTTCAGCCTTTACACTTCAGACTTCTGTTATAATTCGGACGATTGCCATCTACAGAAGTTCTCAGATGATACAGCCATCATTGGATGCGTATCAGACGGGAATGATCAGGAGTACAGGGGGGTCATCAGTGACTTTGTTGACTGGTGTGAGACCAACATACTCCAAATCAACGCCGGCAAGACAAAGGAGATGATCATAGACTTCAGGAGGAAGTCACAACCTACAACACCGGTGAGCATCCAAAGGAAAGACATTGAGATAGTGGACTCTTATAAGTACCTGGGTGTTCACCTCAACAATAAACTGGACTGGACTACAAATACAGACATCCTGTATAAGAAGGGCCAGAGTCGACTCCACCTGCTGAGGAGACTGAGGTCCTTCGGAGTCTGCAGGACTCTGTTAAGGACATTCTATGACACTGTGGTAGCATCTGCCCTTTTCTATGCAGTGGCCTGCTGGGGGAGTGGATGCACGGACAGGGACAGGAACAGGATTGACAAACTGGTGCGGAGGTCTAGCTCTGTGCTGGGAGGTCCCCTGGAGTCTGTGGGGGTGGTTGGCGAGAGGAGGATGTTAGTAAAGCTGACATCCATCATGAACAACCCACATCACCCACTGCATGAGTATGTGAGTGGGCTGAGCAGCTCCTTTAGTCAGAGACTAAAACACCCTCGGTGCAGGAAGGAGCGCTTTCGCAGATCATTCATCCCAACAGCAGTTAGACTCTATAACTCCTCAATCACAATGTCATAAGTCACTGGACACTGTGAACATCCACGGTCACCACTTCATGCATAATGGACCTTCCATGTGTATGGACATGTGCAGGTATATATGTATGTATATGTATACATATGTATATTTAGTGTGTACATGTGTGTGTGTACATGTCTATAAATAGGAATAGTAGTAGTGGTACAATAGCTATATCAAGCGATATAGTTTATGTCTTCCATATTTCCAACCATATCCATAATCACATACTGTGTATGCTACCATTGTATATAGTGTATTATACTGTGTGTGCTACCATTGTATATAGTGTATTATCTTACTTTTTTCATTGATTGTACTTATTTGTATTTTTTTTTGTATTTCTTTCTGATATCTGTACCTGAGCTGAGGTGACGCAAAAATTTCCCCGTCGTGGGATCAATAAAGTCTTATCTTATCTTATCTTATCTTATCTTATCTTAATTAAACGTAGACTAGTATTACTTCAAAACTTTTTTTCCCCAAATCAGGTGAATAGCATAATAAACAACAAATCAGTTACTATTGCTTCCACTTAAGGACTAAAATAATGATGCAGCATCCTTTTTTCAAATTTTTTTTTTATTTACCTTCTGCTCTATGTGATTTTGTAAAAGTCATTTGGAAGCGGTTTAATACTATCTGATACGGTTATCTACCGTATCAGGATGCTCAGTCTGTCTGTCTTCATTTGCCATATTCAGTGAACCACTTATTGCAGCTATCTGTCAAAACATAAACATTGTTTGAATCCAATCCCAGATCATAAACCATAAGATGCAGATGATTTATTACTTTACCTGCAGGATCTATTGTAGTCTCTGCCTGCAGCCACCAACCTTATAAACGCTTTTACCACCACCTCAGATTGCACTATTAATTGGTTAAAGTTCATTGTTCTCCCTGTGTCTCATCATCCTTTTCTCTTCTGTTCTCTGCATGCTGGCAATATGAGATATCCTCGTCCTCGTCTCCTACAGTCAATCTTAATTTCAATTGACTTCTCAAAACTATAGAGTAACCTGAAGACTTTCAGCATTGAATAAATAAATCTATAAATATTTGCCATAGGAAGAATTCCTACAGTTAAAATGACTGTATGATCTATAATTCACTCTCTTTTCCACAATAACTAGCCTCCACATTCCTGTTTCAGATTTTTGGACTCTATTTAGAATTATTAGACTATTATTTTGAAGTTCTATTAGAAAAACAAAACACCTCATATCAAATGAAGAACTTTAAAGAAAGCTCAAAGCACCACTTCTAGGCTGGACTACAGTAATTCATTATCAGCCAGTTGTTATAAACACCTGAAAAGCCTTTAGTTGATCCAGAATCCTGCAGCAAGATTACTGACAGGGACTAGAAAGAGAAGGTGTTACGTCTGGCGTGGCAGACGTGTGGAGTTGGAGAATAGGACCCAAGATGAAACTTTTGATGAGAGTGAGCTTTATATTGTAAGGTGGGTGAAAACAAACAGAAACGGCGAGGCGAGAATAAATCCTAAACTGGAAAAAACTAACAAAACAAACCTGAAACCAAAAACAGAGATGCAGGGAGACACGGAAAGAAAACAAAAGATGACGTAGGGAGATCACACAGACGAACCAGCAACGCACACGAGAAAACACAGGGCTTAAATACACACAGGGCAATCAGGGAATGGGAAACAGGAGGGAGACACGGCTGGGAGTAATTGGACATAACGACACAAGGGGAAGCGAAACTAGAAAAACTGACATGAGACACAGACCTACAAAATAAAAACAGGAACTCACACATGCAAAGACACAGACTAAGAAACACAGACTTGACACGGGCAGAAATGACTAAACACTAAACTGCGGAAGAACAGAACCAAAATACATCACAATAATAGAAAACACAAAACGCTGGGTCAAAAGACCCAGGATCATGACAGAAGGCATGTTGACTTTTCTTCATTGACTTTCTGTTAAATTCAAACTTGAATTTAAAATCCTTCTCCTCACATACAAGGTCTTGATTAATCACGCCCCATTGTACCTTAAAGACCTCAACAGAGCACTTTGCTCTCGGACTACAGGCTTACTGAAGGCAGAACCTTCATCTTTCAGGCTCCTTTTCTGTGGAACCACCTCAAGCTGCAGTAACAGAATAGGGAGATATTTTATTTCAAGCCAACATAACATTTCTGACTATTAAAGACTCTGGAATGTACTTAATACATGTTTTACTCACTATTGTTTTCGTGGCTTTAAAGATCTCCCCCTGCTGGTAATGCAACTTCTCCATGCGTGTCCGTTTCACATTTTAGACAGGCAAGGTGTGAAATGGACACAGTGGATCAGCATCTCTATTACACGGTTTTCCGTAATACTGGGTGAAGCGACATCCTTTTTTACTGTCAAGATTAGGCTTAAAACTCTACTCTTTCCTGCATACATATGGATACCAATATTGTTATTGTTGGTAGTGATGATGTTGAGTTCGTAACAATGATACAGGAATAATAACTTTAATAATAACATTATTATTATTATTATTGGTGGTAGTAGTATTTGTAGTGGTAGTAGTACTGATATATTGCATTTTACACCATGTATACCGTTTATGTAGTTGAAATTCTTAGTTATATGAATATGAAGAAATCCTTGTAGAAATATGAGTGGTATTGAGTGACTGCAGAGAGTTTAACTGCTTTACGTCCCACTTCATCACTGCTGCGGTAGCAGCAATAAAGCAGAGTTCACAGCTCTCACTAAGTGGACAGTCAAAAGTGAGCTCTGACCTCAGGCCGTGTCTCACATGGTTCAGCTGTTACTTCCAGCAGATCATCTGATTTCAGTGAAAATGTCCTTCTGTAGGCTATTGGACTATATTTCCAAGCTTTTATCAGCAGACACAGTAAAACTATTGAAAAATACAGTTGTGCCATTTGACTGGGTATACCTGCCTCCATCCACCCATTCTCTTCCGCTTATGCCATGAAGGGTCACATGGCGGGGTTGGAGCCAGGACAGAACAGGTTGCCATTCTGTCTAACATATAGAGACAGACAACCATTTGCACTCACATTCACACCTATGGCCAATTTAGAATCACCAGTTACCAAACCCTAGTACCTACCGTACTTGCCTCGTTAACACAAATACCAAATCACATGGCAGCAACTCAGCACATTTAGGCATGTGGATATGATCAAGACAACCTGGTAAGTCTCAAACTAAACATCAGAACTGAGCAGAAAGATGATTTAAGTGACTTGGAATGTGGCATCGTTGTGGGTGCCAGATGGGCTGATCTGAGTATTTCAAAAACTGTTGATCTACTGGGATTTTTACTGGGAGAATAGCCAGACTGCTTAGAACTGATACAAATGTAACAGTAACTCAAATAACCACTCATTATAACCATGGCATGCAGAGAGCATCTCTGAATTCACAACACAAACCTTGAAGGAGATGGGCTCCCGTAGCAGAAGACCACAGGAGTGCCAACCAAGTCAGCTAAGAACAGGAATCCAAGTCTATAATTTGGACGAGCTCACAAACACTGGGCAACAAAAGACTGTAAAAACACTGTTCAGTCTAATGAGTCTTGATTTATGTTGGGACATTCAGATGGTAGGGTCAGAATTTTACATAACAGCATGAAAATACCTATCCATCCTGCCTTGTAACAGTTTAGTGTGTGAGGAATATTTTCTTGGCACAGTTTTGGCACTTTAATAGCAATTGAGCATTAAATTCCACAGCTTTTATGATCACAGTGTACCCATCTCCTGATGGCTGCTTCCAACAGGATAATGCGCGATGTCACAAAGCTCAAATCATAAAAATGGTTGTTGCACGTCTCTGTACTAGGATGGCCTACACAGTCTCTAGCCATAGAGCAGATTTGGGATATCATGGAATGAGAGTTTGACATCTCATGCATGTGCAGCTGACAAATCTGCATTAAGGATGTTCTGAATGCAAATGGGAGTCAAATTGGGCACTGGCAATGTGTTCCTAATAAAGTTATGTTCTCATTTCACCATGTTTGACCTTTTTTTTAAGTCAGGTTTTTGTGAAATGAAGAAAATATCATAAGAATCAATGGCTGGAGAAAGGAAAACCATTCACATGTTTATTGATTTAATATGCTGCAGCACTCACATCCAAATTAGCCTTTACACTTTGGTCTCAAAACCCCACAAAAAGATGCTAGATATGCCTAAATTTGTACTCATATGACATTAAACTTCCGGTTTTATTTCTCAACTGGTCTCTGAATGCTATTGACACCCTTTTCTCAATGAGAAGTCTGGGCTCGGGAGAGCCCGAGTGCCCTGGAGGGACTTTCCCTGCCGGATACACGATGGACGGGTGGCAGAAATGGAGGATCGTGTGCCTGGCGGGACTGTCGATCGAGGACGACGATATGAAGATATCTACCTATTCGGAACCATGATAACAGGGTTCTTGCTGATCGGAGCTGGCCTGGCCCTGGCTTATCGGAGAATTAAGAAAGTGGAACCGGCTGTTCAAACCCCCACAAGGCTGCCCGCTGGGATTGAATTGATGGGACGAGGTGCGACTTCTCAGAAAGGGCTCACGGAAGGCAGCATGGTTAAGAGCTTGGAGGCGCTAGCGGCTGCAGTGAATACTCAGAATAACATCTCTGAGCGGATATTGGGATACATCAGGGAAGAATCCACTCAGAACAACACCTATGGGCGGAAGCTGGAATACATCACGGATGCGGTCGTGAGGTCTCAGAATCTGCTCTGTGAGCAAAAGAGTGACAAGATCACGGAATCGACAGCTAATAACATCATGGAGAAACTCGCAGCTATCCAACGGGAGATTGAGAGACCAGTGTCGGAGTGTTAAAAACAGCTTAAAATTCTCATGAGTTGTTTGCAAAAAGAAAAATCATCATCATAATGCGGCTACCCCTTCGGTGCCAGCTGTGGGCTCAAGGCTGGAGCTGAACAAAAACTCCCTGATAACGACTGTGTTGAGTCTGTTCCTTCCCATTCCATACAAGGCCACCTGGGTTGGCTGGAAGACTGTTTACTTAGCCTGGCAGGGCGAAGGACACTGTCTCAGCTGAACTATGGACACGCACACACATACATATACTGATAAGCACTCACTGACGCATCACCCTCCCTACCCAACGCCACCTCCAACGCTTACCTCCCCTCTGATGTGGACATCGGGTCAGTTGGAGGCGCAGTCGAAGATTGCAGCGGTCCCAGATCAGATGTACACACTGGAACACTTTCCCATGTTGCTTGTCTGTGTTTATTGTGTTATGGTGTGTTGATATCTGTGTATTCCTGTATTATCCTTTTGTGTTACATATTTCGATGTTTTTTCCTCGCTACCTGGCCTGACCTGTCTCCCCAATGTGATGTTTGTATTGTATGTACGGTCGGCAAGGTCTGTCATCTCGGTTGTGGGCAAAAGACTTGCAACTGACAAATAAAGGCTATCTCTCTCTCTCTTATACTATTTCACTGATCAATCAGCATAAGTTTAACATTTCAAAGAATAGACAACATTTGGGAGAAAAGCACTTATTCTTTAGGTCTTCTTTCTGCCAGTCAAGTTTCCAACATCTAATTAAATCTAATTGCACGCTGGCAGCAGTAAAGCTTTATGGCTGTTGATAATTGGTCCCACATTAGAAACCATAATTACCAGTGCGGCTGCATCATCCTCATCATCATCATCCGTTCCTTTTTTTAGCAGCAGAAATATTCAGTTCCAGCTCTTTCTGTGGCCTCTGTGCAGGCAGGTGTACGCTCACGTTTGCATACTTGAGTGCTCTTGTGTGCTAAGCTGCTTTATTGTAAACAAATTTGGATTAAAAAGGAAGACATATGCACGTGGCTCCTGTTCAAGGAATGCTATTCGTGCATTCCATTAGCATGAGGAAAAAGTGCTTGAATAAATGGAGCAGAGTGAACACGGTACTTTACTTTGAGTAACAATAGCTGACATCTTTTATGAATGAACGACTTCACACCGCTGGACATGTTATCTTGAATGTATGCCACCTCTATCGATAAATAACTTTCAGATGACAATGGTGATAGGAAGAATGGGCAACGGAACGCGGGCATTGTGCACTTTGTCACTGTGTGAAGACTCCTCTGCCTGCAGTCGGTGATAAGGCGAACAGTAAAGTACACATTTATGTCTGCACACATTTCCCTGCAAAAATTGTGCATACTTGTTATCTACAATGGGAGGCTGTTAAAGTGCATATATGCATTTTAAAAGAAATGCATTTTCAATACATATGGATTCTTTATGGAGTCTTTATCAGCTTGCTTGTTTTTTCTTTAATGCTTTCTTACCCAAACTCCACAACTCTTGAATCAAAGAGAGACTCACACAGGACTGATCTGCTACTTTTTATTATTTTTATTTTTCCCACTGCAACTACAGTTCAGGTTTAAGTGAATTGAATGGGAAGACCTGAAAATAAACAGCACTTCAGGGCCTCAGGACCCATCACAGGATATACACTAAACTAGGAGTAAGGAGTGGGGAGGTGGGCTCAAAGGTAAACACTGACTACCATGTGAAATATCACTTTTCTAGTCTGTCTAGTCACTCCTAGTCCTATACACTACAAGCATCTTTATTTGTCTAATGTATGCACATTCACTGACCAATGGATGCGTGTGATTTTGGATTTAATATCTTGCCCAAGGTCACTTTAATATCCAGAGTTAGGCTCTCTGAATGAGCCAGAGATTAAACCTATGTACCTTTATAGTATGATGGTAAAATTTCACAAAGCTTTATAAAGTATAGTAAAGGTATTATACAAAACAGCTGATTCTGGGGGGTCCAGAGGGAGGCCCTGATTGTTTTTTGTATGTAAAGAATAACAGATCTCTATAACATTAACAGGCCAAAATCAGTCTTATACTTCTATCACATGGACATGTTCACTTTTTTAAAAAAAAAAGAGAAATGTGTAATTTGAATCAAGTTTTCCTGTTTGTTTTTTAAATATATAAAGTTTATTACAGTGTATTTACAGTGTTTGTTTGTTTTTAACAGAAGACCCTTTTGCATGTTGCATAAGTTATCTAAGGGTAAGTATGCACACCTTTGATGTAATAATTTTGCAAGCCACAATTTAAAAAAGAACAACACACAATTAAAAATCACATTATAATTTAGGATATAGAGTGCTGTGCAAAGTCGCTGAATGAGTATTATTGTAGGAGACACAAATCCCCTGCAGCTTGTGTCAGGAAGGACATCTGGTGTAAAAATTTGCCAAATCAAATATGTCGATCCGCCTACTTTGGTGACCCCTTGGAACTAAAACAGCAACTGAAAGTAACTTTTAATCTTAGATGATATGATGCAGCCTTAGTGCAGATATGAATGGAAATATACTGCAGAGCTTTAAAGTCAATATTTGGTATGACTAGCTTTATTCTTCAACACAGCCTGCACTCTCTTGAGCCTTTAGCCTTTAGCAATAGTTCTGCAGGCTTCTTGATGGACAATCCAAAGCTCTTCTTTGGATTCTGGCTGCCTTTTATTCTGTTCTTTGTCGAGATAATCCCCCACACCTTAAGTGATGTTGATCAGGTACAAGGAAAAGCAGCAAATCAGCAAAAGACAAAGAAAAACTTTAAAAGACCTTCAGAAATCCTGAGGAATGCCAAGGCCAATAAATAAATACAAGAGAGTCTGGTTCCTTGGAAGCAAAATATTTAAAAGATGAGGGATGGCTCAAAAGTTTTCCACAGTACTATATAATAGCGCTCCATATTGCACGGCAGTGATGTGTATCGTCAGAAAGACTCATGGGTGCTGAATTTCAGATATGTTAGAACAACTATGAGTCATTTAGAAACGGGTTACGACAATGATAATTCTTACTTAAGAATAATAGGTATAATTATTTTCTTAATTAATGAAATATCAGAAAACATTTTTTTAAAAATGTCAAAAACAAACAAAAAGAAAAAAAAGAAACAAAGTTTTGAATCCTCATATTTAGAAGGGAGAACCAGAGGATGTTTGGAATTATTGGCACCCGCAGTGATTCCAACTCTGATTTAAATACATGAATAAAAATAAGACACAATTTGCATCAATCTGCTTGTGAAACTTAATAAATCCGTGATTCATCTTTGTCGCTGTACAGCTGATCAAAGTTGAATTCAGGGAAAATTGTTGGTTATGACAAACACAAATCATCGAGCTGTCTGTGTCTTCATCAGTTTGTATAATAGCCTTGTTCTGCATCTACACAAAGTCGGTCACGTGTCACACCAAAAGCAGCACCTTTTCATATTCTCAGTTTGGTCAGTAAACATTAACTCCCACTGAATGTACACTGCCAGACCTCCACCTTTCTAGAGCACTTCTGGAGTTCCCATTAACATCAGTGCCTGCCAGTTGTGTATTGTGTTTATTGGATTCATTGTGCAGCTGCAGTGCAGAGTCTGGGACAAATGTCCAAATTAGATTTTATTCCAGCAGCTTCTGTACATTATGAACTCTTAACAGCAGTCACGCAGCTTGCTCCTGCTTGAGGGGAAAAGCACTTTCTCGAAATCAATAAAACTTAAAAGTTCAAAGGTCAGAACGATCTTTAAACTCCATTTAAGGATTCCAGTGGTTTTGCCACAGTGAGAAACAGCTATTCCATGTCTATCATTTTGTGGTACTTTGAGCTCAGCTTTGCATTTTGCAAAAACACTGAAAAGCAAATCAGATGCTCTAATGTGGTGATTAGCCAATGCCATTGAACACAGTACTCTGTTTGACTTGAATTTGGGTCCTGGTGAGTACTGCTGTGGGGAAATAAATGACTCATCAGCTTTTTTCACTGATTTGTTACAGTCTGATGACCGAGGCAGAAAATAAGCTCATTGCTCAATCACGCCAGGTAAACAATGCACAGGCAAAGCAAGGGTATCCTTTCGGTTAATATAAAATGATGAAGAACTTTTACACATGGCAGCCAAGATATCAACTTTGTCAAGCTCTGTGATTGTGGCCAGTATCATTTTTGCTTATTTTTTCCCCCATGAAAAGTATCTAAAAATGTTTTTTACGAGGTGTCTAAGTCACTACTCTCTTTATGTTTGACCTTATACCATCAGTAAAACTTTTTATGTCAAGTATCCTAATGGTTTTCAAGGGCAGTTCTACAGTGAGGTAAATTAACTTCCAGCTGTTTTCACAACACCAGCATTCACCTGCCTCTTTCACATAGCATATACGTATATTAGTCAAATACTTGAAGTTACTGTACATGCCTTACCCTCTCCACCAGCCTCTCCTCGCTTCACAGTGTAAAAACCTTTTCAGTTTGTTTTGATTGTTGCCTCCACCTTCATGTTTAAGTGCCTGTGGGAAGGTGTAACATCCAAGACGTCCCAGACGGCAGCCAGAGTGTTTTTTTTGTGTGTTTTTTTCCTTTCGAATATCATAGAGGTCTCCAGTTCAACCTTTGGTGATGAGTCTTTGATGAAAAATAGAGGAGTTAGCAGTCAATGATACATCCTGCCTGCAGTTCTGAGGTAAACTCTGTCAGCTCATGAATACTTCAAACTAAATCATCCCTATAGACATTTTATAGAACAACATTTGTAGAGCTGTCATTTCAGTGACAGCTTTATTACTGTTGTTTTTAAAGAAACTACATTTTCATGTTTGTATACTTAATATTGTTCAATACATTATAGTAATGCTATTTACTTTTTGTGTACTTCATCACCTATATAAGTATTTTTTTTCTAGTTTATTCTATGCTCACTGTCTGCATGTATTTATATGGCCTGCTCTCGCCTTTGTATTCTATTTCTTTGCTGTGTCTCGTTACAGTTTGTGGCTCCATTGACCCCGTTCCAGGGGGATCATTAAAGTTTCATCTTATCTTACATCTAAAAGCCAAGAAGGATAGAAGAAAAAAGCCATCAGAACTGAGAAATGATGGTGGATATCAGAAGTGTTAATCACAGTCTACATCTCGTCCTGTTGTCCCTGTGTGCACCATCTGACACGGCAGGCGAGCTTAAGCCAGTCTCCATTTAAATGGAAAACTTGATGGAACAGTGAAATCAGGCCACAGTGATGGAAATTCTGGCCTCTATGTGAGAGATGTTTTCTTCTGTCTTTTTTAGTTGACCTATCAGTTAAGTAGAAGTTTTAAGGAGTTGTCCCTTTATTTCTCTGTTGCTAAACCTACAGTACAGAACAGAGAAAAAATCTGACCATAAGCCATCAGTACAACTCTGCCTTCATGTTTTATTTCATATACATTAATAGCTTTCGAGACATGAAAACATCTTGCAAACTACTATGTTTTTCTTGTCCAAATACTTCCCACTCACCATTTGATCCTAGACAAAAAGGTTTGATCTTTTTTTTATTCTTATCAAACAAAAATGTGCACAATGCTTATTTATAAAGTTTTACTTCAAAAAATGCCCAATTTCCTCTTCTCCCTTGGTACATTTAAATACAGTACTTACGATGTCAAGTCACAGGACATTCTAGCACAAGCTGCACCTCTTAGTAACGCTGAACTTAGCCAAACTAGGTTAAAAAAAACTTTGCTTTATACAAATAGAATGAACTGAATGAAAAATAGAAATTACATTCTCTCTTTTTTAATCAGAACATTTTAAAGGTTATATTTGCAATATACCTGCAGTATGTATTTGTGTTTTGTTTTATGTCTGTCTAGTCTCAGATTGTATGTTTTCGGTTCACAAAGCGATCCCCATCTCAATGAGATTTCAGTTTTAAATAAAGAATTTTAAAATGTAATAATAATATGCCACAGGCCAGTAAACTGAATGCCATTTCAGCCCCTTTTAACATGCACTCTTTTTCATTTCCCTAACAGAATATGAACTGAATATGAATATTTTAATAGAACAATCTCAGGTCTCTGCACCTTCAGTTGCTCACCTCACTAAAAGATATGACTGTTTTGGAGAATGTCCTAAACAGTGTAAACATAAGGGGGAAAAAACTGCTAAAGGCGAAGGAGAGGAAGCCTCTAAGACATTAAAATGGGATCCAAACACAGATTCACAGTTTATAAACTATATTTTGATAATTATGTGATATGATTAAAAGGTGGTTGGGTGTGTCCCCATAGACCATAATTACCCAAATATTAAGGTAACTATCAAAAATAGTCAGCTGACTAACCTGCATTAGGTTCCATTCATTGTAGGGTCAAATCTCACACATAAAGTGGCCAATGTCTGAATGACTAACAAACTGGGGAAGCAGCATGTTTCACACTGCCAGTCTAATAGCTCCACCAAGTTTCATGAAATTAGGTGGTATTATCAGTATTAGTTCATTAATCATTTTGAGGACTTGATTGACTAATAGCATATGTTTGTTGTTTTTCAAGAGATTTAAGAGATCCTTCATCTGATGCTTCATTTAGGACCTTTAATTTTACACGTTACCAACAAGTTTCATAAAATTCAGCTTGGTAGTTTTTATGTTATCCTGCTTCAGTCAGATAAAATGGAAAGATGGCATCGAAATCTTACTAATGTCTTGATTCTGACTTTCCCTGAACTGAAGCATTATCAGTTCTTCCTTTAAACATATGGCTGGTTTTGATCTTGTAAACATCATACATTTTTTCTTATCACATTCACAATCTCTGCTGTGTTGCTACGCAACTTCTACCTAATTAAGAGCGTGTTTAAAAGGCACAGCCATGAGTTTGAGTTTGGGCAAGTTTTTAAACTAAGAAAGAGATATTTTATTGACTGTTGTCAGTTTGTAGTGTAAATAAGGCGCCCTCATTAAATTGTCTTTAGTGTTGTAAACATAAACTTATTTTTGCTCTAAAAAAGAAACTGTGTTTTTTGGGTTTTTGTCTTTGAGACTTAAAGGTTTTTATCTGAGACTTAGCTGTTGCTGCCTTGACCAACAGTAAATTAATACAACATACGTACGACATTAAACAGCAAACATCGCATTTGCTCTCCCACGTTGCTTTTTACAAATTACGTAGATTTGTTTAAAATAAACATTTCATCTTTATTAGTTAAGACTGGAAAATCCTGACAAACGGGTAACAGTAAATGTAAACATTAAATGCAAACACTGCTTCTTATGGAAATAACAGCAGTAAACATTTTCAGTTGAAACATTAGACTGGCTGAGAACCTGGGAACCACAGAGAAACAAAATTAAGCAGTTTTCATCAATGTGACATGCAGAGATCTTAAGCACCACTGGGTGATCTGTGTCAGTCTTTTCCTAATTGATATTTTAATATTTCACAGGCGAACCACATCCTGTACCATGGGGCCTGTACTATGAAGCAACATCAACTTACCCTGTGTCCTGTTATCTGTCTTCACTATACATAACAACAGCAATCACACTGAGTGGTGTCACAACGTTCTTTATCAACTCGGTAAGTCCTATTTTTTTTCCACGTATCAATTAAGGGTTCCCGAGTTAGGCCAGAACTGCATGATGCCCAGCATCTGAGCTGAGGATGAAAATTGTGGTCCAGCTGACAGGAGCGCCCAACCAAGAGCATTTGAGGAGACGCTTGCAGATGTGAATACTGCTCTATGCAACATCCCCACTACCAGCTTCACTCACTGAAACCAATGAGCTCATATATGCTACTGCAACAGTAATCCTAGACAGATGGATATAAAATCAAGGATGCGCGTAGAGGAAAACCCCCATCGGGAAGAATGCTGGAGGCTAACTCAGGTGCAGAAATGCGTCATAAGAAACAGGTCCTAAATGGAAAAGAGGTACAACTCAAGAAGAAACTCAGAGCTCTGGCTACTGGACTGAAGAGAAATATCAGAGAGGCAGAAGCCAAGGCAATAAATAACATGTTCTCTAAAGAACCATCCATGGTTTACAAGTGAATAAAAGCACAAGGAGATAGCTGAAACTGGGCAAAGCTGGAAAAACATCTGGGAAAGAGAGATGAAGAGCATGAACCAGTCAACATCACAAAGGCAGACATCTAACCAGTCTCTGGAATGAAGAGATGAACAGCACCACCACCCAACATGATCTACACCCATATGGAAAAGATATATATAAATCTTATAAAGTTTGTACCTGTCTTGTGTGAAACTTGTATGAAAAGCATACAAGAGTGAAAACAGATATAAGATCCCTAGAAAAATTATATAAATGAAACTTGTATGTTTTGGATACTTACAAAAACAATATATGAAAGTGGCCACTTTCATGAGTAAATCATATAAGACTTATATGAATCACTATATGAAGTAGGTCACATCTTATGCAAGTCTTTTATAAGTTTTTTCTATTTCTTTTCCATATGGGCATCTACTGTACCTGTTTGGTATTTCTATTTTTTTTCTTTTTTTTGGATTTAACATGAACTGGTGTTTGCTCTAATCATAATTTCCCTGAGGGGACCTCCCCAAGGAATTAATAAAGTTTGATTCTATTCTATTCTATTCTATTCCTAAAGGAACAGCAATTGTAATCATGAAGGATCTTTCCAACTGCAATTACCTCTCTCACCACAACATGAAAACTCCTCTTAGGCATTACATCAACCACCTGAGTAGGAAGACAATACATGAGCAAAGCTCAGAAAGGCATTGGAATCAACACCAGAGTGCCAAAGCACCCCCTTCTTGATTGACCAGGACTCTTAAGACCAAGCGCAATGGCAATAGGAGCATTGGTGCTGATATCCAGAAATTGGATCATTAGAAGCTCCAGTAGATTCAAGGAACAACATCAGAGGTCTGTGTAACAAGAGTGCAGTCCTAGGAACAGTTAAGACACTGTGCAGAACCCTCAGAGTCCACAGCCTCTAATCGAGGTAAAGAGTTTAAGGAACACACATTCCACCTCCAGCGAGTGGGACTTTTTTGTATACATATGAGCAGTACAACCCAAATCCAAGTTTTAAAAATCCACTGCAGTATATTTTAAAAAGTATTTAAAAACTATTAAAATATTGAAAAGTAGTATTAAAAAAGTATTGTATAATACTAATACATTTATTTAATTAATTCTTAAGCTGTATTGTTAAGACAGTAGCGTTATTCTTGTGACTGCAACACTCTTGTTCACAGTGGATGAGATTAAAGAACAGGAAAACAGAATTTGAGCTGGTGAGTAGGCTCTGGTCAGCAAGGACATGGCTTTGCTGTTGTAGAATTACCCACTATATGAAGGAAAGAAATGAAATGAATTAAATATCTATATGTCACTTATGCCCTGCGACAGACTGGCGACCTGTCCAGGCTGCTCTAAGACAGCTGGGATAGGCTCCACCCCCAGCGTGACCCTGAATTGGATAAGCAGAAGAGAATGGATGGATGGATGGATGTCACTCATGCTCAGCTATATGCCCTCTTACTATCCACAAACTGGGATTTTTGATAGACTGTAACACTAATTTCCAGAGAAATGTTTGATCAGTAATCAGTGGTTTCTTAGATCTTTAATGGTTATCTCGAACATAATCTACCCTGGAGCAGAAAAAAAGCTACATTGATGTTGTATCTGTGAACAGCCATAGTGATCAGTTACAGCAGTGGTGGTGGGTAACACTGTAAATGTGTTCAGATATTTAATGTCACAAGGCACTGTAACTGTATCTACATTTCCCATATCTGTGTGGCTAATGTAGGCTTTCGACACATAATTACGACACTGTTGCATGTATACCAATGCTGATTGCTGGAGTGTGTGATTGTGTTGACCTCACTCTGTCCAGTTACCAATTGAAGCTGAATTAAAAGACATTGTCATCCATTGTCTCAGGGGTACCATTCAATGCGTAGCCTAGGTCATCAAAATGTCCTCAAAGATCCCTGTCTGTAAATTTCTCAATCCTTAGTATCAGCACTACAAGTCTTAATGAAACACCTGCTATCATGACATAATAATGCCATCTGGGTATTATAGAAACAGTGAGAATTGGAGATGAAAAACAACAGATGATATTTAGGAAATTGAGAATACAGTGTAAAGAGAGACATATGAATGAGAAGCTTTGTAATTAAACAAGAGACTACAAATAAGCCCTCAGCATGCACAACAGAAAATCTTTATTCATGTTCATTCCCATTCCTGCCAATATCTTTAGCCTTGGATATATGTGTGTATTTCTCAAAGAGCGTGTGTGCTGGATTTATAGCCACAGTCGCTCCCTCCACTGTGAGACCTGATCCTGTCCTTACAAGAAGCTATTAGACTGGTTGTACTGAGAGATATTGAGTGTCTGCTCCTCTTTCTCACTTACTCATCAGAATGAACTGTGATTTCACTTCTATGTGACTGTGTAAAATGCAGCGGTATCTATATCTTGCATTATCTAATCCTAAATGTTTCCTATAAGCTCTTATATAAATAATTTAAAAATGCAGTGTCTTGTTACAGTTATATATCTTTTTCTTGTCTGTTTTTCGTGCCTGCATGGCAGTAGGAAGATACATCACTGCAAGCTGCTTTCTCATATGTATCAGCAGATACATGGCTCATAAAATTCACAACACAGGGGATGATACAAATGTACATTGTAGCTGTGTTGACTTTAAACAGATAGCAGATCCTTCACTCGTGGCTGTAAAAGCTGACAGTGAACTACATCTTCCTGCACTGAAGTATGAATGATGTGAGAGACGCGATAAAGTTCTCACACTGCTGTCACGTGTCCAGTTTTCTGTTTCATAATGAATGTTATGTTTACAGGTGTGTATTTATGTTTGTTTGTTCCCTGTCTCCCGCGTGGAGCCCGGGGGCGTGCTAGTACAGATAAAACCAAAACAGGTTAACTGATAAAAAATGCTCCCAAAGGCATCAACAGCACAGATATAGTGGAAACTATCCACAGAGCAAAAAACTATTTCTGCTGTTACGTTGTGGTTATTTGACATTTTTAAATACTTTAAATCAGACAAAATTCAATCTTCACAATTCCGATTTTTTTTTTTTTAATGAATTGAACTGAACTGAATTAAAGAAAAAAAAAACAAGCTGTGTGCAAGCACTTGGGTGACAGTGGGGAGGAAAAACTTCATTTTGTCAATGTGCTTCATTTTCTTTTTCTTTTTGGGCTTTTTCTTTTTCTTTGCTTCCCCACTTTTGCTTGTTTTTCTTCAATTGACTCCTGTCCTGTCTTATTTTGGTCCTGAGGATTTTCTAATTCAGTAATGATGGCCTCTGTTTCTTGTTTTTTTCTTGTCTCTTGCAGAGACTGCAAAGTCTGCCGCAGTACAATCTTCTCTACGTCTGTTTCTTTGTGATGTTTGCATTCTCCTATTTTTGCTTCTCTACGATTTCCAGGTAGGAAGCTTTGGTCTTTTCCAGCTCTTGTTTCAAGTTCTGTGTCTTCGAAACCTTTTTTCATGCAGGGTGTCAGTGGTGCAGAGTTTGGCTTTGAGCTCTGCAATCTCTTCTTGTTCTTTGCATTTTGCAGCTTCCTCTTCCAGATGTTTTTGAGTTTTAAGGAGCCGTTCGATCTCCTCATGCTGCTTCTTAGTTGTTTTCAGCTCTGCAGAGTCTGTGTGTGGAGCTTCTGCTGTTTGTGTTGAGGTCTCCAGACTCAGCTCTGCAGTGGTGTTAGCTGTCTTGCTGTATTCAACAGAAGCTTCACTCACCTCAGGGGTGAAGTTCTCCTCAGTGTTAGACTCGGGTCTGCTCCTGAGAGCCTCTCCCAGTTGTTCTTGAAGCTCTTGAATGGCTTTTTGTACATTTTCTCTGCACTACTTTAACTGAAGGTGAAGCCAGTCATTCTGGGTCTTGTACTTGTAGAGCTTTGTGGTTTGCAGATACCTTTTTGCAGTGATTTTCAGCACAGCGATCTCCTCTCTCATGTTATATGGAGGTTTGCCATCATGGGGTATAAAATGTGGCTGATGTACTGTAGCCCAGGCCTTTAAAAAAACTTGAATATTCTGCATGTTTATCATCTTTATTCTAAAAGCTGGCTCATTGTGTGTTCCTTCACAGATCGTTAAAAATGTTTTCTATTTGCCCAGCGAAATTTGGAAAGATTCTTTGTCATAATTATTTCCTTCCTAATGAAAAAAAGAGATTGTTTGAAAGTTTCAAGTTTAACCCTTCCCAGTTGGGATATTTGGTTATTGTGTAGTATCAAACTGGAATTCTGGATTGGGTACATTTTCAGGGGCTTCCACTCTGGACAAAAATAAGACTAGTCATTAAAAATGAGAAATGACTTAAAACATTTATTTACATCTTCATGAATTTGTGTATTTCTGACACCGACTTCATTGGTGTGTCTAGTTTTTGTTCTTTTTTTTGTCTGTTTGGTTTCTCTGTTTCTCTGTCCTCATTCTGTCTTCCTAGTCTTGTCGCCCGTTCCCTGTATTCAGTCAGTCTGAGTCTGTGTGTTTTCCATGTTTTCCTGTGACTGGGCTCTGTCTGTTTCCTGTTTTATTCTGATAGTCATTTGTCCTGTGCGTCATGTTCAGTTTTGTTTTGCCTGTCTCATCAGTTGGATTATGTCCAGAGAGGGTGGTTAAATTCCCTCAGAAGAATGACGATCTGTGACTTATATCATATGCTAGATCTTTTAAAGGAATCTTATTCTTGTTTTCAACTTTATATTTTTTTTAAGCTCTATTAGAGTACCTGTGCACAATTCATAGTTCAAATTAACCCCAACTTCTTATACTGGGCCTTGGTGCAGTGTTTTAGGTTCCTTCTCCTAAAGGGAAGGAACTTCCCTCCGTTTTAGGTCATTCAAGTGGCCTAAAGATGGGGCATTATAAATGAAAACTGATGATTTTCATTTCAGTGATGATATGAATTTTTACACAGACATAGTTTGACTATGCAAGAGTGCAAAAATGTGCATTTGCAATAATGAACTATTCCTTTGAGTTTTTTCAGAAGTAGGCCTTTGTTTTATTTTAGTCTGGTCTAACTATATCTACAATATGAATTAAAATACCAGCTCTCCTTTTTATCAAGAGTGAGTCAAGCTTAAGTAACCAGCAGAAAGGTCTTCTTCACAACCATTATGATTCTCGCCATCTAATAGGTCACCCCTTGATTAAATGTAATTACAATGAGCAATGTTTCAAATAACAATTAATTAGCCTAATTAAACCAATGGAAAGATGATCGCTACACTCTTAAAACTGACTATGGGTGCTTTAATTGGTGATTTAATGCACGCTGCAATGCAGGCCTGGTCACTGAATGGTAAAAATTACATTCCCACATTATTGCGTATTGACTGCTGTAATTCTGGTCGGAGTACAGTGTGGAGAGACAGACTACTCTAAAATTTGTCGCACGCTGTAACGTATTTCATAACCTTTTTTCATGTCAGCCACAGCTAATTTAGTTTGTCTATGTACAAGTACTGTATATACTGAGTCTGTATAATCCCAGGTAACATTTTCTATGCTACAATATATGTTGTATTACATATTCCATAATTTCCAATTATGCACTGCGCTTATTTTATTTCCTGGCAGTAGAGAACTGTTCAAGTTTTGTATGTTAAGGCAAAACTAACTAATAATCTGCTTTCACGTTCCATTACTACCAGTCATTTTCCAAAGCCTGCAGCCAGTAATATTCAGGGGGTACACCTACCTCAAACCTCTCATATATGTGTGTGTGTGTGTGTGTGTGTGTGTGTGTGTATGTAGTCTAGTGCAGTCTGGCATTAGTCACATCATTGTGATCCTCTTAGGCTAAAGTTAGGTTAGATTTTTGTACAGTACAGTACAAATTTAAGTACTGATTTCAAATTTGTTTTGCAAAATTTGATATCTAGATATCTTTAGATATGAAACCAGAGGGAGACGGGGAGATTTTGTTTTTTAATGTGTAATTTTGTTTGCTTCCCGAAATCCCACCCAACAGTTTATTGCAAAAAAAAAAGCCAAGCACAAAAAAAAAACAATCCGAGAGAGTGGCTGGCTGCGGTTGGACCAACTTAGTTTACCGTGCTTCTGCTGTTATATTCCAGCAGCTTTTAGACATGCTCCTTTCAAGGACAGAGACAGAAAGCAGCATTAGAAGAAAGAGGCGGTGAACAACTCTGTTGTCTGTATTGTAGCCATTGCCACAACAGACTATCCAACCATAGCAAATGAAAAAGTATACTTAGAAATCAATGAGAGGGTGACAGTCAGTTACAACTTAATTGACACATCCTAACAACTACACACTAAACTAGTCTTTTTCACAGCATTGAGTGGGTGGAGAGTTTGTTGTTACCGTTTGTTGTTTGTTGAGTGAAAGGTGAAAAAGGAGCTTCATTTAAAAGGATGTGTGATCTCAGCTCAGGAGGGAAGGGTAAACAAGCCTTTGTGCTCGCTGTTTGTGAACTTTGTTACTCTTGGCATCATCATGTCTTGTTCTATCAGAATAAGATAAAAGTCCTGCAGAGAATACACCGACCCTACCAACGTTACACATACACAGAAAGAAGCTTTGAAAGAAATATAGATTAAAATGGTTTACTTTGTCAAAATAAATGTTACTTTGATAAATAGCACTTACAGAGTAATCATATTTTCATTGTCATTGCGAAATGAACATGCATGAAATACACACCATAAAAGAGTTACTGAAACAAAATGAATAGGAAAAATCCTTTCATTTGAAAGCAGGGCACATCATATGAACATTTGACCACTTATATTTAGCCCTGTTTGGTAAGACTTAAACAAATGCACAAAAGGCAAACCCAAGTGAACTACTGCTGATACAAACCACATAGATGGAATCAAAGAACTTGCAAAAAGCCAACAAGAGTCCTTGCTTACACATTAATAAAGCTGAAAACTGTATAAAAGCAGCTCTTTCAAGTGTTCTCATCCAATTGTTTTAAACGACCAACGTTTGCTTGTTGATATGAGTTGCTATGGACAATCTAAATGAAAAGTTGTCTGTATGTAGCATAGTTAGTATATAAAATATCATGAATGGCCATCTATGTCCACTGTGAATCACCATTTTTAAAAAGAGGGGGTGGCTTACAACGCCAGCTGTCTGCCAACTACATTGCAATTTTGACCTCAATAGGTCACATGATAGGGGAGGCCTCACTCAAGGTGTCACAGTAGTTTTACCCAAAACCTCTGACGATATTTATCCAGGTGTTTTTTCACACCTTGGCTCAGGTGTTTAAGTGCATAATTAATACTCTTAAGGAACAACCCCACTGGGGTTTAAATACCTGGGACTCTTAGAACTGAAGAAGCATCTTGGATAAGAGGTGAAACTTCTTTACAAAACTTAAAGAAGCCCAGTAGCTTTCTGTCAAAGCTCCTTAAAAATTTAGAGGTTCCTTGTTTTTTCATTGAGCAGTTTTATTTTGATCAGTGTTAAGAGGGTAGCTTTCACTTGGCTGTTTTGAATTCATGTTGTGACTTTACTGCTGTAAACGTTAATGTTGCTACACTAGAAACAAAGGTTTTTCCATCTGGGTGTTTCAAATAGATGATAATGCTTCAGAAAGGACTCATCTTAACCAAACCCTAACCCGAAATGGGTCACTTATAATCTGGTGAATCTGGTGAAGGTTTGACTGTATGGAAAAGTAGAAATACGGAAAAGAATAGAGCAGCAGGTATAAGCTCAAATGTCAATAAATGCAGGCAGATGAGAGAACTTCCTTAGTGGCTAAAATGTCCAATTTCAGGGCTTCACTCTTGTAAGGCCTTCTTAGCTGATATCATTTACTTGAATCGGGTTCATGTTGCCATCTGCTGCAGAGATCTTTTTGTCATTCATGCAATGAGCCAGCCAGCATGAGACTGAGCATCATTAAACTGAGAACCATGCAGACATCACTCCCCATGTCGGTCATAAATGAGTAGTCATTTAATCTGAAGAGCCAACCTTATTGCACAAAGGAATGGAGTAATGAGAAATACTGTGAGAAGAGGACCTGGTTTCAGCTGTCAGGCTGCCCTGCAGCTGAAGTTCCATGAATCAGAGGTTGTTTTTGGTAGAGACTAAACCCTAGTGATTTCTACAAGGAGCTGACTGATCCTGCTGTGATGGAAGCCGTTTTACATGTGGTCAAGGACAGACGGGAGAAGAGATTAGAGGACTAAAGAAAGGGGAAGGGAAAGTAAGAGAGAAAAGCAAGTTGAGGAGAGATAGCAAATTGAAGGCATGCACTTCACTGAAACTGTACTTTTGTTGGCGAATTGCACATATTCGCACACATGCACAGCCATCGTTTTGTGGTGGGGTGGAACGGGAGTGGTGGTGGTGGAGGCAGAAATCGATCCTTCCTAGAAGAAGCCAAGCAATCCAGCAGGTAATCTTACAGATAGATCTGCTGTCTGATAGCCATCAAAAACAGTAAGGCCACTGCTGGATAACTTCCTGTCGTCACTGATACACTGCACCACAAAGACGCAGCACAGAGTGAAATAAAATTCACTGTGTGCTGTGGCTTCACTTCTTGATGTGGGAGACTGTCCCTCATTAAACAATCACTAAATCTATAACCATCAGCTGGAGGGTTGAGAAACCAGGAGTCACTTCTAAGTCCACTGAAATGACAATGAGAATAAATGCAAGAAAAATGATATCACATCAGTGTGTTTATTTTTAAAATCGACACGATCTAATCTATAAAGTCTTTTTCAGTGAATGAACTTTCTGATCTGTAAATATCATTAATTTTCCATTAAATATGCACTTATGACTTTAGAGGAATGTCTCTTTAATAAACTAGCATTAATAATGGATGTTGTATTTTTAATGACACAAATCCCCAGCAGTGTTTGAAGAAAGGGCATCCGGCATGAAAAAACGATCTATCCACTGTGGGATCAGCCGAAGGAAGTTTTCTTTCTTTAATGTGTCCCTTGTTTTGTTTTTGCTAAATAATTTAATTCTTGCTAACTTAGTATCATTTGTGTAATTTATTTTAAAGCATCCTGACAGATACTGAGGTTTTGCGGATTATAATTATCCAATTATTTTGGAGTGAAGAAAATGAAAGATTTTCTTACATCTTACTTACTTTCTAAACATTATTACTTTAATTAGAACTGTTTTGAAAAGCAAATTCATTATTGTCAAATGTCATAGTGACAGAAATTCTAGAATTTTTCTTTGCATTTAATTAAATAAGACTTATGTCTTATAATTGTGTGAAGCTCTTAAATGATTTTACGCAAACTAGTGGTAGTTCCCTAAAACTAGGAAAATAAGCTGTATTGGTCTGACAGTGGCAGTTTTTATGAAACAGAACTAGCCAATTCTGTGTTTTTCTTTTTGATTGTTGCAGACAGTAAAGGTCTTCTTTGGAGTTTTAATGTTGCTGAGTGCACTTGGTGTGTTTACAGTGTTTCAGGGTCGATCAATACAAAACCTATTTGGTTACTCCAGTTTAACCTGCAGGAGATTGTGCTTGCAGTGTGCTTTGCTGCTACACAGGAGATAAATTCATGAAATGCAGGAATAAAATCAGCTATCACAGATGATGAGCTCAAAAGACGGTGCTTTGATTTTTGAGCATGAAGGCATTTGTGTTAGCCCTTTAAATCGCAAACAATTTAAAGAGATTTAAAACATTATTGCCTAAAGATGAAAACTTTATTAAATATTTTTCAAAAGAATGGACTTTATATTTAGACTATAATGACCTGCCTGGAACATCAGCATCTGCTCAGAGATTCAGGAATTAGAGGAAACCATTAAATCCTTAGAAGAAGCCTACATGACCACGCTGGAACAGGAAATGCTGAGCAAAATACATAAAGCAAAACTAGAATTACATGAATTTATTGATAAAAAGAAATCAATTCTTAGTAGTACAAAGACTTTTTGAACCTAGTAACAAATCAGGTAGATTTCTACCTAACCAGTTAAAAATGAATAAAGAATTAAGAAATTCAGTAAGATTCTAACTTCCCCACTGTATAAGATGCTTCTGTCCTCTTTTGAGGCAGGCACTCTCCCCCCCTCCTTAATGGAGGCTAATATTTCGCTAATTTTGAAGAAGGGGAAACCTCCTGAAGAATGCGCTTCCTATAGGCCTATATCTGTTTTAAATCTTGATTTGAAGATACTTGCTAAGGTCCTCGCTATACGTCTTGAGCCAATACTACCTTCGATTGTTAAGAATGATCAAACTGGTTTTATACGGGGGCGGTATTCCACACATAGCGTGAGGCGCCTACTTAACATTATTCAGCACTCATCTTTGTTTAACCCTGAGGCTCTAGTCATCTCACTTGATGCTGAAAAGGCCTTTGACCGTCTGGAATGGCCGTTTCTTCTTTTCACACTTCAAGAATTTGGTTTGGGTGACAACTTTGTTAAATGGATCCAGATCCTTTATACTTCCCCTCTTTCGGCAGTGATTACCAATGGTTATAGGTCAGGCAATTTCAGTATTGAACGTGGCAGTCGGCAGGGCTGTCCGCTGAGCCCTTTGTTATTCGCCCTAGCTATGGAACCCCTTGCCACAGCCATTAGGAAGGATGCTGCTATTGAAGGACTCTGTTTGAACAATTCTCAACATAAGATTTCACTTTATGCAGATGACGTTTTAATTTTTCTAAATTCTCCTGCTCACTCAATTCCTAGATTAGTTTCGTTAATCTCCCAATACGGCACCTTCTCGGGCTACAAGATCAATTTTTTTAAAAGTGAGGCTATGCCCCTCTCTGTTCTAAATGAGGTTGATCCAAACATTTCTCAGCCTTTTCGTTGGTCTCCCTCCGGTTTCACTTATTTAGGAGTTAAGATTTCACCGAATCTAAAAGAAATGTATAGTCTGAACTACACCCCTTTAATTCAGACAATCAATCGCGATTTGGATAGGTGGTGCAGCCTCCCTCTGTCTCTCTTAGGTTGTATTCATCTGGTCAAGATGAATATCCTCCCTCGCCTCTTGTATTTATTCCAGATGTTACCGCTTGCTCTGTCCAAAAAAATTTTGTCAAAATTAAATGGTTCAATTATCTCTTTTATATGGCGTAAGAAAAGACCTAGATTGAGATACAGTTTTCTGTGTTTGCCTGTTCAGAAAGGCGGTCTTGCCACTCCCTCCCCCCCACAATATCTCTTGGCTGCACAGTTTAAATTTCTTACATAATGGTTTATGGACGATCCGGATTCCATTTACCTCAGCGCCAAGTCCACTTCTTTAAAGGGCATTCCGTTGCGGAACCTGCTATATATTTCCACAGGTAAAACCACAGTTCTAACACAAGATAATATGGTGTTAAAGAATATGCTCACTATTTGGCGCAAAGTCAGGCACCTGGAAGGATATTATAATTGTTTCTCCCTCCTTACTCCTATTCATGAAAACCCTGACTTTTTTACCTGGTCTTCGGGCTGGTTTTGCGGGCTGGTCTCAAAAAGGGATTAATACAGTGGGTGATCTTGTTCATGAGAACTCTCTTCTTACTTTTAATCAACTGAAAAGCAAGTTTGGTCTGACCAATAAGGATTTTTTGAAGTACTTTCAGGTAAAGCACTATATTACTTCTAAATTGAAGGATTTTAATGGAGGGTTTGGTCTTTCTCCTATAGAATCACTCATGGTAAAAACTACCCAACTAAAATGTATCACTACAAAGATTTATAACATTCTCTCTGATCTTAGAATGGATAACTCTAACAAAATCAAGGGCCAATGGGAATCAGACGTAGGCGCTATAGATGCTGAAGCTTGGGATGAGTTGTGTTGTCGTCCTTTTAAAGCCTTGGCATCTAATTCTATTTGGGAAAGGCAGTTTAAACTTATAAATAGGCTTTATATTACACCTGAGAAAAGGCACATAATGTTTCCAGCTTTGCCTAATCTCTGTAACAAATGTCAGTCTGCTGTTGGTTCCTTTTTTCATTGTCTGTGGAGTTGTCCTGTTATTCTACAGTTTTGGAGATCACTCATAGATAAGCTATGTACTATATTTAATTGCCGACTGCATTTGGGTCCAAGGACTTGCTTGTTAGGACTAAATGATGAGCTACCTGCCGGCTTTCGCAGCAAAGATCTCCTTCACATACTGCTACACTACGCTCGAAAGTGCATTATGGTACTGTGGATTTCTGATAAGGCTCCATCTGTCAACCAGTGGTTACAGTCTGTGATATGTACTGTGCCAATGGAAGCCTTCTCCACAGCACTTAAGGACAAACCTTTCCTTTTCTATCGCACATGGGACCCTTTTTTGGCCCATCTGGACACTCCTTCTGCTCAGAGGTTAAAATCGGGCTTACGGGATTTAGCCTGGCAACAAAGGGACGATTGTTAACCTTTTTCATTGTTTGTTACTATTGCTGTTGGGTTTTTCTTTCTACCTCCCACGTCCTGCTCTACATGTAGATGCATCTTTGTCCTGTGTATGTATATGCTGGTGACTGCTGTTTTCCTGCTTTGCAATTAAAAGTTCAATAAAAAAATAAAAAAATGAATAAAGAAAAAAAACAACTATATGTTCTGTTAAAGTCTTAACTGGGAATACAGTATATGATCCTGATAGAATAAACAACTCTTTCAGGGACTCTTACAAAACTTTATATTCACCTCAGATAAACCCAAAGACAAAATTGATCAATTTCTTGATAACTTAACCCTTCTATTATCAGACAGTCAAGCAAGTAAGCACTGGATTCACCGCTGACATCAGGTGAACTCCAAGAAGCCCTAAAAAATATGCCCAGTTAAAAGGTTTCAGGCCCAGATGGATTTCCAGTAGAATTCTATCAGTCAGCTTTGACCACAACTTCTGCTCCCAGATATGTTTAAAAACCTTTAAAATGACTAGAAACCCCAATCTACAATTAATACAAAACAAAATTCTGTATGGAGTGCACTATACAGGTCAAGAGATGATCAGGATGGGTTTCCCTTTGCTCTTCTCTGAATGGGGGCCGTGGTTGTCCCTGTGGTGGTCCTCCTGGCGCTCTCATGCTCTGGGAGGCCTCTGCATGTCTGGGGCCCGGGTCTTATCCATGCTTGCTTCAGGTCCTGGGGAGTGGGGCACAGCACCCACTATTAGACACTACATGGAGAAACCTTAGGAACACAAGTGCCCTCATGCACATCGGTGTACACACAAGTGTCCACACAGGTGTAATGCCGTAATGCTCCACTTGTGAAAGTAAATCTGTTTGGCATTTTGCCTTCAAACAACAATTCTGATTGCTACACTGCCGAACAGGAAAGGAAAAAAAGTATTTTTATTTAAGTAACTGTAATACACCATATCATATCTATTTTAAGTTCTTTTTAGTGTAACAGTGGCAGGAATATAAAATCCTGCTACACATGTTATTTCAGTGACGTTTCTCAAATCCTCCTCACCACTCAGAGTTTGTCCAAACAATCAAGAGCTATATTATCCTTCAATTCAATTCAATTTTATTTATACAGCGCCAAATTACAACAACAGTCGCCTCAAGGCGCTTTATATTGTAAGGTAGACCCTACAATAACACATACAGAGAAAAAACCCAACAATCATATGACACCCTATCAGCAAGCACTTTGGCGACAGTGGGAAGGAAAAACTCCCTTTTAACAGGAAAAAACCTCTGGCAGAACCAGGCTCAGGGAGGGGCGGGGCCATCTGCTGCGACTGGTTGGGGTGAGAGAAGGAAGACAGGAAAAAAGATAATCCTTCAACAACAAAGAATAAGACAAACTGAAATAGCTTGTTACACTTCTCTGTGACCACAGTCAAGGCACAAAGGACACAAAGAGATTTTTTGGTGCACGTTTATTTACAGTGATAGCTGCCCTCGTATACACAGCCAGCACGGCTCCAGCTTTGATGCACAGCTGCAGCCCCGTCTCTCCTGTCCTCCTCTCCTCGCCCGGTCCCAGTACGCTACTGAAAAGGCACAGTTGGATAACCATTATCAGCTGTGTCCACCAGCCTCCCCGTGGCACTGCCCCTCAACCCACTGCACCACCGCTTCCTATATTGTTTAAATGAAAGGCATTGATTATTTAATAATAATTGGCAGGAAAATGCATAAATTCACTTTCATGACTTCATATGTTTAGGTTTTTGCATTTATATGTTTAAGGTGATGTAAAATTAGGCCAAAGTAATTTAATTTGAACTGAAATAAATATGTGCTAAATTGTTAACAAAAATGTATTGTCAAACTATCACAACAAACTGCTTAATCGAATTGAAATGTAAAAATTAGGATTCTTGAGAAGCCCTAGTTCACAGAATGTGTTTTCAAGATGAAAAAAAAGCATTTTTGACCATCACGCCACCAGCCTACACAAAAGAGGACTTTAAGTTTCCTCTAATACTTCTTACCTTCTGCTGTTCTATCAGAGCGGTTATCCTGTTCTGTTGACCACATTGCTTTTTTCACCATGCTGACTGGATCCAACAAAAACAAGTTGAGCATTTTCAGACACATGGCCTTCACTGCCCTCTGAACACCCGACCTGTCAGAGCTTAGCAAAAGAGCAGCTAAACTCCAGTCACAGACCACAGCTCATGACACTGATCAAACACTGGTCTAAACTTTACAGCCTTAAAAAATAGCCTGAGATGGAGCTAAGTTAGTGTATAAATGAAGAAAGAGGGATGGGTATTTGTCTGTGTTACAGAGACATATGACATTTGATAATTATATCCCTAGTAAATATTTCTGTTATGAAAACTACTTCCATAGGAATCAATAAGATAAGTAGCAGCCAGGTGCTGTTAATGAAATGCACTAGATTAATTGATCATCAGCAAACGTTACCACCTCTACAAAACCAGAATTTTGGGCCATATGCACATGTGGAACAATCAGCTGTTTGTTAACGCAGTACCATAATCTGTGTAACCATTGGGAAGCAAATACATCCCGATGAATGGGGGAGGCTGAAGCTCAGGTAGTAGAGCAGGTCATCTGCTAATTGCAAGGTTGGTGGTTCGATCCCTCCAATCTGCATGCTAAATATCCTTGCAGGATACTAACCCCCATTAAAGTCCTTTGAGTGCTCAGATAGAGAGAGAAAAAAAGTGCTATCTAAGAACCAGTCCATTTACCAATCCTCAGAGACTTTGAAAAACCCCCAGCTGTATCTCAGATTCTATAGTTCAAGTTCAAGACAGTAGAGTTAGAAAATGTTAGGCCTGTTTGGTTGAGTTGCCAGCAGAAAGTTGCTTCTCTAAACATGGATGAGGTTCAGCTTAACAAAGTTCCCACAAAAAAATGGGTGTTTGTGTTCCAATGTTGTACTTCCACCAACGCTGTGGTGGGAACTTAAGAGACCCATGCATAAATTAATGACCACAATCTTCAATGAACTGAAGCAACATTGGTAAATAGACTGGTTCTTATATAGCGCTTTTCTACTCATCACTCAAAACGCTTCACACAACTTGTTCATTTACATAAGCACTTTTTCTAAGTGCTTTCTATCTAACATTCACACACGCGTTCATACTCCGATGGATGTATCAGAGAGCAACATGTGGGATATTTGGCACACAGACTGGAGGTTGACAAATAAACGTAAATGAATGAATTCATTCATCATGACATGAACAGGCTGTAGAGTGCTTTGTGTTTGAAATAACTGTTTATTCGTTTTAGAGATGCTGCTTAAAATATAAGTTGTCAGGGTAAATTTGTAAATGATTAAGATATTAATCATTTGCAGCTGTCACAGAAAGTTGTAACATCAGGTCACAATATAATCTGAAATCTCCCCTTTATTCATTGTAATTATTCAAACTTTGGGAAATAGTAACAACAGTGGCAATAGAAGATCCCACCACCCAGGCTTTAGTGGAGGCTATTGAAAACCTCTAAAGCCTCCAACAGACTACGTTAACTCTCCCAAATGCTTAACTTTAAATGTAGCCTCTTTACGTCTCCTTAATTCTAATTAGAGAAATTCTTTAAAGGGGTGTTAAGTCATCTAATGGGTGTTTTATTTACAAGGCTTGAAACTTGAAGCCACAGAAGGTGGCAGAATAGTCTTTGAGTCACTGGTATTGATCAACAATCCCATTAAAGCCGCTGCAGATATTTTATGGCTTCTACCGATTTCTTTTTCACGGTCCTCCCTTTACCTTTACTGTCCTCCCTCCCTCTGTGTAACAAAGGCTAATCTGTCAAAGTCTGGCCCAGAGGTGGAGGCGTTTGAAAAGCTCTCATTAAAGTGGCATTCAAAGATCCAGACACGCAGCTGGAGGTACAGTGAGCCAGTATCCACACCAGTTAACCCGGTTTACCTCTTCACAAAGGAACCTAATCTTTCATCAGGCCTCTTGCTGGTATCATTTACAATCAGTGTCCTCTTTTCTTTCAGGAGTGCACAGATGCTTTCAAAATTATATCCATGCCTCCCTGCTCACTGCCCCAAAATGTCACTAGGTTCATTTTAACATCATGACTCTTCATTCATATTGTTAAATTAAAGAAAGAAAGAAATCCACAAATAAGTACACACCCCCTAATGTTTCTCACCTGTGCTGTTCTATTCCCCTCCTCCCTGGCTGCCTCACTCCACACAGCCGTTCACACTCAACATGCTGTACTGTACATAATCCCTCTGATCTCATAGCATTTCCCTCAGGCTGCTCTGACACAAACAAAAGCACAGGTTAATATAATTTTCTGAATACTCCTTCAGCCAGCACTGATGCGTTATGAGGTTAAAAGTTTAGAGGGCTGCACAGTGTGTGTGCGCGCACATCTCTGTATGCTGATACATGTGTGGTTTTTAAAGCCAAACTGTGTCTGACAGGCTGACAGAACAATGGAAAGTAGCCTGTGTACTTCTGTCAGGATTTATGTCAAACTCCAGCAAAAGTATCCACACTCTGCCCTCTGTTGCTCATCATGCTGTTCTCTCTCTCTCACACACACACACACATACACATAAGCCAAAAAAATAAAATTAACTCAAAGACATGCTTTCACCCTTGTGAAGCTGAAGTTTAGCAGCTCTGACAGGTGAAATCATTTATTTACTGGGGGCCATACTGAACAGCATGGCCTCTCACCAGATCTCTTGTTGGCTAGAGATGGCAGCCTCACCTCAGAGAGCCTGTGGCAGCTGTGGGCAGCTGGACCACAGGTTATTGTGCCTTCTGCATACACACACAGAGGGAGGCACATAATGTCATAGTGGTTCAAGCGCCTGCTGTTTTTTTGTTGTTGTTCAATTCAGTTCAGTTTTATTTATAGAGTGCCAATTCACAACAACAGTTGTCTTAAGGTAAATACCCTGCAATATTAGAATGCCAAACAATCATGACCCTGTATAAGCACACACTCGGTGACAGTGGGGAGGAAAAAGTCCCTTTTAAGAGGTTGGAGTTTTTTGGGCTCAGTAACATGTTTTGGGTCCTACTGAATAAAAAATTAAGTCTGTTTTATAAATTTTGACTATACCATAGTTCAAATTGGAGTTTATTACCATATTTTTTGGACCATAAGGTGCACCGGATTATAAGGCGCATTAAGCGAAACAAAACAGTCAGATAAGTCAAACTTTACTCAACTCATTCTTCTTGCTTCCTCCACTTCTGTACCATTGATTCATTAATGTTGAATTCTATCACAGCTGCTCTATTCCCATGTTGTTGCAGTATATTAATGACTAACCTCGTATTGTGGGTGGATTAGCTCAGTTGTTCTCCTGACTGAAGTTTGGTCCATTTACAGGATCCTGACATGCGATTGCATTTGTTTCTAACCAGCAGGAACCCTCACGTTAACTTTTAACGAGTGGAAAAAAGTTAGCGTTCATCCTCCAGCTTCACTGTGTTTATGTTATGCTAACATAGCTGTGTCGCTAGAGATCACGTAGCACATCATTATATACCAGCTAGTCCAACTTCAGTAGGGTTGCCAACCGTCCCTTAAAAAACGGAATCCTCCCGTATTTAGAAACAAAAGTACACGTCCTATATTGTGCTAATAAGGGACACACTTTGTCCCGTAATACAGTGAGAATCAAAAGTAGTCTATAAATGTTAATGGAATTAACGCTTTGTTTGAAAACAGAATTCTCAGCCCATCTCCTGCTTTGTGACCAATGAGCTGACAGCACACTTATGACAATTTGAGTATGACCATTCAGATTACCGCTTATCTCATTGGTCGAGGAAAGGTCGCTTACGGAGAAAATACCAGAAGACAACAGGTGACCACAACAAGAAGCATGGCCAACAGGGAAACAAACGCCGACACTGCGGTGCAAGTCTCGGACGACAGTACACCTAAAGCTGGGCATACACTGTGCAATTTTTTCAGTCACGTTATTCAGCTCCTGCTCAAACTGCACGATTGACTCGCAGGGGTTATAAGTTCGTAGGTCACGATGCAGGGTCTCACACTATACGGCCCGATGCTCTGATGCGACCCGAGTGCTCACACTGTGCGTCCATAAAATGAAGGTTATAACAGAAAATCTGTCTCGGATGAGCTTTCCAAAGTTCTACAAGTTGTGCCTCCATCGCTTGTGTCCAGATCACACGCTGCACAGCCGTGCTGCGCCGTCTTTTTCACCGACATTTACGTGTTTGCGCGTGAGCAGTGTGGGCGGCTGCGGTGCCACCCTCACGAGCGATCGATGATCGGGAGCTGGTCGTGAGGTGTTAATCGCTTCTCGTTATGCCGGGCTCACACTGTGTGATTTTTGGCCCATTTTGAGCCGATTTTTGAGTCGTGCGACCGTTTTGGCCATCGGCCCGAGTTAGTCCTTCATCGTGAGTCGTGCATCCTGTAGTGTACGTGGGGTAACGAGAAGCGATTAACACCTCACGACCAGCTCCCGATCATCAATCGCTTGGTCGGGAGGATTTCAAACCTGTTTGAAATCCTCGCGACCGTCGTGAGGGTGTCACCGGAGCTTCTCACACTGCGCACGCGCAAACACAAATGTCAGCGAAAAAGACGGCGCAGCACGGCAGTGCAGCGTGTGATCTGGACACAAGCGATGGAGGCACAACTTGTAGAACTTTGGAAAGCTCACCTGAGCCTTTTCGATGTGGCCTCACAAAATTATCACGACCACAACAACCGTGAAAATAGTTGGATCTACACTGCTGCTCAATCACAGCTGCCTGATCAATGTTTTTCATAAAGTTGATGGTGGTGGTGTGCGTGTCTGTGTGAGTGAAAGACAGAGAGGGAGAGCGAGCGACAGATTTTCTGTTATAACCTTCATTTTATGAACGCACAGTTTGAGCACTCAGGTTGCATCAGAGCATCAGGCTGTATAGTGTGAGACCCTGCATCATGACCTATGAACTTCTAACCCCTGCGAGTCAGTCGTACAGTTTGAGCAGGAGCTGAATCGCGCGACTGAAAAAATCGCACAGTGTGAGCCCGGCATAACCCCACGTATAGTACACGATGCACGATGAAGGCCACAATCTGGCCGATCACCAAATCGGTCGCATGACTCAAAGATCGGCTCAAAATGTGTAATGCAGTGTAAGCCCAGCGTTAGACCAGCAATGTTTGTTCCCCTCAGAGAAAGAAAAAAAAGGCTGCAAAAGTACAGGGAGGAATGGGAAAAGGAAAACACCTGGCTGGAAAAGTGCACGATAACACCTTTATAGCGCACTGCACTGTATGCCGGCGCACTTTTTCCATAGGCATGCTTCTAATGGTGGGCACATGAAGAACATGAGGGGCGTGAAAGCTCGGGGAACCCTTAACCAATTTTTTTGTCCACCAGGCCACGGCAAAAGCAGATATGGTATGTAAACACTGGGGTTTTTTTTTTAAAACCCTCTGGTTAAGGTTAATATGGGCATGTGCAGTGAATATCAGCGCTATGTGGCCAGAAGTGTGATAATATAATTTATTTTGTGTAAACAACTGCAAGGATAGATGATTACAACAAATAGATGACTAATACATAAAAATAATACATAGATGAATAATGATGATGAGTTATGATGCGTAATCATGGGAACAAGTGGGTTTACAAACGGGAGCAGCTGATTAGCATTAGAAAAGCTGAAATAATACCTCAACTGAAGCCAATTGTACTAAAAGCACTATATGTGCACTGTTACAAGAATGTTTTTCGTTCTGTTTTCTATTAATTTATATAATTTTAACTTAAGCAGGACAGATTCTTTTAAAGAAAGACTTACTTATATTCTCAAAAGTTAAGCATGACAGGCTTCTGTTTAAGAAAGAGACCTGTTTTATTGTGTTAATGTTGTCATTTTGAGCTAAAAATAAATGGCTAAATGAACATTTGTTTCCCATATGGTCATATCACAAAGAATATGCATCTACTTAAATCAAATTCAAGTCAAATGGTTGAAAAAGTAATTTCACACACAAAATAAAAGAGCTACAAAATTCACCACACTGGGAAGGGTGAAGACAATTGGGTCGCCCGGCCCTGGCCACGAGGTGTCCCTTATTTATTTTTCAGGGAGTTGGCAACCCTAAACTTCAGTAACCCTACAAACGTCACTGCTGTTTAGTTTTCTGGCTTCATTTATGTTGGAAGTGACAGCAAAGCTTTGCGTTTTAATTTTTTCAGAAATCTCAGTCAGAACATGTTATATCATGTTTCGGTAGAAACTAGCGAGCTAACTTCCTGCTAACTTCTAACTCTGTTAAATTTAATAAATTCTGTTTTCATGGATGCCTGGATGTTAAACATAATTGTTAAACCTGGTAAAGCAGCAACGCTGATCATTTTATTAAAGATGAAAGAATTTAGACAGTTTTTAACTCTCAGTGATGCCGCAGTGTTCGTTTGACTTTGGGACCTGAAGCGGACGGAGTTTTGGACCCAGATTACTCTGCGAGGCTCCTGACTACTGCAGCCGTAATACTGCCATAATCCATCAAGCGGTGCGGCTTCGTACCTTACCAAAGTCATACTGAAACATTTTTTGACAGATTTTTGAGCACTGTGTAACACAGAAAATCGGTTCGAGGTCAGTAAGCACAACCACAATTTATACATAAGGCTCACCGGATTATAAGGCGCACTGTTGATTTTTGAGAAAATTAAAGGATTTTAAGTGCGCCTTATAGTGGAGAAAATACAGTATTTATATATCTTTTAGCTTCATAGTGGGCTTGTTTGTGAAAAAGGCTGTTTAAAGGTCTGTTATGTTTTTTCTTTTGGCACGATAAGTAAAAATATATTTACTACCAATATATACTGAATTTTTCAACTTCAAGTCTTCAAGTCTGTTCAAAAGATCAAAATACCACATATGTGTGGAACAATCTTAGAAATTAAGTTTCCAATCATTCAAAATCTGAGTGTACATCACAGATCTGTAGCAATGGCACCATTGACCTAAATTTTACTAACTTAAACAAGAATTTATACAGACCAACTATGTAGGCCACAGTAAGTCCAGTGTTTTGAACTTTCACTCAAAAATTTTACATTTTTTGGAGAAAAAACTTTTTATTTCAGAAAACATATAGATGAGAATGTTTTTTTAGGCTGGTACAGGTGAACTAGGCAAACCATTATCTGTACTCAATCTAATATAATCTACTAAAAGGAAACCACCCTTTTATGACAATATAAAATATTTACTGTGAGCCTGCAGATGTTGTCTGAGCAACATTTCTATGGAAAAGCCCGTTCAGTTTTGTGTCATGCATGGGGGGAAGAAGGCACCAAATCTAAACATCTAATGCACTATACCCAAAAAAGCAGTTGGTATCACCTACATTTAAGAAGACACTCAGTTAAAGTTTCAGGAAGTCATATTCATATTTTAAGCTTGTCAGCTTTGTAGACTTTATCATTGTAAACCAGCAGAAGCAAGGTACTTAGTAAATGCAGTGTTAATGTAAGCACTGTAGCAGTGTAGTCAGATACCTGTATGTTTAATTAACATTTAGTTTTCAGCTTGTAGTTGCAGGTTGTCAACATTAATTAGACTGCCCTTTCGAGCTGTGGCCTTAGCAGCCAATATAAGCGGATTATTATATTTAAGCTCAATTGAATCATTTTGAGTTGTAGGTGAGTGCAGTTCTTATTAAATGTTATTTTATTCCATAGGGGATTTTTTTTACCAAGCTCTTTATCAGGAACACCATGCTAATACCATGTGGGGCCTGTATTTACGGTCATATCATTCTTGGTTTCCAAAACCTTTTGAGGTTCTTCTTTGTATTCCTGTTCTACCACATCGCAAATATGTTCTGCTGGGTTCATGTGAGTTACTCGGGGGTAAACAAACAGTCATATTGTGCTGGATGAAGACATTAAGACTAAATATCAAACTGTGCACACACAGGTAAACATGGGTATCAAGAAGCATTTAAACCATTTAAATGGATTTGTTTGGTACTTATTCCAAATAAAACTTTTAAATGACTGTTTGGTGGTTTCCTGCAAAGAAGGATGTCTCTGGAAACTCCTTACACACGTGATTATTGAAAAGTAACAATATCTAATAGACAAACAACAGGTAAGTTAGTTAATGTGAAGTGGAAAATAGTGGCCTTGGCCCATTTTTTTTTTTTTTTCAGTTGGACAGGGTTTTGTGTTGGTGCCATTACATTTAAAATGAGTCAGTTTAAACATTTGATATTTTTTCTTTGTTCTATTGTGAATAAAATATTGGTGTATAAGATTTGCAAATCATTGCTTTCTGTTTTTATTTGCAATTTACACGCAGTCTAACATTTGTGGAATTGGGTCTATAGGTGTGCTTGGAGACAGCCACAGATCTAAATAGTAAACTTGTCTCACTGAGAAATTAACCAAAATGCCCTGTACAAATAATTTATTGATGCTGTAATACTCCAAAATACCAATATTAGGTAGCGTACAGATACTCTGTTTCATGTGTCTGTTATATGTACATGTTACAGTATCAATTTTTATTAAACGTTTTACATAAATACGTGTCCATTACAGCTCAGAGATTAACAGAATGAATGAGTTCAGTAATGAATATGAATGCAGACAAAATAGAAAAATATGTATATTTGTCTGTGAGTGTGAAAGAAAAATAAAACAATAATTTTCTTTATCATCTTTATCATCTTTTTTATTTTACTCATGATAGGAAAAGAAGTTAGATATAATTGCACGCTATCAGCAGTAATATAATGAGGATTACTACCTCTATTTTGCTCTCTCTCTACTTATATACAGGAAATATTATGATGATATGCCACATCATTTATCTCCTCTGTCGTACTAATATATATAGTATAGTAGTCTTAATGACCTTGTAGTACCATATCACTCCATTAGAGCACTTCGCTCTCACACCGCAGGCGTACTTGTTGTTCCTAGAGTATTTAAAAGTAGAATGGGAGGGAGAGCCTTCAGTTTTCAATTCAATTCAATTCAATTCAATTTTATTTATATAGTGCCAAATCACAACAGAAGTCGCCTCAAGGCGCTTTATATTGTACAGTAGATAGCACAATAATACATACAGAGAAAAACCCAACAATCATATGACCCCCTATGAGCAAGCACTTTGGCGACAGTGGGAAGGAAAAACTCCCTTTTAACAGGAAGAAACCTCCGGCAGAACCAGGCTCAGGGAGGGGCGGGGCCATCTGCTGCGACCGGTTCGGGTGAGAGAAGGAAAACAGGATAAAGACATGCTGTGGAAGAGAGACAGAGATTAATAACAGATATGATTCGATGCAGAGAGGTCTATTAACACATAGTGAGTGAGAAAGGTGACTGGAAAGGAAAAACTCAATGCATCATGGGAATCCCCAGCAGCCTACGTCTATTGCAGCATAAATAAGGGAGGATTCAGGGTCACCTGGTCCAGCCCTAACTATATGCTTTAGCAAAAAGGAAAGTTTTAAGCCTCAACTTGAAAGTAGAGATAGTGTCTGTCTCCCGAATCCAAACTGGAAGCTGGTTCCACAGAAGAGGGGCCTCAAAACTGAAGGCTCTCCCTCCCATTCTACTTTTAAATACTCTAGGAACAACAAGTAAGCCTGCAAAGCGAGAGCAAAGTGCTCTAATAGGGTGATATGGTACTACAAGGTCATTAAGATAAGATGGGGCCTGATTATTTAAGACCTTGTATGTGAGGAGCAGGATTTTGAATTCAATTCTGGATTTAACAGGAAGCCAATGAAGGGAAGCCAAAACAGGAGAATCTGCTCTCTCTTTCTAGTCCCTGTCAGTACTCTTGCTGCAGCATTTTGGATTAGCTGAAGACTTTTCAGCGAGTTTTTAGGACATCCTGATAATAATGAATTACAGTAGTCTAGCCTGGAAGTAATAAATGCATGAACTAGTTTTTCAGCGTCACTCTGAGACAGGATATTTCTAATTTTAGAGATGTTGCACAAATGGAAGAAAGCAGTCTTACATATTTGTTTAATATGTGCGTTGAAGGACATGTCCTGGTCAAAAATGACTCCAAGGTTCCTCACAGCATTACTGGAGGCCAAGGTAATGCCATCCAGAGTAAGAATCTGGTTAGATACCATATTTCTAAGATTTTCAGGGCCGAGTACAATAACCTCAGTTTTATCTGAATTAAGAAGCAGAAAGTTAGCGGCCATCCAGGGCTTTATGTCTTTAAGACATTCCTGCAGTTTAAGTAATTGGTGTGTGTTACCTGGCTTCATGGACAGATAGAGCTGCGTGTCATCAGCATAGCAGTGAAAATTTATGCTATGTCTTCTAATGATGCTGCCTAAGGGAAGCCTGTGGAACTCCATAATTGACCTTAGTGTGTGAAGAGGACTCTCCATTTACTTGAACAAATTGGAGTCTATTAGATAGATATGATACAAACCACTGCAGCACAGGTACCTCTAATACCTACAGCATGTTCTAATCGCTCTAATAGGATATTATGGTCAACAGTATCGAACGCTGCACTGAGGTCTAGCAGGACAAGCACAGAGATGAGTCCACTGTCAGAGGCCATAAGAAGATCATTTGTAACCTTCACTAAAGCTGTTTCTGTGCTGTGATGAGCTCTGAAACCTGACTGAAACTCTTCAAATAAGCCATTCCTCTGCAGATGATCTGTTAGCTGTTTGACAACTACTCTTTCAAGGATGTTTGATATGAAAGGAAGGTTGGAGATTGGCCTATAATTAGCTAAGACAGCTGGGTCTAGAGATGGCTTTTTAAGTAAAGGTTTAACTACAGCCAGCTTGAAGGCCTGTGGTACATAGCCGATTATTAGAGATAGGTTGATCATATTTAAGATTGAAGAATTAATTAATGGCAGGACTTCTTTGAGCAGTTTTGTAGGAATGGGGTCTAAAAGACACGTTGATGGTTTGGAGGAAGTAATTATTGAAGTTAACTCAGAAAGATCAATTGGAGAAAAAGAGTCTAACTTAACATCGATGGTACTAAAAGTAGCTGTAGATGATATTACATCTGTGGGATGATTATTGGTAATTTTTTCTCTAATGATTAAAATTTTATTTGTGAAGAAGTTCATGAAGTCATTACTAGTTAACGTTAAAGGGATTGTTGGCTCAGTAGAGCTCTGACTTTTTGTCAGCCTGGCTACAGTGCTGAAGAGAAACCTGGGGTTGTTCTTATTTTCTTCAATCAGTGACGAATAGTAAGATGTTCTGGCTTTGCGGAGGGCTTTCTTATAAAGCAGCAAACTATTTCTCCAGGCTAAATGATGATCCTCTAAATTTGTGACATGCCATTTCCTCTCCAGCTTACGAGTTATCTGCTTTAGGCTACATGTTTGAGAATTATACCACGGAGTCAGGTACTTTGGATTTGAGGCCTTAGTTTTCACAGGAGCTACAGTATCCAGAGTCGTACGTAGTGAGGAGGTAAAATTATTAACAAGATAATCGACCTCTGTTGGAGTAGCGTTCAGATAGCTGCTCTGCTCTATGTTGGTACAGGGCATTGAAGATGATAACAGTGGGTGGATTATATTCTTAAACTTAGTTACAGCACTTTCAGAAAGACATCTACTGTGATAAAGTCTACTCTCCACTGCTGTGTAATCAATTATTGTAAATGTGAATGTTATCAGGAAATGATCAGACAGCAGAGGGTTTTCAGGAAACACTGTTAAATGTTCAGTTTCTATGCCATATGTTAAAACAAGATCTAGAGTGTGATTAAAGTGGTGGGTGGGTTCTTTTACATTTTGAGAGAAGCCAATTGAGTCTAATAACAGATTAAATGCGATGTTGAGGCTGTCATTTTTAGCATCTACATGGATGTTAAAATCACCCACAATAATTATTTTATCTGAGCTGAGCACTAAATCAGATAAAAAGTCTGAGAAATCAGAGAGAAACTCTGTGTAAGGCCCAGGTGGACGATAGATGATAACAAGTAAGACTGGTTTCTGAGTTTTACAGCTGGGTTGGACGAGGTTAAGCATCAGGCTTTCAAATGAATTAAAAGTCTGTCTTGGTCTTTCGTTAATTAATAGGCTGGTGTGAAAAATTGCTGCCACACCGCCCCCTCGGCCTGTGCTTCGAGGTTTCTGGTAGTTTGAATGACTCGGGGGTGTTGATTCATTTAAACTAACATAATCATCCGGCTGCAACCAGGTTTCTGTAAGGCAGAGTAAATCGATTTGTTGATCAATTATTAAGTCATGTACTAACAGAGACTTGGAGGAGAGAGACCTAATATTTAATAATCCACATTTCACTGTTTTACTCTTTGGTTCAGATGTGGATACTGTATTGTTCTTTCTTTTTGATTTTTTATGTTTAAGTTGTTTATTGCTGGTTTTTAGTTTGTTTTTTGTCTGTTTGGGAGCTGACACAGTCTCAATGGAGATGGGTTTTTGGGGGGGTAGCAGGAGGAGAGAAGCTGCAGAGAGGCGTGTAAGACTGCAACTCTGCTTCCTGGTCCCAACTCTGGATAGTCATATTTTGGGGGGTTTAATAAATTGGTCCATATTTCTAGAAATGAGAGCTGCTCCATCCAAAGTGGGATGGATGCCGTCTCTCCTAACAAGACCAGGTTTCCTCCAGAAGGTTTGCCAATTATCTATGAAGCCCACATCGTTTCTGGGACACCACTCAGACAGCCAGCAATTTAAGGAGAACATGCGGCTAAACATGTCACTCCTGGTCTGATTGGGGAGGGGACCAGAGAAAACTACAGGCTTTCAGGCCCCTCTTCTATGGAACCAGTTTCCAGTTTGGATTCGTGAGACAGACACTATCTCTAATTTTAAGTTTAGGCTTAAAACTTTCCTGTTTGCTAAAGCATATAGTTAGCGCTGGATCGGGTGACGCTGAATCCTCCCTTAGTTATGCTGCAATAGGTGTAGTGCTGCTGGGGGATTCCCATGATGCATTGAGTATTTCTTCTTCAGTCACCTTTCTCACTCACTATGTGTTAATAGACCTCTCTGCACTGAATCATACTTGTTATTAATCTCTGTCTCTCTTCCACAGCATGTCTTTTATCCTGTCTTCCTTCTCTCACCCCAACCGGTCGCAGCAGATGGCCCCGCCCCTCCCTGAGCCTGGTTCTGCCGGAGGTTTCTTCCTGTTAAAAGGGAGTTTTTCCTTCCCACTGTCGCCAAAGTGCTTGCTCATAGGGGGTCATTTGATTGTTGGGTTTTTCTCTGTATGTATTATTGTAGGGTCTACCTTATAATATAAAGCACCTTAAGGCAACTGTTATTGTGATTTGGTGCTATGTAAATAAAATTGAATTGAATTGAATAGTACTAAAGTCACTGTGTTTTGCATCCATTTTCTTCTCCTTATCAAATTCGGGGTCACTGGGAGGTCGGGCCTATCACAGCAGTCACAGGGCAAGAGGCAGGGTACACCCTGGACAGGTCAGTGATCTGTCGCAGGGTTAAGAGCTGTCTCTACGAAACAACTGTTGTATTTACACTGTACACTGTGTGGAAGATAATTTAGACTTAATCTCTGGAGAGAGTACCCGTGTATGTGTGCGTATGTGTGCACGTGGTGTTCTTAGTGCCCCTCAGTAGGAGTAGCGTTATTTAGCGGAAGGAGTGCTGAAGTTGCATGTCCTCAGCCTGTGCTGCCATCAGCAGTGGCACGGACGTTTTTGTGTGCAACCTTATGCCTGTGTGTGTGTGTGTGTGTGTGTGTGTGTGTGTGTGTGTGTGCGTGTGGTAGACAGGCTGCGAGACAAGGTAATTACCACAAGACCCTTCATCTGGCTTCCACTCACCCCTCAAGTTCAACAGAGCAACAAAGAGGAGCTCTGTCAGCTGAACTTGCAGTGGAGATGTGTGAGTAGGCACCAGTGTGTGCACAAAAGCCTAAAAAAATGAAGCCCATAGCCTTTTTTTACATGAAGAGAAACAGGAAGGCATCTGTGCATAGGCACAAGTTCAATAAAAAAAAAAAGAAAAGAAAAAAACAATCCCACTAGTATATTTGTCTGCATTTATCTGCCTTGTGTGTGTGTGTGTGTGTGTGTTCTCCCCTGGCATCACTATAGCCTGGAGTGATACCTAGACAGGTGCGGTTGTCTGCACCCTGCTGTATAATGGGATGTGTTCAGTCTGTTCCATGCTGTACCTGTCTGCTAGGTCTGAGATGGTGTTCCCGATAATTCCTCAACCCCCCTGATAGAGGCTGTGACTCTGCAGCTGGGTGAAACACAGTGAAAGACAGCAGTGGACAGCAGCATTGCATTCATGTTCTTATCTATGTCCACATTAGCGTTTCCCACATGTTTGAATAGGTAAGTTAGTTAATATGAAGAACAAATGTGGTTGTTCTGACGCTTAGACATTAATTAGCTGAAATTAAACATGGCAGCTTTTCTACCAAAAACTGGAGTCTTTTTGTCTGTGTGATGATTTGTGTCAATAGTATTTGATGCCCATAAACTCTCTCTGGTAAACAAATGGGCTTTTAATGTTAGAGCCACACCACTGAGGCAAACACACATGTTTTAGTGTGGTAATGTGTCTATATTCAACATTTAGTGTGGTTGGTTTAATTAAACATTCTTAATTATTTATTGATTGAAACCATTTCATTTTTTTTATTTGATGTATATGTATTCCAATAAACCATGGGTGCCTGGCTGGATTGACCAGTATAAAGAGCATATTGTGGGCATGTTGGGTAGTAGAGTAGCCTAGTGATGTGGAGTAAACCACTAGGTGGCTCATTAATAACACAAAACTGTGTTTCCTAAAGAATTAGATTATGCTTGTGGGGGTACTGGGGGTGCACACAATCACACCCACACCCACCATTTCTCCCTCCGCTACACACTCTGCAGATCTGCTGCAAGCTCTCAGAAAACAAAGAGTTACAGTCAAGAACAAATTACAGTCAAGGTGGAGTTGGAGTCTATCCAGTTGGGAGACAAGAGGCTTTCAAAAGAGGTTGAGTGATGTTGCGGACTGTCACAATAATGACATTGAGCCTGCCAGTTGGAAAGTAGAAGACTAGAAGGCTACCAGTGTTTAAACTATAAATTGGAGCAAGGGAGTTGTTCCATAGAATGAATTCTCCCTGGTGAATAAATAAATAAAAATTGATTAGCACTGGTCTGCTTGAGGTTATATAAAGATTCACTCAGTGAAGCAGTAGGCAGCCACCAACACAGCACCTGGGGAGCAGTGTGTAGAGACGATACCTTGCTCAGGGGTACCTCAGGGTAGAAGTTCAGTGGATTAGAACCCCAGACCTTCCAGTCATGGGGCGAACACTCTACGTACTGAGCTATCTCTACGGATGAGATCCAAAAAAGAGTCATCAGGTACTCAAAATAAACCTTAGACTCAAATGTTGGAACAGGCTTTTTCCCACAGCACGGTATGTAATAAATACTCACAAAGAAAATGGTGGTCGTTACAGCTTATATCTAAAAAAAATATAGTTTCAAAACACTCGACTCCAGGTACACGACACCCAGCTGGAAATACTTCACACAAGTCAAGCTGCCCGAGATTCACAGAATTTACAGAAAATGCCCTATTTTGTGATATATGTCGTTATTGGGATGAGAAATGTTTTATATTGGGATATGAGATTTTGGTCATATCACACAGCCCCAATATCTTGGCTGCTGTGCTGTGCAGGCTTTTTGCTGATGGAAAGGTTAGCCATGTGGCTAACCTTTCCAATAACATACCTCAAAAAGATGGGGAAAACTAGTGCATTGTAGAAAAGCAGCCATTATCATCCAGCATTAGAGAATTTAAGTGTTACAACACTATGGCCATTGATGGCCATCTGTAGCTTTTGGTAATAAGGCAGTCAGCACTAACTTGACTTTGCGTCCAGCGACCAAACTGTTTGGTAACCTGCTCCCTTTCTGGCTGCGTTACCACAGAATGGATGTGCAATCAGAGCAGCAGTCATTTGGCCAAATGGTTAAAGTAAAGTAAGAGGGAAAAGATTGTCAAGTGACCACCAAAAATAGGCTACAGCAGTATGAGTGGCCTCATCAAGGTCATGATTAACTGAACGTTTGCAGCAGCTCTGCAGGAACAAGAAACTACATGCATTCATACAAAGTCATATTGGCTTTGTTACCATATATTTTCTCTCCTTCCCTTTACACCATCAAGAAATACTTACTAAATTATGATCTTCAATTCAATTGAAAGGAAAAGACATTTTTCCCTGCTCTGCAAAGCACTTAAAAACTCATCTAGAAAAATGTCTGAGTCCACAGACCTTCCTGTCATTAGTTTCACTTTAGTGAAAATCTGGTCAATATCGAAAATACTCATAGATATGCTCATAGAAAAACAAAAAAAGCGCTACATGATGCTTTCACTTCATTTTGGCTCATATAATGCTTACCTCTAATCACCATTCATTATAGAAGAGATGTGTGTAGAGAAGATTGTGAACTTAAAAGCAAAGTAATTTCATCAGCTAAGTGCTAAATTACCCATTTGTGTGCACAATGGAATATTATTTAAATTAATATGTGCACTGCCCATTGTGAGCTCAAGTGGCACTTTTTTAAATTGATAGGTGCTCATTTTTGGAGTGAATGCTTCATCTGAGTAATGTCATTCATATGCCGAATCTTTGATCTTTTTGCACGCAAAGCTGCCATGTGGACAGAGGAGCATGGTAGAACAAATGTATTCAATGGTACAATGGTAATTTCAGTGGTGATTTCATTTATAAATGCAATACTGTGCACAAGTCTTAGTTCCCCCAATTTCTTTTGCTTAAAAAATGGCAAATTGATTTATCGATTTATTGAAATGTGCAAAAATATGATATATGAGACAAAAACAGAGTCTAATGAGCTTGAAAATAAATATTTGATATGACCACATTTATTTTTCTTTATTTTAACTTAAGGCTGAATGCTAGCTTTCTTTCCTTAAGTAGTCTTCAGAATAATTCTACTGGCTTCCTGAAAGAAAGAAGATGCTCTTCTTTGGGTGTTGGCTGCCTTTTATTCCATTTTCTGTGTCCCATCATTAAGAACGGCTTCTTGACAGCCATCCTTCCATTGAGACCATTTCTGATGAGGCTTCAGCAAACAGTGAATGAATCAACAGAAGGGCCAAATCCATGTCTCAGGTGCTGTGTCAGGAAGTTGCTGGAAGTATTCCTATTACTCTTGCTTGCTTTCTAATATTGTTCTTCTAGTGTAGATAGTTTTTTCTTGATCTGCTTCTCCTTTGGATTTCCACTTCTCCGGGTTCCTCAGGTATTTTTTAGGGCACACTGCACAGCATGTTGACAAATGCCAGTTTTTGGCTAATTCTTTGGGAATCTTGTTGGTGCAAAAATACTGATTTATGTCTGTTAAGCTGTGTTATCTTAGAATTTTACACAGCAGTATGGATTTCGTGCTTTTAATAGAAGTTTTCATTCCAAGATACTGTACTTACACAATATTATATAATATTGTCAATATAATATTAAGTCTGATTAATTGTCTGACTGATGGACTGAGGGAAAATAAAATTATAGCCAGTCACTCCAAGAGACCCTGCAGAACTGGATCAACAGCAGAGAATTTACAAGCTCATCAGAGACTCACCGCTGCTGCTTCTGCTTGTAGACACTCACAGGTTTAAGGTCAGTGTTTGAATTAAAGAATGAGGGAGATTGCATAGAAAGAAGAGAAGAGGTGTTTAAACGACAGCCAAAGAGATGGCTATGTGAGGATGATGATACCAGGTGTGTCTTTACGTCCACCGCTTGTTGCAGTAGTATCGATTCCTTCTTTCACAGAGGTTTCTCTTCATGTGTTGGATTGATGATTTACATTGACCTTACCAAGGCATTGAGGAAGTTGTCTTATTTATTGTATTTTTTTTTTTTACCAACTAATACTTTCTTATGTTGCTCTAGGTGATAAAGTATACACTTTATTGCTCATGGAACATGGTGTCAGTGGTGTGATGTGTAGTCAACAGCTCTGCGGCACTTTCACATCAATAAACAAAAGATTCAAATATAACTTGCCCCTGAATCTGGCACTTCCACTTCACTGCAGATGCCAGGTGCCTGAAGGTGGAAAATTGTGCTTGCACTGTGAGTATAGAGATGTGAGGCAGGCCACTGCTGAAGTGCAGAGAGTATGTGCACCCGGATAAAGGCCTTGCCACTGGGCTCTCTAGTGACTACAGCTGAAATATTACATCAATACTATAAAAGTCTGTCATCTTCAGGAGATCTCTGAAGGTTATTCCCATCTTACTCTCCAATGTCAGTCCTAAACCAGTTTCACCTTTGCTCTCCTGCAGCATGGTGATACATGGTGAAAAAGTATTTGCCCCCTTTCTGATGTCACGCTTACATGTTTGAGATCATCAGCCCACGAGCAGCATGGCCCAGTGGTTTGGTCTTATAGCAAGAGGGCCCTAGATTCACAGTCATCATCTCTCTGGATCTTTCTCCCTCCATAAATTAAATCATCATTTAAAAGCTGAATTTTAAAAGCTAATTTTAAAATTCCTTTGTAGTGAAACATGTAAGTATGAAAAATATGCAAAAACCCCCCAAAACAAAAACACTAAAGAATCAGGAAGGGGCAAATACTTTTTCGCAGCACTGTGTCTAGCCTTGTCCTTGCTAGTCAAGCATTTGTCCTCACCAGCTGGTGTCGTAATGTTTAATTTTTGTTGCTGAGTAAGCCTCAGTGGTATTACCATAATTCCAACGTCCTCCCTCCGCATCGTCCCAGATCTTCAATATTGTATAACCGCAATGTCACCCAGTCGGACAGTAAAATGTATTACCTGCATGAATCAAGTTGTCATTTACAATTTATGAGAGAACTTAGCATTCAGAGCACAGGTCTGGCTGGTGTGGGGAGCACAGTGAATCTATTTGGAGTAAAGGCCTCCTCCAATGCCCAGCACTGCAAAATAATAAATAAAAAAACCCCAACTCACCTTGTGTTCTGTATTATTGTAGCTATTTTTTCTCAACACTGTCATGATGAAGATGCAGCTGTGTTTTGGAACCAAACCATGTTTTTTCTCGCCTTGTCATCCAGCAGAAACGTCGCTTTAGCAAATAAGTCCCCCAGATGGGTGGGAGTCGGAGTTCACCGCGCACCACAAAAGTATTATCTGCTACATTTCAGGCAGTTCGGGAAACTAACCTAAAGAAGTGTGAGTGATCATTAGAACGTCCTCTGAGGCAGACATTAATTCTCCAGGTGACTTAAAACAAATGCTGAGAATTTTCTGCAAGCACTGCTTGGCTATAAACTGATATGCCCCAGCACAGTTTGGGCTCAAGTCAGCACTGAAGTGGAGCATCAGGCTTCTGAACAGCAGCCAAATCTGTTGGCCACTATTGATATCCCATTTCCTCTGCCACTCCTAAGCTACTTTGCATTCAGAGGCTTTCCGCTAAGCCCACAATGTCCAGCCTGTGGACTGTAATACCGACTATATGTCTGGTTGTGCTGCTCCTCAACAATCATTGACTCCTTTATTATCCAGGAAACAAAAGCGGAGCTGGTGCCACACTGGGAGTCTTCCAGCCCTGACATTTTAATTGCGCCTCTTTCATATTAGGTGGGATGCAAACCAATTTGGCCATTGCTGTTAAATTCTTCCCACATTAATTCCTCTTTTGAATGTTTGAAGCTGACATAATGGATTTTAGACTTGGCAGAAGATTGGAGGAAAAGAGGATCAAACATTAAACAGAAGATAGCTTTTCTTTTTTTTGTGACTGACAATTATAAACCTCCTGTTGAGCTTATCACATATTGAACAGCAGGAGCGTGAGATAAGGTGTTGAGTTATGTGCTGCGGACAGCCCATTTCAGCATCAGTGAGAGAAATGTGTGTGTGCATTTGAGATCTTTTAAATTGGCAGTTTAAAGCCATGATTATAACGTCTGCCCAAGTCCCTCAAATTTACTGCACAAACAGAACAGCACAGCCACTTGAGGATGGCTCCAAAAGTGAGTCAATCCCTATAGGCTCCCATGTTAAAATGCTGACTTTACAGCATTAGAAGCATGTTTACAGCTCCTGTAGTGAAATATATACAACGGAGGAATATTTTTATCTAATCTGTCTGGATCTTGGGGTTGAGGGGCATAGGTTTGTGTGTGAGCTGTTTGGTGTTTTTTGAAGCATTTTTAATGGAATTTTCTGAGACAAAATATGGCCTGATGTATGACACAGACCAAGAAATTCCTACTTCTGTTTTGGTGAGTGAAAGCACTAAGTAACTGATTAACTGATTAGCAGATATGCGTATCTGTTCGTTGCACCCCTAAACCCGCAGCTTGTCCAAACCCATTCAGTGACATCGCCATGAATACATTCATCTTTTATACACAGTCTGTGGTTTTAATATCCACTTCATACTTATTCACTCATCCATCTGGCTTGCTCCTTCTTGCTATGTCTTTTTCTATCATGACATGAACAGGAGACACATTCACACATTCAGCAGGAATAATATTAAATCATTAAATATTAAAAGCAGTACCACCATAATGCAAAAAACAGCCTGTATTGCTTAAACCAGCGTTGGTTTAAGCAATGCAGGGTGGCAAGTGTGTTTTCCACTTCATTGTTCATTTGCGTTGAGCGATATTTACAGGTCATGCCTCGCTTCCAAATGGTATTTCCACATTATTTCTTTACATCGTAGCATTACAAACGTTTTGACAGCATTGCTTAAATCAGCAGTCATGAAAGCAGCAAGTGGTAGAAGCTGCTTGCTGTTTTTCCCTCTGTCAGTCATTAAATCTGTAATATGGGAGCAGGCAGCAGGAGTGTAAGATGTCAGCCCAGCGCTGGGAAAATGATTTATTTACCTTCAGTTGTGTCTGCTCTCTGAGCTCATCTCTTACACATGCGTACCTCCAATGCAATGAAGACACACATTACAGTCTATTAAACCACTCGTGTGCTGCCTTTGTTTTTCTCTCTTCCTGCAAAGTCACCCCAATCCCCCCAACCCCCTTCTTTCCCGTAAGCAAGGTCACTCTACGCTGCACTAATGATTGCAATCAATTACCTGGTGCAACATTAAACGAGACTGAAACTCCCACATCTACATAGCCTTCAAGCTTTTTTGCGCCGGTGTATAGAGGTCACTTGATTAGAAAGACAACAGAGCTGATGACTCATGCCTTTCAAAAATTATTTTTAACCACCCTACACCCTGACAGAAACACCATATATTATTATATATCTGAATAAAAATCCCATTCTTATCTGGATCTTTATTCTTAATTCTTTAATAATTTGTTTGTCTTATGCTAGGATAAGCCATTTTAGTTCCCTTCATTTTCAAACTAACTTTCTGTTGATTGGCTTCCCGACAAACAGAAGATTGTAAACCCTATGATGCTCATATGGGGTCATCTGATTGTTGTTTTTTTCTGTATTATTGTAGGTTCTTTACCTTCCAATATAAAGCACCTTTAGGAAACTGTTGTTGTGAATTAAACTGAATTGAATTCTACTTTGATAATCCCTTCACAGTCAATACACTGAACAGTTAAAACAAAAAGCTACTCACATGATGCAGAGCCTCGAGGCTTGAAAACTCTGACTCAGCTGATAATTGTTCAGTTGGAGACGCAGCTCTTATCACCAGCAATGATCCTTCACATGAAATTTGGGTCAGTTTGCAAGAGTTATTGACGTTTGAAGTGCAAGTTAGTGAAATCTCAGAGTGCACATTGTGTATGGGCAGAATAAGAGTTTCAGTAGTCACGATAAAAGTTGTCTGAACATGCCAGGATTTTTTGATCACACGTCATATATGTTATAAAAGAAAACTGGACTTACACTAGTGGTGGCGCCAGTGTTCGGCAGCCTCGCCTCTGTCAGTGCGCCCCAGGGCAGCTGTGGCTACAATGTAGCTTGCCATCACCAGTGTGTGAATGTGTGGATGATGGAATGTAGTGTAAAGCGCTTTGGGGTCCTTAGGGACTAAGTAAAGCGCTGTACAAATACAGGTCATTTTTTTTTAACCATTTTTACACATTTTTGTGTACAACCCTAATTACCCCAACATTGGGATGCTGTGTAAAATGCAAATAAATGAAACTATACTAATCTTATTAAAAACCATATTTGATACATAGAAAAAAGAAATTTTTGTTCTGCTGTGAATAAAATAAAATGTTTAAACTGAGACATTTTACTATATAAAGGAAAATATTAGCTTATTTTAAATTGATGGCGTCAAAACATCTAAAAAATGTTCCAGATTGTCTCATTCTTGCCTGATTTGTCTCGTCAGACTGGTGAACCTCCAATTACTCACCACATACATGTTCAATCTTTTGTTCCCCCATGTTTTCCCAAATTTTTACTGAATATGAGCTTAAAGTTTCTATGAAATAGTAAAATGTTGCACTTTAAAGATTTTATATGTTTTCTGTGTTCTATGGTGGATAAAATAAAGGTTCATGACATTCATTGCTTTCTGTTTTTATTTACATTTACATTACATCACAATTTTTTTGAGAGTGGGCTTGTACAGCAAGTATATATGCTTACTTTTCACAATTGCAGATGAAAAAAACATGATGGCGTCCTCACAGCTAGAAGATCTAGGTAGGTGATCGAATTTATGTCATACTTACACGATGCAAATACCATGAACAGTTGCATAATGTAGCTTGTAGCTATAGAGGAGCCTCCAAAACTATCACAGTAATGACATAAAGGTCATCTTGGCTTTGGCTGCTGACATCAGATATTTTTATCTTAGATTCTGTATTGACACCTAGGGGGCTGGAACTTGACCTTTTTTTAGATTTAGTGCCTTTAAGTACTACGTGGGAGTTGTAGGATCCAGCTGTTTGAATCTTTACTGAAAGTTGGATTCATTAACTGGTTCTCGTTTTGAGCTGGGTTTACATATGAGTTTGTGATATAGTAGTATCAGTTTTTTGTGAGTTCTCCATGAAGAAAAGAGCTGCCAGTTGTCTCTGCAGAATTAATCATGTCAATGGTGTCACGTCAATCTTAGAAGAACCTTTGAGTTAAAGTTTAATCACTATCAATATTTCAAGTTTTTCCACTTAATAGTTCTGCATTAGAAGCTTCAGAGAGTGAGTAGAAATAGCTGGTGAAAAACGTAAAAATGGCCTAACCCTTTTATTCCACTGTGGAAGATATATATATATATACACACACACACACACACACACACACACATATATATATATATATATATATATAAAAAAAAACCACCCAGCACGCCCCTATGGGCGGTTTATCCTTCAAGCTCGGGTCCTCTACCAGAGGCCTGGGAACTTGAGGGTCCTGCACAGTATCTTAGCTGTTCCCAGGACTGCGCTCTTCTGGACAGAGATCTCCGATGTTGTTCCCGGGATCTGCTGGAGCCACTCGCCTAGCTTGGGAGTCACCGCACCTAGTGCTCCGATTACCACGGGGACCACCGTTACCTTCACCCTCCACATCCTCTCGAGCTCTTCTCTGAGCCCTTGGTATTTCTCCAGCTTCTCGTGTTCCTTCTTCCTGATATTGCTGTCATTCGGAACCGCTACATCGATCACTACAGCCGTCTTCTTCTGTTTGTCTACCACCACTTTGTCCGTCTGCATCTGGAAGTCCCACAGGATCTTAGCTCGGTCATTCTCCATCACCCTTGGGGGTGTCTCCCATTTTGACCTTGGGACTTCCAGGTTATACTCGGCACAGATGTTCCTGTACACTATGCCGGCCACTTGGTTATGGCGTTCCATGTATGCCTTGCCTGCTAGCATCTTGCACCCTGCTGTTATGTGCTGGATTGTCTCTGGGGCATCTTTACACAGCCTGCACCTGGGGTCTTGCCTGGTGTGATAGACCCCAGCCTCTATGGATCTTGTACTCAGAGCTTGTTCTTGTGCTGCCATGATTAGTGCCTCTGTGCTGTCTTTCAGTCCAGCTTTGTCCAGCCACTGGTAGGATTTCTGGATATCAGCCACCTCCTCTATCTGCCGGTGGTACATACCGTGCAGGGGCCTGTCCTTCCATGATGGTTCCTCGCCTTCCTCCTCTTTCTTGGGTTTCTGCTGCCTGAGGTATTCACTGAGCACGCTGTCAGTTGGGGCCATCTTCGTGATGTATTTGTGGATGTTTCTTGTCTCATCCTGGACTGTGGTGCTGACACTCACCAGTCCCCGGCCCCCTTCCTTCCGCTTAGCGTACAGCCTCAGGGTGCTGGACTTGGGGTGAAACCCTCCATGCATGGTCAGGAGCTTTCTTGTCTTTATGTCAGTGGCTTCTAGCTCCTCCTTTGGCCAGCCTATTACCCCAGCAGGGTACCTGATCACGGGCAGGGCGTAGGTGTTAATGGCCCGGATCTTGTTCTTACCGTTCAGCTGACTCCTCAGGACTTGCCTGACCCTCTGCAGGTACTTGGTGGTTGCAGCTTTCCTAGCGGCCTCTTCATGGTTCCCATTCGCTTGCGGGATTCCCAGGTACTTGTAACTGTCCTCTATGTCTGCAATGTTGCCTTCTGGTAGTTCAATCCCCTCAGTTCTGACTACCTTCCCTCTCTTTGTTACCATCCGACTACACTTCTCCAGTCCGAACGACATTCCAATGTCATTGCTGTATAGCCTGGTAGTGTGTATCAATGAATCGATGTCTCGTTCACTCTTGGCATACAGCTTGATGTCATCCATGTACAGGAGGTGGCTGACAACCGCTCCGTTCCGTAGTCGGTATCCGTAGCCAGTCTTGTTAATGATCTCACTGAGGGGGTTCAGGCCTATGCAGAACAGCAGTGGGGACAGAGCATCTCCTTGGTAGATCCCGCACTTGATGGTGACTTGTGCTATGGGCTTGGAGTTGGCCTCTAGTGTTGTACGCCACATCCCCATTGAATTCCTGATGAAGGCTCTTAGGGTCCTGTTGATCTTGTACAATTCTAGGCATTCCAGTATCCAGCTGTGGGGCATTGAGTCATAGGCCTTCTTGTAATCAATCCAGGCTGTGCACAGGTTGGTCAGTCTGGTCTTGCAGTCTCGGCTGACTGTTCTGTCTACCAGTAGCTGGTGTTTTGCACCTCTGGTATTCTTGCCAATCCCTTTCTGTGCCCCGCTCATGTATTGACCCATGTGCCTGTTCATCTTAGCCGATATGATGCCTGACAGGAGCTTCCATGTAGTACTGAGGCAGGTTATTGGTCGGTAGTTGGATGGGACCGGTCACTTTTTGGGGTGCTTGGGGATCAGGACCGTCCGACCTTCGGTTAGCCATTCCGGGTGTCTCTCGTTAACTAGCAGCTGGTTCATTTGTGCTGCCAGGCGCTCGTGGAGTGCAGTCAGCTTCTTCAGCCAGTAGGCGTGAACCATGTCGGGCCCTGGTGCTGTCCAACTCTTCATACTGGAGACCCTTTCTTGGATGTCTGCCACTGTGATGGTTACTGGACCCTGTTCAGGGAGGTCGGTATGGTTTGCCCTCAGATCCACTAGCCACTGAGCATTGCCGTTATGGGTTGCGTCTTTGTCCCATATGCTCTTCCAGTATTGCTCCGTCTCCAGCCTTGGTGGTGCTGTTCTGTTATCTTGGTAACCGGCTACGGGGGATCCAGGTTTCAAGCTTGGCCATGATCCTATCTTTCAGGTCAGTTCCTCTCGCACTCAACGATCCTTCTCCTATCACACTTGGGGCTATGTACCCAATCTCGGGTGGGGGTGATGATATCTCCCCCGTGACCTGGCGTCCTGACTCCTCCTTGCCGTAGCATTTATGTTGTACCTCGTCAATCTCTAGCTGTGAGAGCAGTCCCTTCTTTCGAATGTTGGAACACTGAGCTACTAGTTGTTTCGGCGTCATTGTGGATGTTGGGTATCGAAGAATCCATAGGTCCCTCATCCTATTCATGTAACCCCTTCCGCCAGGGTTACTTGCGTAGTAGCATTCCAACAACGCCCTATATATATGTATATATGTACATATATATATATATATATATATATATATATATATGTATGAATATTTCACATCTTCAGCCATTCACCTCATTGAGTGGCTGCATAGATGCAGATTAGGAAGGTGGACAGAAATCAGTTTTTGCCTTTTCAACCCATATAACAGTGTTTTCTTTTTATTTCAATAAACCCAACTTGAGTCACAAAGACTCCAATTTAATTTCATTCTTTTTCATGGTCACAAACCCCTAGTCTGTTTTTATTAAGACCAGTAGATTTGGTTTCACGGACTGTCACTGGGGCTGTGACCCAGTGTTTTGTGTTTTTGTAATTAAGATTAAAAACCTGTTTTACTTTGACGGTCTTGTGTGTTCTGTGAGTGTATCCAGTTTTACGTTCTCCCTTTCTCCTCTCGTTAGATTTGGTTCAGCTGTGACTCCTTTTGGTTACTCCTTTCTTCGTTACCATCTGGATATATAGTGTGTGTTTTCCTTTGTTCCCAGTCGGATTGTCTGTGTATCCTCCCCGGTGTATTTCCCCCGTGTCTCCAGGTTTTCAGGTTTCTTGTTTCAAGTTTTTAGGTTTCATGTAGTGTTTAGTCTTCCCAGTTTAGGTTTTGTTAGCTCTGTGTAGTCGTTCTTTGCTTTTGTTTATTGTTCAGTTCCACCATAATAAAGGCCCGCTTTCTGTTCAACATCCATCTTCGTCTTCGGTGTCTGCATTTGGGTCCTCATTCTCATCTCCACACGGTCTGCCAGCTCAGACCGTGACACAGACCAAACTTCACTGTGAATGTTACCTAGGAGTATGCTTTGCTAGGCTACATAGATAATAGTCTTCACTGCTTTGCTCATTTGTCACCCCTGATTTGCAGCAACTATGGAGGACCAGAGATAAAGAAAAAGCAGTTTCACCAACACTGAAATAGGAAAATGAATACAGCTGCTTAGTCAGCACAAGAATAAATTGACTGCCAAGTAGTCCAGGTTGATAACAAATGAGAAGAAGCAGTCCAGAAGAAAAATAAATAGCTGAGCCCATAAGTAAGTAAACCACCTCAGTTCATTTGTTTTTGCTTGTTTTGTAGCAGTGGAACCCATCAGTATCAGCCAATCACTAATGGCAGCTAAGTTCAAATAGATCTGTCCTACAGAAGTATTGCACTATTGTACTGCTAAGTTCTCCAATCACATTACTAATCTCTAATCAAAAAAGTTTTTTTTCATGTATAGGTCTGTTAAAGTTAAAGGTAATGCCTTATTTTTTTATATCAAAAATTTAAAATATAACTTAGACTCAGTCAAATTCAAAAAGAGACAAAACCTTCACCCTCCAGAATGTTGAGAAACAGAATTTTGGGTATTTCTGGTTGAAATATTAACTTATTGTAACAGATTTTACAGCACATCAGATTTGGTAAGATAATTTGTGCCAAGTTATTGTATTTTCTTTCACTAGCTGGGCCCACGTCCTCATTTTAGGATTGACAGCCTTTTAGTAGGTAAAGGTGAATGCTTGGACATGAATTGAGCTGTGGTTTGGGGAAGGCCTCGAAGGGGACTGGCGACGGCTCCCGGGCCGGGCAGATCCCCATGTACTAAATAGAAGTGAAGAAGTTAAAGAATTGAGAACAAGGAGGGAGGGAGGATGGGGCACGTAAACGAGAATGAACAGTTGCAGAACTGGGGGAACCTATATAGATGGCAACCGGAAGGAGCGTGTTTAGAGGCGGGGTCCTGCTCCTGAAATTCAGATATATAATCTCCAATTAAATTTATATATTGTGAATTAATTATATGTTGGATCACTGTTGTAAGGTACTTTACTGTCTTCACTGCCACACATAGCAGTGAACAAGGCAGCAGAGACTTGTGTGAGGGAGCTAAATTGACTTCACGGCGGGTGGGGGGTAATGTTTAAAACACTTTAGCAGTTAACGCTGGCATACATCAGACTGACTGCAAATCTCCCCACCTTTTCCCTTCCAGTTTCTCTTTCTCTCACTCTTTGTTTCTGTCTCTTTCTGGCCTGTCATCGTGCTGTCATGACAACCAGTTCAGATTAGCAGATCATTAGCACTAAGCCCTTTGATTTGTGCCAATAGTTATTGTTAATATTAGGTTCTGATCATTTTCCTCAGTCATTTTTTTATGAACTGAAATACCTATTTCCAGTGTCGCTGTTGTTTTTTGGGGGGTTTTCTTGTATAATACATGTCTTAATGCATGCTTGATTATCCAGCAAAGGTTGTTAATGAAACCTGCAGTCAGCTGAGTCTGAAGAAGTCACTTAAATGGGCAATGAAACATTTATCCCAGATAAAGAGATTCAACTTTCTGGGATACATTTATTGGTGTGTATTTATTAGTCAGTCATTAGGAACATTAGTACTTCAATGCATGAAAAGTTGTTGTGGAAGAAACAGTGCTGCTATAAGGGCCTATGAATCTTTAATTAACTGTAAAGTACCTGTTACCAGTTCTAGCTGTTGGCACCAAAGGCACATTGCCAAACGCATTCACACTTGTTTAGTATGAGGTTGAGATGAAAAAATATAATTTGCAAGCTTGATGGACATATCACATACCATCAAACAGTACAGTGTGAGCTGTTTGCCTGAACTAGCATGCAGTTTTCATTATATTACAGTACAGCTATAGTAGTGTAGTAAGTATTTAATTTCAGCAATTCTGAAATGCTCGACCCAATACAGAACAATTGTGTACGATACATCACAATACCTGTGTTACTAATGAAGATACACTGTTCCAAAAAATAGTAATGTCAAAGTATCTTACTGTATATTTTACAGTTTTGTACTGTTTTTCAAGAATATCATTAAATTTACACAAGTAGACTGTGATTTTACATGTCAAATGTAAAATAACATGACATCACTGTAAATATAGTAAAACACAATTTACTTGTTTTTTAAATATATTTTTTTGTACATATGCATATTTAGATTGTAAAAATACATTCAGAAATGTATCATAATTTCACAAATATTTGTCTGTTATTTGAGAGAATGATCTGTTAAATCCACATGTAATACTATGGAAAAATATATAAAATGATCGAAAATTAATGAGAATAATCAATAATTAAAGGAGTATTGAATTATAATTTTACGGAAAATTTCATGTCATCTAGGTCTGATTCAATAATTCAGAGGTAACAAGTGAAAATATAATTAATAGGAATAAAAACTAAAAAAAACATATAAAACATTGCACGGCCACGCTGTGCTAATTATATATTTTAAAAAAATAAATGTAGAGGTAGGAAATGCAATTAATATAAATCTCAAAGTATTCACAACATTCCTGAACAGAAATAGGCCTCTGCACCTGGGGTGAGGGTGTGGCCATGAAAACAATGTGACATGCCATTGGATGTTGGGACACATAATAACATGACGCTAAGCATCGGCCAATGAATGTGAACTAACAACCACAAGGTGGCGGGTATGGCTGCACTGTAGGAAAAAATCCTAATATAGAAGTATTCTACTGTGCATTTTACAGTTTTGTTCTGTTCTTCTAGAATATCATTAAAGTTACGTAAATAGACTGTGACACATTTCAAATGTCGATTAACGTTAAATCACTAATGTAATAAAACATAATTTTCATGTTTATTAAATGTATGTCTGTACATATGCATATTTAGATTGTTAAAATACATTCACAAATGTATCATGATTTCACAAATATCTGTCCGTTATTTGAAAGATTGAACTGTTGAATTCAAATGTGATGCTATGGAAAAGTATATAACATGATTCCTATAAGCTTCTGCTACATCACATAAGTATTATTAGCATTGCTATTTAGGGCGATCGTGGCTCAAGAGCTGGCAGTTCACCTTGTGATCAGAAGGTTGCCGGTTCGAGCCCCGGCTCGGACACTCTCGGTCGTTGTGTCCTTGGTCAAGACTCTTCACCTACCGCCTACTGGTGATGGCCAGAGGGGCCGATGGTGCGATATGGCAGCCTCGCCTCTGTCCCAGGGCATGCAATCCATTATTATTTAAACCAACTGTTAACTGTATATTTCTGTACATTTACGTATTATTATTCATATTGCCACATTCATTGACCTTGTTTATAGGTAATTTCATTGTTTAATCACGTTAAAATGTTCCTAATTTAATGTCTAAACGCACTTGGAAAAGGCAGAATCCCATGTAAAATTAGCACAACAAACTCTATTTTCATTACTGAAGATAACTGTATTTTCATGGGAAAGTTATTTTCTGTTATTTTACGGTAGTATTTTGGTGCCCCAGCTGCCGGAATATTACTGTTTTTTTGGGATTATTTTTTTTTTTTTCCTATTTATAGATAATTTCATTGTTTAATCACATTAACATGTTCCTAATTTAATGTTTGAAATCACTTGAAAAAGGCAAGATCCCATGTAAAATTAGCACAACAAACTGTATTGTCATTACTGGAAATAACCGTATTTTTATGAGGAAGTTATTTTTTGTTATTTTGCGGTAGTATTTTGGTGCCCCAGCTGCCGGAATATTACCGGTTTTTTTAAGATGTTTTTTTTAACAGTGTAAAATAAAGTATGAAATTGGGGGCTCGGTGTTAATGCACTCATGAATCAGTGTATGTATTGTATGTATTGCGGGACTCCATTTTCAGAGAGGCATCATTTGGCTGAGCAGCAATGGCGCCTGTGTTTGGCTTTGCCGCTGCTACAGCTCGTTGGAGGCGACAGTGTAGTTTTTCACTGTCATCAGTCGTCATTTGCAATATAATTTTTGCTCTTTTGTATTCTGACTTTGCTTCTGCTGCTTTAATTTATGATTGGGATACACTGTTAAACATCAAAGACTCAATGGAGAGCTACTGTGACAGCTGGGACAGCTACAGAAAAACTTTTCCTCCTCCTCCTCTGGTGTGTTCCTCACCTGAGTGCGTGCTACTGTGCACAACCCGCGGCATTTCCACCTTCAAGAGACGAAAAAGGGGAACGAGGGCCGGCATCCAGGTGAAACGGAGAAGGTACCGGAGGCTAGCTGCTTGGCTGTGGGGTGACTCTCGGTGCCTGCGACCAGTTCCTCTCCTGTCGTTTGCTGGGGATATTACGCCGCCGCCTGGGACCCGAGCCCCATGGCTCGAAAGCAGTTTGCTCACTCTGTGTCTGTCATCCATTTTCCGTTTTGCTGGTGACAGCTACGTCTGCTCATCGATCAAGGTTTTTCCCAACTCTGGAGTCGCCGCCCTGCCCGGCAGGTCCACAGGTGTGCACAGGTGTTTAATTCAAGTACCGCTGCAGTCAGCTGTAGATTTCGTAGATAAACCATCATCAATTCGGTTTGCCCTGCTTAACGTTCGCTCTATAACGAACAAATCATTTATTCTAAATGATCTTTTTATTAAAGAGTCTCTAGATTTTATGTGTCTGACTGAGACGTGGCAGCAAAATAAGGATTATGTCCACTTGAATGAAATCTGCCCATCTGGCTGTTCTGTCATCGGAACTCCGCGTCTGTCAGGACGTGGTGGAGGACTCGCTGTTGTTTACCAGGACAGACTCATATGCAAACTGATGACCTCGGACTTCTTTTCTTCATTTGAGTCACAGATGATTGATAGGTTTGTAGCTTAAACCTATTCGCTGGAACGTTAAAGGCAATGTGGTTACACAGCAAGCAAGACACGAAGTAGGCAAAGTCCTTTGGGTTACTCATGCATGAGGGAGGCCTGCCTGGAGCCAAGTGTCGTTCCACCTACTTGACCTCTGTCAGACTCTCAGCCAGGTTCCCCATAGCACTCCTTTTATTGTGGTTACTTGAATATGCATAAGGTCATTAACATATAACGGTACACATGTGAACAAGGAATACCCTGCCTGTGGTTTTGTAAGTGCGTGTGTGTGTGTGTGTGTGTGTGTGTGTGTGTGTGTGTGTGTGTGTGTGTGTGCTGCTGACCAAAAGGGTCATAAAGCAGGAACAACATCCTAGGTCATAAAGAGGGTAACCTCCCCACACCCAATCTATGGTTCACCCTAGATAACACAGTGAAGCCATACAAAGGGCAGGAAGTTTTACCACATCAAAAGAAGCAGATCTTCCAGATAGGATGTATCTGCAATAAAACACTATAGCCCCTCACCCAGAACCTCGAGAATCTGAGGAGGGGAGAACAAAAGAATTCCTTTCAACACACAGTTAAAGTACAAATGGTAAGAATAAAAATGACAAACATTTAACAATTCACTCTAACAATGATGAAGGTCAGTTCTCTGAAAACCTTTTACTGTATTTTAATCTATCGACCTCCTGGACCTGCTGGGGTCTTTCTAACTGAATTTAACAACCTTCTGACATTGATCATTAAACTGGAGAAGGTTGTAATATTGGGAGACTTCAACCTTCATATTGATGACGCTTCCTGTAACACTGCTGCTGAGCTCATCACTATCATTGAGTCTTTTAACTTTAAGCAGCATGTTTCTGGCCACACACTGGACCTTGTTTTCTCCCTGGGTTTAAATATACATGATGTATGTGTGGAAGATGTCCATGTGAGTGACCATAGCTGCATATTCTTTAATTTGTCATTTTACGTGGATCCCTCACCTCCTAAATTGATGATTCAAAGGCGGATTATAAACCAGGATGCTGCTGGAAGTTTCTCTGCCATGTTTGACCCTGGCATGGCTCAAAATGATATGGATTCACTTATTTTGTCTTTTAACAATCAATGTAAATCTATTTTAGATACGGTGGCACCTCTGAAACTAACTATTGTCCATTCTTCAAATTTCTGTCCTTGGATAAATGAAAATATTCGAAATTTTAGGAGATATTGTCGCAAATTAGAACGTTTATGGAAGGCTTCCAAGCTTGAGGTCCATAGGGTACATCTCAAGGAATCAATTTTATCACTTAATGACATGATAAAAAATGCCAGAACTGAATATTTTGCTAATCTAATAGCTTCAAAAAAGAAAAATCCCAGAGTATTGTTTGATACAATTAAAAACATTGTCTCTCCTGATATTCCTCATGTACCAGTCTACACTAAATCTGATTGTAATGACTTTTTAAACTATTTTGTTAATAAGGTCGCTGCCGTCAGGTCTAATATTTCTCCATCATCTTCTCAGTATCACACTGACACGTTGCTTACCTCTGATACCTGGTCCTCTTTTACTCCTGTTACCTTACAGGACGTCAGTGCTCTGCTTGGTCGAATGAAACTGACTTCAAGCCACCTTGATGTACTTCCTCCATCATTTTTCATTAGTGTGTTTGACTCTATTGGCCCCTGTATTCTGGAAATAATTAATACTTCTCTTTATACTGGCTCAGTTCCCAGCTATTTTAAACAAGCTATTGTTGAACCAATATTAAAGAAACCAAATTTGGACCCATCTCTTCCAAGCAGTTACAGGCCAATATCAAAATTACCATTGGTGTCAAAGATCTTGGAAAAAACAGTTGCAGAACAACTTAACAACTTTTTGGAGAAGAACAATGTTCTGGACATTTTCCAGTCTGGTTTCCGCAAATTGCACTCCACTGAAACCGCTTTGCTTAAAGTGTCTAGTGACATTTTGATGGCAGCAGACTCTGGAGAGTACACCGTTCTGGTTCTGTGGGATCTCAGCTCTGCTTTTGATACTGTTGATCACAGCATCATGATAAATAGGCTGAAGGACTTGTTTGGGATTACCGGTGTTGTTTTAAAATGGTTTCAGTCGTATCTATCTGAGAGATCCTTTACTGTCTGTATGAATCATGTGTTGTCTGAAACATCAGTTCTGCCTTCTGGGGTACCTCAAGGATCTGTTTTAGGTCCTATTCTCTTTTTGCTGTATATACTCCCTCTAGGCCAAATTATCAGACGTTACAATAATATTTCTTATCATCTCTATGCTGATGACATTCAGTTATACTGTTCTTTCAAAGCTTCTGAGTTTTACAAATTGTCTTGTTTAAATAATTGTCTGTCAGAAATCAAACAATGGTTAAATGACAATTTCCTCCAGTTAAATGCAGATAAAACAGAAACCTTGATTATTGCACCTGATCACATGCTCTCGGAAATTCAGCAGCATATCAGTTTTTTAGACCCTTCATTTCAGTCGAGTCTCAGAAACTTAGGTGTTATATTTGACAATTCAGTGTCTCTTGAGAATAGGGATGGGTATCGTTTAGGTTTTATCCGATACCGGTGCCAAACCGGTACTTTTGAAATGGTGCTGGTGCTTAAACGGTGCTCAAACCGGTGCTTAAAGAATGGAGAACACAAAATTGGTCCAAAAACCTCTCATGTTCAGCTGTTTTTTTTGTAAAAAGATAACAATGTTAGCCTTTTCTGCAGCTATAGGGCATATATGGTCTCACTCTTGGCTGGAAGCAGTGCTTAAACAATGGAAAAAACACAAACTTTGTCCAAAAACCTCTCATGTTTAACTGTTTTCCACTTTTTCTTTGGTCATTTTAGCCTTTTTGGCCAGGGTGAAGGGAGTATCTGCCATCAAACAAGAAGACAGCCGCATGTAACTACGATGGTGTTTGCTAGTTCACCTTACGTGCATTAATTTAATAACGTAGTTAGCCTACTCAACGTAAATTACACACAAACAACATTAAGCTAGTCACCCAGAGAAGAACGGCTGCTGCTGCCATCATCATCTGTCATCATTTCTGCTAAACTGTGGGCTAGGGGACAGGACTCTCCTCTTCGGGTTTTTGGGGGATGTTGCTAACTCCAGGTCCGATAACAGGCACCACACCCGCAGTAGATGTGCACGGTGTGAGGTCTCGCAGCAAGCTATCAAACACGGCGCATTTCTCGGCTTTAAAAAAAAAAAAACGCTATGCGTTGCCAGGTGTTTCATCAGGTTTGAGGTGTTACCTCCTTTGACAGTATCAGCTTAAAGCACTTGTTGCAGGCTGCTGAGTTTGCATCTTTTGCTGTGAAGTACAGCCAGACTTTTGATTGCTTCGCCTTGGGCATTTTTAATCTGTAGCTCTGCTCTAAAAGAACGTACGTACCTGGCCCCGCCTACTATCCTCGGAAACGTAAAATGATTGGCTAGAATTGGCTCAGGAAAAAAAAAGCACCGAAATAAAGCACCGAAATGTGCGCTGCTTTTCGGTCTGGTTACTACCGTTTATGTCAGAACAGGTGCCATCATGGCACCGGACACCGGTACCCATCCCTACTTGAGAAACACTCTAAACAACTGGTCCGGAACTGTTTTTATCATTTAAGAAACATTTCTAAACTCAGACTACTGGTGTCAAAGGCAGAACTTGAGATGATTATTCATGCTTTTATCTCTTCTTGTTTGGATTATTGTAACGGCCTTTTTACTTGTCTCAACAAATCAGCTCTGGATCGCCTTCAGTCTGTACAGAATGCAGCGGCAAGACTTTTAACTGGTACAAACAAGAGGTCACACATTACTCCAGTTTTGGCTTCTCTTCATTGGTTGCCAGTAAATTTTAGGGTTCATTTTAAAATTTTAGTTGTAACTTTTAGAGCTCTGCACGGTGAAGCTCCCCAGTATATCTCTGACTGTTGAAACCTCATGCTTCATCCCGAGCACTTAGGTCTTCAGGTCAGAGACTACTGGTGGTCCCACGTACTAGGTTTAAAACACATGGGGATCAGGCTTTTCAGGCACTGGCACCTAGGCTGTGGAACTCCCTGCCGTTGTCTTTACGCTGTCTAGACTCTACTGACTCCTTTAAAAAGCAGCTGAAGACATTTTTATACAAACAGGCTTTTAATTAATTTTAACTTGTATGTCTGATCTTATTGTGAAGCACTTTGTGATTTTTATCTGTGAAATGTGCTATATAAATAAATTTTACTTACTTACTTACTTACTATATGTCAGTTTAATGAGTTAAATCTCTGATTTGCTGTCCTCCACTGTAGATTTATAATTTTTCACCACTAATTTTGTTATTCCCTCATTCATTGGTTAAGCTTTACTGTAAGTTGTTAGCAAATCATTCAGGGCAACTTCATGTCCTTAGCAATTGTCATAGTGTTTCTCCTGCAATACATGTGTCAATGAGTATCACAAGAAGAAACATATATATATATATATATAGTGTATATATATATATATATATATGTATATATAGATATAGATATAGATATATATATACTATACACTGCAATATGAGCATTTTTCATAGCTCCAACTCTCAAAAAGAACTTTTGCTGCAGGGTTGAGTACAAAAAGGCATGTCTTTAATATTGACAAGTTCATCTTCAATAGTGGTTTATCAGTTTTCAGCAGATTTGACGTGTAACGCAGCATGAAAAATTGGCTCTTATATTTCCCTTGTGATTGAATACTGAAACAGAGCAGTGGAGTGATCTTAGGTAATGAGTAATGGTAATAAATTAGGTAATGAGCTGAAGTTTGGAGGTGAATTGGATCCAGTTCACCAGTGCAGAATTTATGATTTCTCCCACTGTTTGTCACACACACCAAAAGCAAATGTGACATTCAGTTATGGTATGCACAACCTCATATTATGGACAATTTTGGGTCATTAATTTTATGATTTTTGAGGATAATGTCCTTCCAATCAAAAATAATTGCAATCAGTGATTCCTCTTTGAACTTCATTATGCAGAATGATGAGTCCTCTGGGTTTGGCACAAGAGAGTTTTCAGGCTCTAATCTGCAATGTGAGTTTTAAATCCTGCATACAGGGTTTTATCACGTATCGCAACACTACAATTTATTATTCAAACAGAGTATTTTTCTTAGCATGCCTCGAGGGTTTTTTTTTTAAACCTATGTGATAAAATACCATTGAATTTCTTTTGTGGTGGTAAGGGAGAGCATACCAACTATATTCTCTGGCATAACCACTATCACTCACTGTGGTAGTGGTTATGTCATTTCATCAAAAAAAGGTAAAAAAATGAATTTTGTTTAAATCAATGTTGTATCCATGAACTCCCATAGAAACGTCCTTTTAAGTTATCTGTAAGAGTCATACATTTGTGCAAATGATTAGGTATCCATGGTAACACATTTTCCTCAATATTTCCTATATTTTCAGGGAGATTTCTTAGTGTAAAACTATATTTAAAGAATGACTGCTTTGGACTGATTCAAGGAATGAAAGCAGAATGATCTCTGAATAAACAGACAATGAATGAAAAGGATTTTTATGGAATAAGAAGTTGGAAGGCTGAGAAAAATAAAACAGAGAATAAAAAGATGATTGAGCTTTTTGCCAAAGCTTCATTAAGTGGTCATTACTCGTAAAATAAGCACCCATGTGCTCTCATCAGTATTTAAAAAAAACAAACAAACTTGTGTATGCTGATGCCTTATACTCTGTGCTTTCATGATTACCTTTTCAACATTTTTTACTAATAAAAGTCAGTGTTACTAGAACTATAGGACAACAGCCTTCCATTTGCCATTTCTATTTCCCAAGTAAATGAAATTGCAAGTCCCAAATAATTCTTTTGGCCAATGTTCAGAATGCTTTTCCTTCTCAAAACACCATACATTCATTTTTCCTTGCCTCTAACGTTGAGGTTTAGAGGAAATTACAGTATGTCTCTAACTATTTAGTATGTATAATCGGTTGAGTTTCCAAAATTCTTTGGTTTATCCCTGTACTCCACTAATAAAAACTACAAAGCCCAACTGATTTTAATTTCAATTTTCAATTCAATTCAATTTTATTTATACAGCACCAAATCACAACAACAGTCGCCTTAAGGCACTTCATATTGTAAGGTAGACCCTACAATAATACATACACAGAAAAACCCAACAATCATATGACCCCCCTGTGAGCAAGCAGTTTGGCGACAGTGGGAAGGTAAAACTCCCTTTTAACAGGAAGAAACCTCCAGCAGAACCAGGCTCATGGAGGCCATCTGCTGCGACCGGTTGGGAGAGAGAAGGAAGACAGGATATAAGACATGCTGTGGAAGACAGCCAGAGATTAATAACAAGTATGATTCAGTGCAGAGAGGTCTATTAACACATAGTGAGTGAGAAAGATGACTGAAGAAGAAATAGTTAATGCGTCATGGGAATCCCCAAGCAGCCTACGCCTATTGCAGCATAACTAAGGGAGGATTCAGGGTCACCTGGTCCAGCCCTAACTATATGCTTTAGCAAAAAGGAAAGTTTTAAGCCTAATCTTAAAAGTAGAGATAGTGTTTGTCTCCCAAATCCAAACTGGAAGCTGGTTCCACAGAAGACGGGCCTGAAAACTGAAGGCTCTCCCTCCCATTCTACTTTTAAATATTCTAGGAACAACAAGTACGCCTGCAGTGCGAGAGTGAAGTGCTCTGATGGGGTGATATGGTACTATAAGGTCATTAAGATAAGATGGGGCCTGATTATTTAAGACCTTGTCTTATTTAAGAATTTGTCAACCTATTTATCTCTGCACTGTGTCCAGCTCCTGTTTCCTTTGGCATACTCTCTTTAAAACCTGTTCATGTTGGATATTTTCTATTACATAAAAAGCACTCTGTTCAACTTGAATTACATTTTGGTGAAGATCATAGAAGTGATCTTGTGGTCCCAAAACCACCATGTCATCCTTGGTCAGTTCAGGTTGTTTCACTGAATCTTTTTGCTCACAAGGCCCAAGACATTTCAGTGATGCTTGTTGCTAGCAACAGGAGATGCAGTAGTCCTCCATATTCATTATTACATCTGCTTTGTGATATGTACTAGAACCCCTGGCAACAAAACAGATCCAGAGCATGATGTTACCACCACCACGCTGGTCAGCTGGGACATTTTTCTTGGCTCTGAAGGCCTCACCTTTGCTCCTCCAAATACTCTTGCTCTTGTCATTGTGGCCAGATAGCTTAATCTTTGTATCATGTGAACATAATATGTTTCTCCAAAAGGCAATTGGCTTGTTCATGCTGGCAGCTGCAAATTTCAGTCAAGCTTGATGGTTTTGGAGCAGGGGCTACTTTCTTGCTCGGCACACTCACAGTCCATGATGATGTCAAACTTGTGTCACTGTGAACAGTGAAGCTGGTGTTCCAGCAGTATCCAGCTCATGGAAGGCTTGAGCCTTGGTGGTTCCTGGGTTGTTTTTATCCAATTTCTTCTCATCAGAAGTTGACCATTTGGTTTTTCTTTCAGACCTCGGCAAAGTTGTGAAAAATTAAGATAACTTGTACTTAATGTGGAGTTGTTTGAAGTGATGATTGCAGTTGTTCAGTAATAGTTACAAGAAACAATATATTGCTACAAGTAATATATTACTTGCTTTACACCACAGCATCCGACGCTTTGCGTTGTGCTTGGTGATGTAAGGCTTGGATGCAGCTGCTCGGCCATGGAAACCCATTCCATGAAGCTTTCTACACACTGTACTTGAGCTAATCTGAAGGCCACATGAAAAAAAAAAATTGTAGAACCTTCAGCACCACATAAAAAGACTTAAATAATTGCATGTATATATTTAAGCCTGTATGTATATTCAAAGAAATTATTAAAAGTCTAAAATGACCATAATGAGTGTAAGTAAGCTTTTAACCAGCTTTTTAACTGTATGCATGACTGTTGGATTGGACTGCATTAGTTTTAAGTAGGTGTATTTGATTAACATCAGCACCTGAGAGTATATAATTCATGTGAGCAGTATAAATTGAAGTACAAAACAAAGTAATCCACATGTCCAAAAACAGTTTTTATGGTTTGTGACTGCTACTATTATCATCCTGCATTCTTTGTCTGGTAACAAGTTGGTTGTATCAGGTGTGAGCTGTTTTTGCCATTCAAAATTACCTCTTGCTAACCACAAATTAACACAAAATTAACACTGACACTGGTGTTACTGATCGTCACAGTTAATCACTGTGATCCCAAGCACCTGATACTGCTTTAGAAGGGTAAGATAATTTGAGAAAGAGTGTATTCAGATGCTAATGTAATTTTATGTCGCATAGCATCATGAAATGATACGGCCATCATTCAGTTTACTCTGAGGGGAAGTTAAGTGTCAGGATTTCGTGAGATGAATCGCTAAAGTGGGATATCTGTTATTGTGAGCATAAAGTCGTTCTGGAGGATTATGAAACCGACAGAGCTTCCTCAAGGTGAAAAGATAGGAGAGGGAGGAGAGGGAAGAAGGGTGAGCGAGGTTGTGGCAAGGGGATAAATATGATGATGTAGTGACTTTGTCTGAGTGGGAGGGAGGAGGCTGTGGAACTTGAGTGGCTTTAGGTAGACCGATTGCAGTAGAAGCTGCCAATAAGGTGGAGTTGAGCTCTGATGTGATAAATATTGCACCGCACCAAAAATAATGACACGCAGAGAAGGTAAAGGTAGTTCATGGTTGATGTGAGGAAAGAAACAAGATGGTGTGGGAAAAGTGAAACCAGACCAAAAAAATAATAAAAAGGCGAGGGCGGGAGGCAGTGAGACATAAAGATGGATCAAGCGCCCACTGAAGTAGAGGAAAGAGTGATTGAGTGGATGGAGAGTGAGGAGGTGTGGAAAAGCAGTCATGATGAGATGGATTCTACTGGACCGTGAGATTGATGGCTCTGCTTAAGAAAGAGAGGGAAGAGATAGGGAGAGGGTGAGGGGGGAAAAGAGAAAAGTCCTGATGAAAAGAACCATCAGGCCCCACAAGACATTCCAAAATCTTGGCTTGATAAAAGAATAAGCTGCTCTTATCGCAGGACTTCCATCTTAAAACAGAGCGCAAGAAGCATCTCTAATAGGATCTATAGCACTTTTTCTGGTTCATCATAAGTTATGCACGACACAAAAATGTGTTTCCATCGTAAGAGATTACACATGGATCAAATAAGTCTGTTTGTGACGGATTAGGTTTTAGTCTGGCTTTCTTTGAATCAATTCTGGCATCCAAATAAATATTCCATGTTATATTCATCCTTATAGCCCATGTCAGCATGCCCAATTACAGCGTGTATTCTTAAAAGAGTTCCACAACATCCAACTAACGAAGCTCATTACAGGGCAAAATCAAGCTGCTAAGTTGGTGGTGACATTAAGGTGCGGAAAGGGTGGCTGGGGAGGGAATGGTGAATACAACCACGGGAATGAGGTTATGTTTTCACCATGAGCTCATTACACCTTCTCTGCCTTAATATCACCCTGTCTCCTCCTCCTCCTCTGCCGTGACTGCTCTGATTCGTTAGTCTGTGTCTAGTCCACTGGGATGAGAGGGAGATAAACAGTGTTTGCAAACAGAAGATGGTCAGAGTCGAGGCAAAGTAGGGTAGTGTTTCGTGGGATATTCACTTTCTTCAGCTCACGGCGCTCTCGTCAGAGGCAGCGATGGAATGATGCGCTGTGGCACGTTCCTGCTTGCACAGTCGCTGAGTTGATGTTATAGGCTATAATGGATAGAGAATAAAAAATTGCTGCTAAATAAGTCACACATCTTGCCTTTTCAAAAATGTAAGACACATGATGCTAGATGTCTCACCTTGTCTCACTGCTGCTGTTTCATTATGTGGTTCTGATTTATGTCTGTTTTTCTCATCTTTTTTTAGAAGCTGTCAGAAAGAGTTGAAAGTCGTCCTGTGAGCTGCGATGGGACACAGTAAGGGCGTGGACATGATGAGATATCTCTGCCATTCTGCTTTTCAATCACAATAGCAGAACTAGACTACAGAGAAGTCTTGAAATTAATGTCAGCTGCGTTGGGGAGGCAGCCTCCTGCTGCGCTGCGAGCTCTAACAACCCATGGAGGCGTGGCTTCAACATTTCCAACCCTGTTGCCACTGGTAATACCAGCCAAGTGAACAGAGATGCCTTCTAAGGTTTCCTGCTTATACTTGCTGACAGTGATTTGCTGGGCCAGCGCTTTGTGGTACCTGAGTGTTTCTCGCCCCTCTGCTTCCTACGTGGGCCAGGTGAACATCCCAGTACGCAAGACGCTCAAGGTGAATAAGAACTCCACCTTCAGCAACATCCGCACGCGCTCTGTCAACCCACACGACTTCGGTTACCTCATCAACGAGGACAAGAAGTGTGAGTCGGAGCCCCCATTCCTTGTCATCCTGATCAGCACCACTCACAAGGAATTCGATGCCCGTCAGGCCATCAGAGAGACATGGGGGGATGAGAGCACGTTTCAGGATGTGCGCGTGGTCACGCTCTTCCTGTTAGGCCGAAGCACTGATGTCGTCCTCAACCAGATGGTGGAGCAGGAGAGTCAGATCTTTCATGACATTATAGTGGAGGATTTTATTGACTCATACCACAACCTGACGCTCAAGACTCTTATGGGCATGCGCTGGGTGGCCACCTTCTGCTCTAAAGCTCAATATGTCCTCAAGACAGACAGTGACATCTTTGTCAACATGGAGAACCTCATCTTTAGCCTCCTGAAGCCTACCACAAAGCCCCGAAGGAGATACTTCACTGGCTATGTCATCAACGGTGGGCCAATCAGAGACATGCGCAGCAAGTGGTACATGCCCAGGGATCTGTACCCAGAGAGCAAGTACCCCCCATTCTGCTCTGGCACCGGCTATGTTTTTTCAGCAGACGTGGCTGAACTCATCTACAAAACCTCCTTACACACCAGGCTGCTGCACTTGGAGGACGTGTACGTTGGCGTGTGCCTCCGGAAGTTAGGAATTCACCCTTTCCAGAACAGTGGCTTCAACCACTGGAAGATGGCCTACAGCCTCTGTCGCTACCGCAGGGTGGTCACCGTCCACCAGATCTCCCCTGAGGAGATGCACCGCATCTGGAACGACATGACCAGCAAGAAACACCTGAAATGTTAGCAGGACTGTTGGCACCAGTGACAGAGTCAGCGTGGCGTTGAATCCCCTCTTACCACTTGTTTCTCTGTTACTGGTTGTATTGGCAAATACTGAATATCTACAATGAAGCTGTTAGTTCTTTAACCATGAAGCTCTACAGTGCGAGGCCAAAGCAAACCCCTCTGTATTATCCTGCCTGCTGTCACTCCAAGCTGTTTGAGTGCTCATACATTAGGCACAAACTTGGGAAAATGCTTTCCAGAAATGTGCGAAACAATCAGGTGGTTGGCTGTGATTGCCAGCGTGATTTTTATAAGACATTACAAATCAGGAAGCTGAGGGGTTTGTGTTAAACTCCTCATTTACACAAGACTCAAACGGTCCCAAAATTGCCAACTGCAGATGGAATAAATGCTGACATGCTTGTCTGGACCCAGACGCTCTTTTCTTGGGTTCATCACAGGATCTAATTATGAATGTTCCTCATGTAATGTTCCTCAGCTGTTGTGCTTTTCTGAATAAGGTGTTAATGTTTGGATGTACTGTCTGGCACTGCAGAAGCCACGTCATCGTGAGGACCTCGATGAGTTTACAGTGTGATGACTCATTTAGATCATATTGCTCTCGCTCTAGCAAAGCAGATTAAGGGAATTAATGATCAGAGTCTGTAGTGCTCTTTACAGAATTAGACATATTTTCTTACAAGAGACCAACAGATCTTATTGTACAATGAGGAAAGATAAAGCAACTGAACAGAGAGAAGATATGGGCTGCTTGCATTCCCAAGTGAATGTAACTTCTGTTGATGTGTAATGTGCAGTTATTTCTCTCTGGCAGTCCTGTGAGGAGGCTGCAGATCATTCTATTTTCTATTACTTGAACATGAAGGACAGCAGATGTACTATAGGAGCAGCAGAAGTATATTGAGAACAAATATTGCATTTTTGATTGCTTTCTTCTTTTCCATTACTTGAGATTAAATAAAGGCTTTTATAAGACTCCATATTGCATTTATTAAGGCAAATAATATGAAAGTTTATATTCTTCAGATTTATACACATAACCTGGTAGTTAATATGCCTGTGAGCTTGTAAGGGATCTTCTTTGGTCTCTGAAGGAAAACACTGTGGAAGCTGCAGAAGTGAAAGCGTTTCATTAGTTGTGTAGCAGCTGTGCTCCAGTCGAAGCAGATCCCAGCTCCCAATGCTTCGCTGATGGGCGCAAGCTGAAATCTCGGCATGGTTCTGGAAACGACCTGCTGTTCTTTTCCATGCAGGTGAGTAGGCAGGCAGACCATTGCAACTTGTAATTAAATAAGATGTGTAATTAGCAACTGACTGTTTTTTTTTTTTGTCTGAACCAGAGGAATTACTGCGGTGGATTTATGTGTCCAAATGAACTGATCCAAAACACTTTCCTAGTTTTCACTCTCTCTCGTTTATTCACACTTAGGGACTTAAACATTTTTATCTTGAGATGTGTGATCAAGTAAGCAGGACACTAGTCACATATGCAGGTGAAACCACACACTGCAAATTCAGTTTAATTGTAAATTCTGTTTTGTTAAAGACAGTGAAAGAAAAAAAAATCAGGTGAAAAGACAAATGTTTATGTATTTTCCTGGCATGTTTTAATTTGCCTTTTTGCGCAGTCTGTATCCATAGACTGATATAAAAATGTAAACAACTATTCATTGATTTTAGACTCTGCATTATAAAGGCTTAAAGTGCAAACTCACTGACTAAATGTGAAAGAAAGTTTAATGGAGTTTATGCAACTCCCTCCCTCTCAATGAATCTGGGCTGTAAGATAACATGGGGGGAGGTGGCCTCCTTCCTCTGAAGAAATATACACAAACAGTAGCTTTGACTCCAAAGATATTGAAAATTTACACATATGAAAAACAATCTTTCAATTATGAGGCTATGGGCTGTCAAAGAGACCAGGAAGGATGAGGTTCAGGAGAAAAGAAAATAGCATGAGGTGAACCAGCAGAAACCTGGGCAAATGTCTCAGTAAAGTGGGAAATTGGGGTTCAGCAAGGGTTGAAAATTAAAAGTTCCTTTAAAATTGGTAACTGACTGCAAGTGGTCACAGATCAGATCCCTGTTTTTGAAGCAACCATTTAAAAGGCAACAAGGCAGTGCACAGTAATTTTGGTTGTGCCATGGTCTCAAACCCATATTGCCTATTTTGACTGTAGCATAAATTACATACTGTCTTTGAGACTAGTGTTTCCCAACCTTTTGGAGCCACGGCACATATTTCACATTAGAAAAATCACACCGCACACCACCAAACAAAAATGACAAAAAAAGCACATTGATAATTTTTCCCCACGCACCAGGCGCAGCGGAATTGGCTCGGACAGTCCCCACTATACCTTTTTTGCTTTCTTCTGACCACTACTCATGCTAGGGACTTCATCTGGGTGGGAGTTTTCTCCAGGGCCCAGGTCAGAGTGGCTATTTTTTCTTTTCAAATATTTATCTATTGCTATTAAGCGCTGCGTCGTCTCAGTATTACGTAATTTCTTCTTAGTCTTCTTCTGTTTTACTGGCAGTAGAGATTGAAAATGTCACTCCAGGGTAAAGGATTCTGGGAACGAGTGGCAAGTGGTACTAGCGCACGCAGGCTTTCACATGAAAACAGTCACACAGCGATAAAAAGAAACACAAAAAATGGCAAGAAGGTGTTGTATTATTAACTGCAATAGCCGGTCGCATGACAGCCACGGGAAGCGGACGGGTAAAGAGATCGGTTTTTATCGGATTACGTCGTGGAAGAGAAATTGTTCAAGCCATGTTTCCGAAGTGACAAAGAGCCGATGGATGGCCTGGATTGCAGTCATTCGAAGACCAAATATAACGTTCCAGAACACTCCAGCTCACATGTTACTCTGCTCCAAGCATTTCCACAAAGGTAAGTCTTCTGTTGTAGTTATTACGTAATTTATCATAACATAATTGTTGATGCAGGTTACAAATAAGTCTTATATTGATTTGAATTGAATTCGTTGCGCTACGCTGCTTTGTTCACTGTGGCTTTGCGGGCTAATGTTTGTTGTGTTTTGTAGGAAAACCAGCCTACAAAATGCTGGAATGCGATCCAGACTGGGCACCCTCTATCAACCTGGGTCATACCGAGTTTAAAGCTGCTACCACAGCCAGATTTGATTGGTTAAGAGAGAGAGCGATATCAAAACAGCCACGAAATGTCCCGCATATATGTGCCCAAGGGTTGTATTGAAGCAATCAAGTGATGAATAACTGTTTTCCAGTATGTTGTTTTGCAATGATTTTTTTTTTTTTTTTGCATTGTTGATTTGTTTTTTACTGAAGCAGCTAATAAAGCATAATGGAATACAATTTTGCCTCTTTCTTGTAAGATTCTATAATAGAATGAAACAATAATGCCAGTTATAAATAAAGACAATAAATTGAATGAATTATGAAACCCTCATTTTATTTCTATTAGATCTGAAAATGTGGTGTAATACTACAACCTGAAACGACAAACAGATTGCGTTGGCCTGTACAGGAGATAAAGGGAAAAAAAATGTAACAACAGCTGTGAAATGGAATAGTCCAAATCACCAAAGTAAACTGGACCTGGGCTTGTTGCAAGGATCTGAAGTTAATAAACATCTTGTGAGTGTATGCACTCACACTTAGGACCATATAATACTTAATATGTCCGTGATGAAAGTTGGGCAGCACGCTAACGTCCTTACTCCACTCTGTATGCTCGTATGGGTCTAACCCTTTCACTCCTTTGATTTTTTCCTCGTACTTTTTTTTTTGCCTTTTCGTCAAGTCTGTCTTTGTACGGACCTGCCGTGTTCTCCGTCGTTTTGTACATAACTGTTTTTTGGGGCAAATAAAATGCAAGTAGGGATTAAAACCGCACAATTAATGATTACCGGTGCTGGAAATACTAGCGCTTGATGCAGTGTTTTGATTTTGTCGCCACAGGTACCCACAAAGCAATGTGCGAAAGTCACGTGGTCTGTCAATCTCTGTTGGCAACCCATTTAATGGGGCTTTGGAGTTAACGTCATGCAGCAGTGCATTGTGGAATCGCGGTACCATGTTAGAAGGCCACGAATCAAAACAAACACACTGTGTTGGAAGCAAGACTGCCAGAACCATGCTTAAAATCAGCGCAAAAGACAAAGGGCTGTATCGCGACCGACTGCGCCCAGACGCCAAGAGACGGTACTTGGAAAAAATAGCGTGCATCGGTAATGTGGACCCGTATGAAACAAGGCAGTGGAGTGGAAACCCAGACGACCTACCGCCGTAGTCCTATCCCGATATCTTCGTGTACCTTGTCTGTGGAGTCAGCGCATACACGGCGAATCATTTTCAGAATTATAAATTCCTGGAGGCGCACATCTAATTCATAAACGGTTGGGTACAAGATTTAGCCGTTTTTAAGCCTCCACGTTGTGAGTACGTTGACCATATGACCAAAATACAGCCAGAGGTTGCACATAACATTGCCTTCTCCTCAGCAGCTGCCCCAAAAATTGCTCTAGATGAAAACATAAACACACCGTCTGCAGTGAAAGGTAAAAGGAGCCATCCGCAAAAAAGGCAAATTCCACTTGCTACACTGGAGGAGTTGTCACCAATAAGCTACTCCATAAACAGAACATAGTTCTGCTGCATCACACATTAGGGTGTTTGTTCTAATTTTCTATGACCTCAGCGCATTGAAAATAAAACTAAAAGCCTATAAAGAGCAATATGAATTTCTTTAGAACTTACCAGAATGAAAATGTCGGGAGCACACCAACAAAAAACTGGGGATGGCAGAGAACTCGATATCAGCTTGTCTCACCGCTGCTATCCAAGCCTACTGTCTTCGTTTGGTAACATCAGATACATGAGATCCCTCACGCTGCTTCCAGGAGGGGAAACAATAAAAAGAGAGCCCATTTTCCACTTTATTCCCTTCCCGATCGTGCGATCTAATATTGCAACCGACAACACAGCAACTACGAGCCATAGCTGATGTTTCCATCTGCTTTCACTCCTGTAGCCCTTTGTTTGGCCTACTAACATGGGGGCTCGACCAAAAATCGTGGCCACACCCCCTCGCGTGACATCACGCTCCAAAGCCCTATTAGAGCAGGTAGTTGTACTGCCCTCTAGTGGAAGAGCATGTAATTGTTCTTCCCGTCACTCACGCCGATCGCTTACAGTACTAATCAGGCGTAACCAGATAATCTGTGCTGCGGCACAGTGGTTGGGAAACACTGGTCTAGACAGTATGTAATTTATTCTACAATAAATACTTTAAACTAATAATACTGTAAAGTTACATCTTACATAATCACATATGTCAAAATCAGTTTTTAACTGATGTTAAAACATTAAAGAAACTATAATAAAAATCAATGCAAGAGGGCGAGCTGCTATCAGTCATATCGCAACGTCTGACGTAAATCAAAATATCTTTACATTGTTTGGAGAGAGTGAGTGAGTGAGACATGATCCTGATACACTTTGCTTAATAGGTACTATGTGGGAAACGCCACAGACAAGTCACCAAGTGATTCTGACTCCAGAGTTCAACTATTAGCAAACCAAAGCTACCAATTATGTTTAATGACTTTATGCCAATGCTATAAGATTAAAACAATAGATTTACAGTACATTTCATGTTTTATTAATTTCACCTATCAATGAGGATTGCATCCACCAGCACCCATATGAGAACCTGCTCGAACCAGCTTTCAATTTCACACAGTCATGGCTTTGAAAGCCCGTCCAGATCTCAAACCTAAACGCAATCTTCCTATCCAGATGTAACAGTGTCCTGTTTCACAAAAGAGCTAGCATGAAAAAACAAAAACCATAAACGTACCACTCAGTATAAGTTGGTACTGCAGAGAGAGGAGAGACAGAGGGCAGAGACGTCCTCCTGTTGGTGGATGATGTGTGTTGGAAAAAAAAATGTTTTCAAGAGTTTTGCTTTAAATGTATATGTATTTGTATATATATGAATTTGAGCTTTTATGTCTCACAAAACATATAAAATCACACATTAGCTTTAAAAATAGTCGTTTCCAGATATTTTGAAGGAAAGCACAGGTCAGAAGTTTGGAGATCAGTCTAACCTTGACACACACACACACACACACACACACACACACACACACACAGAAAAACAAACCTGGACAACAAGTTTACACAATTTTGTGTCCTGTGTTTTTTTCTGTGCAGTGCAACAGTTGCTAGCAGGATACTGCCTAGCAAAGGCAGTTGAAAACAAACAGTCAGCATTTCCCTCCTGCTACTCCAAAAACCTTTCTCTGTATTTTTGCAAAAGTTTTTAACTCAACAGCAAAACGTGAACTGCTGAGCTGTCACGACAGAAGGCATCGTCAATCCTTTGCCTTCTCTGTCTCTCTCCCTCACTTATTTGATTTCATTCTCATTATGAAAGACATGATATGGGCAGTGTTACCAGCTCTCAGGCTTCTGGCCTATGACACATGACACACACATAAAATAAATCTCACACCAGAAGAATCAAAGCCACTGCTTTATTTTAATTTCTTTCTTAGTCTTACCATCAGCTTTGGTGTATCTGTTGGTATACAAACACTAGAGAACTGAAAACAGTGTTTGATTTGCCTGAGGCGCACAACCTCTCAGTAAGAGACGATTAATGAGTTTCTCTGCTGAGCCTTGTCCCCATTTGACCAAACATTAACAGGAACTGAACCTGTTTTTGTTGTTTCCAGCTGTTTGAGTTTATTAAATCCCTGAAGCTTGTTAGGATCCATAGAGTATGTCTCCAAAGCAAGCAAATTGCAAACATCTTTACATATATTTACACTTTCATCTCAAGACATTGTAAAGTAAAAAAAAAAAACTGACTCTGCACAGTAACATGATGTGATGTTGTCGACCAGACAGTGGATTCATGCCTATAGTGAATGCTGTAAATGCATCATTTTGCCTAGAGTTGAAACATGTTGGATTCTAAAAAATTGAGCTATGTCTATGGACTCAACACCTTTAATCAAAAGCAAGATGAAAATGTCCAAAAATATACATTTGGGGAAGCCGAAGGGACATACTCATTGTGAACTATGTGAAATCCATGTTAGCTTTTGATTTAGGCCACAAAATGAAGAAACTTCAACCCAGTGGGTCATGGCTCCTCTCTGGGATTAGCAGGTTATTGTAACAGTCACAGTGATTGTGGTATCTGGTGGACGTAATTGCACTTGTGTTTTGTGACGTGCGGACATATTTATTTGACTGTTTAAAGCGTTAATGTTAAGAGACACTGGAGACCTTCATAAGTTACATGCAGCCTATTGTCCTCCAACATGGAATTATTAGGTTACAAGGTAATTATTTCACATTATAGAGAAGTAAAGCCTTAATTATACTGCATGCATGGGTGAAAAGCTACACTTTGTGCATGTCTGAAGCTGACATTTTTCTTATTTGTCTGGGCAGCCTGCACGCTCAGATCAATTCGAATCTCACTAACAACATCAAGGCCGTGGTAAGACGCGTGGGGGTACTCTTTGATTCTGGATTCAGTCTTCACATCAGTGAACTCTCCTCTTTTCACCATCTAAAAATACCAAGATTTAACCAGATTTGTGTTGCTTCTCAATTCTCTGTCTCATCACGACTGGATTAGAACACAGGACTTTTATTAGTCAGAAATTACTCAGCAGGCTTCAACTAATTGTTGGAGCAGGGAATCACATTACACCACTTTTAGCATCAGTACACTGCTTACAAATTTATTTTAGGACTGATTTTATGGATTACATTTAAAGCTTTTCGTGGCCAGACTCCAAACTGTATTTCAGAGGTGCTCTGCCCTGTCAGCCAGTCACAGCCTGACAGACGGGAACTGCTGTCTGTTCATGGGCTCTTACAGTTATTATATTTGACATTACTATTATTAATTTTTTTACTGTATGTTTTTGTTTGTTTGCTTTTCCCATTTGCACAACCCTAATTTAAAAATTAACATCATTAAGGTATTATTGATAACCCATACAGAGAGGCTCCTTTTTTAGCTCTTATTCCAAGATTGGTTCTGGCACAAGACGAAGCCAGTGAAAACTGAGTACAAATGTGAGGAATACAGCAACAGCAATACAAGACAGTAAAAGGACCATGCTATGTATGTGCTTCACACAATATAGTTTTGTCTGTATAGAAGATTTATGTGGAAAGTGAGCCAGTTGCCCACTGGTTGTCAAGTCTGAAGCCTTTAGCTGAATGATGTCACCATCTCAGGTCATTGAAACCAGCCATTATGACAGACACTCTACATTGAATAGCAATTTGCCACTTAAAAGGTAAGCCAACCCTGTGGAACAGCCATCGATAGTTGAAAAGATAAATATAGGTACAGAGATGTCACCCACTTGTTTGTAAAGTCATGCTTCAAAGCCTTGAGATTAATTTTTGTCCCGATCATGGTGTCTTGAAACTGGATGTGATGATAGGGAGTATGAAACCTAATTTTCATTGGCTAACGTCAATTACAAGTCAGTAGCCAATAAGCCAAGTATGAAAAATGTCCACTTGTATAGGACCAGAAGTCGTTTTGCAACTACATATACTGCAGATATTTTAAAAAAAATCCAGGTTTGAAGGACGTACACCATAGCTGATAATAGTCACACCCAGCTTTATCATCCTTCTGGACATGAATCAGTACAAAATAAAGTTTACGTTGTATTTGATAAGAATGCATGTCAGTGACTGAGCCTGTAAATTGTTTACCGAGGTCACAGAATGAAGGTTTTTCCTGGGCCTTTGGTACTGGCTTCACTTGCCAGACCTGGATCTTTACTGTACATTCAGTGCCTGTGCCACATGTAGCATAGTCTGAACGTTAAAGGATGATGTAACAACCAAGTTTTTTCTTCCGCATCTTCTGCAATTTGATGTTTTGTCCTTTGTCTGTTGTCATTAATTTTATTTGCTCCTTCATGCACTATTAACCCAAAGGTTAAACATTCTAATAATGCCTATATGTTGCTGATGATGCCTCTACAGGCCCAGACTGTTCAGCCGTGATAAGGTAATGATCTTAAAAAAAACATAAATAAGACTTTTTAAATTTTTCCTTTCAGTTATTATAATCAAGCAGTTAAACAATAAACATTTGTGCCTGACCAAAAAATAAATAAATAAAAAGCTGAAATATTGATCTGGTCATTCATTTTCTTTGCTTGCAGCTTCAGCATAGAGCATTTTTACAGTGTGTGTGTGCGTCAGTAACACACACACAGTCAGTGTCAGTGAGTGAGGATAAATCAGCACCAGGCAACATCACTGTAATTAAATGCCTACAGGTGTGGGTGACTATTGGCTTTGTGAACTCCTTGTTTCAGGCATTCTCATCATCATCCCAGGGAAGTGCAGCACTCCTGTGGGATTCAGTGCTGGAGAAATGAAAAATGTCTTCTGTTCTGCACTTGCAAAGTCAAACATGAAAATGTGGGAAGCACTAGTGGTGTGGCTCTTTCCTCAGACAGTTTCGCTGGTGATTCTTGTGGGAGCTTGTAGGCAGAAAACACACCAATGCTGTTATCATTTCTTCATAATAAAAGTATTCCCGGTTGGTGTCTTTGCATCAAATGCTTCTTTTGATCATTTTCTAGAACAGTTTTCCAAACTAAAACATAATTGGAGCAGTTTTCTTATGCTTGATTAACTTAAGATGCCTTTTGGAAAAATGTGAGTTCATCCTCCAGCAGCCGCAGCATGTTATCACTTAGTGACTTTATTTTCTTCTAAAATGTACACACACATTATGCCCAGTAGTACACGTTAAATAATTGTTATTCACAGCTTCTTATCCTTGGTGCTGTGTTGTGCATTTCTCTGATCACCCCCTATGGTATATGCAGTTTGATCCAATATGCTGAGTAATAGAAAGGCTGCTCTGTAATTGGCCAACAACTCAGTGTTAGAGCATTTAAAAGGCTAAAGCTCGGGGAAAATGAAAAGCCAGTGATTATTCTAGGGCTTGTGGTAAATGAAGCTCATAACGAGCAAGGCGGAGTGCTAGACAACTGGGAACACTCAGCGTTCCAAACAAAGCATTGGAATTCAGCCCTCTAGAGCCTGGAGGAGAAATGAAGCGCTGTTAGGGCACAGAGTAGACCTTGGTTTGGCATTGTGCTCTACATTATGCAAAAACTGGAGAACATTTCTTAATGCAGCGTAATCCGTAGCTCATGAAGAAGCTGCTTCTTATAATCGTTCTATATAATGGATGCATTTATGAATTTTCTGTCACCCTAAAGCCTTTCAGCTGACGTGACCTCATCATGACCTGCCCTTCGAGACACACAGGATATGCGTTTACGAGAAAATAGCCCTGGAATAATGGGCAGTGAGCAATCTGCCATCTGTGCACTCACAATTCCACCAAGGTAAAAGGAAAAGGGCTCGCTTAGAGCAGCTGGGGAGTCACTGTGCAGCACACTGCCTCCCCTAGGAGAAATCCCCCTCAGAGCATCCCAACTCACCTCAGCTGAGTTGCTCTCAGCTTCCCTTAAAATATTACAGCACCATGATGTGCCAGTGGTTTGGTTTTCAAAGTGGCTTGCAGGCATCAGTAAGTTGGGCTGTGCCAGATACTGATAGCGATCTGGTTGATAGTTTTGTGTTTGGGAGGGTTTTTAACAATTTTGGTGTATTTTAATTGTCATATTTCAAAACTTTGTGTTTGGCTGAATGTCGGTTGAAGAGAAAAAGGAATTCTGTATGGCAGCATAGGATTGCTAGTCTGTAGCATGACTTTGGAAGCAATAAGAGGAAGCGAGTGAGGCCAGGATTAAATGATGAAGAAAAGCAATTGTAAATGGACTGCCACTTATATAACACTTTTATACTCAATTTGAGCAAGTGCTTTCTACTAAAAGTCTCATTCACCCAAAAACACACATATTCACATGGTGCTGTTTTAATATAAGCACTTTTATTGAACACACACACGCAGTGATAGATCGGTGGTAATTTGGGGTTTAGCCAAAAGATAAGTTGAAGAGCTGGGGATCGATCCACTGACCTTCCATTTGCTAGGCAACCTGTTCTACCACCTGAGCCAAAGCTGCCTAAAAAGGCAAATGTATAAAGTAGATGGGAAAGACAGAAGTGGTAAAAGCAAAACAAAGGTTAATTAGGAAGAGCTTTACATACAGTCTCACATACAGCTCAGTATAAGTACTGAGCTGCATGTGAGACTGGATACTAAGGAGCGAGTAAAGGAATTGTATTGATTGGCTGGGCAGAGAGATCGAGCAGCAAAGGATGTGGAGTGGGTTAGAGTGATTAAAGACAAAGATGGAAAAGTACTAATGAGTGAAGAGTTTGGTGAGAAATGGAAAGAGTACTTTGATGAGCTGATGAATGTAGAAAATGAGAGACGAAGGAGGAGGGATGGTTCATATATCAGGAAGTGCAGAGGATTAGAAAGGAGTGAGGGCAGCTGTGAGGATGAAGAGTGGAAAGTAGTGAGTCCAGATGACATACCTGTGGAGGCGTGGAGGTGTCTAGGAGAGAGGGCAGTGGGCTTTTTAACACAGTCTTGGAGAGTGAGAGGATTGCTGAGGGATGGAGAAGTGTGCTGGTGCTGATCTTCAAGAACAAGAAGGATGTGCAGAGCTGTAGCATCTACAGAGGGATCAAACTGATGAGCTATACAGAAAAGATATGGGAATGAGTTGTTAAAGCTAAGTTAACCCTTTAAAGCAACGTGTGCCATATTTGATAACATGACTTTTTGAGACTTTTACATCATCAGTGTAATTTTACCCATCGAACCAGACTAAATGTTTGGTCTTTGGTTCGGGGAAATGCTTTTCAGGCAGCAAAATAAAACTTTTGTGCAATTCTGACAAAATTCTGAATTTCACTCAGGATTCTAAACTGTGAGTTCAAAATTTTTTTTTCCATTCATTCATGCTGGAGGGTATTGACAATTAAACTGTTATTCACTTTGAAATGGGTGAAAAATTCAATTAAAAATTAAAATCCATTTTCTGACTATGCCTGTCTCTGCCTATCAAACAGAAATGAGGTTCCGTGAAGCCAGAACACAACAGGATATTACAAATAGATACATCATATAGCTGAGACTTCATTCGTCTAAGATGAAGGTCACATCACCAAAGGAGAGCTAGTAGATTGAAGGTAACCGATTAGTCAATTAGTGCAAACTTCAGTACATACAAACTGCACATGGACGGTTGTCACGACAGATTTGCTGCTGTTTTAATCAATTCAGCTATCAATGCATTTTGAACAGCCGATCTCCAGAAAGACAAGACCAAGCTCAGATCTTCTGTGTCAACAATAATGGCACAGATGTAAATTCTAAAAAAAACTGACAATAAATCAAACAAAAGCACAAATCTGTCCACTTGGTTGTTGTTTTGCTCACTTTGCTTTCACCAACATTTCCTCACAGTTAGGGTAATATTGCCACCTCTTGCTTTTATTTTATTTATATAGAAAGGAGTATTAACCAGGAACATGAAAATCAGATCTTCAAAACCGGTTAAGAAAAATTGCACTACTTGTTGCTGTACATTAGGTTAGAACTCTACCAATCCACCATAAAAGAGCTTCTATAGCACTGTTATATTCCCCAGGAGTGGCTGAACAACAAAGAACAGTCTAAGAGCATGGTATGTAATACTGTGCAGTGTATAATGTAAACAACTGAACTCATCGATAACAATGAGAACAATGAGCGACAGCAGTGTGCATACGAGGGCTGCAAGGACAAGGCTGCTGCTCTCCAAAAGCAACACTGACCACAGTTTCCTAAAGAAACCAGAAGACAGTTTGAATGATGTCTTATGGATGAATGAGACCAATATAGAGCTTTTTTGAAGAGAAAAGAAAATATGCATTCCCCATACAAGGATGGCTTACCATCATTTATGGAACAATTTATCCTAAATTAACACAGTGATTTCTAAAAGAAAATATCAGGAAATATGTCTATGAATAGAACCAAAGAAAGAATTGGCTCATGCAGCACAACCCATATTGCTGTCTTGCTGTCTTTGATTTTTCAGGCAGAACTCAAAAGAGAATTCGATTAGCAAAGCCGAATTCAATCATCTGACATGACTGCACACTCTTGTGGTCACAGTCTAGTGGGAACATTACTGGAAACCATGATCAGCAACTATGTAATTGCAGGAATAAATAAAAGGAAGCCCAAGTTGTGGCCTAACATGAGCTTCTGAAAAGTTGTGGAAATCACTATGGCAGGAAAAATAACAAAGAAACGAGTGATATGAAAAACAAAGCTGGCAAAACAGTTAGTTTAACATCAAATATTTTACAGCATAAATATCAGAAGGAAAAATAAAATGAAGGACAGAAAAGACAAACTAAAATTACCAAAGCAGAATACAGTGAATTAATAGGTGAGCAAAGAAATGGATGTTCTACTGCCATTTAAAGCAAGCAGGAATAACACAGAATCAGGCCGAAAAACTAAAAAACAAAGTGACTGGTATGTGACCACATGGCAACTACTGATTGCAAGAGAAAAATCTATGTTGCAAGCAGAGATGGGCAGTAACGTGTTACTTGTAACGTAATCTGATTACTTTTTTCAAGTAATGAGTAATGTAAGGGATTACTATTGCAAAAACGGTAATTAGATTACCGTTACGTTCACATAGGAACGCTGCGTTACTGCATTACTAAAACTGTGATTTTTTACGAGAATGTCTCATGACAGTGATGTAAGCGAGTGCGACGTTCGTGACAAGAGCTGTCTGCAGATCAACAATGGATAATATATCGAGTGCGGGAGAGAGTATGAGCGTGCAGCGTTTAAAGCGTGGAAGTACTGACCTTACTTTGAGTTTGATTCCATAAAAAGTGACAAAAACATTAGCGTCCGTTGTGCGTGGGAAGAAAATGACTTTATTTATTTTCTGCTGTGTTTTACTTGCATCTATTTGAAAGAGTGAGTGTAAACACAAAAAAATATTTTATTTTATGTGCTGGAATGTGCAGAAAATAGGTTTAAATGTTAAACAAATTTCTTCCAGTCAGAGAATGTTGCATATAATTAAATTTTTGCTTGATGCATAAAGTTAAAAAATTTAAAGTTTTAAAAAGAGAAGTTTCCATTTGATTACATTTTGTATGATGGATTATGCAGAAAAAGTAGAATTGGGCTGAAAGATCTATCGCTTTATCACCTATTCAGGTTGTAAATTGTGTTTTTAAAAAGTAACTAAGTAATTAATTACTTTTGAAAATAAGTAATCAGTAAAGTAACGGGATTACTTTTGGGGGAAGTAATCAGTAATTAGTTACTGATTACTTTTTTCAAGTAATTGACCAACACTGGTTGCAAGTGGTTCCAGCAAAGTAAAAGTTGCACCTATGGTGGACTGCAGCAATTTGCCAGCAACCTCAGCAACCACAATTAGGTTTTAGTTGCAACACCATTTTTTGTGAGCAAATTCACCAAAAGATGGCAGTTAGTAACAATCATTTGCAACAGGAATAAATATTTTTCCCAACTGGGAACCTATTGCCAACTAGTCTTTAGGTCTGTCTGACTGAGATGTAGATCTCGATAATGACACAATATTCCCTCCGTTTGAAATGTAGAATTATCAGCTGACACCTCTCATGAGAGTGCCATAGTACGATTGGACAAAAATGTTTAAATCTGTATTTTTAGGGGGTTTTTTTATGTTGCACAAAGCTCCTCCTAAGTTGGTTCTATAACATGGCTGTGACAATGTAACACTGCTCTAAAGAAATAGGAAATCGGAGATAATGAGAAAAAATGTGCATCCACGTAAAATGTGTCCCTGGCCTGCATGTAGACATTTATTTTCATGCAACACTAACCTTGATGCAGTTCATCTATGAAAAGCACATAAGCTATTACTCTTTGTTCTATCTGCCAAGTTTTAAACATTTGATAAATATGCGTCAAACCAAAGTCGATTTTGGTTGCCACCGAGACTGAACATTCAGATCTGTTTTGAAATAACTTTACTCTGCAAAACAAATCAATGGCAGAAGAGCAGAATGAGCTCCAGACTTCCCATTGTGTTTACGTTTGCATCACTCCATTAATGATGGATTTGTCACTGTGTGTTTTAAAGGCAGCCAAATTCGCCAAGCTTTTCATGCATGTCCACAAGTAAAAAAGTTAACCCCTGCTGCAGAGCGACTCAGATGTGTAAAACAAGCCTAAATATTGATATGTGGCATTAATATTGATATGTTTCAGGAGAAACTGTCCTTGTCGATGACAGCATCTCGGCAGCATGAATTATTTTCTGTCACCCACAGCAGATAGATGGAATTTAAATAGGAGGCATGCATCAGGACGTGAGGCGGGGCACCGCAAGCATTTGACAGAGATAAGTGTGACAGCTGGGCTGAATTTGAATTGCGTGAGCGATAAATTAACTCTTAATGCCCTGGGATGGAAGCTGATCTCATGGAACTGATAGAAGCACAGAGCTCAGGCTCACCTTCTCCTGAAAGCAGCAGTCTCATATTTATGACCAGCTGTAAGCTTCAGAGGAATAGGAGAGCATTTGCATGAGTGTGCAGTCTCATAAATAGCTGATGGGCTAGAAATATGAAGATCATTTGATTCAGAGAGCAGACAGAGGAACAAGGTGTCCAAGACTTCTTGAGAATTTGATATAAGTATTTGTTATAATTTAGTAAACTTGAAGCAGATATGACACTCACTTTTACATGATCTACACAGTATGCAGAGGATTTATGAATCTGTCTATGTGATGTGTACAAGGTCATTATTACTTTGCTTCACGCATGAACAGCAGCTGAGTCGTTGATCCAGGATTTTGAGCTTATTTTTTATTCATGAGTCCTTGTGCTACAGTTGGAAGATGTTTAAGTTCAAGTTTTTACAGTTAGTAATTAGATTAGTCCTTTTTATGTTACTGGGTTTATTTGTAATTCGTGGTTTCTGCTCTCTTGTCTTTTAGTTCCCTTTGTCTTCATCTATGTGTTCCTCACTCCCCCTATGTGGTGTGTCCCTCCCTCTCTCGCCCTCTCTATCTCCTCAGCCTGCTTTCATCCATCTCTGTTTCTTCCCCGACCTTAGTGTGAAACCTGTGTGTCTTAGTATGCATCTCAGTGTGTTCCCTGTTTTATTTTGACAGTCTCATTCCTGTGTTCGGCGCGTTCAATTTTCCTTCCCCCTGTGTCGTCACGTCTGATTCCTTCCTGCTGTGTTCCACATGTCTTTCCACTTCCCTCATCACCCTTCTGTGTATATATTGTGTCTGCTTTCACTTTGTCCCTCATCAGGCCGTCTGTTTATCTCATGTCAAGTTTCATATTATCACATTCAGGTTTTTTTCCATGTTCAAGGTTTTATGTTCTTTGCCTCTAGTGTTTAGTGTTTTAGTTCCCCAGTTTAGTGTTAGTCAGTTTTGTCTTAGTTTTCTTCTGCCTTTTGTTTTGTTACCTTTTACCAGCCTTAAGTAAAAGGCTCACTCTTGGTTAAGATATAGTTTTGCTTCCATGTAAGTTGCCATCTTGTCCCACATTATTGTTCCACCTACTATCTAAGTACACCTTAGAAGTCACTTTTAATTTGAAGATCACTAATAGCTCCTTCAAACTCTATATGATGATTTAACATTGATACATGTATGTTTTCATAATCTCTTTCTCATTATGTCTTTTTCCTCCTTCATTTTCACCTCATCTTCATCTTCTTCCTCTTTGCCTCAAAGTCTCATCTTCTGAACTTAGGTCATGGCTGCAGCACAGGAAAAAGTGCGTAAACATGCTTATTTATTGTTAGTACTGTTGCAATTACTTATTCTCAGTAGATTAGACATAAACAGGCAGACACCAATAGCTGGATATAAGCTAACATTATGCCAGGTGGTGTTAGCCTAAAAATCACACTTTCCTCTTATAAACAGGTTGATTACATTTTCACATCATGAAATGTGAGAGTTTATTCATCAAGTCCTCATATTGGACTCCTTTTCCAAATATTTATAGAGTTCGCCTGAGCAACAACCATGGACAACTCAGTCCAGGTCTTTGGTTAACTGACAAGCTAGAGTGAAAGATTGCTGTCACTCCTACTCTTTGGCCTGTGTGTTGAGGATTTTAAAAGTTAATATGACTCGGGGCATGTTGAGTCATTTACATTAATATATTCATCCTACTCTAACCATGTTTCACTAATAAAAAGAGAGAATGAGACCTAATGTTTAATAGTCCACACCTAATTGATTTACCCTGCACTCTGTCCATTCCTGTAAAACACTACAGACTAGCTGAAAAAAAAAAAAAGAATCAAGGGTGTTGAAATGGCTCAGTAAAAGTCCAGACCCAATTAAAATGCTGTGACAGGACCTTTAAGTGCTGTGCACAAAGAAATGCTGGCATATCTCATAGAACCAAAACAATGAGAAACAGATAAAGTTACAGAAAATGATTAATTCAGATTATGGCTGCTGAAGCTGACAAGTGACTGAATTATGGGGTTTACTGAAGAAGTTCCCCTGGAGTGTTTGAGAGCCTGCTGGTGAATCACTTGCATAGTCAGTCTCAGTGTATTCTTTCATGTTGTCCTTTTAAATCGTGAATGCTAACTGACCGTTGTATGGTTGAGTACACTGAGACTTGGGAGTTCCATTATTGAAATTGTGATCCACCATCTTTGCAACATTTCAAAAGGAAACATATATATTAGTCACATAACTTATTTTAAAAACCAAAAGCAGTAATTGCACCCCTTTCATATTTATTCCAAACTCTAGAGAAACAGTTTGGCCACTTAAAATTCTTCTTCCGGCTAATGTGATAGGAGGATACTAAATCCTTGTTGTCTTAATTAGAGCTTAGTGAAATGACGCTGCCAAGGCCTGAAGGTGTTTTCCAATATACTTTGGGGAAAATGGTTAATTAGTTATTGTATGTGCTCAAAGAACTGAATCAGCCTCTCTTTAAACAGTTTCCACTTGGAATTTCAAACCTCATCACATGAGGGTGCTCTTTTATTAAGACCGTAAATTCTTAGTATGTTTGTCAATACTTTTATGGGGTTTTTTTATTTGTTACTGTATGTCAAAGTCATACAATGTAGTTGTGAAAATAAATTAAGTTATTGTTTAATTTGCAAAATCTAAAGCCAAAATACAGAAGTGTGTGTGGGAAAACTAAGTGCACACCACATCACTGTTAAACATGACTTGAAGTTATCGTGTTTAACAACGATAACTTCAAGTCATGTTTTCTGTATGAGTTATCAGTCTGTGGCACTATTATAGAGGAACGTTGGCTGACTTTCTTTACAGCTTTGTGTCAGGTCATTAAGGCTTGTTGACATTTTGTTTTTCACAGCTCTCTTAAGGTCTCACCACAGCACTTAAACCGGTTTGATGTTGGAACTTTGAATAAGCAGCTACCTTGATTCTTTTCTTTTTGAGTTGCTGTGTTGTAGATTTGCTGGTGTTGTTGGTATCGTTATCCTGTTGCAAAACCTAATTTGCTTGTACTTCCACTCATGGGAAGGACTGGATGTCCTAGTTGCAGTCAGAGTGATTGTTCTTGTGGATATTTTCCACATGAAGGCCAGTTGTTCTTCTGTCTTTATTCATGCTAGGGTAAGCTTATCAGGTTTGGTCACTTTTCTCACAGGGTCTATGTAACTATTATACGGTTCTTGCAGAATAGATTTTTTCTGTCAATAACCACTGTGGTAATAACCCAAATCTCTTCTGTTATGTGATTAATCTCCATTAAAACCAGTTCCCACCTTGCACATCAGTGAACAAACCACTGGCAACAAACCAAGAGAGATGATAATGAAAACACCACACAGAAAACTGTATCAAATCATGACAGATGACTGAAAAAGACCAGAGGTTCACAACAATAAAAGAAGCTATGCTTTCTCTTTATAACTACATGTCAGCTTTTTGTATCTTTTTCTATTTATTTATTTTTGTCTTCACATTGTGGCCCAGTTTCTCTGTTTCCCACAGCCTCTTCCATCTCTCTCTGTCTCTGAAAATCTAAGCCAGGCTTAAGCCTCCATCTACTCTATTTGCATTTCACATTTTCCTCCTCTCTGATTCCATGCTTACTCCAAGGCCTGGGAAATCCTCAGCAGATGCCTGAGAGAGTGTTTGGCTGGCTCCACGCTGTTGACAGACAACATGGCTTCGAATGTGAAAACAAGGCTATTTCAAGCAGGCTTTGCAGTGATGGAATGTATGAATTTATAGACAGAGTGTAGAGGGTAGAAGAAACTCAGATGTTCTCTCTGCACTTGTTTGACATTTTTCTCCAAACTTGTCAACACAAAATGCTTTGTAAGAACAGCATGGAGAAAAATGCAAACATTTTGTGCCTGTCACTCTGAGGGCTTTCATCCTGAGATACTGCACATGGATGTGCATCACAAATATGTTTCCATTTATCAGAATTTCACAGCTGGCATCTTACATTAAATAGCTGGCAAGTATGGAAGGCTGAAAACAACCACAAGTCCACTGAATATTCATGATACTGCTAATTTAATTATTGAGAGAAAATAGGACTCTGTTAGCTGAAAATAGTGGGCACAATGGGTATTTCTGCACCTCACAAATTACGTCTGTTACAAGTGTTTGGTGCTTGTTCAGGGTTGAGGAAGCCTTGTGTTTTTACTGAGCTGCAAAGAAAGTAAAGGTGTGAAAGAATCAAAGCTCTAAACTTAGCTTTTGTCTTTTTATTAACCATAATTACAAGGTTTCCCTGACCATAATCATTAACCTTAGGAGCCTAATCTTGTTCCTTTTTTTCCTCTCTTTTGTATCCTTTTTTAGTAGATCCTTTGTTTCCAGTACATTTGTCATTATACAGCGACATTGCTCCCCAAAGTAACCTGCTCAGTGTGTGTAATTTTACATGAATTACATTTTTACATTTTCACATCTGCCTTTTTTGCGAAGTTCACCCTAATGTGTGTTATATCTTTAAAGAAAGCATTGTCAACTGAAAGAATGAACTGCTTAGTTAGAAATATACTGCAAGATAATATATATAATAAGGTCAAGTTATTCATGTTCAGTTATTTACAAATCAGCACCTGTTATCCATTACCTCTTCCTAATGTCTGTGTAATCAAAGTAAACATCTGTCATCCTACCCTCATTTGATTTAAAGCGTTAAAGAATGCTCAAAAAGAACAAAGAAAACAAAATGAATATACAAAAAATTCAACACTATTCCCTTAAACATAAATAATGCCCAGAGTGTAACCTGTCTTAGCAGAGATTCGAACTCTGCTTCTTGTAATGTAAAGTAAAGATCCTGCCATATCTCAGAGAAACCCCCAACAATTTGACACTCTGTCACAGTGGAAGGAAAATACTCCCTTTTAACATATTTATACTTTCTATTGTTAGTATGGAAACACGCACTAAGAATACCTGGTTGGTGCTGTCATACTGTTAAAATGTTGAGCGTGGAAAACTGCACTTCTCAACTTAAGTGGTGGGCATCTTGGCTAAGTAATGATAGGTTACTAGGCAGTAAGTGGAAGGTAGCAGCATTGGTAGAAGCATTAAGGCATGTATTTTCATCTTCCATAGGGAAGAATTTCGTAGTGTATGGTGAGAGGCTCAACAGGTGTTTGATAGAGTGTACATGGCTGAAACTGGCATTCTTCCTAAGTGCTGTGGTCACTTTAAGACTGTGCTCTAAATTTACATTCCATATAGTTTATTCAAGATTCAAGATTCTAAGATCCAAAGTGTTTATTGTCATGTGTCACACGAGAAAAAGGCATTTCTCTGTGCAATGAAATTCTTTCTTTGCTGTCCACCTACAGATGCCGATTAATATATACAATAGAAATAGAACATATAAATACAAATAGTACAAATAAATAAATGAAGACAAAAAGGGATACAAAATATGGAGATTTGAAACAGGGATGTGTGCAAAAGAGCTATAGCTTAATATGCTGGCTTAATATTTAGGATGATCTGATGTGCATGCAGCAGTTTGACACATCAGTCTATATCAGCTATTTGAAATTAGATTTAGATTGAGAGCAATAAAATTGCTTGGTTAGGTTTAGGAAAAGAACAGTCCCTTAAGTAGTGCTTCCTTGACGAAGCTGATTGGCAACAAGTAAGTGTGATTACTCCAGGTGTGGCTGGCTCCAAGGCGGGAAGACTCTCCAGGCCTGGTGTGGCAGCAAAGCGCGAACACCTCAGCACACACACACACACACCCCAACGTGTACACAGGGAAACGGGGGACCAGGAGCAGACAATACCAAACAACCAACAATAGACAGTCCTGAGAATCTGATATAACTTAGAATATTCATTAAACCCAAGAGAACACATGAGCCCATGACAAATATGTGAATGAGCACATTAACCGTTTAGCATTGAGCTGTGCTTTGTTCCAAACAGAGCAGGGCACAGTGCTGGCATCACTCTTGTGACTTGTGTGAAAGCCCAGCATATCAAGCGTTAAGTTAGGGTCACGAGTTAGAGTTAACCAGCAACCATTTTAACTGGCTATTAAAAAAAAAGAAAAAAAAAAAGACCAGTAGTGTCATTTTTCTGTTGAGTTTGGACTTTTTCAGTCATGCTGCTGTATTTGAAGCTTTTAGTAATTAGATAATGTTGGAGCCCATTTTGATACTAGGTCCAAAATGTCAGCACTAGTGATTTAATTTCCACTTGATGTGATTTAGTTTTTCCATTAATCCATTTTCTTCTTTTCTCAGCCCGATGCTGTGTCACTCTCACTCTGCCTGACCTCCTGTAATCATCTCATCTCCATTGTCAATTTCTCTCTACTATCCCTGGACCGATAAGCTTGCTCTGCTTGCAGTTCTTCCCATTTATCACACAAATTTCAATAAATGAAAACAGCTATACGGGGGAAAAACCCTGAATAGATGAGAAATCATGTGCAGTGTGCAGGGTCAAGGCTAGCTTTAGGGAAAATTCAATCAAACCTCAAGTGTCTGGGAGATTAATAGCTGTCATTATTCATTCTCAACTCAAGGTGCTACGTGCATGCGGTTCATGTGAGTGCATGAAATGTGATAGAAATAGATTATATTTCCTCTGCAGAGCCTGAGCTGCTGATAATAATTTTTAAAAGATAATAAAAGCCCAAAATCTGTTCTGTAAACTGCTTTAAATGAACCTGGGGAGAAAAAAAATCTTTTTAAATAACCCAGCAGGCTTGGGTCAGGCACAAGTTGAGCTTCTTCCTCACTGCTTTCTCTTCCAGTTTACCTAACACAGGCTTTTCTCCTCCGTGTCCTAACTGACAACGAAATTAAGTGGCGGTGGGCTAGTGTCAGCAGCGAATTATGGAGGATGTGACAGCTCTGTGTTGATGGCAGATAATCGCAGGGCATAATAATCTCTGCCAAGAGAATTGCTCCCGGCTTCTTTATGGTCATAGTAACTGAATCCTTGTCTGGCGCTGTAGGTAAGTCAGATAACACAGGCACCGTTTTGTAGCTCGTGGGCACACGCTCTTGCAAACGCATAAACTCACTAACATCCCTCTTGCTTTCGTAAAACACAGGAAGCCCACATGTGACTTATGCCACTGTCAGCTCAGCAGCACCACCAGAAGCAATATCAACTCCAACACCCACACTCCACATGCACACCCACACACACACAGAATGAGTGTACATTTACCCAGTCATGACAAATCAGCCTTTCCACTGGCTGCCCCACCTTAGGGGGTTGTAACAACAGTGTCAGCTCAGATGAGGAAAGAGGCATCTCTCCCACACAGAACCACTGATTCTTGTGAGCGCTTTTACTTTCATGTTATTGGTCTGCTTTATTTCATTACACTCTAGAGTTTTGTCGGGGAGACTGTAGCCGAATGAAGTTTCCCCAGAAATGACTTTAATCTGGCTTGTTTTCATCTCACAGTTGATCTGTTTTCTTTTGACTCAATGGGCAAGGAAGCTGTGTCGAGCGAGCAGTTTGATGCAGTTTAATCACACAATTTGTGACGTTAAATTTGAATATTTTGACATGTTTTTCACCTCCACCCCCGTGCATGTTCATCGTGAATTACATTCACTTTACAGCATTTTCCTCCTTTTGTTGGGATTCAGCTGGCTGACTAAACACAGGAAAAGACCAGTGTCTGTCAGTGATAATTACTTATGCAAATAAGCTCAGCACAGTAATTACAACTTACCAACACACATAAACACACACTGTGTGGCCACAGTGGCATTCATCCTTGAAAACAAAACCATCATAATTATTTAAACTGTCATTTACACAATGAAAAGACCGTTTAAGACCACAGATCAATTTTTCACATAAGTCATGAATAAATGAAAAGTAGCTATGGTCCAGCTGGTTCACCTGCAGCAAGCAGAAAGGCATTTTAGCATGTGGAGGTTTGAGGTGGAGTTTGTTGCTCCACCACAGTCTCATGAAATACCACCTTGCTGTTGCAATGCATGGGGAGAAAGCCAAAACTCTCATTTCACTTGTCACTGGGAAATACAGACTGCAGACTGGGTGCAGTGAGTTTTACAGAAAGGCAAGCAGAGAGAATTACAGCCCCCACCATCAGCATTAATTGGATTGATGATATTGTGGCATATGTTTAAAGTCAAGATCATTTTAAATAGTTTATATTCTGTTTAATGGCCAGCATCATTTTCCTATGAACTCATAGCGGGTCATCTGATTGTTTCTCTCTATTACTGAAGGGTAGTTACTTTACAATATAAAACACCTGGAGGCTTAATATTATTTCAGAATTTTATTTATTGGTACTATTTGATCATTCGAGTTCTTCCCCAATGATCTAATGATCTAAAATATAACTAAATATCCATAGTAAGAGAGTTTTTAAAGGGATTGCACTCTGATTATAAGGAAACATTAATTTACATATTTGGTGAGTCTCAAATATGTTTAAAGTGAATATATCAGTAATATGTTCACTCACAACATTTTTTCTCACCAAATTCTACAATATTTATTTGCTGACTGCAGAGTTATTGAACTTCTTTATGGTTGCGGTCAGGCACTGCAAACACGTTACCTCAGGATAGGAAAAAAAACCCAACTTATTTCCCAAACCTAAATCTAGGCAGGGCTTCCAGTGCTTAAACTCATGTGTAAAAAGTTCTTTATTTGTAAACAATCATACATTTTATGGAGACAGTGTTAGAATAATTTCTATATTTTTTATTTTATAATAATTTAAGCAGTCAGAGTCGCTTCTTTCTGGACCTTTTCTCTAACTTGATCTTAGTTTGAGCTTGAAGGTTTCTTTCTCTTGCTTTTGTCAAAGTTAACTGCAAAAAACATGCAGAGAAGAACTTCTTGCAGCATAATTAGTGATGTTGCTATTCTCCTCTTTTTTAAAGGTAGGAAGAGTTGATTTTCTGTAGCTCCTGCTCCAAGTTCAGGACCTTCAAATAATTTGTTTCCCCATAAAGGTCCTCACTGTTGCAGTGCTTGGCTTTAAAATTCTAAATTTCACAATGGAATCTCTGTTGGTGTCCCTGCACCTGTTTGTTTAGCAGGCTTCTACTCTCAGTGTCTTTGAGCTTTCAGGAACTGCTCGGTCTGTTCCTGCTGTTTCCTGGACTGCAGTCTGAGTAGGAAGCCTCAGTGGTTTAGGTTGAAGAATCTACAAGCAGCTCTGCAGTTGGGTGGATGCTCTGTTCATGCAGATTCTGATTGGTCCAGTTTTTAATTGAATGTAACAATGATTAGCAGTGTTCTATTCTATTCAATCGTCACTCAGTTCAGATTTGAGAATGTCCTCTTTTTTTAAAGTTCTCCATTTGTTCTGCAGTGTTTTAACACATAAAACTGATCCAACTGAGTCTAATAGTCTAAAGTTCTGTTATTTGCAATTGCCAGTCTGGCAAGAGACAGGTGCTGTCTGTGCTGGGAGTCATAGAGTTAGTATCTGAGAACAGCGATCTCCTCCCTCACATGTCATAATGCCATAATTAACCAAGAATTGGACTCAAGAGGCAGGAATCAGAAGCTGACTGCAGTTTCACAGATTTTATTGCATGGGTAAAAGGTGTAATTTATGAGTAGGTAAGTAATACTGGCGAGACGAAAGAAGCGGTTAGCAATGGCCAAGGTGAGGTTAAGGTGATCTTGCAGATTTGGTAATTAAATTCTGAAACCTTACTTGTTTCTTAAGCAGGTCATTCGGAAGGGCAGCTGGTAGTCAGATGGGTTTCAAGAAAGGTGGAGAGTGGGAAGCCAGGTAAGCATTTATACTTACAGGTAGACTTGTAGTCAAGACCGCCTAATCCGAGACCAAGACAAGACCAAGACCAAGACCAAGTAGACGAGACCAAGACCGAGACAAAAAAGTCTTTAAACTGCAGCCAGATGCTGCTACGTTTACGGGTGTCAGGCATATTTTTGCTTTCGCACAGCCCTCCTCACCGTTGTCTACAGTCTCACTCACTTACTGAGAGGACAGACGCATGCTCCACTTGACTGTCACGTCTCTCACCCTCTCTGTTTTTCACATAATGATATTATCCTATATCCTCGCATGTGATTGGCCACTACATGGAGGGATTGGAGCATAGCTGAGCCACTGTGTGAGAGCTGAGCAGCGAAAGGAAATTAAGTGAGGGCAGAAATGACTGAAAGATTATAAGGCTCTGTTTTGAGTTTTGTTCAAAAAAGAATGACTTCATATAGGAAAAAAAATAAATATCACATATGCAGGACACCTTAAACTGTACCAAGACACAGGGACTAAACCCCAATTCAACCAGACCCAGAACTGATCCGGAATTAAAACAGGACTACAACAGTTCAAAATCAGGACTACTTAGGACTTAACCAAAACAGAACCAGAATCAAAACTAGATGATAGTAACATTAAAAATCATCATAGACCTGCACTACACTTATTTTTTAATTCTACCAAAGTACACTATTTAAATTCAGAAAAGTTTATATAATTGTTTAGCCTTGTTGTGCAAACAAGCCTGCATAACTTAATAAATATAGAATTTGAAAAGTAACAAATGGTATCTAAAAAGTTACACTATGTACTAGATACATGTTCTGATGAGTTTTGGCAAACAACCATTTGACTAACATGTGTGTCTCACCTGCTCTTGTTCCATCTCTGTTTTGTCCTCTTTCTTCATCTCCCTCTCTGTTCCTCTCTCTCCCTCTCTGTTCCTCTCTCTCCCTCTCTGTTCCTCTCTCTCCCTCTTTGTGCTGACAATCAAGCCAAACACCAACATCATCAAATATACAGTTGAAACCAGATATTTACAAACTCTTCAGATAAAAACACAAACATTGTAACATCAAATCAGACTAAATTTTTATTTTTTTAGATTGATAAATATAAAAAACATATTTGTTAACTTTTGTATTTTGTATTCAAAATTGAGCCACACTTATGGAGCTCCACAATTCTTTTCCTGGTGTTTCGGTTGACATTTCTTGATTTTCCCATGTCAAAGAAACAGGCTCTGTGTTTTGCCTTATATACATCCACAGGTGTGCCACCAATTTACTCACATGGACTCTACTAACCTATCAGAAGCTTCTTAAGCTCAGAATGGAATCGTCTGGAGTTTTCTTATATTTTAACACTAAACTTAGTGTATATGTACTCCTAAATTTGATGAAAGTGATTAAAATAGACAGCTCCCTCTTTTTATTCTGACATTTAACTAATTCAAAAGATATTTCAACATTTATTTATCTAAAACAAAACAAGTTTACTCTGAATTGATGTTTAACAGTAAAAAAAAAAAAAAAGTTTCTATGTTTTCTCCCTAAAGTGTATGCAAATATCTGGTTTCAGCTGTGAATATACTGCTGTGTATTGAAATTCCTCTTGTTTTGCATAGAAATACTGAACAACATACAAAGCATAATATATAAAATAACATCTACCTGAGTTTTTTCTTTGAAAGAAGCTCCTTATGTCCATTGTTGTTTACATCAGTACACAATTGAAACTGATTCAGAGAGTTTGTTTAGCCGTGGAGGGTAAGAACTGAAAATATGAAATGTAAGCTAAGACTAAAAAAAATCAGCATTGTCGTTCGGCTTTTTATTTATCCATTTGTTGATTCACTCGAAGAGCAAGTAACGCAACCAAGTGATCAGTTTATATCACTCTTTTGTGATACACCGTCATATTTACATTATTTGTACAGTACGAATGATTTGCTCTGGTACCTGGTCAAACTCTCCTCTGTCTGCAGCAAACTCGCAGGGAGCAGCTTCTCCCCCCTCGCTCACATGTGTGCTGCGGTCAGTCACCTAGTGCCTGAGCTCGGATCATACCAAAATTAGGGGGAATTTACGACGGTGCGCTCTGTGCTTCGTGTGTTTTTGTTTTATACAGTTGTCAGTCAGGCATCTAACTAATAAATTACACTCCAAAAGACCCCATGCTTCTGAAAAAATGACCCTGGCTTAAGCCCTGTATGCCCCCCCCCCGCTCTGCTGATGGTTGACTCCAAATCTCCCGAACACTACGTCGATTTGAGAACACAAGACCGAGACCCAGTGTTGCCAACTTAGCGACTTTGTCGCCATATTTAGCGAGTTTTCAGACCCCCTTAGCGACTTTTTTTCTAAAAAGCGACTAGCGACAAATCTGGCGACTTTTTCTGGTGTTATTGGAGACTTATTTATGACGACTTTTTTGACGTGAAGCACGTATCACTCCTACTCTCAACAAGCACCGGGTGCTGCCATGGGCACCTCGCCTGTGCCAAAGCGCTCACAGGCGAAGGATAGTCCTCCCCCAGCTGCTATCAGGGCAGGAGATGTTCACACCTATGTGTCCAAACTGCAAATGAATCGCACATGAGCGAAGCCGCTGCTCCCGCACTGACTGTAACAGTTCTTCTTTTACTGTTATGCTGTTTTGTGGATCACAAGGTTTAAAACTACTTATAAACACACACACACACACAAATAAAGTAACTCCACCAGAGTGCCTATTTCGGGTCACTTTTGCCGGTCCAAGCTCGGATAAAGGAGCAGGGTTGGAATTGTGACATTAAAAAAACATAATTGCTAAAAGAAATTTAATTTGTAGTTCTAAATAAATTCTAAATGCATTTATGGTATTTTTTACTCACTTTATGTCTCTTCCACGATGTTATTTCTCTCTCCAACAACGTAAGTTACAATTACATTAGCATGACCAATTATGCAAATTAGGCGATGACGTCATTTGGTGACTTTAGCGATTTTTAGGACAGCCAATAGCGATTTTCCTCACTGAGGAGTTGGCAACACTGCCAAGACCGAGACCAAAGTCAGTCGAGACCAAGACGAGCCCAAGACCACGTAAAAGTGGTCTCGAGACATCCAACTCTACTTACAGGTGGAACAACCAGCAGGAAAACTCAGTTAAATAGAACTGAATATGTTAACTGACCTATTGAAAGGCGTTCTGGTTTCAGACAGGTCAGACTATGGAGGTGACGATAATCTGGGAGAGAGCAGTAAACTGACAAACCAATCAAATGCGAAACAAAGGAGAACAAGCAAGGAGAGCTGGCACACAACTCCACCTTTGAGTAGAGAAAGAGTGAGTGAGCTTGTGCATTCACCCACTCTCTCTTTTCAAGGAGGAGCAACCCTGAGGCCTGCCAGGACCATGACAGCATGAAGGTCTGCCTCACCTGATCTGAAATTCAGATTGACCTGATGATGCCAAGTCCCTGTGTTGAGTTTCTTCTTCTGGAGTTTAAGTTTAGGTTTTCTTGCATCAGGTATGACCACTAACTTTGTAGATTCATAATGCTTGACTGAGTGTTTGAACTGAATGCCACCACTTCTTATAATGAATTGCTTTCCTTATGTGTCATAGCAGTACAGAAGTGCTTGGCAGAGATTTTACTTCTGTTTCAGATAAAAAAAAAAAAAAAAAAAAATTTTTAAAAGAATAAATATCATAAAAACTAAAAAAATGTCAAATAAAGTCCAAACAAGCCTAAGGAACATAAGGATGGATGAACTGTTTGTCTCATCTTACCTGTAGCTGCAAACTTACTGGGCAATATTTCCTCAGTATTTGTTCTGAAACAGCTTGATTTGGCTTCTTGAAGCCTGGCAAAATAAAGTTACCCTTGATTAAAATCTTGAGGCTTTACTTTCAGGGTAAGATGGAAGCAGGTGCTACAAAAGTAATCCAACGAACCTGTTATGTGGAAATTCTGAGTAAGCAAAAATGCTTCTCCATGGAGAAGGGATTTCTGCTGAGTTAATGTTTTGTTATCAAAGTCTGTGAAACAGATGTCTCAATTTAGTCATACTTGCAAATCAGTCCTGCACTCAACGGCATGTCACAACTGCATGCTGCAGCAAGGCTGATCTCGCAGGTTGTTCAGCCCAGTGTCACTGCAAGGTCAATTATTTCCTCGTTTACTGAAAAGCTATTTGCTAATCTCACTATTGGGCCTCTTTTGAGACCGTATCTGATTGAGAATTTGCTCTCAGACAGCATACTCTTTAGACCAAGGATCATTAATGTTATCTTGGGTTATTTCAAAGGGAGTGAACAGGATCTCCTGGGAAGGTGAGCTGAAAGGAGAAATCAAGCCGGTTGGAGGTGCAGTTAATCACATGAGGTTATGGGACGTTGGTTGCTATGGAGCACCAGCCAAATCAACAATGGCAGTCCACACTCTGTTTTTATTCATGGGGATATTTTCCAAGCACTGGGGTCAGCACAACCAAAATCCCCAAGGCCTCATAACCTGGTCCTTCTGGTTTGATGATAAAGTCTCATAACTGACTATCAGTTTGCTTTCTAATGGGTCAGAAGATCAGAAGCAAGACTTGATACAAGAAGAACATGTGCTCTATTGTTGAGCAAAAGTGTACAGAACATGACTCTACTTCAGGATGAAATCAAATGTGTGCTGAATATTTACATCCTGCTGGACTTTCTTCCAGACAGCTGAAAATGATTTAAGCAGGCAAAGCATGGCAAGATTTTCTTCTTTGCACTAAAGTGAGTACAAATAGCAGGAAAGCCATTATAGAAAACAATCTCCTTGGTTCTAATAACATTTTCTCTGTTATTTAGTGTGACACGGGTCTATGCTTAATGCAAGCTGAGCCACAACTTGCCAGCAGAAACTTAAATTAGCACTTGAATGCCTCGGTAATAGATTCACCTCAGCTCAGCTGCTGTGCTTGGAACTTAATAATTCTCACTGGTAATGATTTGTGGCTTGCTTTGATAATTGTGATTTTTATCAGAAAGAATGCGACTGCCAAGATAAGGAAGAAATTGAATTGAGTTTTAATAGAAGCGTAGCGTATTCATTCATGAGTACAATATGCACACTTATGGATGCTCTCACTCACAAATCACAGATGAACACGTGCTTTTCTTTGATGTTGGCATGCTGCTGGTCTATGCTGGTGACAGTTCCCCACAGAATGCTGACTTTTAGTGTCACTTAAAAGAAATATATATATATACAGTGGTCCCTTGCTATAACGCGGTTCACCTTTTGCGGCCTCACTGCTTCGCAGATTTTTGTTTTTTTGCAATTTTGCATGCTTTTCTTCTTCTTCTTCTTCTTCTTTTTTTTTTTTTACAGCGCATTGTGTTCTGTGTTCTGATCAGCTGTAGACCATTGTCAATCAATGCGTTCAGCTTGTCAAATTTACATAAATCTTCAATCACTAGCAGTGGTGTATGTTTGTAAGTTTTCTCCCCAACAAACACAGCAATGTCAATGAAACATTTTGCACTGTCGAGGGCAACCGCCTTTGGTTTCATTCTATAATACTGGACTTGTTTTTCTACGAAGGTTTGAACTTTGAGGGTGTTTAAACAAGAGAGGAAAATGTGAAAGTGTTCATGCCTGTCTGAGAAAAGTGTATAAAGTGTGTAGTGAGGGGTTTTACAGCCTTAAAACATCTATAATAATTGTAAAAAATAAAGCGGATTTCACCTATCGCGGGTTATTTTTAGTTCAATGTCTCATTGTACTGTGAAATGAAAGCATAGAAGAAACAACCAATCAAAACAAAAATAAATCAGGAATCCTTTTATAAACCAAAATGGAAACCAAATATTCTTAAGAAAGTTCTTCACTTTTTGCTTGCTTTACTTTCACTCTTCTACCTTTTTTCCCCACGGTAGTTCTGGCATAGTTTTTCATCTGTTTTGGTTCAGGGTGCCTCTCACTTTGTACGAGTCACCAAACCCTGGATCCCGCAAAACAGCCCCAGGCCATCACTCTTCCTCCTCCATGTTTGACAGTTGATATCACACACTGTGGAATAATCCTTTCGCCTACTCGACAGTGTGCAAAAATCCTGTATGATGAAATGAAGATTCCAAATTTCAGTAGTCTGGCTGTGTTTCAAGGCCCACGCAAGCCTCTTTTTCCTATTGTGGCGTCTCACTAATGGCCTCCTTGCTGCAACTCAAAGTCTTCTCTTTACATTTCAAACTAAAACTTGTTTGCAACAACCACTATAAAAGCTGTGCTTAAAGCTGTGGTCTTTTAGGTGCTATGATACTCTGTCTCTCTTCCATTGTTAATTGCCTTTTTCTTGCCATTTTTATAACAACACAGTACTTTTTGCAATACAGTACTGTTCAAATAATGCTCACAAGGGTATGGTACCACATTGTGTTCCAACACTGCTTTATGCAGACAGAGGGGGTTGTAAATAATACAGAAAAGTTGTGACACCTGTAGGAATTGATAGTATCACCTTTCAAGGCTTGATCAACCTCCATTGCTGCAGAACATCTTTAAGTTGTTAACCATGTCCTGTTCCATGGAAAATGTACATTTACATGTACATTTCAAGCTTTTCATTGGACATGAACTGCTTCAATTTCTACCTGTTGTCATCCAAGCAGGCCCATGCATCTGACAAGACTGCCTTCTGGACAACTTGTAGATGAAGCATTTCTGGCCTAGAAAACTTGACCCACAACATGCTAGAGAGGTTATGCCTCTCAGGTGGCTGGGGAATGTTTCAGTGTCCTCCTAGAAGAGCTGGAGGAGGGGACTGAGTAGAGGGAGGTCTGTGCATCTCTGCATAGAACACTGCATCTGGAAACTAGAACTGGATAAGCATTGGAAAAAGAATGAATGGAGAATGGCTGTACTTTAGATAGCAGGTGATAAGTTTTTATTCCTTATCACCAGAAACAAAAGGTTGTTTATCACGCGATAAACTTATTTGCTGCATGTTTTTTTTCTGTATCTTTATTGTTATACATATATAAAATTAGGCTCTTATAGTTGTGTGATTCATTCAGAAGCATAGATATTAACATTTCACTTTAAGTGAGATGTTGGCATGCTGTTTGTTTCAGTGCTCAATTAAAAAAACACGAAATAATATATTAACAATCACAAATGTCTTTCAGCAATATTTTTTACTTGTTTTGCCTCTATTATAATTTAGATTGATATTTTACTCTCTTCCTTTGTCATTTTTCAGGTCTCTATGAAAGATGCACAGACTGTTAATCTTGCTAGATACAAATAACTGTATGCATATTTGTAAGAATTAGGATAAAGAGAAACTTAAATGTTTATAAATATTCTAGTTTTTGTTTTTTACTTAAAAAAATGAAATTAAAAGGAAGATCTGTGTGTGCTAGCATGCACTGATGACATCATATTATCGGTAGTAACGGAATTATTGTAAAAATGTAAAGAAATAAATATTAGGTATTGAGAGCTTGAAAGTGAAGGCAACAGGACTACTTTAGGTTTGTGAAGACTTTCCACCTTATTTAAGAGGCTTCTTCTGTTCTAAAAAATGGTGGATAGTCCCAGATGTTTAACCCACAGTGGGCGTTGTCTCCCTGGAAGTGGTTCTGAGGGTCACTGACCCAATGTTGATCGTATGAGTCATCAAATGAGCTAAGCTGTGGGTTGAGGGCGAGACCTTGGCCATCATGCGAACTATTGAGGTCACCTGAGGCAAAGTGTGAGCGGAGACTGAGAAAGGATCTCACCTTTGTTCAATGATGATTGTTTACGTAGATGGCCTCCTTTACTCATCTTTCTAACCATATGTCTTCTGGGTCCAAAATGTGAACACAGTTATCCTCGAAAGACTATCCTTTCACTTTTAAGTGCAGATGTACAGCTGAGTCTTGTCCTGTTAAGGTGGCTTTGTTGTGCCATCCATTTGCAACTGGGATTTCTTGTCTGTGTAGGCGTGTCATCAGTATCGTGGCATAGATGTAGTGTAATCATCCAAGGTACATCTATCTCGCTCATGCCTGTTTCCTTGCTAGATAGCAAAGTTCATTTCATTGGAGATTATTTCTGTATACTACTTGAGGTGGTCTTGTCATGGCACTGGAACTTGCATGGTCGATATTTTATAGTGAAGTCTCTCCTCACTGATGTCCAACAGGACATAGACGGGAAGATGCGAAAGGAAGCGGAAAGGAAATGGTCTTTGGACGAAGTGAGACGTTCTCATTGTTAGTCTCTTTATAGTTCTGCAAAGGATACACCTGTACATCCTCGACTATTGTGCATCCAGCAAGCCTTGTCTGTCCTATGTCTTTTGTCCTCTTAATGCATTTTAGGAATTAAGACATCACTCAATATAACATACTGAGATTGATTTCCAGGTCACAGGCAGGATTAGAGAGGACAGAGGAGACAAAGAGGCATAAATTAGAGAAATAAGAAACACGTGTGTGCTGTTGCTCTCTCCCCTTCAGTCAGGTCCCACCCTTTGTCTCCTGTGGAGACAGTGTGCTGCTGACTCTGCTCAGCAGTCACAAAGTGTAAAGAAGATGGTAAGAAGATTTGGTCAGTGGGTCAGTTATCTGGTGCTGAAAGTTTCTGGTGAGTGGTTGTATTCTCCTGTTTAGCTTTAGAAAGTCATTTTGCTGCCATGATTTTGTTCTTGTAGGAAAAGCTGTTTCTCCCTAATTTAACCGCTTCCTTTCCTTTATTATTTTTCTAGCTCTATGACATCCCCCTGTGACCCTGAATTGAATAACAAAATAGATAACGTTAATTCCCTGGATCATTTTATGGTAAAGCAAGTTGATCAGATTTTAGAAAACCAGCGGCTAATGCTTAAATTTGGAGTGGCTGTGGCCCAGGAGGTAGTGCAGGTTCTATTAATCAGAAGGTTGGTAGTTCAGTCGCTGGCTGCTCCAGTCTGCATGGCAAAGTATCCTTGGGCAAGATACTGAACTTCAAGGCTTGTAGTATAAAGTAGAGTAGAAAGGCACTATAAGAACCAGTCCATTTCCATTTCACAGCTATATTTGTTTGGACATTAGGACCATTAGACAGCAACCCTCCGCAGTAAATTAACATGTATAACAAGTACATAGATGTAGATGTAGCAAAGGTGACCAAACACTAGAATTCGTCAGTGCCATCTAATTCAATATAAATAAATAATCAAATCAAATAAAAGTTTAAGAGCTCTGTTTTGTGCTTTTTACAAAATTAATAATAATAAATTAATAAGCTCTTCTTTTTATGATTGCACATATAATAGATAGTATGAGTAAAGTTCTACCTTTCACTGGGTTTCGCACTTACATAAACTATCATTTCTGTTTTCTGTTGCACTTGTACATTAAACTACAGGAGACGCATGCTAATGCTACTGATTTCCAGAACGGGGCTTTCAATGTTCATAATTTATTGTGCATAAAAAAATGGATGTTGTAAATGTGAATCTCCTGCTGTTTTGCTGGAGGCAAACAGCAGGAGATTCACATATGCCAACTTATTCTTTTCTTCTTTCTTTTTTTTTATCCTCAGTGCATTATTGAAATTGGTGTGAGTATGCTACTGTGCTGTTACTCTGCACCACCCATTCATGGTGTTGGTGTTATTTTTTTCACTACATGCAAGTCGAGAATTACATAATACATAAGTCAGCACCTTTTATCTTTCATTCATATCTTTGCCTTTTTCAGTTTTACGCATATAGCATAGCACCTCAAACTCGTTGTGCTCCTCAAACTATTCCAGAACCTTGTTTGCTTTGTTGCAGGGCACATTATCCTGCTGAAAGAGGCCACAGTCAGCAAAGCATAACGAAAGGGTTAAGGCTCATGTATTATCCACATGGATAGCAGGACCAGAAAAAGCTTTACACTGCTTCCACCGACTTGCCTTCTTCCCGTAGCACATCCTGGTTCCAGGAGTTCCCCAGGTAAGTGACACACACACACCCAGCCATCCATGTGATGTAAAAGAAATTCATCAGATTCATCAGGTCCAATTCTAATCCTCATGTGCTCATTGTTGGCACTTTTGGATGCTGAACAGGGATCAGCATGGGCACCGTGACTGGTCTGTGTCTATGCATCCCTTTATCCCACAAACTGTGATGCACTGACGGCTTTTAATCAGAACCAGATTCTCTGTAGCTCGTCTGTTGGACTGGACCACACGGGCCAGCCTTCACTCCTCACCTGCATCAGTGAGGGTTGGCCACCCATGACCCCATTGCTGGTTCATCATCATTTCTTCCATGGACCACTTTTGATAGATACCTCAGCGGTCAGTACCTGTCTACACCACAGAAGAGCTGCAGTTTTGGAGACGCTATGACCCAGTTGTGTAGCCATCCCAATTTGCCCCTTGTCAGACTTACTCAAATCAATTCCATCCACTTGCCCATTTGTTCTACTTTTAACACACCAACTGAGAGATAAGAGATAATCAGTGTTTTTCACTTGGTGCATTCTTGGTAAGTAAATTTCCAAGTAAAGTTAAGAAAATTATGTTAGTCAGGAAAGCTATTGGAATTTTAGTGGGGCCTCAGAATGAGAGTGACTGACGGTAATTTTGTCTTCCATTTGTGAACAGTTGTACTATAACAGCTGTCATTTTCTCAACCAGCTGCTTGCTGATGTTCTTGCAGCCCATTCCAGCCTTTTGAAGGTCAGCAATCTTTTCCCTGGCATCCTTAGACAGCTCTTTGGTCTTTCTGTGGTGGTGAGGTTAATGATGTAGACATGTTAGGAGTGCAATTAAATACCCTTCAACAAAGTGGTGCAATTAATTGTGAAAGCTGGCTTGATAACTGTTTATCCTTAAGTTGTTAGATTGTATGCTTATGACAAATTCTTGCTAGTTAGTAATGGATCAAATAATTATTTTCCATACTAAAATGGACATTGATGTGTTATTGGTCCAGAATGTTTTTTTTTCTTGATAAATTTCTATTAAATAAACATAAAAATCATAGACAGCTCATTTCTTTTCATGAGGTTAAAAGTTTCAATTTTAACAGTCGATTAAAGACTTCTTTCCTCCACTATGACGTTAAGTACACATTAAAACTTTACTAACAAAGTATCATACAGGCCGCCTGTACTTATTTGGTACTTGTGGCTGTAAAAGGGCCAGAAATCACAATATAAGTGAATACTTTTGCCCTTTTTTTCAGAATAACCTTAGCTTTCAATATCTCCCAGTCATTTTACATTATTGTATTGTTATGACAATGGAACAACAGTTTAAAGTGGGGGGAAAAAGACGACTCTGTTTTTTCAGATTTATATTTAAGTGAAAACTGATATTCAGCATGAACAAAATGTAACACAACATCAACTTTAAATATGAACTATACTAAATATGTGGAGCCTAGCCCACTCAGTTTTTTTAAATCTCCAGGCCTTTTTTTGGGCGTTGGCACTTCTCCACACCTACCTCTCTGCTTCGTGATTTTTACCTGTGATTGGACCATCACATTTTCTCTCTAGCATAAACGATGACAGAGTTACAGTCATTTAAGCAGCGCTTGTAAAATGGGCCCACCAGGGGTTTTAAGTACAGGGCATGTACAGGGAACTATGGGATGGGTTGCTCACCCAATTAGAAGTTGGACAAGATTGCTGCTATTTTCCCTGCTCTTCTGGATGAACAAAAACCTTTTCCATTACCTTGACCTTTAATGCCGAGATTCCTCATTTAACATTCCTCAGATAGTCCAAATGCATGCACAGGGTTGGGTTGGTGATTTTGAATTGGCCATTAGTGTGAACGGTTGCCAGTCTCTCCTTGTTAGTCCTAATCCATATCTTTTAATCTTTTGAAAAAGTAACAGTTTGTACCACTAATGAACACTGAATGTCCAGCATTTTTTATGTTTGACTTTCCTCCATTTCTGCATTTGAAATGCCTTTTGATGTGTTGTGCTTCTCACACTCTTATTAATGGCTAACAAATTTAGGCCATTATATCCTGTCTGCTCTATTTCAGGCCCTTTGCCGTCCCTGTAGCCACAGTCACTCTGTTATTGCTGCTGTAATAATGATTATGATAATGAAAAGCTTTAACAGTAATGACTGCCATCATTAAAAGATTAAATTAGGCACATGTAATAGTGTAACTCCTTTTCACTTCCCCTTGGGTTAATGATACATTTTCAAGTAAGAATTTATTTTACAGTGACTGCTGTAATTTCACTTTTATGGCTCTCCCAGTGCTTGATCAAGACAGAGAAAAAAAGCTGTGTAACCTAAGCAGTTTTTAATATGATCCTGCACCATTACAGTATGTCCAGACACAAAGTACAGAGTCACTGTAGAACTCTTCAGAAAACTAAAGTAATCACCAAACAAATGTCATGTTGCTCATGTAGTTCAGTTCTCACCAGCTGCCTTTTGCCTTTTAAAGGTCAGGCTTGTATGTTTAAAATTGATTTAATAATTCAAGTGAAGATGATACTTCAACAGATCTGTTGAAAGCATAACAAACTTTTAGTAAGAGTGAGTGTTTGAGTGAAGACACCCCGTGAGCTCATAATGAAAATATAACCTCCAACTGCGACCTCAGAGCCGGCATCTTTATGCTCTCTCTAAGCTGAAGCCAAGTCTAATTTAACTTTCTTCTTTTTCCCCTGACTTGTGAACACATTTAAATTCTGACTGAAGACATCACTGCCTTAAGGCCCTATTGACAAGGCGAAAAACAAGGGTCTCCTCCATCTTATTTACTGCTCCTGTGAGCCAACCAATTTGCTGGCTATCCTCTCAGTGAGCTGTAATGGCTTCTTGGCTGTCAGCGCTTTAAATCCTTCAGAGACCCACAGTCTGGCAGTAGATGAGGCCAAGGTAGGAGGACAGTAAAACAAACTGTCCTTATCAGAGGTGTAGTCTTTACACAGTCACAGCGATGTTCCGCCACTTTTTTTTCACCAGGAGAGGAAATAAAAATATTTAGTTAGCGCAAAGTTAAAAACAAAATGAGTAATCATAGCTGTTGTCATGACGTTTAGAGCCAGATTCAGATTTGTGGGCTGCACCAGTGCAAAACCCTCTTTTGACATCAAAAAACTATTGATTAGATTTATCACAGAGGTCTGGTGTCAGTTTTATGACCGGAGCTTGCGGCGGCCTCTATTAGCAACGAAACAGTGCAATTGTGTAATATTGACAGTATTAGTAATAGTAATAGTTATAGTAGTAGCGCGAATGTAAACTGTGTAAAAGAGAAGTGTGTGTATGAGCAGCAGTGTCTTTTAGAATTACGATTCTCTCGGAATACTCACAACTATATCTCTCGCTACGAGAAAAATCTACTGAGTGTGCTCGGTGAGCTTGGACTCCTACGCCAAGGAAGCTGGAGGAAAACCTTGACTATACCTGAAGCAACACCCGAGAGGAAACATAGAAAGCGGTGTGATAGGACGCGGAAGCGGGGTAAGCGTGGAGGAGCTAAAGCCAGGCTAGCTGCTAATCCATACAAGCCGGTGTTCTGGGAATCCATCCTACCTGAACAAACATCCTACCCAACGTTTCTGCGCAGATGTGCTGCATGCGCACAACACCAACGCCGAATTAACTTCTTTTTCTCTCACCCATCCAGAATACTTCTTAAGGTTATGGTTATGATTAGGGTTATGGTTAGGGGTAGGGTTAGGTTTAGTCGCAAGTCATGGTCAAATTATAACACGGGTAGGACGTTTTGTCAGAGTAGGATGGTTTCTCAGAACACCGGCAGTACGATCACTCTTGTTGGCTAACGTCTGCTCCCTCGACAATAAAATGGACTACATCAGACTGTGGAAAGCTTCTTAACGTAATATGAGGAACTGCTGTGTCTCAATCTTCACCGAGTCCTGGCTAAATGAAACCATCACGGATGCTACGGTGCAGCTCAAGGGGCTAACACTACACAGAGCAGACAGAGTAGCCTCGCTGACTGGTAAACAAAGAGGCGGCGGGCTAGTTGTTTACACAAACGACTCGCCATGCCATGATGCTGTGGTGGTCTCTACTCACTGCTCGCCACATCTAGAGGCTTTGACTGTGAAATGCCAGCCATTCTACATGCCGTGGGAGCTGCCGGCAGATATTATTATAGCTGTCTACATACCACCGAATGCCAACGTGAAGGCGGCCATGACAGAGCTCTACGACAACATCAGTGAGCAGCAGAAAGACCATCCTGACGCTTTCTTCATAACAGCGGGTGATTTCAACCAGGCAAGTCTTACATCTGTTCTGCCCAAATTCTACCAACATGTGAACATTGCAACCAGGGGAGTGAATACACTAGACAAAGTGTATACAAACATCAAGCATTCTTACAGAGCTCCTGCCCTCCTCCATGTTGGTAACTCTGATCACTTGGCCGTTATACTCACACCAGCTTACAAACCCAGAGTGCAGCACGACAAGCCAGTGGTCAGAGAAGTTAGAAGTTGGCCACCAGATGCAAATTTTGCGCAGACAGACTGTTTTGCGACCACCCAGTGAGAAATCTTCAGAGAGGCATCAACATATAACAACATCACTGACCTCCAGGAATACTCTGTCTGTCATTGATTACATCAATAAGTGTATAGATGATGTGACAGTGGTCAAATCCATCAGGAAGCAAGCCAACCAAAAACCATGGCTAACCGGGGAGGTTCGCTCTTTGCTGAGGGCTCAGAACAAAGCCTTCAAATCTGGGAATACTACAGCTTACAGTCTGGCAAGGAAGAACCTGTCTAAGGGGATCAAAGAAGTGAAGAGGCACAAAAACTGGACAGCCACTTCAAGAGCGACAAAGACCCATGACAAGCCCTCCAACACATTACAGACTACAAACCCCCTCCCCCGACTTTAAGGCGGAATGATCGTTCGCTACCAGACGAACTGAACGATTTTTATGCATGGTTTGAGGCTAACAGTACCACCCAGGCACAAACATTCCCACTGCAATCAGGTGACCAGATTTTTCAGGTGTCTACAGCTGAGGTGAGGAAAGCCTTTGCCAGTGTCAACCCACGCAAAGCAGCGGGACCAGATAACATCCCTGGATGTGTTTTAAAGGCCTGTGCAGAGCAGTTGAAAGATGTTTTTGCAGACATCTTCAACATCTCGCTCAGACTGGGAGTTATGCCAGCTTGCCTTAAAAGTGCCACAGTAATACCAGTCCCAAAGAAAGTCAACCCGGCATGCTTAAATGACTTCTGGCCTGTGGCCCCCACACCAATTGTGAGTAAATGCTTCGAGCTGCTGGTCTTGAAGCACATCACAAAGAGTCTCCCAACAGACCTGGATCCCCTTTAGTTCGCATACAGAACAAACCGATCTACAGAGGATCTCCACCACACTCCACATTATGCTGTCACACCTGGAGCGGAAGAACACCTATGCCAGAGTCCTTTTCATCGACTTTAGCTCAGCTTTTAACATGATCATTCCACAGCAGTTGGTAGAAAAGCTGATGCTATTAGGCGTGGACCCGGCAACCTGCAACTGAGTGTGCACAACTGTGGTTGGTCTCATCACTGACAACGATGAGTCTGCCTATAGAATGGACGTGGAGCAGCATGGAGTGTGGTGCAGATCCCACAATCTCACCATCAATGTGGACAAACAAAAGGGATGGTGATCGATTTCAGGAAGGCTGGCAGAGATCACCACACCGACCTCACCATAGATGGTGCTGCTGTGGAGAGGGTCAGCAGTGTTAAGTTCCTGGGTGTACACCTTGCTGATGACCTGTCCTTCTCCATTAACACCACAGCAGTTATCAAAAAAGCACAAAAGCGTCTCCACTCCCTCAGGAGACTCAGGAAAGCAGGACTCTCCACACTTTATCTCACAACTTTCTACAGAGGCACCATTGAAAACATCCTGACGCAAAGTTTTACAGCTTGGTTTGACAGCTGCAAGTCCTACGAGAAGCGTCAACTTAATAGGATTGTTAAGACTGCCAGGAGGATTGTTGGTGCCCCTCTCTCACCACTACAGGAGATCTACAACCAGTGCTGCACACACAGAGCTATCTCCATCATCAGAGACTCCCACCACCCCTCTCATGGCCTGTTCTCACTCCTGCCGTCTGTCAAGAGGTACAGGAGCATCAGCTGCAGAACCACCAGGATGCTGGAAGAGTTCTTTGCACAAGCTGTGTGACTGATAAATGGTCTGTGCCCCCTCCCCACCCACACAGCCATTCACACAGCTACACTTTAAGATCAACAAGCAGACTGTGTTGCCCCTACACACACACACACACACACACACACACACACACACACACACACACACAATACACTCCCCAGATACACACACTACCTAATTTTTCCATCCCCTTCTGTGAAAGAACTGCTGCTATCTACCCAAACGAGCACAACCCATGAGAGGGATATGCAGTGTGAGGGAGCAGCTGAATGAAAATAATACAGTGTAAGCGCAGGTTTTACGCATGATTCTTTCTGGAAACAGAACGGCAGTTAAGATAAATGAGAAGGAGCTGAAGAAAATTTATCGTGGCTTCCTATAAAGGTGAAGTCTTCTGTTAGAAATTGCTGGGAACTGTTTCAGATTCAGATGGAGTGCACAATTTATCCAGAGGCTAGCTGTATCATTACAAATGACTCGATCTTAAACCTGAAATCTAAAAGCTGGTGCGTGCATGTATAGAAAAAGACCAAAGATTATTTACTGAGCCATTCCCAAAGATACTGTCCCTGCATGAATCTGCATTTTTTTTATTTGTTTGTTTTTTGTATTTTGTTAAATCTAAAAAGTCTTTAATTTATTAATTAATTAATTATTTTGGTTCATTCCGTTTTGTGGTATGAATGGTATGAATCAGGTAGTCTAAGATGCTGATTACCTTGGGGAGATCATTTGTTATGAACCAGGATTATGTGCCTGTTGTTTTGTTGGTGCTCGGGACATGGATAAGCAAAGTTATTACAGAGTTTCCGAGTTCAAAGAACTGGAGTTAGAAGTATCATCAAAAAATTCAAAGAGAGCCACACAGTACAGAACAAGCCCGGGAGAGCTAGGAAGCAAAAAAATTTCAAAGAAAACTAAAGAGGGATGTGCCTAAAGACCCCAGGACAACTGCCAAGATACTAATGAATGACTTAGCCAACTGAGCAGTTGTAGCCTCAAAGAGGCAAACAACTGTGAGGTTCAAGAAAATCTCCACTTTTGCAGAAGACACATCCTCAGTTCAGACTGAAGTAAGCTAAGAACAACTGGAGAAAGATTATTCAAACTGGAATCAGGTGCTTTGGTCAAATGAAACAAAACTAAAGGTATTTGTCCATAAAAATGTTGTTTGTGTTTGGAGAAACAAGGGACAGGCGTATAACCGAAAGAACCCTTTCCCCACAGTGAAACATGGCGGTGGGAGAATTATGCCTTGGGGTTCTTTCAGTACATCTGGACTGGGTAAAAGGAATCATGAAGAAAGAAGGACATGTTAAGGTTTTGAAAGTAAACATTAAGACGTTGGCAGCAAAACTGGGTCTGGGTCACCACTTTGTCTTCCAACAAGACAACCCAAATCATGCATCGCTTCTGTTGAAGAACTACCTCCAGAAGACCAAATTGAATGTTATTGAGTGGAATGCGCAAAGCCCTGACTTTGATCCCATTGAAAATATACAGAGTGAAGACCAAGGTCCATACAAGAAGACCATCAAATCTAGAGGAGCTTGCCAAAGAATAATGGGCTGAGATTGCTCATGAGATGTATGATATTAATCCCTGGCTCTCTTCCACAGCTTGTCCTTCATCCTGTCTTCCTTCTCTCGCACCAGATGGCCCCGCCCCTCTCTGAGCCTGGTTCTGCCGGAGGTTTCTTCCTGTTAAAAGGGAGTTTTTCCTTCCCACTGTCGCCAAAGTGCTTGCTCATAGGGGGTCATGTGATTGTTGGGTTTTTCTCTGTATGTATGGTAGGGTTTACCTTACAATATAAAGCGCCTTAAGGCGACTGTTGTTGTGATTTGGCGCTGCATAAACAAAATTGAATTGAATTGATACTTATTAAAAAGTACAACAAACAACTTCAACTGTTATCCAACAAAAAGCATACACAAATGGCTATTAGCATCAGGGAAGCTAATAATTTTAACCCTGTAAAATTATTTTGTTTCTCTGCAAAATGACGCTCGTCTGACTGAAGATTTGCAATCCTCAAACCTTTCTTTATATTACCATCCATGCCTGACCAACTGCTGTAGGTATAATGTGTAGGGGACCCAACTTGTCCATATATTATATGTAAGCGCCTTAAGCTTACAGTTTTAAGACAGTATTAAAAAACTTTGGTCTGAAGCAGCTAAACGACCCAGTAATAAATAGGTTTGAGTTTAAGTAACTGCTTCCTGCTTTTGTTTTGACAAGATCTGTTGAATCTGCATAGTCTGTTCTTTTTTAAAAGCCCATAAACCAAAACATACATATGCAATTTTGGTTTATTTCCATCAAACCAGCCTTAACCATATGATTGGGGTCAAATGTTTGTTGGGTTTTTCTCTGTATGTATCATTGTAGCGTCTACCTTACAATATGAAGCACCTTGAGGCGACTGTTGTTGTGATTTGGTGCTGTATAAATAAAACTAAATAGAATTGAATTAACCCAAATTATGAAAAAAAATTGCTTGTCAATGGAAATTTTTCCAAAAATAAACAAGCCCTTTACACCCTCACCGATCTCCCAATATCAAACCACAAAATCACAAAATATAACTGTGTAGCTGTGTTGTTAAGTTATTTGAAACTGAAACTAACAGAAAGATAAAGCTGTAACACCAGTCATCATGTGTTTGCATTTGCTTTTCTACTCATACAAAACAAACCCAAGTTTGTGAGTGTTTGGATTTAAAACAGTGTGTGGATGAACATGTGTGTACCATCAAGTCATGGTAGATGCATCACACTGCAAAGTCAATATTAGTCTCTGAAGGTGGTTATAGGTTTCACTTGGACATCCACACAACTTTATCTGCATATAATGGTGCTTAAGCTGTTTTATTTTATAAATCAGACACTTGTCATGTTAATAAGGGCTAATTAATGCGGAGACAGAAAATGTCAGGGGTGAGGGCTGCTGAGCTAATCGTCATCGGTTTCATGCTGCTTCATGGTAAGACAAGAGAATGTTTTACTGACATTACTAACATTTTACAAGAAAGACAGCAAAGGGGATCTTTGAAAGGTTATAAATAAATTAAATTTTTATTAAAAGTTGGTGTTAAGATTTGCTGTAAAAAGAAAATAGAAACTAAAGTATCAGCTTATTTTATTGCCTGCCAAAAACAAACAAAAAACAGCACAGCAACAACCAACATATGTAGAAGTAACAGTAAATAATACATATTAAATGTTACCCCCATCCCCCAGCAGGGGCCCGACAGAGCCAGGCCCCACCAAGCAGCCGTCGGGAGTGAGCCTGCACACCCCCGAGCACCCAGCCCTGGGCACTGATTATCACCAATGCACTGGTGGGTGGGGGCACCAGCCACTGGCAGAGAGTGTGGTGGGGAAATAGACCCCGAAACCTGGAGGAGCCTGAGATGTTCCCAGAGAGGTGAAGTCTAAGACCTGACCTCACACATAGTCATAGAAAAACAGACACATACAGACACAAACATGCATTCCCACCCTCATGAAAACATATACAAATACTTACACACTTGTCCAACTTGGAGACACAGAAATGAACGCCATACAGACTCTATACTCCCAGGTAGAGGCACTAACACCCCCAGAGGGGCAATCTGCCCCCAGACCCAGGAGATGGTTTCTTTTACTCTGGCGTGGAGACAAGCAGACCATCCCGGTCCCGCAGTAACAGGGAAGCCCACCAGCCAGATTCCAATCAGACGGCCAGCTCCTCCTTTTGGCCCCCTGCCCCAGACAGCAAACAAAGAACGGGGGTGTGAGAAGACAAGGCCCCATGCCTCACTCTGCTTGCTCATATATGGTGTTGATGATGTTCTAAAGTGCATTTAAAACGGGGGGGGGCATGGCACCAGCAACCCCCTGTCAGATAACAACTGGTGTCAGCAAGGCTCCTCCCAAGAACCCTCGATATCTAAATGCAATTTAAAATTAAGAAGTGGGGGCACCGGCACCAGAGGTGAGGCTGAATAAACAAACCGACCCCTGGATGCCGTGCAGGTGATTTAAAAACCTGTTTTAAAACCAAACACTCACAGTGTGTGGATGAACATGTGTGCATGGTAGATGCATCACACTGCAAAGTCAATATTAGTCTCTGAAGGTGGTTACAGGTTTCACTTGGACATCCGCACAATGGTGCCTAAGCTTTTTTAACCTATAATATCAGACACTTGTCATGTTAATAAGGGCTAATGAATGCTGAGACAGAAGATGTCAGGGGTGAGGGCTGCTGAGCTAATCGTCATCGGCTTCATGCTGCTTCATGGTAAGACAAGAGAATGTTTTACTTACATTATTTAAACTTTAAACAAGACTGCATGGCATCTTCATTATCATCCTGTCATTATTTATTATACAAAAAATAAGCCAAAATATGTAAGCAGTGTGTGAAAAATTTGTTTTCAGTAGTTTGTAGAACCACCTTTAGCAACAATGACTTCCACTAATCTGTGTGAATGTATCAATGTCTAACATCACTGTGGAGGAGAAAACCTTTAAAATCTCAAAGGCTTGTACCTGCGTCTCTTCCCAAGATCGTGCTAAGACGGAGACCGGTTCTCTATGTGGTGAACCTGCTAATCCCCAGCTGCTTCCTCATCACAGTGGACCTCTTCAGCTTCATGCTGCCCCCACAGAGCGTGGACAGATCCTCCTTCAAGATGACCCTCATCCTGGTCTACACCGTCTTCCTGCTCATCATGAACGACCTGCTGCCTATCACTGGGGAGACAACACCCCTCATCAGTGAGTGATACTGAAAATAACTTAGTGTAATATGATGTGTATATATCTTCTTTTGAAAAAAGATCCTCAAGAAGTTTGAGTGAGGACACTACATATGAAAAGCAATACATTATCTTGTAACTGTGTAGGGAAGTCAAATATGCCAGCTCTATGACCTAAATGTGTACTTGCTAAGAGGCTCCACCCTCCAAAAAATCACTTTGTTTTTTGCATCTGTTTATTTTTCCTGTGGTCTAGTTCTCGTACCGGAGACGCACAAGCAGGAGATAAAGTGTCCATGGGTGCAATCCAAATATTTCCTAAACAAGATCATAACTAAGACTGAGAACCAGAACATGCGCACACATGTACACATGTTCTGAACACTGCCTGTTTTTGTTGCTGTTTCCTGCAGATGTTTTCTTCTCCATCAGTCTGGCACTGATGGTGGCCAGCCTGTTGGAGACACTGTTCATCACAAACATTCAGTTCAAGTCTAGCGAGTACAGTGCAGTGCCTCACTGGCTCAGCATCCTTGTGTTGCGTTATCTTGCTGTTCTCGTTTGTATCCCTCCAAAGGAAAGGAGCAACCGAGTCACAGTCTCCCTCAATCCATCTCACAAAGGTATGTTATTATTTTTTAGTAACAGTAGTAAGTAGTAATTCACTGCAGAGTATCATATTAAACGAGTATAATAAATGAGGAATGTTTCACTTTCATAAAAACATATTATCTGTGCGTATCATTAGAAAATCAGACTTTTTGATCTGATTTTTCTGTTAGATGAGGTCTGAAAGGTCATGCTCAGTTTATCAGTTTATCATAGCACTTCACTGGCTGTTTATTTTTGACAGCACTATCAGTGAACACCAGTGCCACAAACCTCTCAGACAATCAGAGCATCTACAGTGTTACACTTCCAGTAAAACCAGCTCCAGCTTCCGAGCCAGTTCTGGATGAACTGAGGAGATTAATCAGAGATCTCACAGCCATCCGATTTCAGATGGACAAATACTTTCAAGGGACCAAAGCTACACAGGAGTGGGAGATGATTGGAACAGTGATCGATCGTCTGCTGTTTGGCTTGTACATCGTCTTTATTGTCGCGAGCTTCATTACAATAATGAGCATCTGGATATGGAATAATTCGTTTGCAACATAATTAGGTGACAGATGGATGAAAAAACAACATAACTGTCATGGTAATTGGCATGGATCACAAATAAATACAGTGCTATGAAAATGTATTTGGCCCCTTCCAGATTTTTTATTTTTTGTGTGAAATGGCCCCTCCCTCCCATGCTCACCCACACTATTCAGTTCAATTCAATTTTATTTATACAGCGCCAAATCACAACAATAGTCACCTCAAGGTAGACCCTACAATAATACATACAGAGAAAAAACCCAACAATCGTATGACCCCTATGGCAACAGTGGGAAGGAAAAACTCCCTTTAAAACAGGAAGAAAGCCTCCAGCAGAACCAGGCTCAGGGAGGGGCGGAGCCATCTGCTGCAACTGGTTGGGGTGAGAGAAGGAAGACAGGACAAAAGACATGCTGTGGAAGAGAGCCAGAGATTAATAACAAGTATGAGCCCCGCCCCTACCTGATCTCCATCAATACCAGCTTCCTCCTTTTGCTAATGCTTTAGCTTTGTTTATCAAGTATCATAGGCTGTGTTGGAGTTGCAGTCAATACTGTTTTTGGTCTTGGTTGCTATTAGTTTTGTTTTCCTGGATTACGTAAGGGGAGATGCCGGAATTATGTGGCTGGTTCTTGGTTTTCTTCATGTTTTGTTTGTTTTAGCTGGGGCTCCCGTCTCTTTTTGTTTCTGTCTGTCCTTTTGTGAGTTACGACATTCCCTTTATTGAAAGCTTGATGAATGGCAGCAGCGTTGTGTCATCCCATATGTCGAGCACCTTTGAGCCACAGATTCAGGGACCGTAGCGGCATGTGTAAAAATCACTGCATACATTTAAATATTAGCATTTTCTTACATACATTAAGTGTATTATTAAGATGAGGAATTGTTATGTACATTTCAGATCAGGGCTGCTTCAATTGCTTATTCTTAATTCTTGCTTTTCGGTGTGAATATTTAGTGGGATCATACAAAACACACAGAGGACCTTGCTTATCACTCTCACACCCAACCGAGACACATCGCTCAGCCTCCCGCGGCTGTTTTCATCAATCAGAATTGCACTGACATTACATGGCACAAAGTCAAACAGTGTCCTCTCTCTGGATGAATTGGCAGGAGAAGCTGCTAGATTAGATTGCATCTGAGGAATGCTAATTTTGCAGGAGTCTGGGTCTGGGGATGTCATGATTAAAGACTCAATTTCCCAGAGGTCAGTGTGGTGTGATCACATATTACCGCTAACTGATGGAGTGTCTCTGATGGTATGCCTGTCACAAGTGGCAGCATCAACACCGGTGGAGGAGAGAGCAGGGTGGTTCTGTGGTGTTCAATATTCCTGTCACAGCTGGGAATTATATTCAGTCACAGATTTTTTAAGTAGCTGTGTTATTCTATCCATCTGCATATTTATTTCTTTTTATTTATTTTGCCATCATTTACCTAAAGTTCTAGAAGAGGCTCTCTGCTTATCTCAGCACTGAAATACTGACTTTCAGCTTATCTTCTTATACCGTGAAGCCCTGTCGTGCATTATCCCTACATGTGTCTCAGTGGAAAGCATTTCAGAGCAGCAGGCTTTAATGCATTCATGCTGTGCACTCTTACTGAGTAATAGTGACGACACTAATGCAAACATATCGAGTCGGGACAAATCACAGACAGCTAGAAACAGAAATGTGTCATTTAAATTTCAATATTTTAGTCTATTAAATACAAATGTTCCAAGCATATCTCAATCATATCTTCCTACAGTACCGACTGGGCAGCGTGTGACTTTATTAGTTTCAGCTGGGTGCTGAGACTGAAACTCACTTTATATGTAATCCATCATACTGACCATTTTCCTGCCCTTGTTTCTTGTCAGTTATTTTGCAATTATGTGGTAATACAGTTGAAAGCAGAAGCTATTTGCTTTCATTTAGTGGTGCAGTATATGAAGCTTATGCATTCATGGTAAAAAGAAAACAGAGTGTCATGCTTATTTAACAAAAACTAAGTACACCCTTAATGCTTCACTAGGAATTAAGGGGGTAATTATTAATGTAATGCAATATTGAGTTTTTTAAAACATTACTGTTATTGTCAACATTGCCATTTTGCAACACTCTTAAACAGATTCATATTTGAGTAAAGGACCTGACTGAATAGAGCGTGTATTAAAGCAGACTTACTGGCAGAATTTGATCTAATTTTCATGATAGGTTACTGTCCCATAAAACTGATTTCATAACTGCATTATTAAATATTTCACAAATATAAAACCCGTTAATGTGTTGAAAACAATGTGTTATCAATCTATTAAAGAAACAACTTCATTGAGGAGCACTACAACTGGAAATAAAACTGCATCTTATAAAACAATTATATGGAAAACTAAATATGGATCTAAAGGCAACAGGTGATTAGCTTAACTTAGCATTGACAATTTTGGGTAAAACCCCCCAAAACAACAAGAAAATAAAAATTAAAATTAAAATTGTAAGCTTTACAGGTGCTGGCAGTCTAATTCATCTTTGGAAAGAGCTTCTCTGGTAACACTACATTGCCTATAAAAGTAAATCCTCTGCATTTTTTTTACTCAAGTACAAAAGTATTACTGGATTAATATACCAAAATACCATTTTTAATGGACCCATGGGTGATATAGCATATTTTTTAGTCGCATCGGTCCTCTTAATTGGTTTGGGGGAATTTAAAACAAATAATCTGATGTTGTCTTTTATTTGGAAATTTAATTTGCAAAATTACATGTCAGCAATAACTATATAATAACTATGGTGAAACTTGAACAAGTAAAAGAAAAAAATACAATTTCAAAATGATAACACAGAAGTAAACAAGTGTATGCTGTTATCAATGTCTTCAGTTGCTCACCATTACTGGTTGAATATAAAACCAATCTTACAAGTGCTTTTCCATTAAAACTGTATTGCAATGGTCAGTTGTGGACTTTTTTCAGTTTTTCTGATGTATAAAAAGAATATTTGCCTGCTAAGAGTGGAGGTGTAGGCAATGAGACAAAGCCAGTATCAACGAGATTAAAAAACAGACTAAATAAAAGAAAGACATTGATTGGCTAGCTTAAAATACCACCATACAAGATGTGTGAATCACATACAGTATTTGCCTCCTTACTGATTTCTTAGTTTTCTGCATATTTGTCACCTTTAAATGTTTCAGATCATTAAAGAAATTTTATAATTAGACAAAGAAAAATCAAGTAAATTGCAGTTTTTCAATGATGATTTAATTTAGGGGGTCAAAAGTTATCCAATCCTACCTGTGCCTGTGTGGAACTGCAATAACCGGCAATGTGTCTTTGGAGGCTTTACAAGCATGAACAGCCTTCTTTAAGGTTAAAGTCTATTCTATTTATCTATTTGAATGTATTTAATAGTATTTCAAACCTTGTAGCATGATGTGTTCATTTTTAAGATCTTTAGGCCAACTTGACTTTACCAGACATGTTCTTTTCAAGTCCTGTTGAATATCTTGTTTCAACACGTCTGGCCTGGGTGGGGTTAGTGATAATGAACTCAGCTGTACAAAAAAATGAGGTTAATCTCATTTAGGCCCAGTTGGGTTTGCATTGCCTTTTTTTTCTCTTAATAAATAAAATCATTTAAAAACTGAATTTTGTATTTACTCTGATTACACTGACTAGTCTGACCTTTGTCTAATAATAAAATTTGTTTAAATTGAAAAATTGAAAAAAAAAAAAACTGTGACAAATAAGAAATCCGGGCAAATACTTTTTTTACCTCTTAAAAGACTCCTTTCACAAAAATAAATACTGTAGAAGTAAACAGCTATGCCAACCACTTCTTAGGTCTTTTCTACATACTTTATTATTTAAAGTATGGCATCAAGTCCTCACTTCTCTTGAATTTACAGCAGTAACAATGTTTCCCTGAGCGGTTAGCTGATCGGTGCTCCTGTTGTAACCAGCTTGTAATAGGCGCCCTTCAGGGCCATGAGCTGGTCGTGTGTTCCTTTCTCGATCACAATGCCTCTGGACATGACGGCAATGATGTCAGAGTTCTGGATGGTAGAGAGGCGATGGGCAATGACGATGCAGGTCCGTCCCTGTCTGGCTTTGTCCAGGGCTTCTTGCACAGTCTGTCACAGGACACATGAATTAGCGCTCACAAAGACACACACACACATACATAGTCAGGAGCCATGATCAATTCTCTCACATAGCAGACACACAAGCCTCAGAATTATAGCAATTTCACAATCATGCGTTGATTACTATCATTAGAATGTTCCAGAGGATCAGTACACTGCAGAGGCCTCTGCTCCTCAGCGTGGTTCAGCTATTTGAGCTGGAAAAGCTACGGCACAGGCCAAACTGACTGTATTCATCTTAAAAAGGCTCTACTGGAGGGTTGGTATGAACTGTAAGCTGTTGGTGATAATAATAGAGATGATGAATGGTAATGATGTTAATGATAATAATAATTAAGTGCCTGCTCTCTTTGCTCTGTGTACCCGGAGAATATCAAGCAGCTGCACTACATTGTGATGTTGAGTTTGTGGACTCAGCAAATGGAAGCTGTTCAGAGTTCAGCGAAGCATACCTTCTCGCTCTCGGTGTCCAGGGCGGAGGTAGCCTCATCAAGGAGCAGGATCTTAGGGTCACGTATGATTGCCCTGGCAATGGCAATGCGCTGCTTCTGGCCACGAGATAACTGAGACCCCTGAGAGCCCACGTTGGTGTCGTATTTCTGAGGCATGGAGAGAGAACAAAATTTGCATTTATAGGCAATTTTTCAATACAACGCCTAAAATAAGTAGACACTGAAAACGACATAAAGAAATAATGAGAGTAAGCAGAAAAAATTTGTAGTTAGTGATGCTGTTTTTTTTTTATTCTCCAAACATAGCTCAGCTGTTATGTCATGTACACAACAGTTGATTGCAAACTTCCATCTTGCATAAAAATGATTTTTGTGCAATCGCAGAAAAAGCTATCTACTGCTGATAACACAATGTGAGCTCTTTCCAAGAGTTCTATTAGTGAAAGATCCCCGAACCCAGAGTGATGTTAAAGCTGAGTGTATGTGGAATTCAGCCAGGGAGCCACATTTTCCATTTCAACAACTAACAAAAACACTGATGAGCAGTCAGGCTTTTGTAGCATTGTAGCCACCATTTCTACCTGTGCCTGTTTCAATAGAATTGCTGTGGGAACAGCATTTTTCTGTCAGCTTTCCTGTCAGATTAAACACTAAAGGAGAAATCTCAAAAGTAAAGGACATTTGTATCACATTGGAACATCCCAGACTTGACTATTAACAGCTTCCTGTTAAATTGAAAGTGGAACATACAAAATCTTGAATAATCAGGCTCCATAGTACCTTATTATCCTAACAGAGCACTTACTTGTGGTTCCCATCATGCCTCTCTACTGTGGGACCAGCTCCCAGTCTGGATTTGGAAGACAGGCACTTCTTGTACTTGTAAGATTAGGCTACTGTAGTTTGGGCTGGATCAGGTAACTCTGAAGCATCCCTTAGTTATCGTGCAATGAGCTTAGGCTGCCGGGGGGCTTTCCTTATCTCTTTTCACTCTCTGTGTGTCTATACGCCACTTTATTATATTATTGGCAATTATTAAACTCTGACTCTCTTTTCTATAGTTTGCTTTTTGCCCTGTATCTCTGTGCTCTCTTCTCCTTAACATCAACCCCAAGCGGTTATGGTGGATGGCCACATCTCCCTGAACCTGGTTCTGCTGGAGGTTTTTCCCTCCACTGTTGCCAAGTGCTTGCTCACAGGGAGTCATCTGATTGTTGGGATTCTTTCTAATATTATTTACCTTGTAATATAAATGACACGACTATTGTTGTGTATTGGCACTATATAAATAAAGCTGAATTGAATTGTGATTTACATATTTGCTCAAGAAGTGAAAGATTGTTGGTTCAGTTCAAGCTGGAAGGGTGTCTGTTATAAACATCCAAAATCAAAGTTGATGTTATCAAATGTGTTGACTATCTGTAACAAGGGAGCAGCTGAATGTTGCTTTTTTAATACTAATTGTTTACCTTATTGTTGTCGGTAAATCCCACAAAATATCCAAAAGGTCCTTAATCGCTAGAAACGATTACGTTAGGTGGCTGTGTTAATAATGTCTGGGGTGTTTTTTCATGTTGCCTTATAATAAAACATCTCCCTCTGCTGGTACTGCAGCTTAATGCAGCTTACTGCAACTTTTGCATGCATGTCCATTTCACATGTCTGACGTATCTATTACTCGCTTTGCCTTGATACTGGGTTGGATTCTGAGCTCATGAGCAACTGTTTGTTTTCAGAGATAAGGTGCTCCACACAGGACAGCCACTACAAACATATGATTTATACCTGTCTCTGTTTGCCTTTCTATAAAAGTCAGCGATTAATGGTGAAGCTTCTTCGGCTAGTCTTTGAAGAATGGGGCATAAATGACACATTAATGGCTTACAGAAGAAATTATTGAACCTCAGCCTTATAATGTGAAAACTAATGGATTTTACAAGGAACTTTGACATCTAAAGATCTAAAGAGTAGGCAAAAGTTAGGGATGCACAATGGTAAAATTCAGGGCTGAGAAGGTATTTAAAACAATCATTTAGATAAGTAATAGCTGATGACTGACTGACCGTAATCAAACCCAAGCTGCCCAATGCTTATCACAAGTGAATGTCCATATTAATGTGGACTAATCACATTCCAACATGCCTAATCAACATGTTAGAACAAGTATTATAATGAAGAAGAAAGTAGGAGGACACTCCAACCTGTGCACTTGATCGTCACTCAGTGCATAGAGTCCTTTTTCCCTGTTGTTTCCCTTTCCGGATTGACTACATGTTGCCAGCCTGTTTACTGCTCAAACAGTAAACTTTATTTAATTTTGTCTCTTTTTGAATCCCAGCCACAAGCATCATACACAAACTATTTATCGTACCTCAGGGAGGGCCATAACAAAGTCATGAAGCTGGGCCTTCTTTGCGGCCGAGATGACCTCATTCATGCTGATTTCTCGCAAGTTGTCGCCATACTTAATGTTCTCTGCGATGCTGCAGTCAAACAGGATGGGCTCCTGGGACACGATGCCAATCTTGGAACGCAGGAAAGACACGTTGACGCGAGTGGTGTCATGGCCATCAATCAGCTGCAGGAAGTAATTGATTTTTCCATTAGTACAAAGCAATGTAATAATCAAAAGACTAGAAATACAATCCAGTTAATGAGCAGTGTTGGGCAAGTTACTTTGAAAAAGTAATTCAATTATAGTTACTAGTTACTTCTTCAAAAAAGTAACTGAGTTAGTAACTGAGTTACAATATTCTAAAAGTAATTAATTACTTGGAAAAGTAACTATTGCGTTACTTTAAAAAAAAAACAAAGAACGTTTAACCCCCTGGGGTCCAGGGTATAATTGGCCATTTTTTTACTACTCTTGATTTTCCCTCCACATTTTACCTTTAAAAACTATTCACTTTGCCTTGTTTGGTATCATTCTTTTTAGCACAACCTTGCGTGCCTGAATTTACAGTTATGTTCTCATTTTGTCATACTGTATAACCAGAATTGATCTAAAAATCAGACAAAAACCATAAAATCAGAGTAGAAAAAGTTATATTTTTACTGTAACAACCACAAACATCTTTAATGAATCATATTTCATAACTTTAAATGCAAATATTAATTGTCAATTTTAAAATCCTATGCACAAGTTTTGCAAACAACAAATTTATTTGCATCCATTTACCTTGATTTTTTAAATAACCATTTCAAACTATTTACAGAACAATCAGCTGTTCTTCAATAAGATGCCACACAAATTATTTGTGCCACTCCAAAAAAATGATTTCTGTCCACTATAAAGGAGAACATCACAGCCTGATACCTGCAGGTCTGACAGCAGCAGGTGTATCACTGCTGTTTCTACCTGGAGACAGCAGTCGCCTCATTGTTCTGACACACAACACAAAACTATCCACAACACTACACACTAACTACACAAGACAACACATTAACTACACACTCCAAACACGCTAAACGTCACAAATCTCACATCTCAAAACTCGCTCTCTTTTTCTGCTCTCTCTCTCGACGTCACTCCTAAAACTTCCCCTGTTTTGTTTAGTTTTTTTGCTCATAAGCAGAGAGTGCTTGCTAGCGCTAATGTGGCGAAACTATTGAGGAAAAAACGTCGCGTATATCTTGTTTATCACGACTCTGGTTTTACGTGGCCTATCGCCACAATTTAAAAACTGGTATATATCACCTTGTTGCTTTGTCTTTAAGTGGTCACGTGATTGACTTACCACGACTACTTTATTCTTCCTCAGTCAAACAGCAGCACTCGATTGTTTTGCCCCCTGAGCTCCAGGTGTTGTGCTAGACAGTGATCGTGATTAGCGTCCGCGGGAGCGCGCAGCTGCTTAAAGCTGTAGCGTCCAGATTACTTACAGCTACTTCCGTGCAGCTGATATAAGATGCGGTAAGCTGAACACAGCTTTAACCGTCTGTTTGTTGAAAAATAGTAACGGACCGCGTTTCCTTGTTAGTAACTGTAACGGCGTTGTAACGATAGGAATAGTAATTAGTTAGATTACTCGTTACTGAAAAAAGTAACGCCGTTAGTAACGCCGTTACTTGTAACGCCGTTATTCCCATCACTGTTAATGAGCCATCAGACTACTATCTGAACTGTAATTTCTCTCATAACTACGCAGAGGTGATCGTGTCCTTTTTAAATCTCAGACAGAGAATCAGGACTATGTGTTTCCAAACCACTTCCAGCTCAATTAGGGCCATTTGAATCCTGGCATGAATATCTTCCTGGCATAAAATCAAAACCATCATCCTGGGTAGAGTACTCCATTTTTTTTTAAATACAGCACAGAGTCAGCAAGAATGTCTGACTGAAAGATGAAGTGACATGAAATACTTCCACCACCGTGCTCACTGAATGTCCAGCAATTATTCTTTGACTGAGACAAATTAAGATAAGATAAAAATTTCCCACCTGTGGGACTAATAAAGGCCATCTTATCTTATCTTAAATTACAAGTTTCACTTTCATAGTGACATCAAAGTATAAATGAGCCTCATGAGAAAAAAAGATGAAAGCAGACTATATACACAGTGTGACTCATTCATTCCAAAATGAGATATCTGACATTTCCAAAAAGGTCAGCAACTGCTGTGACAGTATAATATTGGCAGTTTTAAGTCAGAACTCCCCATTTTGTGCAGAGTCAGATTTTTTTTAAGGCTACGGTACGTGTATAAAGCTGCACGCTTTTTATCTTGTATTGTCACTGACATTGTGAACATGTCTGCTACTATATCCAACACTGTGTCTAGTAAATTAACTCTCCCTTTGTGTGCATGGATAGTGTCTTCTATTAGATGCCCCCCTGCTGGACTGTTGTTAGCAACATTACTGAAAAAGTTGCAGACAGATTTGCACGAATGCTTTAGCAGAGGCTGGAGGTTGTTGCATCTTATTCTCCTGGGATGGTTGTGCATTGGCACGTTACTATTACCACGGGGACGTGTCAAAAGGTTTTTGATCAGAAATAAATACGGGATACTCTTGTTTGTCTAATTATTGGCCCTTTAGCTTAGGCCTGGACATAGAAAAGACAAAATCCATCCAGAAAACTACTTTGTAGTAGACAAATAAAACCAAACCAAATCAGGTTTTCTGCAGACATTTTCTCATGTTGCATCTTTTAATCTTGTTTTTTTTTTTTTTTTTTTTGCTTCCTCCTCTTGGGGCTGAATTCCAGTTCTGCTAAATTTCTGGATCTGGATCCAGAACCAGAAATGTTATAAAGATTCTTTACCAAGCTTGAATAGAGTGGAGAGGATTTTAAGTCTTGATGGAGCTGTGTCGTCTCAGACTGCTCTTGTTTCTTGATGGGATATGTGTATGTATAATAATACAATTACTTTACACTAAGCCTGTGAAGGTTCTCAGTCATCCAGGTCATTGTAGTCTAAGGAGCTTGGAAAGAAAAGCATCTGGACTTCTTTAAGTTTCCTTGAAGACGTTTCACCTCTCATCCGAGAAGCTTCTTCAGTTCTAAGAGCAACTGGTGGAGAGTCACAGATTTTAAGCCCTATGGGAGTGTCCCTCTGCCCAATCACATGAGCGAAGGTGTGAGAAGGGAAGTAGGTCACAATCAGCCAAGGTTTCCGGTGACCCTATTATGTGATTTACTGAGGTCAGATGGCCCAGGATGTGAGTGGCCGTTAAGGCGTCTGGGAAGGGATCTCAAAACTGAATTATAGATGTGTCTGTGAAGGTTCTCAGTCATCCAGGTCATCGTAGTCTAAGGAGCTTGGAAAGAAAAGCGTCTGGACTTCTTTGAGTTGCTTGAAGACGTTTCACTTCTCATCCGAGAAGCTTCTTCAGTTCTAAGGGTCAATTGGTGGGGAGTCCCAGATTTAAACCCAGTGGGAGTTTCCCCCCCAAAGAGGGACAAAGGACCCCCTGATGATCCTCTACCTAATCACATGAGCCAAGGTGTGAAACCGGGTGGGGGTCCTAATCAGCCAGGGTTTCGGGTGAGCTCATTGTCAAACCTGGCCCCACCCTATCATGTGATTTTCTGAGGTCAGATGGCCCAGGATGTGAGTGGGCGTTAAGGCGTCTGGGAAGGGATCTCAAAACTGGATTATAGATGGCAGACAATTGGTGTCGTAAACCACCACCTCTGTTCAAAGATGGTCGCTCACAGTGGACGTAAATGGCTTCTTTCACTCCTCTTTCAAACCATCTGTCCTCTCTGTCCAAAATGTGCCTCAGGTGTGTGTTCTTCTCTGAGTTGTGTAGATTCAGACTGAGGAGTGAGTGTTTTCGAAAGCAAGGTGTGAAATTTCCTGCGTTGTCTTTAGAGTGTTGGGCCCGCTGAGCCTTGTCCACAAACTTGTAAACCTCTTCTAAAATTGGAGAGGGTAGAAGGGTTTCCAGTTCCTGCAGCGTCTGGCTAATCTTGCTCTGGAGGGCATCTATAGTGAAATGGACCTGTCTTATCCTTTCACTTAGAAGCTGATTTTGTGCTCTCCGTAGAATCAAGTCCGCTCTGTATCCCCTCACAGTGGATCCAAGGCGCAGGCACTTAGGAACAACTCTGCTTTGTCTGCATCTCAGGTTGAAATGGAGATGGTTCCTATAATCTGCTAGTTTTCTTGATTCCCTTTCATACTCCCGCACCAGTTGAAGGGTGTTTTATAGATGGCAGACAGTTGGTGTCATAAGCCACCGCCTCTGTTCAAAGATGGTCGTTCACAGTGGACATAGATGTCTTCTTTCACTTCAACTTTACACTAAAGTAGGGTGGTTTTAAATAAATATGAATGGACCACAATTGGCAAAGTGGATCTGACAGTTAATTACTGACAAAAAAAGGAATGCATTTTAGAAAATGTAATTAATATTTTCCTTATTAATTATCTAGTATTTTACCCAACCACAAACCATCTGCTCTAATTCAAAAAATTATTCTTTATGGCCCATACCGCCCAATTTGCAGACCAACTGTGGTGCCAGCATTTAGAACTGTTGTCTTTGCATGCCCATGTCTTTCTGTGAAAATACTGAAAGACACTTAACACTTGAACATACAGTTCTTTTCAAATGATGAGCAGTACTTGTACGCATGGCAGACTGAATTTCAATTTCAATTAAATTCAATTGTTCCATTTTGTAAAGTGTTGGTTATTTTAATTAGATAAAGTTACACTTTAAAACTTAAGTACATGGTTTTATATAAAATTAAAATTTAAAAAGTAACTTGTAACAACATATATTTTTTTAAGTTAAAGCAGCATAGAGTGGACTAGTATCACTTTTTAAAGTTTTAAATTGCTACTCTACAATGAAACTACATATGGTAATAATTCATCAAAAAAAGAGTTGTGGTAAAATACAAAGCAAAACAACAAAAAGAAAAATGCTGCAAAAACACTGTAATACTGTAACCTTTACAACAGAAAGTCAAATGAAAATTCTATACTTTACTATATGGTTTTTATACTTTAGTAAATAATTTTCTGCATCCTTAAACAGACAGGGGCTAATTCAGTTCATGAAAGAGAAGCAGGTAAAGCAGACTTTTACTAAAGGTAGCTAGCTTAGCAGATAGCAGTCAAGCAGACTGGAGCAGCCAGGTATCAAACCACCATCCTTCCAATTAGTAAATGACCTACTCTACATCCTGAGCTACAGCCACCTCACTAATAAAATAAAAGCTCTAAGATACTATTGGTATCTCCATTTTTTACAATATGGGCCACTCATTTGGTTTACATATTAAGCCTGTTGCATTTTGTCTCTCTTACCACTTTGCCATGGTCGGGATCATAAAACCTCTCCAGCAGCTGTACACTAGTGCTCTTCCCACAGCCACTGCTGCCCACAAAGGCCAGTGTCTGACCAGGTTTCACTGAAACATTCAGCCCATTCAGGACCTGGATGTCTGGCCTGGAGGGGTAGGTGAACTTGCACTCAATGAACTCAATGTTCCCTTGGAAGTTATCCTGAAAACAAAGCAGAGTGAGGGTGAGAGAGGATAAAAACACATTAAAAAAAGACATTCACCCACATTTCTTACACCCTCAAAGTGCATGGTACTTCACACATAACTTACGCACGACCTTACCCATTTTTCTCCCTTGTCATTGTAGACACTGATCTGAGGCACGCGGTCTAGTAGCTGGAAAAAACGTGCTGCTGAGATCTTGGCTTTGGCATAGTCAGGTGTGTAAGAGGAGGCTCTGCCGAGGGCTGTGCCACTGGTGACAATAGCTGAAATTACCCTGTAAGAGATAGCAACAGCACAATAGACCCCAGCAACAATGAAAGCCCACTGTACTGCACCATGACAACGTGGAAATACAGCCTACACACATATGCACACGATACACATTGGTCAAGTGTGGTCAGAATTTTTCACTCATCATGGGCAGTAACATTATGGTAACTTTGGACTTAAATTACCCCTTTGAATGTTCTTCCTCCAAGATGCATCTTTCATGACTTTAACGAAACAATCTTTTTTGTTGTTTTTTTAACAACTCAATTGTTGTTCACAATTATATACAAGTTTGAAATTATACAGACAGGCTCAAATTTATACTTACACCCCCACTAATTGTAGGCTAAATGTGCCTTAGCAAGTTTCACTTTGACCATATGCTTTTGGGAGCCATCAACAAGTTTATGCACAATTTACAAGAAGAAAAATCTACAAAGTTGTCTCGAGTAGGTGTTTGGGGGACTTAAAAAAGATGTCCTTATTACAAAAATCTTTTAACCCTTTACTGAAGTTATCTTTTTAGGATGATGCAGACTCATATTAGACATATACATCATATACATTGACTTGACTCTCACCTGAACACCAAACTGAAATGGAGCCCTTCTTTTTGCACCAAATAACCTCCAAACCTGTAGGAGGCTGAATTTGTCAAGAAAATTATGCACTGGGAAAAACCATAGCAAGCTCCATATATATTCGCCTTCTTCAGGGCTGCTTGATACGGCGCGTCCAGCTGGGCCTCATACATCTCCACAAAGGTCTTCTCCTTCCCCAAGCCAGCGATGGTGCGAATGTTGTTCAGAGCTTCACCAGAAATCTGCGCATAAAGGACTAGAGTAAAGTCTAAAGCAAGCCTAGTTCTTATGTGCTTTAATATGCAAAGGAGAAAAGGATGGCGATAACGTAGCTGCTCTTTCTTATCTATGTCCTGTTTTTTGCAGCTATAGTTATCTAGTTTCCGCCCTTAGGTATCATTAAATTTACATCTAATCCATCCATCCATTCCATCCATCCACTTTACTTAAATGGGTTGGGCTTACTGCATTAGGATAATTCACATAGCATAAAGAAAGTTTGTAGTCCACTTTTTACTGTGAACTTTTCAGGCCACTGTATTGTCCTAAAATTTTATCAGTAGTTCCCTTTAGCATCATGACTGCATTTTGAGCATGGCTAGCCCCTACACCATTGGAGCCTGATAGTATTAACTGAATACTTCACTCCCCAAATTACAGGAACAAAAAAATTATTAAATTGAACCCTGGACCCTGATAAAAGTGCAGCTGCAGGTTTTTGAAGGGATGAAACCTGCAGCCTAAAACTGTAGTTAGGGACTGTAATGATGCATTTTACTTGTCATTCTATATCTGAATAATGCACTTGTACTATTTTCAGACTGGAGGATGATGTAAAATTATATGAAATGCAAGTAAAATAGGTATCATATCTGACCTGTCCAGCGGCTTCCATGGCCTCCTTGTCCTGTTTGGCGAAACCTGTGAGCATTGAAGCCTGGAAGCCACCTGACAGAGCAATGAATGGCAGGAAGCAAAGGATCAGCAGTGTGAGCTTCCAGCTGAAGTAGAAGGAAATGATAAGCGCAACGCCAATGTTTGCCAGAGAGTTGACGATCATGCCGATCTGTGAGCCCGTAGCCTTGGAGGAAGAGAGCAATGATGTCACTTGACTCAGACTTCTGGTGATTGTCCACATGGACTGAACAAAATTTTAATGCATCTAAGATTCTATGAAAACAAGCTATTACAAAATTCTTTTCAGTTGTTTATTCTCAAACTTGCTAGAATTAAGAAACGTGCAATTTAGGCTAAAACTGTGATTTAAAAAGAAAAGACATAAACTACATAAATGATAGAAATTACATTCTAAGCTGAATATGACTTTTTAGAATTTATTGAAAAGTGTAAAAAGAAACAGAAAGCTCAGCAGCTTAAGCAAGAGTTCCAATGATACCAATGATATCAAGGAATGGCTAGCTGATAGCCCAGGTTAGGCTAAACTAAAGCTAAAACTATAAATAATCTTATCAGAAACAATGTGTGACATCACAGCATATCCATCTTTTATACTGTCTTTGGTTTCGGCATCCAGGTAGCTGATTTAATCATAAGCATAACTTTATAGCCCAATATACATGAACATGTACTTTATTTGTTTATTTATGTTTTTTAAATTAAAGCTGTAACTCACTCCTTGCACTTGTGAGGCATCAGTGGCCAGACGTGTGGTCAGAGCTCCTGGACTGTTCCTGTGGTCATCAAACCATCCAACCTCTTGGCCCAGCATGGCTTGGAAGCCAAGCCGACGTAACCTGCGGGTCAGCAGTTCTCCAGACTTAGAGAAGGCGTAACCCTGGAGACACACGCACACCCAAAATATTAAATCTAAAAAACTTCCACAGTGATTTCATACTGAATGTGATCTACTGAATGAGTAACCTCAAAAAAAAGGTTTCCCACTCATAAATTGAGTATAAAGAACACGCCTTTGCTTTGCAGGATGTAAGGAAATGTTTTCCTTCAGCAGAAGGCATTTATTTACCAAAATAAACAGGTCTCTTATGACCTTCCTTCAACCTTGACCACCAGCAGGTGGTAAAGGCTGCAAAGAAGCACTAAAGAAATCAGTATTGCAAGCAAACTACTCTACCTGCAGCAACTGGGTGAAGAAAGAGACAATGCCAACCACAACAAAGAACAGGCAGATACTGTTGATCTCCTTCCTCTGAGCCACAGGATCTTGTATTGAGAAAGTCTAGAACACATATAGGCATTTAAAAAGTGCTTTCAAATAAATGAAGAATTTCATAGACTTATTCCATTTGATTTTATTTCAGCTCACAGTGTCACTGTACTTAAAAAAAAATCTGATGATGGTTTAACAGGACCTCAAGGGTGGGATAACATGAAACATTTACACTGGAAAATATTTAGTGGGTAATAAAATTCATTTTAATAAGTCAGCAAACTAATGGCAAACCAAACTGACAGGGCTAAAGTTTTTAGAGCTGTCATTTGATTAAACTCAGAGTCATAGAGTAAAGGGCTGTTTGAATATTGGGGTTTGAGTATTAGTAAGACTAGGAAAATGCTATATAAAAGCCATTCCATTATACTAGCCAGCTAACATATCATTTACACAGATAATGTATTGGTCACCAGAGTTACTCCATAACATGAACGGCGCATTGAAAAGTACAGCATACTTACGATGTAAGATGGGAAATCATTCTTTTTTACACCAAATTACCAGGAAATAATAAAATTATGCAAAAGTATTTAAAATTATCTGTGCAGTACTAAAAATATTTATGCACCACTTAAACTGACATACATTATAATCACCCCCCCACACACACACACACACACACACACACACACATTCTATTGTACCTAACGTTATTTGTATGTAAATAGAATTACACTGGGTTTTTTTTTAAATGCACTGAAGTTCAATTTAATTACAGTGTAATTATGCACTTAGTTGCAGGTCATTTTATTTGGTGCATGGGAGCATACATTGCTCTATATGTCTTTCAGCAATGGTGATGCCTTTCCAGTAGTACTAGTGCACCTCCAAACCATAAGAGATGAAGGACTCAGTTTGGCAATAATAGATTTAACTGAAATACATCTAACTGCTTGCTTGGTGATTGTGCAGACATTTTGCCACTGTTCCGTTCTTCCTGTGGAAAATGTCAGTGCTAGAAATTCACAATATTATTGAGTGAATTATATGAGGTTGACATAAATGCTTTCCTGACCTAAACTGTATACTGAACAATATGAAGGGAACACTGCATTTTCAGCTTCTGGTGCGACCATATGTTGACTGTTGCTTTTGCCCCTCGTTTGATTTGTACATCTGGTTTGGTCCAAAACTTAATGCCTACATTCTGCATATAGCAGCTTTCAGATTCAAAACATGACACTTGAACCTCACCGCCAGGATTTGACTGAACAGCAGAGAGTAGACGGGGTTGACCCCTCCATTTACTGCAGCCCCAATGGATCCAAAAAGCATATATGGCCACTCAGGTGCGTTGTACTTTAGGATCCTGGCGACTGGAGCAGGTTCCACAAGTTCATCGTCCTCTTCTAGGAATGCATTCTGAGCATAAACATATAAAGTTATATTACGCAGGAGCATTATAATAATATAAGGTTTAAGCATGGATTGAAAAAACTACTAATACAAACAAGTAGTTTTACACTCCACTGGTTTATAACTTTTGTTGGCTGTTTGTTGGCAAACTCTTCATACATATACACACCCACACATGCACACCTTGTAGTTATCTGGTTGGGATATAGAAATGTCTCCAGTTGGAACAGAGGCTTCTGGGATCAGGTTTGACAACTGGGACCTGGACCGCTGGCGGATGGAGGCTCTGCAAAGAATTAATTAGTTAATTACAGAAAAAAAAAGAGTAACGCACATTGTAGGTTACTCAATATTGTAGGTACTCGAGTTTGTCAGCGGTGCTGCTATTGTGGCACTCATTAATGGATGCTTGTATTGGGGTGACAGAGTACCTCTAGCCTCTTCTACTGTTGTACCTGTTGTATAGTGGCTGGATGATAGTGTCAGCTAAATGTTCCAAATGTCAGATTAAATGCAAAAGGGTAATTAAGCAAATTAAGGTGCCAGTTTATACACTGACAAAAGTCAATTTCAGCTACAAAATGACTACTATAATAATCCTATTTAGATGCACAGTCAGGCCCAAGAAAATGGATAAAAACTCAAGCAAGAAAATGAGCAAATGTGATGAAGAGAAGGAGTGATTGGGAATGAGTTTGTGTAATACCTCAAACTGTCACGGTAACTGCCTGCTCTAGATAGCTTTAGTCTCTCGGGCTCGTCTTCATGGTCGGCCACTAAGAAATAAGAAATCCAATAGAAGGAGATGGTCACATTCACTAGATTCTTGTAATTTCTACATGCATAAGTCTTTCAAAAAATTTAGATTGAAGCAGAGCGGATTTCGTCATTCCCAAAGGGCTGGACCTACTTTGCCGAGCCTTTTCATTCAGAGCTTTGTCTCCTTGGCTCTGCAGGGTGACAAGAGTGAAGTAGACACCCTTCCTCTCCAGAAGTTCATTGTGTTTTCCCCTCTCTACGGCCCGGCCATGCTCAAAGCCCACAATCACATCAGCATTCTTTATGGTGGAGAGACGATGAGCAATAGAGATAGTTGTGCGGCCCAGCCGTACCTGTGAGGAAATTCAAATTACTTAAATATTTACTTATATTTGAGCATTTGTTCTTTATTCCCAAAACAGAGGCTGAAAATTTTAGTTTTGTCAGTATTTGGCCCTTGTAGTGACGGTGGCAGCCATTTTTAAGAAGTCTTAAATATTTTCAACCTTTCAATATTAAATATCTAATTTAGTCATAGATGAGCCAGACATACTTTATCCAAAGCTTCTTGAACTACAGCTTCACTCTCGTTATCAAGAGCCGAGGTAGCCATGTCCAGCAGCAGGATACGAGGGTTCCTGACCAGCGCTCGAGCTATAGCAATCCTCTGTTTCTGCCCGCCGCTCATCTGGCCTCCACCCTCCCCGACCAAGGTGTCAAATTTCTATCAAGGAATGAAAAAAGTTGTCAGCCAGTGCTTAAACGTTGTGATCACCTATAAATCTTAAAAGCCTATTGCTCATCTGCACCTGTGGCAGGTCCATGATGAAGTTGTACGCGTTGGCCTCCTTTGCAGCAGTGATGATGTCCTTGTCAGAGACACCGGGGCGACCGTAGCGTATGTTTTCTGCAATGGTCGTGGCAAACAGCACAGGCTCCTGCTCCACTATGCCGATCAGAGAACGCAGCCACTGGATGTTCAGCCCTCTGATGTCATGACCATCCAGGGTCACCTGAGATGGAGGCCACAGAGAGCAGGTGCTTGTGCTAAAATTGATGGATGATGTTATTAAAGCACTTTGCTGCTATAATGCATTTCCTTGTTTCTTCCTTTCTTTGCAACAATCCTAGTTTCAAATCATAGGGTTGTTAGTCTTATGGATGCCCTTCATCGGGCAATAACAGGCTATTTTCTACTCAAGAAGCTTAAAGAAATAAGACAGTGTGGGGTGTATGGGCCTGTAATTCCAGTAAAAGTGAAAAATGAGGCTGTTAGGATCCATTTGCTGAATAATGAAACGGATTATCGTGTACTTCCATCAGCCTTAGGGGATGGTTATTTTAAAAATAGCTAGAATAAAGCTTCAAAGGATGGAGGTGTGTATCCAGGTAATCATCAGACTCTGATGAAAGAGTCTGATGAATGATGAGCGTGACCGATTGGAGCTTCAGACCTACCATCCCCTCTTTAGGGTCATAAAAACGCTGGATGAGTTGAATGGCGGTGCTCTTCCCAGCTCCGCTTGGCCCCACAAAGGCTGTGGTCTCCCCCGACTTCACTACAACATTGAGCTGGTCCAGGATCTGAGCAAAGACAGGACACAAGATCCTGAAACCAGAACCATCTCAACTATGCATATGTGTGTAGATGTCTGTAAGTACCTTTACTTCAGGTCTGGATGGGTAGTGGAAGGTGACATTGTGAAATTCAATGTCCCCTTTGACCCTGTCGAGCTTATATCCAGCTTCAGATAAGCAGTCAATCTCTGGCTCCTGGTATTATTTTAAAAGTTGCAATGTTAAAAAAAAGGTCAATGGTTTTCTGTGGAAATGCTTAAAAGATATCAAGTCAAGTCTTCTCACTCTGTCTATAGTCTCAAAGATTATAGTAGCAGCTCCACGACCTGACGCAAATGCCTCCAGACACGGAGAGGCTTGCCCCAAATTCATGGCTGCTATCAGAACCCCAAAGAACACCTGAAATAATATATAAAAGTCAGTATATTAGTACTCTTCAGTGTAACAAATCAGGATTTTATCAAGAGTGATGAAAGGTTATTTTAAAGTGCCACTTTGCTGTTTTATCTTGCACTAATAAACATGTGTAAAGCAAAATAAATAGGGTAGAAAAGTCAAAAGGTTAAAAATTTAGATGAGCAGGATTTACCAGTTATTATAGGCTGCAATTCATATTTTGGCATAGTATATGTGATACCTGCAGCAGTGTTCCTGGTGTGTATTCTTTAGTGTCCACAACCAGTGAGGAGCCATACCAGAAGGCCAGACCATAACAAAGGAAGATAACCAGCCACATAAAGCCAGTGAAGAAACCCATAATCAAACCCTTTCTGATGCCCCAGCGCTGAGCCGAGACCAGGTTCCTGTCGTACCTTTAGAAGAAAAGAAGAGTTCACTTGAGCTACCCTTAGAAGTACAAAGAAAATCGCAAACATGCTGTACTTTTCTTGTATACCTCACCTTTGCACTTCCTTTTTCTCTCCTCCAAAAGCAGCCACAGTTCTGATGGAGGACAGGACCTCGTCAGCTACAGACCCAGCTTTAGCATAGGCCTGCAGCTCCATCCCAGTTAGCTTAGCCACAAACTAGTTACAACAAAGTGATGCCAAGTTAATGGAGAGGAGAAGTGAAGCTGAAATGTAAAGTTAAATCAAGTCTTGACAAGTCAAGAGAGGTTTGTTCAACAAGACAAGAGAAATGAATTTGACAATTTACCCCCTGAGGTCAAAGTAATCAACCCCAACAAGAATAGTCAAAAAGTTGTTTAGTCATAAAATCAAGCTAAAATCTTAATATCAAACAAGTCTCACCAGAGCCATAAGACCCGCTCCGACACCAATCAGCGGACTTGCTGCGATGATGACAAGTGTTAACTTCCATCCTTTCACAAAGCCAACGCAAAAACCACACACAAAGGTGGTGAAACGCTGCACAAATATGGAAACTTGATCCGCAATGGCATCATTGATCTTGTTTATGTCACTAGAATAGAGATATAACAGTTGTAATATAGATAAACCATAGTCGTCCATATCATCACGTTCTACTCACTCTGACATGCGAGTGTTGAGCTCCCCGACGGAGGTGCAGTCGAACCAGCCGATCTCCATCCTCATCACTTTGCTGAAGTACAATTTCCTGATGAGCTGAATCTGCTTGGCAGCAGCAGTCACCCACAGGGAGATCTGTCAGTTGTTAAAGAGAGGTTATGTTCACTTTTGTTAATTAGCAAATATAAAAGCAAGCGGGGCAGCAGTGTGTCATCAGGACCTGCACTCTTCCTCCTGACCTCGTTTTTGATTTATAAAAAGACAAATTACACCTGTGAAACAGCTAAAGGGGCACTTAACACATGAAAGGGCACTCATCACTTAACAGGTAGGTTAACACTAAGCATTTGAAAAGATATGCACATTCCACATAGTCTTCTGATGCTCAGGAGGAGCATTGCTGAGAAAATAATCCAGATGGTTATTTTGCAATGTTGTGCAAAATTTCTTTTTATTTTCTACTGGCCAACGGAGTCATGTGATATTTCCTCAGCAGAAACCAAGTGCATATTTTGAATTTAAAAAGGACTGGAATATTTACATTTGCTCTCATTTGTTTGGTGTGTCAGAAGTGTTACCCTATCAGCAGTGACATTTATAAAAAAAAATAAAGTAAGGAAATAAAGCAGGCATTAGTAGAATTTTCAAGCCATCTTATTTCTTAATTGCTGGAGTAAAATCAAAGATGACCTGAAACCTTTTACTAGAAGAAGCTGCTCAAGGCCTGCACCAGACCTGTTTGAAATCCTTCACTTTTTATCCTGTGCAGCTTTTCAAAAGGTAGAATGAGGCTTTTAGTAAACTCTCATTTTCCCCGGGTTTATAGGTTTTATCATCACTTACAGCGATCTTCAGATTCAGGTTAGCCTGACCATTGTAAATAACCTAGAAACCATAGACTGTTGCTCAAATGTCAGTGCTATGTAGCCTCCCACTACAACTTCTCTGTAGGTCATGCCTAAAATTTTATTTAATTTCCTTCCAGGAATCCACCTTTCCCTAGTATTGTTCCAAATGTCCTTTTCGCAGTTAGGTTAGACATCCCTCCACTAACACCTCCACTTCTAAAACAGAAAATGCCACAGGTCCTGGTTGTTACTTGTGGTAAACTGATTGACATAAAATAGCAGTAATAGAATAGCCTTTTACTGTCATTGTACATGTACAACGAAAAAGCATAAGCATAAAGAAACAGCAGCACAGAGCAAGGAGAGATATTGGAAAGCGACGTTAATAGATTAGACCTAGGCTCATCAGATTTTCCTGATTGTGACTCTAGGGCAGGGGTGTCCAACTCCAGGCCTCAAGGGCCGGTGTCCTGCAGGTTTTAGATGTGTCCTTGATCCAACACAGCTGATTTAAATGGCTAAATGACCTCCTCAACATGTCTTGAAGTTCTTCAGAGGCCTGGTAATGAACTAATCATTTGATTCAAGTGTGGTGACCCAGGGTGAGATCTAAAACCTGCAGGCTCTTGAGGCCTGGATTTCCCCACCCCTGCTTTGTAAGATTGCATTGTTCGCTTTCAACTTGCATCTTCATTTCTTTGGGACCATTCTAAATGTGTCTTCTCTATTTCTTTTTATGGTGTTTCTTTAAGTATATTGTGGGTAGGTGTTGAAAAGACAGTACTGGGATCCAGCATAATCCAGATCACAATCTGTGTTGCAAATTACATCAATCATTACCTGTGTTGTGGTAAAAAATAAATAAATAAATAACTGGAAATTAAAAGAACAACTGAGCTGTTAGTTTTTCTGCTCAGCAATACAAATAACTCTTAAAAAAATATATTGTGTTTTACTGTTTTTTCTGGGTTTTGTAAAACAGTAACATACAGGGATCATAATTTAGCATTAAAAATATCATTTTGATTAAAAGGAAAATCGTGGGGGGGTTCAGGGCTGAGCAGGTCAAGGATGAGCTGATCTGAGTCAGAGTGCAGTTGATTTCTGTGCAGAGCAGCAGGGAAGTTTGGGTTGAACTAACTTCCATGTAGTCAAAGCATTAAAAACAGTATCATGTTGGCTGGGTGTTTTTTTTTTAATGAGTAAAGGATGACTTATAACACGAGTGTGTTTATATTAAAACATTCAGTGACTAACCTGAAGGTATCCTAGCAAGAACACAGCTGCTCCAATCCCAACGTAATAGAAGGCAAACATCATCATTTCATATTCAATGTCAAGAAGCCTGTAAGTTAGCACACATATTATTCAAAAGTCACACATGAGGACTACAAAACACATAGAGAATACAATGCAGAGGTCACAGCTTGAACTATATTTCATTTTGACAAATGAAATATTGTATTTCTCACAACCCACTTACCCACATGTTCTGTTCTCCAGTGGTACGAACATCTCGAGAGTTGAATTGAGAAGGCCGATGTCTGACTGGTTTACGGGCGCTGACAGGTTGTACGCTGCAGTGTAGTTCTTTTTCCACTGGATGGTGTTGTTCACGCACTCCTTGCGGTCATCACTGAGTTCTTGTAGCTCGATGTCGTACTCAATGAAGGTGTCAGTGAGCAGGCCGAACACCAGCAGCATGAGAGGCTGGGCTGAGCCATGCAGCAATGCGCACACGCAACCCACTACCATCATCTGTATGTCTTTGCACGTGGCAAAGCGGAACTGGGCAGGTGCATCAACACAAAGCACACACTAGATTAGGTGGATCCAAATCGATAAAGGAGGGCAAGTTGCAAACAGTGTTAAGGCATTTTTACCAGCTCAAAGAAGCCGACTCTAATGGCTGGTTGCTCTTCATTTTTCTGAGCTCTATTTAAAATAAAAGTCCAATGAGTTGATTATTTACTCAAATGTGACAAAGTATTCAGAGCCTGCTGTTTGCTACTTACTTTTCACCCTTCTTGGAATGTGTAATTGTTCTGTATGGAAAACAGGACAGTTAGTAACTAGACAAACAGATACTTGAGAAACACATTCATGCAGGGCTTATGACGAATTCATGAGTTTAATGTATTCATCAAGAAATGAACAAGTCATATCTTTATACTTAATGGGTCATCAATTGATGATTGCTTATCAACTGTCTCTATATTTAAGCTTAACATTTAAAGTAAATTTGAAATTAAATGATCTATTAAATATTCAGGAAGATCAAGACTTCATAAGAAGTGTCATTTAAAGAAAAATCAGATGATTAGATTATTATGTAAAACAGAGTACTTTTCTAACCCTTTAAGCTTGTATTAACAAGGTTGCGATATACCAAACTTTCAAGTGATTGAGTTGAATCTAAAGACAGTGATGTGTCGAGCAAAATGAACAGAAACTGTACTGATACAGTCGTTTTTAAAAGCATTAAATTATTGATCCAGAAAAAAAAAAATAATAAGACTGATAATCAATCCATCCATCCGCTTCCACTTATCCTTTCCAGGGTCGTGGGAGCCTATCCCAGCTGTCATAGGGCAAGAAGCGGGGTACACCCTGGACAGGTCGCCAGTCTGTCGCAGGGCCAACACACAGGGACAGACAACCATTTACGCTCACATTCACACCTAGTGACAATTTGGATTATCCAATTAACCTATCCCCTCAAACTGCATGTCTTTGGACGGTGGGAGGAAGCCGGAGTACCCGGAGGGAACCCACGCAAACTCCACACAGAAAGACCCCGGCCTGATGGTGGAATTGAACTCAGGACCTTCTTGCTGTGCGGCAACAGTGCTAACCACCGTGCCACCGTGCTGCCTAAGACTGATAATGATTAAGGTATTTTACTTAGAAAATTCAGATATTTAAAAATTTCTCATGATCAATAAATAAAACATGAAACTTACATATATGAGCCAGTTGGTTCTGTAAGACAACAGATACATTATTTATATCTGTCATTGAAACTAATTTTTATAAAATGAAGTTTGACATCATTTTCATTGTTGACTATAACTCAGTTTTCTTATAAGTTCACTACATTAAAAATTGCACATTACCTTCATCTGAAACCTCATAGCTGTGGTTTTCCTGTCCTAGATGTTTTATGCTTTGCAGTTTCACAGATCCTGTTGGCATGTTGAGTCATCTAGGAAAAGAAAAAGAAAACAAAATTGAAATCCCACTAGCACCAGAGTGCTTTTTTGTTTGTTTTTTGCACAGAGAAGATCTTACAAATCTGTTATCCTATTTATCCTTGATTGAGGTGTATCATAAATCCAAGTCAGATTAAACTGGCAGTCCAGTATCCTAACATGAAGCTGTTTAATCCCCGGTGGTTGTCACAGCGTGCCACTTGCGAAGAAGCTGAAATACTGAATACCTTGGCAGCTAATCGCGTGCTGTTATTGAACAGATTAGGCCTTTGTTGGAACAGGGGGTTGGATTGTTTTGTTAGAAGGTAAGTGACCTCTCGGTTTTTTGCTGCTGAAACGGCCAATGACCTTGCCAAAGCAAACCTTTAACTTGTAAAGGCCAACCACCGTTTATCCTAGTCTAATGTCAAGCTGAATGTTAGACTCCATAGCTTTTGAAACTGTGTAAAGCTGTAGTAGATTATGGTTCTATCTCCATAAACTATCATAATCCTCTACCAATTATAATCATACTGTAATAAGTAGAAGATTATGGTAGGCCAATTTTAGCATTTTAATAAATGCAATACATATAAATACATATTAATGTGAGCCCCCCCTAATTTCTTTACATGTTGCTTTCATTGTGAAATTATTATATTATCTTATGCCATGTTATACCCCTGATTAATGATTGTGAAATTATTATGTAGTTTTAGTTTGCTTTATTCTCCTGAAGAGGTGATAACTATTAGATTTATTAAACTGATTTGTATTAGATTAGACTGCTGGTTTATTGTGAATGAATGATATTGTTTTATGATGCATTATACTGCTGAGTTATAAGAAATACCGTTTTCAGAGAGTCATGGCCTTATTTGTCTGATTAGAAGAGAACAGAACATACCAGAGAGATTTTCTGCCCCATCTCATCAGGAGGAGATAAAACAAGGAGCCGAGGTCATAACTTAGGCGCCGTGTGAGAGAAAGAATGTGAATGGTTAGATTTTTACGACTAGGTGGGGGCCACTAGAGGCTATAAGAGGCTGAGTAACCCTCCACCAGTTTGAGACTTGCTGTGACCCTCTTCATGCATGTCTCCCCATCATGATGGCTTGTGCTCATAAGTGTTGAATTGTATGGAAATAAATGATTGTTGATTGAGCATTTATACACCGAGTATTGTCCTTCTTTCAGCCCAAAGATTAAAAGAATTGGGAGATTTTAACATCATAGAGCCAGAAAACACTAAAATGCTATGGGGCAGTTGTTGAATTTGAATATAAGAAACTTGTATATGTATATCCAACATGACTAATTTAAATTTCTCATCTAAACATAGTTTAGTCTTGCAATTTTCACATATTGTTTAAGGGCGTTCAGTCTCTTACAATGAATTATGCTCAAATCAAAGAAAGTGGTCCTGTTTTCTCTGGAAGTTATGCCCCTTGGAAAGGAGTTCTGCAGGAAAAAGTGCCTGCACTGTTGCTTTGAAAACTTTACTGCGGTCTTGAGTTCTAAACTTTGAAAAGCTAAAATACCAGTAAGAAAAAGTGTAAATCCTTTATATTTTGATAGGTAACATTTTGTTACACTTTTTGGGCTGGTTACAGAGCAACATGAAAGGAAAGTGTAGGCTCCAGTTAGCTAACGTTAACCGATATCAAATGATGATGTGATAATCAAACACAAGGTGAGTTAAGATTGTTTGAACATTTTTAAACTTAAATTAACAGGCCATTATAAACTTGCATCAGTATCTGCTGTAAGTGGTGTAAGTCTAAACAATTACATAGGATATAGGATTTCAAATTGAAAAATATCGAGTTTGTGACCTCAACCTCAAGGTCGGGGGTCAGAGGCCAATTTTTCTGGAAATCTTCTAAATGCAATCATTTGAGAAAGACGTCACCTAGGAACTGATGCTATAGCTGTGTCTACTAGAAGGCTGAGAGGTACCACTGGCCATCATCATTACTTTTATTCTTATTCTAAAAACTGTCTGTTAGTATTATTATCAGTGTGGCTGCTCTGTTGGAAGTGCATCAGCAGTTACATTACCAGCAAACTCCCTCACTATAAACATGCATGCTGACAGGATGACATAGTTTCTGCAGTCAGTAGCTATGGGAATGTACACAGACTGAAGATTCAGCGTAACAGTTATCCAAATGTTGTAGATCCTCTTTACAAGCCCTGAATATTAAATAACATTAGATTAAATTAAGAACTTGAGTTTCCAGCTAATCTAAGCTCGAATGCTACCTCTGTGTTCACTGTAGTAATGACCTGGCCATCCTTTTATTTTGTGGGACAGTAAACAGCATGCACAGTATTTAGAAAGGTACATACTTCTTGCTGTACATCTTCGACATTTTACACACAGTGCCAGTGGTCGACCAGTAATAACAAAAATGAGTTCATTATAATAATAATCGTGCTGGTGACAGCTTTTTTGTTTAGTAGCAGTTTGTTTGTTTAGTATGACTTGATATTTTGTATCTTTTCTAACGTTCCTAATACAAAGAACATTTAATTTTGTTGCTGTATAGATACCTGGTATTGATCCTGCCAAGCCATGTTTCTCCAGAGTGATCGCTGCTGTGATTTAGGTGCTGGACTGTTGTGATTTGTCAGATCGTTTAACTGGGTTAACTTACGTATTTCATTGCCTATTTCTAAAAAAATCAAAGATAGTTTTGAGGGAAATCTTAATTAGAAATAATATTACATGGTCCAATACAAAATTAACACTATGCATAGATGTGCATGTCTGTGGAGGTTTTTCTGCTAGGAGCTTTTAAAGACTCATGTGTAACACAGGTTCATGCCACAGCACTGAAACTGCCCTTATCAAAATTTTGAATGTTTTGAATGATTGGTCACTGCACGTATTAAACTAACTCCCCGCCCTACTGCCATTCCCTCACGTCTAAAATGTCCTGTCCCTACCTCACTTCCAAGGAAGCCTTTAAAACCTACTTCACCTGGGCCCAGGGTGTAGCTTATTCAGATCCCATGTTGATTAGTAACAGGAAAAGACGTAAGAAGGTACATAACACTTGCAACACTCTTAATTTAGTTGGCAGGTAAATCATTGTTAATTAATGATTTTATTATCATACATTAACTTGATTTTATGTTTTTAATGGAGACTTGGCTAGATAAAGACACAATTACAATCATTCTTATTGAATCAGTCACAGTTTTGTTCACGAGAGAGAGAGGGAAAGAAAGGAGGGCCCACTGACCAATCTAGTCAATAATTCCATCCAGTGTAAACATATGTACTACGGAGAATGTACTTCCTTTCAAAATGTTGCAATCAGCGTTACTATATTCTCTTTTTCTAAATTTTATAAGCCACCTAAATACAATGCAATATTCTTTGATGAATTTGCTGAATTATTGTCCATAATTTGCACCTAATCTGATTATCTGGTAATCACTGGTGATTATAACATCCATGTTGACATTTCCCTTGTGTAATATTCTGGTCAATTATGAGTTGATCCAACATGTTACAGTGCCAACACACAGGGGCGTACACTGGATGTAATGTTAAAACCAGGGGTTTTAATATTTCTAAGATCACAGTAAGTGTTGTGGCTCTCTCTGACCATGCCTATGTGTTTTTCCATGTAAATGCTCCAGTGCACAAAGACGCAAATATCGAGGTAATCAGTAAGTGATATATTAATGAAATGACAAGGGAATTATTCTCTCACACTATCTCCTCTTTGCCTCCACTTTGTTCTGGAACAGTTAACAAGCTTGTAGATGAGTTCAGTTTCAGAATTACAGATGTTTTGGAGTGCATTCATCAAGTAACAGTAAAGAAAGACTCAAGTGAGTTTCTCCATGGAGAAACAAATCTTGATATCCGCTATCAAATTTTGAAGAGAGGCTTTTTAACTTGGAATTTAAAAAATGCAAGACAGTGTTTTTTTCTCTAACATTATTACTAAACAGCAATAACGCATGTTTTATTTGCTACTGCTGATCGTCTGACAAACCCCCTTGTCACAGTTGCCCCTGAATTTGTTTTTCTGTTAAAGCCTGTAATGAATTTCCATTGTATTTTTTTTGTAAGTAAAAATTGATGGAATTTGAAAAGTGGTTAGCTTCCACACATTATGGCCAGGACCTGGATAGTGCTTGCTTCCCCCTAAAATCACTTCAGACAGCATGTCTAAACTGGATTTGAAACTGCCCTTATCAAAATTTTTAATGTTATAAATTTAAACACAGACTTTACTGTTTTAGTTCTGCTAGATCTCAGTTGACAAAAACATCCTATTAGACAGAGTGGATGTTTAGACAGACTGGAAAATTCTGGTCGTGGAACACTGAATCAGCTCTTTACCCTCTCGAGGATACTCAAGGGGCAATGGGAGTTTTCCCAACCAGTCTACATATGTTTTGTGGACTTGGAGAAGGCTTTCGACCTTGTCCTTCTGGATGTCCTGTGGGAGGTGCTTCAGGAGTATGTGGTGTCTGGCCTATTGCTACAGGCCATTCAATCTTTATAAAATCATTGCAAGAGCTTGGTCCGCATAGCTGGCAATAATTCTGACTTGTTTCCAGTGGGTGTTGGACACTGCCAGGGCTGCCCTTTGTCACCAATTCTGTTCATAATTTGTATGGACAGAATTTCTAGGCATAGCCAACCGGCTAAAGGCTTCCATTTGGGTGGTCTCAGAATCTCATCTCTGCTTTTTGCAGATGATGTGGTTCTGGATGGATGGATGGATGGATGGATGGATGGATAAAAACAGATGAGGGCCCAAAGTATAATGCCCACCTTCACTTGCTAGAAGGCTGAAATTAGCAGATCAAGCCTGAAATCTTGGTGTTATTTTGGAATCTAAGCTAAATTTTAAGCCATATCAAAGCAATAAACAAATCACCCTTTTATCACCTAAAGAATATATCTAGTATAAGGGGACCGATGGCTCAACATGATTTAGAGAATTTTGTTCATTGTAAATGGACTGATTCTTATACAGCGCTTTTCTACTCTCACAGAGTAGTCAAAGCGCTCTATACAACATGCCTCATTCACCCAATCACACCCACTTTATCTATACGTAGTGCTTTCTAACAACATTCATACTCCGATGGATGCATCAGAGAGCAAGTTCGGGTTAGTATCTTGCCCAAGGATACTTGACACGCAGACTGGAGGAGCCAGGGATCGAACCACCAACCTTCCGATCAGTAGGTGACCAGCTCTACCTGAGCTACAGCCACCCTTGCATGTTCATGCATTTGTTTTCAGTAGGCTTGACTACTGTAATGGAGATTTTGCAAGTCTCTCAAAACAATCATTAAGACAACTGCAACTAATTCAGAACACAGCTGCATGTGTCCTTACAAAGACCAATAAAAGGGAACACATTACTTCAGTTCACAGATCTCTACACTGATTTCCTGTGCCCCAAACATTTCATTTTAAAAGGTGGCTGCCAGTGTATTTGTCACACTGCTCCCAGGTGCTGAAAGGTTCTGGTCCAGAACTAAACTCTACTAATTTGGTCAACTAATATCAAACTACCAGAAAACCTAAAATCTGCTCAAAATCTGCTCAAAAGTCCTTTAAATTAGGTCTTGAAACCTTTTTATGTTATTACTTTTAAATAATATAGAGAGTTTTTTTTCCTCTTTTGAATATATTTTCATGCATATGTACACTGACAGTGGTGGCGATGATGATGATGGCAGTCCTGATGATGGTTGTGGTGGTGATTGTGGTGGCAATGATAATGGTTACGATGATGGTGTATTTGCCATTGACCTCTGTTTGTGTCGTATATAACTCACTGTGTGTTCTGTTGATGGTTTCTGTTTAATGTTCTTTGTTTTTAATGTAATGCCTTTTAATGTTTATGTAAAGCACCTTGAGTTGTCTTGTGCATGAAAATGGGCTATATAAATAAATCGGCCTTGCACCTCCCCCCTCATACTGGTCACCAGCTTTGTCACACACTGCTGTGGAATGGCATCCCATTCCTCAACCAGCATTTGTTACAAGTCTGCCAGTGTGATTGTGTTGGTCACTCTGGCACAAACAGCAACCCAAGGTGATCTCACAAGTGTTCATTGTGGTTAAGGACAGGACTGGAGGCAAGCCATTTTATCCTCTTCCTCCCAAATTCTGGAGGTAGTCTGATAAATCTCTCTGATAAACCCACTCTCCAGGGGCAAAAATTGTCATGTTAGAGGACAGAGTTTGGTCCCAGACTGTGGAGATTTGGCCACTGGTTGCAGCTTTGTTTTTCAATGAAGGGAGAAGTCACCCCAGACCATCACAGTGCTTCCACCAAATCCTGTTACCCTGTTGGAGTAATTATATGCTTTTTGATAAAGCATAGTTAAGGCTGAATCAGGTAGCCTTAAATAACTCCTTAGATACATTGCAATAGCTCTAATCTGCTGGGGCATTCCCATTATGCATTGTTTCTTTTTCAGTCACATTTTTCACTCACTATGTGTTTATACACCACACTGCATTTAATTTTTTGTTTCTATAAACACTCTTGCTTTTTTCCTTCCCACTGTTGCCAAAGTGCTTGCTCATACTGGGTCATATGATTCAAGCTGGTGTTTCACAAAACTAAGTTGAAGATTTATTTGGCATGAACCTTAGTACCATCTCCAAACTAAAAGCCAATATAAGTTCAGTATAATGGGGGATGCCAGAGACAGGCATTCCAAGTGTACCAATGTGCCCTAAGAAGACAACTTCACAAGAAGATTGTTTTCCTTATGCAGTCTTCTACAGATATGCATATGGACAAGGCTGTGGTGAACATATGCACACGGGTGGACTACATGTTATTGTAGAAGATGCAGCCCCAAAAAAGGAGTCTGAAAAGTGGTGTCAGGGGAAAATGTAGCTAGGAAGCATTGAGGTGGCAGAATTGAAGATGTTAAAATTTTCCCTGAGAATCACCTGAATGGACAAGAGTTCAAAACAAGTATACTACAAGTAGCTGAGGTTGAGTGGTTTTGAGACTAAGTTAAAGAGGCCAGGCTGAAATGGTTTTGACATGTATGGAAGACAAATATTGGATATACTGGACAACTGATGTTAAAGATGGAGTTGCTGGGCAGAAGGAAAAGAGGAAGACCACAGAGCAGATGAATGTAGTGAAGAAAGATATGCAGAAGATCTGTGAGACAGAGAAAGATGCTGGGGATAAGGAGAGCTAGAGGAAAACTGTTGGCGTTAGCAAGCCGTAAAGTGAGAAGGAAGAAGAAGAAGAAAATGAATACCTTTAAACTTAATGTGGCAGGGTGTGGTCTGCTGTTCAGCTGGAGAGGAGAGGTGCTGCAGTGGGTTTGGGGGCAGTGCCAGGGATGCTAGCAGGGCAGCTGGGCTCAATCACCCAATCATGCTTTCCCTGTTTTAGTAGCCAGCTGGGACCACAGAAGAGGAGAGACTTGTGCCAGAGTTGCAACGGCTGAAAAAGCTACATGTTTGTTCACTGAAAAGAAAAAGAAAATGTTCATTTGCCCTGCAACACTGACCGTGACAGAGTTCCAGACACGTGGTGTCACACTTATAAAAAAATGAAGTCATTCCAACTTTTATTTATATTTACTTATATTCTTATTTATGAGGACCTTACTATCAGTACTTTTCTCTGAGATTAAATTGAATACAGGGATAAACACAGGTTGCTGAGTCTGGTAGTTGCAAAAAGTCCAAATTCTAATCAAAAACTAATGAACAGTCAAGGCATTGCTGTGCAAGTGTAGATAGTAAATTTAAGACATATCTTTCTAGATGCTGTCGAAGTCCTCTAACTCATATTTTAACTATGTGAAACACACAAAATTCTTTTTCATGTATAAATTTCTCTCTTCAGTTATGGATGATGGATAACTTTAGTGATTTATATTATTTATATAATAATGACTGGCGATTGGATATGCATGGTTGTACATTTGAGGGTTTGATGGTTGTGAACTGTAGGTCATTCACCGCAACTTTCAAGTGCATTCAGGAAACCACAAACAACAAAATAATGTGCATGTGTGGGAGAAGCATTTCAGATTAAGAGGTCATGGCAACATAGCGATACTCATTTCAAACACAGGGTTTTAAAAACTCCACTGCAAGGCAATTACTTCATTCAGGCTGGCAATACCACAAAAAATGGCAAATGTACCAAGTGCAATACCACTAAATAAATAATTTAAAGAATGGGTACATTTAATAGCTCTTGTTAAATGTGTTTTTGACATGTGTCATGGAAAATGTATTATCTTCGTGCACATAAATGATGTGTAAAGTCAACCTAAATGGAACTGTGGTTCTTTCTGTAGGTTCAGAAATGCTGCAATGATTAACAAAATCCCCAGAAACTTTAAGTTGCTTGACTTGGTAAGATTTATTTAGAGCTGGGAAATCTGCATTAACAGCTTAGTGTACCTAGCAAGTAGTCCTGTTTTATTAAATTCTGTCGTATAGCATTTACATATCCATTGTTTAAAACTTTAAAAGTGGAAATCTTCTAGGAGTATCTGAAAGCAGCCTCTGCAGAACAGGAAATGAATCATTAAACAGCACTTCTGCCACCTTGTGGTAAAAATGTATGACCCTGATCCTTGTCAGGCGAATACAATGAGGCAAAAACATGGAGTTTTCACAAGAGATGCAGGAAAAATTAAACCAGTGCAGATCTGCATTTTTAGGGGTCAAAAAAGAAAAGTTGCATACAAGTCTTTAAGATCTACAACCCTATTTCCGAAGAAGTTTAGATGTTGTTTAAAATGGAAAAAAATTGCACAAAAAAAAAAAAACCATTAAATGTTGAAACAGACTACTTCATGAAAGGTAGCTTTCATAGCTTGTTTTGAATTTGGTGGCAGCAACACATCTCAAAAAACTTGGGACTAGGGGAACAAATGACAGGTAAAGTAAACCGTACTAAAAAGAAACAGCTGGAGGAACATTTAGCAAAGAATTAGATTTATTGGTAACATGCCAGTAACATGACTGGGCATTAAAAACAGCATCTCAGATATGAGGAGTTTCGCAAAAGTAAACATGTGCAGAGTTTCGTCTACAAAATTCTACAAATTTTGGAACAATTACAGATGTTCATCAATGTAACATTGCAAAGACTTTGAATAACATCATCATCAAAAGACACTGAGAATCTGTGTGTAAGAGAAGAGCGTGAAAAACAACATAGGATACTTGTGATCTTGGGGCCCTCGTGTGGCACTGCATAAAAACACAAGCATAATTCTGTCATGGAAATCTCTGTATGGGCACAGAAACACTCCCAGTGCAATGTGCCATCCACAAACACAGGTTAAAGCTCTACCATATAAAGAAGAAGAAGCCGTGTAGCACCCTCAAGGATTGACGTAGGCACGATGTAGAGTTATAAAACAAGGTTTACTCTGGTCTTGACAACCCGTGAGAACTGCTCATGGACGAAAACAACAAAAAAAGACATCACATCAAAATGCACTCTTGAAATTGGTGTCAATCAATCAAAAAGTCATTAATCACAGAAAATAAAACATTTAAAGCACACAAACCTCGTGAGCTGACATCCAGGAGGGGCTAAATAGTCCTTTATGGCCTTATTATCTTATTCTCCATCTTCTTTCTCACTTATTTCTTCTCTTCATTTAACTTTAAACATTACTTTCTCTATGTGTGGAGCTAACCGCGAGCTGTAGCACCCAGACACCATGTGCGCTAGCAAAAGAGTGGCTGGGTGGAGACCCAAACTGCAAACAACTGAACCCTCCATAGTTCACCACCAGATGGTGCAAAAGAGCAAAATCTGGACATACAGCTCAACAAAACATCAAATGCAAAAGACCGTTACAAGCCGTGTGTTAATACAATCCAGACTTACTGCGATCTTTGCTATTCTGTCGCTTGTCAAATTTAAATTCGTCTATCTACGACACTCTCTGGACTATAGAGGTTTGTTTCCAGGTTTCCAGTTTATTATGTGCTCAAATCAAAAGCCTGCATCTCTGATGTTATGGAAGTTGCATTGATGCCTATGGAATTGCCTTTTGGAAAGGCATCATCAATGCAGGTTTTAAAGCAACATAGTCTCTCATCTAGACAGATCTTTTTCAGGGAAGGCCTTTGGTATTTCAGCATGACAATGCTAAGCTAAATACTGCATTTATTACATCTACGAGTTCAGGTACTGAAACAGGTCTGCCTGTAGCCCAGACCTTTCACTGGTTGTATACATTGTGAAACAAAGAACATGACAAAAGGCCCAGGACTGCTCAGCAGGTAGAATCTTACAAAATTCCTCTCCCAAATGTCATGTTTTTTCCAATTTCTATTGGTGATCCCACGTTAATTGTAATGCCAGTTTCCTGTCCTTTTGTCCCATTTGTTTCAGTGTGCATTCAGAGATGCTCTTCTGCATATCTTGGTTGTAACAAGTGATTATGTCAGTTACGGGCCAGTCTTCTCTGACCTCTGGCAACGAGGCATTTTCTACAAGAGAACTGACTCTCACAGATCATTTTCCCTTTTATGTATCATTCTCTGTAAACTGTTGAGGAAAATCGGAGTACATCAGCAGTTTCTGGAATACTCAAACCAGTCAGTCTGGCACCAACAACCATGCTACGTTCAAAGTCACTTAAATTGCTGTTCTTCCCTGTTCTGGTACTCAGAACTTCAGCATGTCTACTTGCCGTGTGACTTGCTTTTGTATTAATTAATTACTTGTATTAGTGAGTAGTTCAATATATGTACCTAACAAAGTGGCTGTTGAGTGTTAACCTTTTATGATTTTTTCTCCCATTTTGTGTTTTGTATTCTTTTCCAGTATTCTCTTAAGAATTCCAGTTTTGCTAATAATATTCTGTGTTTTGCATTTACATTCTTTGATCACTATTACTCTGGGAACATCCCTCATGATCTAATGTTTTATTTAATATTTAGCCTGCTCATAAGTATTTTATTGGGTTTTGTATCCTGTTTTATTTTGGTTGTAACTGATATCAAGTATTTTCAACCCAGAGGTATTAAATGCATGAACTAATTTTTCAGCATTGCTCTGACAGATTTTAGAGAGATTGTGCAAATGCAGAAAAGCAGTCCTATACACTTGTTTAATACACACATTGAAGATGATCATAGCTGGACTGGCGGCCGATGGTGATTTTTCGTTTTTATGGGCCGATGGGGGGGTTTTTTTTTTCATTTTTTTCCGTAACGGTATAAACACTGAAAGGTGGTGGATTGGCCAGATGCTGGGAGATGTGTAAAAATATCTCAATTGTTTGGTGGTGGCTATGGCGGAGCTTCCACAGATTCAGTAACATTAGCAAATGGTGGAGGCCAGCAGATGCAACACGCTGGCAGGTGGATGACAGAAAGGCAGGAGGAGCAGAGACCCGGCGGTGAACTGAACTTCAGGTAAGAAGTTATGACCTGCAGTCTATCTGGGTCAGATATAAACCAAGTTTAGGTGGAGTTTATTTTCGTTATGCTGACTTTTTACAGTCAGTTACAATAACTCGTACTGCTTACTAGCTAGCATGACAGTTTATATGCTGCTGGGCGGGTGCTGTGATATTATTGATGTTGAACTTGTTTTATCTTATTTATAAGGTTAGTTATTAGAATCTCCAACCGTCCTGTAAAAAAATGGAATCATCTCGTATTCAGAGAAAATATTGCGCGTTTCGTATTGAGGTGAAAAGGAACAGTTTGTCCCGGACTTCAGCTACAATGAAAAAAACACAAAGCTCGAATTATTGTGTGTTTTTGCTGCACAGCTGCCTCTTCTTCTCCCATTCTCTCCCCCTCCCTCTCCTGTTTCTACTTCAATCATGAAACTGATCAATGATCAGCTGATCGGCTTTTCTCTCTTGTTTATTTATCGCCCACTTTGCGCCAGTAAGAGGAAACCAGCGGATGTCGCGCTAAACAACAGCAGCACGTTTAAGCTTGATCAGCTGTTGTTAAAATTTATTTAATATTAATTTCTAATATCAGCTGATGTTTGCTAGAGCCACAGCTGTAAAAGCTGCTGGTCATGATATCGGTTTGGATATCTGGTGAGAGGGAAACATGAAGATGAAACCAGGAGATGTCCTTACTGAATCATCAGAGCTGAACAGGTGATGGAGAAACAGGTTTACCTTTTAGGTGACATGAATGAGTTGAAGGGAAGTTATGAACTGTTTCTGAGAGACAAATAACACCAGGATCCTTTTCTAAGTAGCTGACAGCTGGTAACTGTGCAGGGGCGGGTCTAGCAAAGTTTTGCCAGGGGCCCAGGCAGGGCATTAACAGGGAGAGGGGGACACAAATAAAATACTTTTCTTTCTTATTCGCATTTAAAATGTCTCGCTTTTAACAAAAAATTATCTGAATCTTACAACAAACGTTTTCATCTGATGTAAAATGTATAGAAATCCATTATTGTACATAGTAATTTTTTTTAGGGTCCCATCATAATTTCTTCAGAAGTAGCTAAGTACTGTTTATGATGCCAGTATTTTCCCACATTTTCTAGATACTGTACCAGTACTGTGTGTAAAATGCCATCAAAAAGTCAATTAAGTTTTCTTTCTCATCTGTCTTTCTATCTCCTTTCACTTTTTAAAGGTTACCATGCTAGAAAAAATATTTTGCCCTGTCATGCTGTTTATTGATGTGGCAAATGAATGGTTTATGAAAATATATCTAAATCTGTCATCAGTAATCAGTAATGATCATGTCTCACCTCTAGCTTTCTCTGTCTTAATTTCAGGTTTTCACCATGTGTTGTAGATAGCTCAGGAGGTTAACTCAACCAAGCAGTCTACTTTCGGGTACTGTTTAGAATACCTGTAGGAAAGGCTGTCAGCTGTGTGGGGAAGCCCCCTTGTGGCAAGAGAGCACAGTTGCACTATTGAGCACATGTTCCAGTGATCAGAGTTGGAGCTAACACATAGCAAGAGCCACCTGGCAGACTGACTCAGCAGGGGATGTCTACACACGGTGTGAGTCATGTGCGTCGCTAAAGAACTGTGAGTAGACGTGGAACCCTGCCTGGAAAGGACAGTTTTAGTCTTTTATGCCAGTTAGATATTTAGTGGATGTAGAAGTGCAATGTGTTTTGACCTGTTCGCTATGTGGCTAGTTCATGCTATTAATGCTACTTGTTATGCTACATGCTTGCTAGCTGTGAGCTAAAGCCATTTGGTGTTTTGTGATATATTGTTGTTGGGTGTATTGGCAATCAATGTCATATACTGTAAGGGTTTGGGAGTACTGTATGAAACTTGTGCATGTAAATGTTCATATAGGAATTCCCATTTGTAGTGCTGGTTAAATTCGAAGAAAGCTAATGAATCATAATTCATGACTTAGATGTTTATTACATTCAGTATTCTGTATATGTTCTGTTCACAGACCACACCCACACCCCTCACCATTTTGTAAGCCTGCGGTTGCATTACTGTGTTGCTGTACTGTGCTGTTAAGCTAAGGAATCACAGTAAAGATGGTATAACCTTTAACTGTGCGTCCTGTGTGTTCTGACCGACACCCCAAGGTGAACACCACTGCTATTCAGCCAATGCCTATACAGTCCTGGGTTCAACCCAAATTAACATTGGTCCTTCGAGCCGGATGGTGCTTTCTTTGGATCCTAAGGATGCAGCCTAGTTTCTTCTCCAGTGAAGATGTCTCAGAATCAACTCGCCCAAGGCGCCAAGTACAACCTCCCCCCTACCTTGCAGACTATGAGGTGAGCTTGGTGGGCCACCAACGAGACATGACATCCTACCGTCACTCATACACAGCACAGTATGTACCCGAGCTAGAAGAGAGAAAGCAGTATGTGTCATCAGCAGTGTCTGTACAGACCTCCCGCTCATCTAGCCCGACCAGTCAGCCTGGATGGGAACACACCGTGGATGAATGGACCGCCTCTCCGAATGATCTGCAGGATATGCGGCAGCATGTTTCCAGTAGGGATGGCCTGAACCATCAGCCTCCTTCTCCTTTCCATCGACCATGGGAAATGTCTGCGGTTTCGGGTTCGCAGTATGGTATGAATGGCAGACCTCAGCCTTACCCCCAACCATGTGAACCAGGCAGAGGTGGTTACCTGTCACAGCAATGGGACCAAAGACCACCCCCAATACAGGTACCCCCTCTATCTTCCTCCCAACGTACGCAGCCCATCAGTGTTCCCACAGTTAGTTCCCATACACTTGAAATAGATGCACGAACGAGTCCATGGCCGCAGTATGACAATAGGCAGGACACCCATGCTCAACAAGAATACCAAAGGCCATACAGCTCAGAGTATTCCACCCAAGGATACTACAATGATTGATACATTGGATAGGATGATGGGTGAACTACAGCTGTTAAAAGAGCAGACACTGACAGCTAGTCGGCCAACCCCGCCATTTCCCAACAGTGCAACCTCCTTTCAGTTTGAAGAGCCACCTATCATGCAGCAACATTTGAAGCCTCCTTGGCAGGAGCAGTGTTCTGCTAGGGCTTATCCCAGTTTCCAAATTCAAGCCCCCACCAAGATCTGGAGCCAGCAGCCCATCGCCGAGGTACCAAGACCTATCACAACATCATTGCAATATAAACCTTATCCATCCCCAGCCTACCAGCCACCACAGGTAATGGCACAAGAGAGAACATACAGGGGTCCAACTCCAAGTATTCCTGATCTCATTAGAAGGGACCCAAGCGAGTTTGCCCGGTTAAAGATCGCACTTGATAATCTGCTGCCACCAGATGGGACAGAGCTTTTCAAGTTTCAGATACTGATGGATCATTTGAAACTAGATGAAGCCCGTCTCATACCTGATGCATATCTCAATTCTCCATCCCCCTATACTGACACTATGGCAGCCCTATCAGAGAAGTTTGGTCAGCCCCACCAGTTAGCCCTCAGGAAGATTGCCAGTGTTATGGATGCACCGGACATTCGTTGCGGGGATGTAGAGGCTTTTGAAAGATTCGCACTGCGGATTCGGGCTCTCATTGGTATGCTGAAGACCCTTGGTCCGGATGGCGAAGTGGAACTAAAATGTGGCTCTCACGTGGCACGGCTCCTCAGTAAGCTGCCAGCTGAAATGAGGTCTGAGTTTCGGAGGCACATGTGTCGCCATCCAGGGGTAGTATACAACCTAACAGACTTGTCGGATTGGTTGCAGCTGGAAACATGGTGCCAAGATAGCAGTACCCAGCTTGGGGCTATAGGGCAGAAGGAGAGGGCCACCCAGAGACCAGAGCGCCTGAGAGAGGCGAAGTCAGTAAGGCGCATGGCCACCATCCTGCATGGCTCAGAGAATCTGCCGACGAAGCAGCCTGTCGAGTCGGTGAGCAGCAAACCAGCTGCCTATAGCAAAAAGAAAGGCCCGCTGAAGGCTTACTGCCCCTACTGTGATACGGAGGACCATTATCTCAGTCAATGCCCCATATTCCAGTCTTTTGATAAGGCTCAAATCATAGACTGGATTAAGGCAAACCGGCGTTGTTGGAGATGCGGCAGATCACATCAAGCAGCACAGTGCAATCTGAAGAAAGCTTGCAGCCTATGTCAAGGCAAACACCTTCAGATCCTGCATGAGGTCAATGTCAAGAGTGTGAAGGAAGGTACTTGCCTGGTGAGCTCTGCAACCGAAATACTCCACCTAGATAAACCTTCAGATCCTACCCGTGTTCTGCTTAAAGTGATTAGAGTTCTCCTGAGAAATGGTGACAAAACTCTGGACACTTATGCCATCCTGGATGATGGCTCTGACCGCACCATGCTGCTCTCCTCTGCAGCGCAGCAACTGGGCCTAACAGGCACACCTGAAGACCTCGCCTTGAGAACTATCCGTCAGGATATCCAAACGTTGCATGGGGCCTGCATTTCATTCACACTGTCAGCCCCAGAAATCCTTCCACATACCTAATGCCTTCACTGCCCAGCGGCTTGGCTTAGCTGAGCATTCATATCCAGTTACCATGCTTAAGAGAAGGTACAGACATCTGAAGGACTTGCCCCTACAAACCTTCAGCAGAGTTTCGCCCCTGTTGCTAATTGGGGCTGATCACCCACATCTCATAAACCCTATAGAGCCGGTGCGCTTTGGATCACCAGGGGGCCGGCTGCAATCCGGACCCAACTGGGATGGACTCTGCAAGGGCCTGCAAAGTCGCTTGAGTCACAGTTAGAGTCTCAACAGTGTCTGTATACCTCCTGCAGCCCCCTATCTGTTGAACTCCAGAGGAATGTGGAGAAGCTATGGCAAGTGGATGTTCTACCCTATAAAAGTGAAAAGGAGGTGACAAGGTCGAGGGAGGATCATGAAGCCCTTCAGATACTGGAGGCCAGAACAAGGCGCGTGGATGTTAAGGGAGTGCTCCGGTATGCCACACCCTTATTGAGGAGGAAGGATGCGCCACTTTTTCAGGCCACCCAAGAAGCGACACTGCCCAGCCTGAGGAGTATGGAGAGACATCTGAGCAAAGACCCGGTTAGGGCCGCTGCATATATGGCCGAGATTGAAAGGTTAGTGACCTCTGGATTTGTAGCCAAACTGCAACCGGAGGTTGCCTCTCAGAGCCAAGAGAGTTGGTACATACCTCATCACATGGTCCAGCACAATGGCAAGAATAGAGTGGTCTTTAATTGCTCTTTTCGACACAAGGGACTTAACCTGAACGAGTCCCTATTGCCTGGCCCTGTCCTGAGCCCTTCTCTGGTTGGAGTGCTCCTGCGCTTCAGAGAACACAGCATAGCCATCAGTGGTGACATAAAAGGGATGTTTCACCAGGTGTGCCTACTCCCGGAAGACAAACCGCTCCTGAGGTTTCTTTGGCGCAATATGAACCGGGATGAGCCCCCTCACATCTATGAATGGCAAGTCCTTCCCTTTGGGACAACATGTAGTCCCTGCTGTGCCTCCTTTGCACTCCATCGGCATGTCCTCCTGCATAGTGAACCAGGAGAGGTTGTGAGGTTCTCCACTGAACGGTGCTTTTATGTGGACAACTGTCTGCAGAGCGTTTCATCGATTGAAGAAGCCCAGCAGTTGGTCAACAGACTACGGCAGCTTCTGGCATCCGGGGGCTTTGAAATTCGGCAGTGGGCTACTAATAGGCCCGAAGTGATTAGTCATCTGCCATCCGAGGCACGGTCAGACAAACTGGAACTCTGGCTGTCACAGGACCGACAAGAAGCGCATGAATCAACCCTGGGACTGAACTGGAACTGTGAGACAGACACCCTCAGCCTCAAGCACCAACCCATGGACTATGGAGAGCCCACTATGAGGAACATATATCGAACCCTGGCTAGTCAGTACGACCCACTTGGGTTCATCATACCCTTCACCACCAGGGCCAAGATTATTGTACAGCAACTCTGGGACAAGCATCGAGATTGGGATGACCCCCATTTACCTCATGATTTGCTGCACCAGTGGAAGACATGGAAGGGGGAGTTGGTGCATTTATCAGAGTTGACATTGCCACGATGTTACACACTGCCGCACAGGGATCAGTCTGACATTGCAAGAGAAGTAAATGTCTTCTGCGATGCCTCAGAGCGAGCCTATGGGTCTGTGGCGTACCTGAGATCAGAAGATCAAGACAGTAATGTGCAGCTGTCATTCCTCATGGCCAGATCACGGGTTGCTCCGAGGAAGCAGATATTTATTCCCAGACTTGAACTCTGCGTGGCACTCACTGGAGCCCAGCTTGCGAAGCTACTTCAGACAGAGCTGACTTTAAAGGTGACCACATGTACGCTGTGGTCTGATTCAACCACTGTCCTCAACTGGTTGCATTCCGCATCCTGCCATTTCAAGGTGTTTGTTGGCACCAGAATTACAGAAATTCAGGAGCTTACTAACCCCAAAGACTGGCGATATGTGGATTCTACGAGAAACCCAGCTGATGACATCACAAGGGGCAAAAGTCTCACTGAACTGGTCAGCCCAAATAGGTGGACCCAGGGCCCAGATTTTCTCCTCCTACCTCCAGACCAGTGGCCCTCCTGCCCATTGTTGAGTACATCAGACCCAGATGATGGCACTGAGCTAAAACGCTCTGCCATATGTCATATGGCTAACACGACCCCAGGCAATCAAACCCCAGAGGCCCAGCGGTTCAGCACATGGGCAGAATTAGTAGAAGCCACAGCAAAGGTGATTCAAAATGCGGCAATTCAGGGTGACCCAGCTGGGAGTAACTCACCTACTGTGGGGGCCTACATCGAGGCAGAGCAATGGGTCTTGAGACAGATTCAGATGGACTGTTTCCCAGAGGACTACCACCTACTACAGGCAGGCAAACCTATACCGGTTAACAGTCGGCTTCTATGCCTAGCACCGCAGTATGATGCCAATCTTAAACTGATCCGGGTTGGTGGCAGGCTGCGGCGAGCAGAGAACCTTGATCTGTCTGTGGTACACCCTGTGGTCCTGGATCCCACCCATGTGTATACCAAACTACTCATTCAAGATGTGGATGCACGTCTTGGTCATCCTGGCCCAGAGAGAGTATTCGCTGAGCTTCGGCGGACTGTATGGATCCTGCGAGGTAGAGAGGCCATTAAGCGGCACCAACATAGTTGCATGGATTGCCGTAGGTGGAGGGCAAACCCAGCTTCCCAGCAAATGGCTGACCTGCCGCCTGCCCGCCTCAGGCTGTTCAAACCTGCCTTCTATTCGGCTGGCATGGACTGCTTTGGTCCTTTCTGGATTAAAATAGGCAGACGCAGGGAGAAGCGATGGAGCATTTTGTTTAAGTGCCTCACTACTCGGGCCGTTCATATAGACCTCCTGACATCCATCGACACTGACTCTTTTTTGATGGCCTTCCGAAGGTTCATCGCGAGAAGAGGGAAACCGGCCGAAGTTTACTCGGATCAGGGGACAAACTTCAAAGGAGGGGAAAAGGAGCTCCAGCAGGCGTTCTCCAGCATGTGTCCAGACCTCCAGCAGGAACTGGCTAAGCAGCAGGTTCGTTTCCGCTTCAACCCACCTGCAGCACCCCACTTTGGAGGCACTTGGGAAAGAGAAATCCGCTCTATTAAAAACGCCTTATACACCTCTGTTGGCTCTCAAACAGTGAGTGAGGAAGTACTCAGGACCGTTCTTACAGAAATCGAGGGTATCCTGAATGCCAAACCCCTAGGTTATGTTTCTGCGGATGTGGCTGACATCGATCCAGTGACCCCTAACTACTTGCTCATGGGGCAGCCTGACAGCTCCCTACCTCAGGTAGTGTATCCCGAAGAAGAAGCACTAGGGAGGTGAAGATGGAGACATTCCCAAATCCTGGTGGACAGATTCTGGTCATCTTTCATCAGACACTATTTGCTTAATCTCCAAACTCGCATGAAGTGGCAGAGACCCATGGAGGACATAACAGAGGGAGCGGTTGTTCTGCTGGTGGATCCACAGCTACTCAGAGCATCATGGCAGATTGGGAGAGTGACGAAGATTCTTACTGGTTCTGATGGCCACACCCGAACAGCAGAGGTGAAGATATGCGACAAAACATACACCCGGCCTACAGTACGTCTGATTGTGCTTCCAGCGATCAAGAATGAGGATGACCAGGTGGGGGATCCTTCGTCTGTATAGACAGCCTTTCCATGGAGCCAATTTGCACTGCAAATTGGGGGGCGGCTATGTTGGAAAGGCTGTCAGCTGTGTGGGGAAGCCCCCTTGTGGCAAGAGAGCACAGTTGCACTATTGAGCACATGTTCCAGTGATCAGAGTTGGAGCTAACACATAGCAAGAGCCACCTGGCAGACTGACTCAGCAGGGGATGTCTACACACGGTGTGAGTCATGTGCATCGCTAAAGAACTGTGAGTAGATGTGGAGCCCTGCCTGGAAAGGACAGTTTTAGTCTTTTATGCCAGTTAGACATTTAGTGGATGTAGAAGTGCAATGTGTTTTGACCTGTTCGCTATGTGGCTAGTTCATGCTACTAATGCTACTTGTTATGCTACATGCTTGCTAGCTGTGAGCTAAAGCCATTTGGTGTTTTGTGATATATTGTTGTTGGGTGTATTGGCAATCAATGTCATGTACTGTAAGGGTTTGGGAGTAGTGTATGAAACTTGTGCATGTAAATGTTCATATAGGAATTCCCATTTGTAGCGCTGGTTAAATTCGAAGAAAGCTAATGAATCATAATTCATGACTTAGATGTTTATTACATTCAGTATTCTGTATATGTTCTGTTCACAGACCACACCCACACCCCTCACCATTTTGTAAGCCTGCGGTTGCATTACTGTGTTGCTGTACTGTGCTGTTAAGCTAAGGAATCACAGTAAAGACGGTATAACCTTTAACTGTGCGTCCTGTGTGTTCTGACCGACACCCCAAGGTGAACACCACTGCTATTCAGCCAACGCCTATACAGTCCTGGGTTCAACCCAAATTAACAATACCAGAATAGGGAGGATGGTGTAGGTTTAAGTTTATTAGATTGATACATATATACCAACAAGACAGCATACATCACTGTGACAACAGCGTTTGTTTTTATTCAAAGGCTTTATGGTTTTTCCTATAATACCTGGTGGGCCGGTCTCTAGTCAAAATGCCCAGGCCGATTTTTTGTCCCAGTCCAGCCCTGAAGATGATACTCTGGTCAAAAATGACTTCAGTATTCTTCACAATGTCAGTGTACTTTAATTTTTATTATATTATCATTATCACTTAGTTTTCGTAGTCTTCTTTTACATGGACAGTCTCGTTGCCTGGTATGTTTGGGGTTTAAATACCAAAATATGATATAATTTATTCATATGTGTCATGGAGAATTGAGTTAAAGGACTCAGGTGCGAGACTCCTTGCAGCGTGGCAGTGAATTTTATTCACAGTGAAAAATAAGGCAACAGTTCGAGTCTGTAATCCAAAAGAGCGGTGCAGTGATACGGTGACCTCTCCCCGTGGTGACAGTGCAGTGATAATCCAAAACAACTCCTTTTGTGCCCGCTCCTCCTCCGATCCCTGGATCCTGGAGGCAGAAGAGAAAAACACACACACGGTCACGAAAATGTTCTCACTCCTTCACAAACTAGGTATGCTAATCGCGACTACGCTACCCGGTTTAGCTCAACGTTCCAGCGTTGGTTGTGACCCGACCGCACCATTAAATAGGTTTGCTTCAGATTAGTAGCAGCCGGCGAAATGATAAAGCACAGGTGCGGTGATTCCAGCTCAGGATTCTCCCCCCGGGTCAGCTGCCGTTCCGTGCCACGGCTTCCGGAAGTCCGTGTTCCAGCATACAAACACACAGCACAGGATGGAGAGGAGAACACCACAAAGTACACACAAACACAACAAAAATTGGCAAGGCGACCGGTGAGGACCATCTAGCCGTGACAATATGAATTTATATGAATATTTTTTACAACTTATATTGCTTATGAAAATCACAAATCTGGAACAAAGATAATTAAGGAGATTTTTGGCTACTTGAAAAACACTTTTCACACACCAGTCCTCTCCGGCATCACCATCTTTACCCGGAGGTTTAGCTATTTATTAGCTTACCGATGAGTGGCGCCTGTTGGCCTTAGCAGAACTTCTAAAGCGGGAAGTACTTCTCTTACATACTTTCGACGCTGCACAGCTGCTCGAGCACATGTGTCGTGCCACGTTAGGTATCCCCGACAGAATGTGTTTCCCCAGCGTCGGGAGCGCGCACTGGGCAAGGAGCGCATATCCAGTTGAATCTGCCTAGATTCCAACCAACCATACGTGGAAGTGGTCATGCTTTAGTTTTGTGAAAATGTGAAAGATGAGTGTCGTTTCATTGCCGTTTGTGAGTTACAATAGAAAATAATACATTTATTGTATTGACAGGATTATTTCAACAAACCAAGGATACTTTGCCAAATAAGGGGATAATCACGTCTCTATAAACTCGATTCATAGAAACCTATGTCTAAATTTTGCCTGCTGGAAACAAAATACACCTTTCTGAGAACATCACTGAAAGCAATAGTTTTATTCTTGTAAAACAAAATCTCTGTAGCTCGATAGAAAACATGAGTGAATAATAATAAGCACATCCCAAGTGTAATAAAACAAACACTGAATAACATTAAGCTGAAACTGATTCATAACTCTGGCAGATCTAGATTTAAAGTGATTTTCATTCAAAGAAGAAGTAGATAGGAATTAAGGCAGGTATCTCTCAAAATATAATACAGCAATATAAAATTAATGAAAACAAATCTGTGTTATTTACACTGTATTAAAAATGGCATGCAGACAATTATTTATACTTTTCACAATAATCAATGGAAAAATTTTACTGGTGTTTAAGCGTTCAAACCTATTTTGAAACTGCTGACCAGTTTTTTTAATGTTCCTACTGGTATTTTGACATTTTTCTTTGGTGAAGAGCACTGAGTCATTCAGCCTCCTTGTCATCACCATGTCCAACTCCCTGCACAGATTCTCTATCAGATTCAAGATGGGACTCTGGCTCAGCCACTCCCAAATGTTAACGCTAACTCCAGTCAGAAGATTACTTTAAACCCAAATACTGCAGGGAGAGGAATCATTCGGGGCTTAACTCTGTTTTTATTGGATATTTACAGCTTTAAGCATCCACACTAGACACGCAACTTGTTTATGTTATATTATCTTCACTAAACACGGATCGTGGCTCAAGAGTTGGGAGTTCGCCTTGTAATCGGAAGGTTACTGGTTCAAGCCCCGGCTCGGACAGTCTCGGTCGTTGTGTCCTTGGGCAAGACACTTCACCTGTTGCCTACTGGTGGTGGTCAGAGGGCCCGGTGGCGCCAGTGTCCGGCAGCCTCGCCTCTGTCAGTGCGCCCCAGGGTGGCTGTGGCGACAACGTAGCTTGCCATCACCAGTGTGTGAATGTGTGTGAATGGGTGAATGACTGGATATGTAAAGCGCTTTGGGGTCCTTAGGGACTAGAAAAGCGCTATATAAATACAGGCCACTTACCATTTACCATTCTTATTTCATTCCACGCTGCCAGAACCTGTCCATCCACCTCATCTAGTATTTAATTTGCATATCTTTAAGATTATGATTAGTGACTTCTCTTGATCTTTGTCTTTTTAAGTCTTTCTGCCCCAGTCTTGCACAAGGTCCGCTCACAGCTTTCCCCCATTTGGGAGGAACAGATTATATCCGGTGCTAACCCTTCCTCAAATTGTTCCTCTGTCCAAATTATGGACAAACAGTGTCCCTTATTCTTGTCCTTCAGCTACAGAAATGTGTTTAACAATTGTAAAATAGACAATTGATTTGAGTGATGTACTCAGAAAGGTGCATATTTGTTTCCGACAGACATAACTTTTGGCGATGTGCAACAATCACAGCAAATAGTTGTTTTATAGGACATCTGGAAACGTACACAGTACCGTTTACTTGTTGACAACGTTGTATATTGAGCATTATAGAGTGTTATTATCCTCTTATTATGTGAAGCGTCATTGCTTTGTTGAAATAATCCCGTCCGATACCACGTGAGAACGGAAGAGACTAAACTAATAGACGGGGTCAACTGGGGCTGTGTCCCAATTCAGGGTCTGCACGCTTGAAGTACGCATTTTAAGTGCGATTACGTCACCGCCACGCGACGACGGCTGTCCCAATTCAAAGTGTACTTCAAATGCATACTCCAAATGCGCCGTCGATTTCCCCAAATATCAAGCGTGGTCCGGTGCACGCTTCGTGGTCCCATATATCCCACAATTCATAGCGCGGCGGTGGGTGTGGATAATTTTGCCGCAAAATAGGGCAGAAGGGAGCGGCCGAAGAGTGAACTGTCAAAAGTAAGTACTGAATATTATGTCACTTATTTATGTGCGAATGTTTAATAACGAAGAACATTAAAACATTACTGTTGGCCACATGTCGGCAAAGTTATGTGACATTAGTGATGTTTGTACTTTCAGCGTTAACTTGGTTTTAAAGCCTCTACTTTAAAATATATATATGTAGTTGACCTTAATCTTATAGAGAATGTGATGATTTTATGGATAATTAAAGTCAGTCATATATCCACAAACACAACAAGCTGAAAGTCAGTGATGCTGCTCGGTTTGCAGTCCTGAATATGACGGCACAAGCAGGATTCACTGCACTGTTAATGTTAGCTATGTTATATTGCTGCCTCTGTTCGGTGGTGTCGAGCCAAACGGACTTTAACGTGTGTTTGAACGAGCTGACGGTTCACTCGTTAAGCTGAAAGAAAGATGCTTTAATCACAGCTTTAATCTCTTGTGCTGTTTTGTAACAGTGTGTACACCTGAGACTGTCACCTGTCTGTCTGTCCTGCACTCTCTCTCTGTTTCTTTCTCTCTGATTGTGGAATAAAAGTATGAACATGTGTTTATAAGTTACACTGGTGTTTGAATCCTGCAGCTTATCACACATTTGATTTCCACGTGTGACGACTGCAAGTGTCCAGAGTGAGGACAGACTGAGGGACCCACTGCTGCACATCATCTGTGAGGCTTTGCACCCCTGATGATCCACCAGGACAAACTCAGCAGTGTGTGAGGAAGAGGAGGAGGAAGAGCCAGCAGCAGCTGACAGATGGAGAGAATAGACAGACTGTTCCCTGTTTGTGAAGGACTGCTAGGAAAGTTTAAAATAACTAACTGTCTGTCCTGAATCAGTCTCATTAGGTAATGTTCAAATAATTTGATCATTCCAGTGTTTTCAGTGTGGGAGAAAGTACTCAGGGCCTTCAAGGTAAACACTATGAAAGGCAGCAACAAGTTTAATATTCAGAAATCTAAAGTATGTATCAGCAGCAGAATAGACCTAAAAATAAATGTTTGTTTCAGTTCTATGAAGCTTTGAGTATTTTGGATTAGTAGTACTGCTGTGTTTATTGCATCATATTGCTGTAATTGTTTATATGCTTTATATATTCTGAGGTAAGTTGATCCATAGTGTTACATCATATTCTATAAGGATGTTATGTGTTTGTAGACTTTCTGCCCAGTTTGAGGCTTTGTTTAAGGCTCTGATATCTATTCTGTATGACTTAAAGCAGTTATGACATGGTCTGATTTTCTCACCCAATAAAAGAATATTTAATATATCAGTCTACTCTTCATTCTATCAGAAACTGTTTTCACAGCTCGTACATTTTCCTTTTTACATATATATGTAAGCATTGAGTCAAATGTAATAATGCCAACATATTAAACGAACAATATTTGTCTCTTATGCATAATACATCTATATATACACTGTTAAAGATACTTGTCTTTGAGTGAAGATTTAAGGTGATAGGAAATATAAATAACTACAACTTGAATCTTTGACCCAGAGTTCAAGCTCACTGCTGTAATATATATATACATCTCTATCTATCTATCTATCTATCTATCTATCTATCTATATGTATATATATATCATAATAATCTGACAATACTATAATATTAGTCATATTATATTTACATTACCACAGTGAGATAATTTTAGTCTCATGAACAACATTAGCTAATTGTTATTTACTAACTAATCTTAAAATGACTGTTCAGTACAGAAATGAAGCCCAACAATCATGTTTTACAGTCCCGTGGTCTCACCCTCAGATACTCAACTAATCAAAGTGATGTCATGACAAAAATGAATGATCAACAAAACATTCTTTCTCCTTCATTTCTGTCACACAAAGCTGTATGGTAACGTTTCTCGCGGTTAATATCATGGTTGCTAGGCAACCTGAGCAGTACGACGAAGGCTAGACCGTCCCATTTCACAAGCCTCTCACTTCCGCACTTCTCGTACTTATAGTACGCACCGTACGTAGTACGCGTAGTGCGCGTACTTCAAGCGTGCAGACCCTGAATTGGGACACAGCCTGGATCCGCTCTCCCTGTCGCCTGTGCAGTGTTGCCAACTTAGCGACTTTGTCGCTATATTTAGCGAGTTTTCAGACCCCCTAGCGACTTTTTTTCTTTCTTAAAAAACTTTTTTTCTTAAAAAAGTCGCTAAAAAAAGACGTGAAAGCGCGTATCGCTTTTACTCTCAACAAGCAGCGGGTGCTGTAACAGTCAGTTCTTCTTTTACTCTTTTACTCTTATGCTGTTTTGTAGATCACAAGGTTTAAAACTACTTATAAACACACACACACAAAGTAACTCCACCAGAGTGCCTATTTCGGATCACTTTTGCCAGTCCAAGCCCGGGTGAAGGAGCAGGGTTGGAATTGTGACATTAAAAAAAACAATAATTGCTAAAAGAAATTTAATTTGTAGTTCTAAATAAACTCTAAATGCATTTAGGACGTCTTTTACTCACTTTATGTCTCTTCCACGATGTTATTTCTCTCTCCAACAACATAGGTTACAATTATATTAGCATGACCGATTATGCAAATTAGGTGATGACGTCATTTAGCGACTTCTAGCGACTTTTAGGACAACCAATAGCGATTTTCCTTACTGAGGAGTTGGCAACACTGCGCCTGTGTCTCCCTGTGCGCGCTCCCGACGCAGGGGTAACAAACTCTGTTGGGGATACGGACCTTGGCACGAACAGTTGGTGAAACCTTCTACGGATCAGGTAAGAAATCCCGTGAACTGACAGCACATTGCTGGCATAAGTCAGTAGCTGAGTAGATGAATAGTGTTACATTTTCAGTACGTTTGGTGGACGCTTTTAGATTTGTTTTAAAAGGGTTAAGAAACTTCGGGTTAATGTACTTTGAACTCGCTTCCATATGACCCCATAGCTTTGTTCTGCTGTCACATTGAGCAAAGAAGCGTCTAAGTCCCATCTTCCAGGTTAGCTCGATTCCATGTCAACTACTTCAACCAGTCAAAAAACAAGCTCCAGAAGTTTGTAGTCGTAAATTGGTCACATCTGTGAACATTTTAGAGGCGGACTTTAAATGAAGTGCATTTAGCTGCAAGTTTCATTAACTTTAGACGACCGAACATCGTCACTGAGTTTGTTTGTTTTTTAAATTTAAAATTACAAATAATGAACACTGATTTGGCACTGAAGGCACTGATTTGGTTGGCTCCATAGTGCATTAAGTGGGGGAGGCTCCCTGGGAACTTTATATTGAGATATCCAATTCAATTCAGTTTTATTTATATAGCGCCAATTCACAACAGTTGCCTCTAGGCGCTTTATATTGTAAGATAAAGACACTACAATTATACGCTATACACCGTACAATTACGAGTTTAATTAATGAAATGCATTTATTTTTTAACCACGTAATGTTTTATAATGTATTGTCACAGACATGCACTTCTATAAACTGGTAACTGTGGCTGCAGATGGCCCGCCCCTCCCAGTGTTGGAGGTTTCTTCCTGTTAAAAGGGAGTTTTTTTCTTCCCACTGCCACCAAGTATTTGCCCTTACTGTACAATATAAAGCGCCTTGGGGCAGCTCTTGTTGGAGCTATACTAAAAAATTGAATTGAACTGAATTGAATAGTTGTATGCTGAAATAAACAGCATTTACTTACCACCCTGTTGGAAACAAAATATTAATAATTAAAATGATGAATCTGCCGATGCAACATGTGGAACAAGACAGTGAATTATGTAAACAAAACTTATCACTCAACATGAAAACCAGTTAGCCTGGAACACCGGGAATTCTTTAAATAAGTTTAGTTTAGCTTAATTTAATGAGGGGACACAGACCTCTAGCATAAACCATTTTGAATCCATGTCACCTACTTTGGCTCAACTCAAAGTAATAAGCTTTAATAAGTTTAATAGGTTTAATCATGATTATTAATTTCATGTTATTAAGTACAACCAAGCCTAACTTTACAGTAGTCTTTTTTTGCCCTCTGTTACTAGCAAAAGTTCATTTAGATGGCAGTTATAATTAGCACATTTAATTTAGCTGTTCTCCCATTTTGAACTGTATGAGGTGAAATGGGTTCATACTGGGTGTACACCTGCACAGGCCTTGTTTGCAATGACTGACCTGAAGAACACCAAACATACACAGGAAGAACACCAAAATTCAAACAAATGTTCTGGAAATGTGAAATTTTACACTATGATTAAAACACGTGATTAAGATATTTCACTTCAGTATGCATTTCTAAGTCAGTACAAACAAACCACTTAAAAGAGCTCAAATTAAACACTAACTTGAGTCTGCTAGAGGACGTCGGACCCTCAGGCCACCCTCATCAAGTCTGTTTCTGATTGTTTGCTCAGAGACAAAATGACCTCCAGCAGGCCACTGCTGGAGGTCATTTTGTAAGGATCTGGCAGTGCTCCTGCTCCTCCTTGCACAAAGGAGCAGATACCGGTCCTGCTAATGGGTTTAGAACTTTCTGCAACCTCATTCAGCTCACCTAAAATGACTGCCTTTGTCCTGGAATCTCCTCTGTGCTCTTGAGACTGTGTTAGAAGAAAGGAAGCCTTTCGGATCACCTGTGAAACCTCTGTAGGGTCCAGGTATTGCCTCATGTTACCAGTATTGACACTGACCCTAACCAAAATGCAAAACTAGTGAAAAAAAACATCAGAAAAGATGAGGAGGGAAAAAATGTCAGTGGCGTTCAGCTGTAAAACCATTCCTGTTTCGAGGGTTGTCTCATTGTGGCCCCTCTAGTGCACCTGTTGTTGTTATGGTGAAGACAACAGTAGCTGAAACTGTTTTACAACCCTCTCTGCTACTTAACTGACCACATCAACATCTCAGAGGTTTCACTGATGTGATGCTATACTCTGCCAAAAAAAGTGTTCCTTTAATCTTTTAAACAGCTTATACACATAAGCTGTTTCATCACATATTTTTTTTTGCAAAATCCAGGACCTTCTATCCTTTCACATTTCTCTCCTTAACACCAATATCAACACTCTTCCTGACATCCAACCTGTGGAGAATACGCACTGACAAGATTCAGCCTCATGTTGTTTTGTCTTTTCTTTTCACTTGTCTGCTGGTTTCTACTAGCATCCTGTTGCTCAGTACATGGATGCATTCACTGTTAACTCTGGCCATGACAGACTTGGGCTTGGGACTGTCATGAAGACAACACTGGCTTCTGTTATTAAGGAAAAAAAGCCAAAACAAACATGTAGAGGTGCCTAATGGGTAACCCTTTGTGAATAAGGGAGACGTTTAAAGTCCCAGGAAAAACAGAGAGTTCAGTTGGCCTTACGCAACAGTGTTGTCACGTGGCAGTAGCCAGCCAGTAACGAGTAAACATACGTTCCTTTGTCCTTCTAGTCATGTACCTGTACCTTCTGGGCCTGGTGGTTCTCTACTACCTGTACCGTTGGATCAGAGAGCTCCCCAGGGTCTCTGACAAAAACAGCAAGTATGTGTACATCACAGGCTGCGACAGCGGCTTTGGGAATCTTCTGGCCCGGCATCTCGACAAGCAGGGCTTTCGAGTGATTGCCTCGTGTTTCACTGAGAAAGGAGAAGAGGATCTGAAGAAGTCCTGCTCCAGCAACCTGATCACAACTCATCTGGATGTTAGTTCTCAGGAAAGCATTGACAAAGTTGCGGCGATGATCAAGGATACAGTTGGGGCACGTGGTAAGTTTTATTTGGTGGAAATATCTGCACTTCATTTAAATAGCTGTTACCCCAGAGTTTGAGTGCTGTTTATGTCTGTGACCTCTGACTTTCAATAGCACCATTAAGACCAAGTAAGTCTATAGGATGTTCTTTTTCTTTATGCCAACTGGCAAAAAATAAATAAATGGTTGAAAATTACAGAGGTCTCACTAGCTGTATATTTCCTGGTAGGACTGTGCCTTATCATGCCTTCTGCAATAATACCTGAATACATTTTTAAGTGATATAAAAATGTAATAGCTTGATATCACTCTAATAGCAATGCCACATGTCAACTTTCCTTAGTTTGTGCACCTGTGACGCAAGCCCAGGCATCTGTGTCAGCAACAATTTGAATACCTAAAAGAGAGCTGCTTCAACAACCTCCAATAAAGTACTTTGCAAAATATGCAAAAAAAACCTTTCTTGCTTGAAGGTGGAAGCAACAAATATGTTTCAGCACTTGAGGTGGAAACAAACTATACCAAGTACAACCAGGCTAGGAAGCAGGTATTTATGTGTGACTCAAATGTAAATAAAGGACTCCACTGAGCATCACTGAAACTCTGCTAGTTACACTCCATATGACAGGAAGCGCAAATGATGGATGATGTGGGTACATAGGACTAAACAACTAGTTAAAAAGCTTGTTCCAAGATCAAACATCCCAGTTAGAATTTTTTTAATTTAATTCCTAATTTTATTATGTGACAATATTGTGCAGACCTCTGAAGAGTTGCAAGGTTAGTTATTGTTAAAGATAAGCAGTTATTTTAGTCCTAAAATGTCAAGGGATAAAGTGTTAGCCATAAATCTGTTAATCTAGGCCTCATTTGAAGAATCTCAGTGAAGATTCAGAGATCATCACAGCACAGAAACATCTTTAGGGAGGGTTACAAACGATCTTCTCTTGGCCTCTGGCAGCAGATTCATCTCTGTGCTTGTCCCGTTAGACCTGTTAACCATAATATTTTATTACAGTGATTAAAACATGCTGTATGTATTAAAGGTATTGTGCTACAGTATCTATCATGAAGCAAGATAAGCACACCAATTAGTTAAACTGCAGGAATATCTTAAAGGCATAAAGACCTGGATGAGATCTAATTTTATGGCATTACCTTGACCTCCAGTAACACTGTGAGGAACCTTGGAGTCATTTTTGACCACGATATGTCCTTCAACGCACATATTAAACAAATATGTAAGACTGCTTTCTTCCATTTGTGCAACATCTCTAAAATTAGAAATATCCTGTCTCAGAGTGACACTGAAAAACTAGTTCATGCATTTATTACTTCCAGGCTGGACTACTGTAATTCAATATTATCAGGATGTACTAAAAACTCCCTGAAAAGCCTTCAGTTAATCCAAAATGCTGCAGCAAGAGTCCTGATGGGGACTAGAAAGAGAGAGCAGATTTCTCCTATATTGGCGTCTCTTCATTGGCTCCCTGTTAAATTCAGAACGATTTTAAAATCCTGCTGCTCAGATACAAGATCTCATTTCATGTTTTTTCTCCAGTTTCATGACTATTTACATTGTAGCTTCTCACTGAAGGCATCAAAACTCTGAATGAACACATATGGAATTATGTAGTAAAGACAAAAGTGTGAAATAACTCAAAACATGTTTTATATTTTAGATTCTTCAAAATAGCCACTCTTTGCTTTGATTACTCCTTTGCACACTCTTGGCATTCTCTCGATGAGCTTCATGAGGTCGTCACCTGAAATGGTTTTCCAGCATTCCTGAAGGAGTTCCTAGAGATGCTGAGCACTTATTGGCCCTTTTGTCTTCACTCTGCAGTCCATCTCATTCCACAGGATGCTGTGGTAGTCATGCTGATTCAATGTGCTTTCAATTTTGAATAAATCCCCAACGGTGTCACCAGTAAAGCACCCCCACACCATCACACCTCCTCCTCCGTGCTTCACAGTGAGAACTATGCATGTAGAGACCTTTTCTTTTCTTGCACGAAGACCAAAGGAACCAAAGATCTCAAATTTGGATTCACCAGACCAAAGCACAGATTTCCATGGGTCTAATGTCCACTCCTTGTGTTTCTTGGCCAAAACAAATCTCTTCTGCTTGTTGCTTTTTCTTAGTCGTGGTTTCTTAGCAGCTATTTGACCATAAAGGCCTGATTTGCACAGTCTCCTCTGAACAGTTGATGTAGAGATGTGTCTGCTACTGGAACTCTGTGTGGCATTTATTTGGGCTCTAATCTGAGGTGCTGTTAACTTGTGATTTCTGAGGCTGGTGACTTGGATGAATTTATCCTCAGCAGCAGAGGTGACTCTTGGTCTCCCTTTCCTTTCCTCATATAAGCCAGTTTCGCTGTAACCCTTGATGTTTTTTGCGACTGCATTTGGGGACACATTCAAAGTTTTTGCAATTTTCTGTACTGACTGACCTTCGGTCCTTAAAGTAATGATGCACTTTCATTTCTCGTTAATTAGCTGATTAGTTCTTGCCATAAAATGAATTTTAATGGTTGTCAAATAGGCCTGTCAGCAGTGTACCAACCTGACCAACACAACTGATGGTCCCAACCCCATTAAGAAAGCAAGAAATTCCACAAATGAACCCTGTGAAGTGAAAACCATTTCAGGTGACTACATCATGAAACTCACTGAGAAAAGGCCAACGGTTTACCGAAAGTAGCAAAGAGTGGCTACTTTCAGGGATCTGCAATATAAGACATATTTAGGCAAGGCAAGGCAAGTTTATTTACATAGCACAATTCAACAACAAGGTGATTCAAAGTGCTTTACAGAGACATTAAAAACAAAAACAAATAAAAAGCATGATTTAAATTTGATTAAAAAAAGCAAACAAACAAACAAACAAACAAAACAATATATAAAATCAAATATCAAAACAGTAGATAAAATCAGAACAGTAGATAAAATCAATAGTTAAAAAGTAGGTTTTGAAATTTAATTTAGAGTTATTTATCAATTTAGAGTTATTTATCAATTTTCTCTTTGCCACATTATTCCATATATCTTGCTTCATATATTTGATGTCCTCAATATGTATCTACAATGAGAAATGGGGAAGGGATGGTAACAGGGCGCTGTGGGAATGCTACTATGAACTCCAGAGGATGTGGAAGGTGAAGGTAACAACGGTCCCAGTGGTAATCGGAGCACTTGGTGCAGTGACTCCCAAGCTAGGTGAGTGGCTCCAGGAGGTCCCAGGAATAAAATCCGAGACCTCTGTCCAGAAGAGCACAGTCCTAAGATACTGCGCAGGACTCTCTGTGGTCCCTTTGGGGTTCAAATGTCCAAAGAAAAACATTTAAAGACCTCCAGAAAGCCTGCAGAACTATTGCTCAACTATTAAAAAGAATGTCTGGCTCCTTGGAAGCATAATATGGTCATCCCAGGCAGCCAGTCAGAAGAAAGCTAATGATAGGAGGGTCTTATAGGAGGAGGAGACCGAGTTTGCTTTTACAGACACACAGATAAGAACCATCATGAGATAAGCAGAGTTTATTGTGTAAATTCCGTGAGGCATTCACACTATAGTGATCCTGTTTCTCTTTAAACTTTATTGTGTGGATGCCCTCAAAGGCATCCACACTATTGAGTTCCTGTTTCTCTTTAAACTTTATTCTTCAAGTTGCTCCCCCGTTTTTCGGCACTTAACTACTTCTTCAGTTTTCAGCCGATTTTCTCCGTTCAAACTCTAAACTGTTCTGCTCTTTCTGCTAATTCCAGCTATGACTTTTGGTGTTTATTACTATTATACTTTTTAAAATATTACACTTTTTTCCTTTAATTTGTCCCATTGAAATGAATGGAAAACTTCCACAATTCTGCTAAAACTTGCTTGTTTTTGAAACGTAACTACTTCCTCATACTTTCACCCAGAAACTCCATTCAAACTTTAAAATGTTCTCAGATTATTGGGCTATTCCTGTGTGATTCAGCTTTTTCAGATCTTCTACCGTTTTAATTTTATACCTCTTTAAGTTTTCAGTTCCAAAATTGTGATTTTTCAGAAAATACATGCGTTGCTATGGTTGCTATGCAATTAACTCAGAGTGTGTGCTGGTCTGTTCTGAAGTTTCTCTTCATGTCCGAACAACTTCTTGCTACTCGCTCAATTTTCACTCAACCCCCACAAATTATACATCAAAACGTAGGTATTGTTGCTGGCTTTCAGACAATGTCACTAACTTTATTGTGAGATTTACCGTTTTTTCGCAATTTGCCTCGAAGTGACACAAGGTCTGTTAACTCCCCATTCAAAGTCTATGGGGAGGTTTTGAAATTCAGAGCTGAAATTCTGTAACGGGAGGCATTTTCAAATCGCCATATCTCCTTAATAAAGCAAAGTTAGGACATGAGGCTTGTGCCAATATATCTTCAGACACTGCTGACACTCACAGTGGAAGCAGTTTTTACAATTATCTTACCACTGAGCAATGAATTACGTTTGTTTGAGGGGTGGAAATCTGTCCTCTCAGTTTTCAAACTCCGAAAATGAAGCCGTTTCTTCTCTCGTCGTATACAAAGAGCAATGAAAGAGGTACAAAGAGCAATGAAAAATGAGCAATGAAAATAGCAGTCAAAGTACACCAAAGTCCGTTGATTCACCCAGTACAAGAATTATGCCGCTAGCCCTCCTAGTTTTTGAGTTACACGACGTTTTGTAACTCCAAAAAACGGCGTTTTTCGCCTCTCACCGCGATCTAATTCTGACTCCTCAATTCTCTGTGTTTTAGACGCCCGCCCCCTTTCCAGGTGGCGCAATCACTAATGACACGGCTCTGCAGCTCAAAGGTCATGGGTTCAATCCCACCTTGGTCCACATGTTTTTTTTCACTACAAATGAGTAGTGCAAAAACATACTGTCTGCAACATCACAGTATATCTGTTATGTTATAGTATTACTACTAAGTCACAGGGGAAGGGATAGCTCAGTAGGTAGAGTGGTGGCCCCATGATCGGAAGGTCGGGGGTTCGATTCCCCTGAACAGCTACCCTGAGGTACCCCTGAGCAAGGTACTGTCCCTACTGCTCCCCGGGCGCCCAAAGGCTGACCACTGCTTCACTGAGTGAATGGGTTAAATGCAGAGAGGAATTTCCCCACGGGGATCAATAAAGTACACTTTCTTTCTGCCAATTCGTAGTATTCGTACTAAATCATACCACTCGTGCCAAATCATAGTATTCAAATCAAAATATAGTATTTGTACGAAGTATAGTATTTCTGCCAAATCATAGAATTACTGCAATTTCATAGTAATTTTGAGGAATCCCTTTTGTTATAGTATTACTTCTAAGTCATAGTATTTCTGCTTTGTCATAGTATTTGTACTGAAACATAGTATTTCTGCCAAATCATAGTATTACTGCTATTTCATAGTATTTGAGTGAAATTACAGTGTTTCTGCAAAAACATTGGTTGGTATTGGTTTTTGTTACCTTTAGCGTATGTGCTAGTTAGCGATAGCTATGGCAGCCCAGTTATTTTATTGTTTTGGGCTTGTTCCTGCTTTGTTTGTTCCCCCTGCAAATTTATGTGAATTTGTACACTGTAATATCGCTGTATTACGTAATGGCTAAGTAGGAGGCTGACTGTTACTAAGTGCATCAGTGTACATAGGTCATCTCTTGTGTTGGAGTGCCCTCTTGTGGCGCCTTTTGGGTAGTGCCTTAGTAAACGTGAACACTGCAAAGAAGTGGTATCAGACTGGTTTGTAGTGGAGGAATTTGTTGCCAGTTTCTTTCATCTTTAATCCGTATTCATGTTGTAATGTAGTAACTTTTGTGGCACAAATACCACAATATGGCAGAAATACTATGTTTTGGCACAAATACTTTGATTTGGTATACTTTAGCTTCTTCACCCCTTTTCAGCAAAATTGTCATTTTTTTCACCCCATTTTAGCAGTTTTTCTAATATGGACCTCAGATTCTTCTTAACGCTTCATGGCAGAACTACAGACAAGTACACAGCCTGATGAAGCAGACAGAGGCAGTACCTCTGATTGGTGAATTTGAGCAGAACCAGGTTGTTCTGCCTCTTTTCAGCAGAAATTCTGCTCATTCACCTCTTTTCAGCGCAACGTTCTGCTTCTTTCCCTCTTTTCTGCAGAAATTCTGCTGATTTACTACTTTTCTGCAAAATTTTCAGCCTTTTCACCTCTTATCAGCACAATTCTCAGCAGCTTCTGCTGATTTCAGCAGAATTGTCAGTCTGTCCACCTCTTCTTTGTGAGAATAAGTTTGGGTTAGTGAGATGAATAGCTTCCTTGAGCCTGGCCAGGCCAGGTTCGAATCCAGCTCAGGGCGACTTTTTTTTTCACCACCATACAACTTTTTGCAACTTTTCATCTTTTTCAGCTTTTCAGCAGACAGCTTCAGCGTTAAGGCATCCACACAGCATTTTCGCAGGAAATGCAAATTTTTCTAGTTCTTTCTTATACTTTATTATTCTGGTTGCTTCCGTACGTTTTTTGGCGCTTAACTACTCCCTCAGTTTTTGTGCTATTTTCACCGTTCAAATCTTAAAAAATTCTGCTCTTTCTGCTCTTTCCTGCTATGACTTTTGGTGCTCATAACTTCTATACTTTTTGAGATATTGAAATTTTTTTGCAATATTTTTGCCCATTTCTGCCATATTATCAGTGGCGTCACTAGTTTTCCTTGCCGGTTTGAGCTGTGTTTTAGCTCAGTGAGATGAGCAGCCGTTCTCAGACTGCGAGGCCCGGGTTCAAATCCCGCTTATGGCAACATTTCTTCAGTTAACAGTTAAACTTTTTTTTAACTCTTTTCAACAGAAATTTCAGCTTTTTCACCCCTTTTCAGCAAAATTTTCAGTTTTTTTTTTTTATCACTTTTCAGCACAAATCCCAGCTTTTTCAGCTATTTTCAGCAACAATATATTTTCAGCAGAATTCTGAAGAGTTCTGCAGAACTCTTTTCAGCAGAAATTCTGCTGATTGAACTCTTTTCAGCAGAATTTTCAGAATTTTCACCTCTTTTCAGCCCAAATTCTGCTTATTCACCTCTTCTGCAAAATTTTCAGGCTTTTCACCTCTTATTAGCACAAATCTCAGCTGTTTTCAGAAAAAACTCTTTTGAGCAGAAATTCTGCTGATTCATCTCTTTTCAGCGCAACTTTCTGCTTCTTTACCTCTTTTCAGCAGAAATTCTGCTGATTCACCTGATTCACCTGATTCACCCGATCAGATTTGCACACTGTTAGACCTCTGCCTTACCACAACATACTTCAAATACAACGAAGGCTTCTACAGACAAAAACATGGCTGTGCCATGGGCTCCCCTGTGTCACCTATTGTAGCCAACCTTTACATGGAGGAAGTGGAAAGAAAGGCTCTTGGCTCTTTTAAAGGGAGAGTACCCAGCCACTGGTACAGATATGTAGACGACACCTGGGTCAAAATCAAGACACAAGAAGTGGAATCCTTCACTGCGCACATTAACGCCGTGGATAAAAACATCAAGTTCACCAGGGAAGACACTAAGGATAACTGTTTGCCTTTCCTGGACTGCGCTGTGCACATTGAAGAGAATGGCAACCTCAACATTGAAGTTTACCGGAAGCCCACACACACGGACCAGTACCTCCTCTTTGACTCCCATCACCCTCTGGAACACAAACTTGGAGTAATTAGGACCCTACACCACCGGGCAGAACTTGTTCCCTCTAAGCCTGAAGGGAAAAAGAAGGAACACACACATGTAAAGGAAGCACTGAAAACGTGTGGTTATCCTAACTGGGCGTTCATAAAGTCAGCAAAGAGGCACAGGAAAGACGATCAGACACCAGCGAGGGAGGATAAGAAAGACAGACGCAACAACATTGTCATCCCCTATGTAGCCGGTGTATCAGAGAAACTCAGGAGAGTTTTCTCCAAACACGACATCCCAGTGTACTTCAGACCCAGCAACACACTCAGACACAAACTGGTTCACCCGAAAGACAAAACTCCAAAACACAGACTTAACAACGTGGTGTATGCTGTACAGTGCAGTGAGGAATGCCCAGACCTCTACATCGGAGAGACCAAACAGCCACTTCACAAGCGCATGGCACAACATAGAAGAGCCACCTCCACAGGACAAGACTCAGCAGTCCACCTGCATCTTGAGGATAAAGGTCACTCTTTCGAGGATGCCAATGTTCACATATTGGACAGAGAGGACAGATGGTTTGAAAGAGGAGTGAAAGAGGCCATCTATGTCCACTGTGAGCGACCATCTTTGAACAGAGGCGGTGGTTTACGACACCAACTGTCTGCCATCTATAATCCAGTTTTGAGTTCCCTCCCCAGACGCCTTAACGCCCACTCACATCCTGGGCCATCTGACCTCAGGAAATCACATGACAGGGTGGGGCCAGGTTTCACAATGAGCTCACCCGAAACCCTGGCTGATTAGGTCCCACACCCGCTTTCACACCTTGGCGCATGTGATTAGAGGATCACCAGGGGGTCCTTTGTCCCTCCTTGGGGGGATACTCCCACTGGGTTTAAATCTGGGACTCTCGGCCATTTGACCTTAGAACTGAAGAAGCTTCTCGGATGAGAGGTGAAACGTCTTCAAGCAACTCAAAGAAGTCCAGACGCTTTTCTTTGCAAACTCCTTTGACCTCTTTTCTGCAAAATTTTCAGCCTTTTCTCCTCTTATCAGCACAATTCTCAGCAGCTTCTGCTGATTTCAGCAGAATTGTCCGTCTCTCCACCTCTTCTTTGTGAGAATGAGTTTGACCCATTAAGAGTGACTTTGGCTCAGTGAGATGAGTAGCCACCTTGAGACTAGGAGGGCCAGGTTTGAATCCTGCTCAGGGCAGCATTTTTTTTTCCACCACTTTTCAGCAAAAATTTCTCTGTCTTTACCCCTTTCAGTAGAATTTTTGGCTTTTCACCACTTTTCAGCAAAAAACTTCTGCTTCTTCACCTGTTTTCAGCAGAATTTTCAGTTTCTTCACCGCCATATAACTTTTTGCAAGTTTTCAACTTTTTCAGCTTTTTCAGCAGGCAACTTCAGCGTTAAGGCATCCACACAGCATTTTCGCAGGAAATGCAGATTTTTCTAGTTATTATTCTAGTTGCCAATTTCTTTGCCGCTTAACTACTCCCTCAGTTTTCATCCAATTTTCACCATTCAAACTTTAAACTGTTCTGCTCTTTCTGCTAATCCCTGCTATGTATTTTGGTGCTCATAACTCTTATACTTTTTGAGATATTCAGCTTTTTTGAGGGTGATCGTGGCTCAAGACTTGGGTGTTCATCCTGTAATCAGAAGGTTGCCGGTTCGAGCCCTGGCTCGGACAGTCTCGGTCGTTGTGTCCTTGGGCAAGACACTTCACCTACCGCCTACTGGTGTTGGCCAGAGGGGCCGATGGCGCAATATGGCAGCCTCGCCTCTGTCAATCTGCCCCGGGGCAGCTGTGGCTACAACTGTAGCTTGCCTTCACTGGTGTGTGAATGAATAGTTGTATTGTAAAGCGCTTTGAGGGGTCCCGAAAAGCGCTATATAAATGCAATCCATTATTATTATTTTTTTTGCAATTTTTTTGGCCCATTGAAATCAATGGACCACATTACAAGTGTGATCACTGATTTTGCCCGCCGGAGTGAGCTGTGTTTTAGCTCAGTGAGAGGAGCAGCTGTCCTCAGAGCAGGAGGGCCGGGTTCACATCCCGCTTATGGCAACAGTTAACAGTTCAACTGTTTTAACTCTTTTCAGCACAATTTTCAGCCTCGTCTGCTCTTTTCAGCACAATGTTCAGCTTTTTCACCTCTTTTTACCACAAATTTCAGCCTCTTCTGCTCTTTTCAGCACAATTATCAGACTTTTCACCTCTTTTCAGCACAATTTTCAGGTTCTTAATCTCTTTTTTGCTGAACATTTAGCTTCTTCACCTCTTTTCAGCACAATTTAGCTTCTTCTACACAGTGCCCATTTTTTCTCTCATCATATCCTTGTTTGAGACCAGAACTGCTTTGGTGCAGTGGGATGAACAGCCGCCGTGAGATCCGGTGGCAAAGGTTTGAATCCTACATGTGACATTTGCTGTACATCTTCCCTCCTTGCACTCTCCCTGCTTTCTTCACACTCTTCAGTGTAGTCTTTCAAATAAAGCAGTTTTCAGCAAACAGTTCAGTTTCTACACAGTGTTTTCAGCAGATAGTTCTCCTTCTTCTGCTGTTTTCAGATTCCACTACACGGCATTCACACTGCATTTTCGCAGGAAATGCAATTTTTTCTAGTTCTAAACTGTGTCATGCAACCCGACTCTAGTAGAGTTTAGGAATAAAAATATGGACCTGGACTTGAGCAGAATTTGTCCCTTGGGGAAAAATAAAGTCTCTCTGATTCTGAATAATTTCGCTTTGAGTTTAAATTAAATTTAAATATTGATCAACTACTGTTGCTAGTGCACATAAAACATTACTGGTCAAGAACAGATGAATTTCAGTAGACTGGATGTGCTCTTTTTCATTATTTTAGGTCTGTGGGCTGTAGTGAACAATGCCGGCGTCTCCACTCCCAGTGCCCCATGTGACTGGCTGACCCTCAATGACTACAAACCCATGCTGGATGTGAACCTGAATGGGGTGATTGGTGTGACCCTAAGTGTCCTACCGCTCATAAAAAAGGCAAGGGGAAGGGTGGTGAACGTCGCCAGTGTGTTTGGAAGGATCAGTCCTGTTGGGGGCCCATATACTGTCTCAAAGTATGGTGTTGAAGCATTCAATGACAGCCTCAGGTAAGGAGAACTCATAAAATACTGGTATGATAATACAAAGATTTCCTGGGTTGATGAAGTGTCCTTCTTAGGTTAAATATGGCACCTTTTGGTGTGAAAGTCCTCTGCATTGAGCCAGGCTTCTTCAAGACAAATGTGACCAACAGTGCTATCCTGAGCAAAAACATTAAAATGATCTGGGACAAACTTCCACAGGAGATCCGAGATGATTATGGAACAGCATTCCTACAGAAGGGTATGTGTGGATCACTACTTCTTCCACTATTTTTGTCCTCAACTGATTATTTGTTCTTGTTTCATTTATTTGCCCCTTTTAGCGTTAACAACCTTAACTGACAAAGTTGCCAAGATGAGTGATGCAGACTTGATGAAGGTGGTCAGCTGCATGGAACATGCTGTGGCTGCTGTTCGGCCTCGCACTCGCTACTCCCCGGGCTGGGACGCCAAGTTCTTCTGGCTCCCACTATCCTACATGCCAACCTGCGTCAGTGATTACATCCTGAAGCTGGAAGCCATTCCCATCGCCAAGCAGATAGAATAACTTTGTATGTAATAAAGGCATTCTCTCTGTATGTACATCTCATGCATCAGTAAATTAAACTGATTTCAGAAGGGCTTTGTCTTTCAATGTTCTCATTACTTGTCATATTACTTTCTCAAAAAGGAACCTTTGTACCTTTTTCACAAAGGCATTTTCAAGGCCATCTTATCTACAGATAGATAGGGCTTTTCATCTGTTCAGACTAGTGTCCATGACATTAATGATAGGCATGTGGGAAAGGTTAAGAAAGACCAATAAAAAAACCGAGTCCAGTTCACACTTGGTTTCAAAGTACACGGCGAGCAGGAGCGTGTTGTTGCTACACTTCAAATAGTAGAAATTCCCCTTTAAATGGATCCCTTCTTTTGCAGTACCAAAACAAGACTGCAATGTCAACTGCAGGGTTTTAACTTCTTAAGTTAAAAAGCAAAATGTTTATAGTTATTGGTAGAGTTAGCTGCACAGACAAAAAAAAAAAAAAAAAAAAAATAGAACTGTATGTCCAAAAGACATGGAAAAGGTCAAATCTTGTTTTTTAGGATGCAGTGCTAATCTTACCTTGGAGGGAGTCACTGACCCGGTGGACACGAGGTTGCAAGGTTCATTCCGTTTCATGACTCCTATCTAGACGAGGAGTCAAACTGTTTAAATTCATAGTATTTTTGTCACCAGTGGCACTAACATTCTTTCCTATATGAAACCTTAAGACAATAAGCGTTTATATTCTGTCATTGCTCCTGTAGGCAGTAATGCCATTAGTGTTTTCTAATAAAACCAGATTTATTAGAGCCAAAACTCTGTATTTAGGCAGTACTTTCACACTTTGTTTATTCCTATAGTCCCTGCTATCTTTCAGAGATTTTATATACACACACACACACACACACACACACACACCTCTCTCTCTATATATATATACACATCTATATATTTAAAAAAAAAAAAAAGAAAACAAGTTGTCATTAACATCTTCTGGCTTCTGACAGCAGTTTGAGATCTAGAGTGGTTATTTGTATAACGCTTCTGTGAAAAGCTTGAAACACTGAATTAAACTACGTTAAAATGAAATTATTTCTGGAACATCAGGTTTCAATATTTAGTTTTAGTCTTTGTCAAACTGGCTGCATCTGTCAACGCTGGTATGTCTGCATGACAGTCAACTGTCTTTAGAAGAGATTTGATTTCATACCATTTTTTAACTTTTTTTTAAATCCCCAATTCAAGCGTTAAATAGATTTTAGCCACAATAACCTAATTTATTTTTGAGGATCAGTAAAACTGTGCTGTACATTTTTGAAAAGCATGTAAATTGGTGCATGTTGATTTATTTTGTACATATAAACGTACAATTTCAGAAGTCTTGACTACTTTGACCAAGTAAACAACTGCAGAATGTCAGAATTGTTCAACTGTTTTATTTCAGCATGTGACAAGCTGCAGCACAGTTAATAGCTTAACATAGCAGCTCCAGAACTCCATCTTGTGGTCAAAGTAGAGAAGGACAGCAATTTCTGTAACTCCTTTACCAGGAACAAGATTTTCCACTACATGTATTACCATTGAGAAAATATGCAGTTAACAATGAGTTTTATGTAAAGACTGTTTTATTCCATCTTTCACTGGAAACATTAAATAGAACTTTTTCAGGATGACAAGACAGGTACATTTGCATTTTGACATGTTTTACAAACCAAGTGCTCCTAACCACAGGGCCTCTCTGCTTCTACTTTTCTCTCTTCCCTTCAGTTAGGTTGTCTGGATGTTTATGAGTGCTCCTCAGCCAGTTTCTCAGCTTTCTGAACCACCTCCTCAATTGGACCGACCATGTAGAAGGCTTGCTCGGGCAGAGCATCATACTCACCTGAAAGGAAATGACAACAAAAAAGACAATTTAATTATAAACAGAGCTGAGGAAGTTGAGGATCACAAGCCATAACAAAAAAAAAAAAAAAAAAAAAAAAAATGGACAATCAAACTTACCACCAAGGATGCTCTTGAAGCCCTTGATGGTTTCCTTGAGGGGCACCAGCTTGCCCAAGTGGCCAGTGAAGACCTCGGCCACTTGGAAGGGCTGAGACAGGAAACGCTGGATCTTACGGGCACGAGCCACAGTCAGCTTATCCTCCTCAGACAACTCATCCATACCCAGGATGGCAATAATATCCTGTAGTGATTTGTAGTCCTACAGAAGAAGAAAGTAGCCTAGTTTGTTTGAAGCACTGACTGTTGTCATGTTAATTCTGATGGTACCAATAAAGCTGCAAACCTGAAGGATTTTCTGCACACCACGAGCAACATCATAGTGCTCGGCTCCAACAATGTTGGGGTCCATGATACGGGAAGTTGAGTCCAGGGGGTCAACAGCAGGGTAGATGCCCAGCTCAGCGATGGCACGGGACAACACAGTGGTGGCATCCAAGTGAGCAAAGGTGGTGGCAGGGGCAGGGTCAGTCAAATCATCAGCAGGCACATAAATGGCCTGGAAACACAGGACTTGTTAACATTTTTGGAAGTCCTAGGTTACCCTTTAAAACCAGGATTTATTCCTTACTGTCAGTAAGATAGTTTCCAGCTTATGGCAAAGTAAATACATTTTTGATTTATAAAATGCAGACTCAGCACTCCTCAAACCTCACCTGCACAGATGTGATTGAACCCTTCTTGGTGGTGGTGATTCTCTCCTGCATGGTACCCATGTCAGTGGCCAGAGTGGGCTGGTAACCCACAGCAGAGGGAATACGACCCAGCAGAGCAGACACCTGAGAGAGAAGGTGAAGTTATCAAGAGTGCAGTTTGACACAATCAGTGTATGTGAAGGAGGAAGAGGGGAAAAACAAAATAACTTTTGAAATGAGAATCTTTACATTGGATGTGTGGTGTAGCTAGAGGAGTTGTAAATCTTAATTTTTAAGGAAATCTTTTGTTTAAATCAAATTGCACAGACCTCAGAGCCAGCCTGTGTGAAGCGGAAGATGTTGTCAATGAAGAGCAGCACATCCTGACCCTCCTGGTCACGGAAATATTCAGCCACAGTCAATCCAGTCAGAGCAACTCTGGCACGGGCACCGGGGGGCTCGTTCATCTGTCCGTACACCAGTGCCACCTAGCATGGACAAGAGTTTGGTTAAATCAGACATTTTGGAATGTGCTGTAATAAAAATGCATCTTTATGAAGTTGCTTTCCACACTCCTCACCTTGGAGGTGGTATCCTTCAGGTTGATCACACCAGACTCAATCATTTCATGGTACAAGTCATTTCCCTCACGGGTACGCTCTCCCACACCAGCAAACACAGAGTAACCACCATGGGCCTTGGCCACATTGTTGATCAGCTCCATGATCAACACAGTCTTGCCTACACCGGCACCACCAAACAGACCTGTCAAGATGAGAAAACCAAGTTAGTTTACCACACAACAAAGTCAAGGCTGAGAAAACGTGCATGTTCTGGCTCATACCGATCTTTCCTCCCTTGGCATAGGGAGCCAGCAGGTCCACGACCTTAATGCCAGTAACCAGAATCTCCTGTTCCACACTCATGTCAGTGAATTCAGGAGCCTCTGCATGGATAGGTGCAGTCCTGGGAAGAAGGGAAAAAAGTAGAGTAATTTAATCACTGAACACACACCAGTTAACATTTAAAGCACAGCATCTATATGTCCTATTATAACAGGTTTTATTATTGCTTCAGACTGTGCATGTTTAAACCTCATACAAAAAGAACTGCAGGATATTTTCAAAGTGTACTTACTGTTTGGTGGAGATGGGACCCCTCTCATCAATAGGCTCCCCAATGACATTCATAATCCTGCCCAGGGTCTCGGGACCCACTGGAATTCTGATGGGGGCACCGGTGTCCAGAACCTTCTGTCCACGGACCAGCCCCTCGGTACCATCCATAGCAATGGTACGCACTGTGTTCTCCCCTAACAACAGAATGTGATTTTAATGTGTCTGTTTCACCTAAGAAACATTTGCTAGTGGTATTGGAGGTGAAGAGTATAATCCAGCTGGCTCACCGAGATGCTGTGCCACCTCCAGGACTAGCCTGGATTCACGGCCTGCCACCTCCAGGGCGTTGAGAATGGGAGGGAGACCCTCATCGAACTGGACATCGACAACGGCACCAATGACAGCCACAATGCGTCCGTTGGCGGTGCTGGCAGCGGCGGCAGGTGCGACATAGTCTCTACCTGGAACATGAACCACAGAGTGTCATACAGATGTGCTGCAGCTGTGACCTTGTTATGCTTTATGGCCGCAAGAAGCACCGGAAAGGGCTTGTGTACTTGTGTGTGTCCGGCCGGTACATCTCAATGTCAAGTGGCTTCGGCTAATCTGCGAATAAGTTTTTAAACAGTGCTGGAAAGTGAAACAGCAGTACTAAGCAGAATTCAGTAAAATTTCAGTTTATTTTATCAAGTGCAAATAAGCGAGTTCTCCCACTAAATAGCGTCAGCGCCAACAGTGACAGATGAATGGATAGCGATTCCGAGCTAGCATTGCTAATGCTGCATACTTGGCCACAAACTCAGTGACATAACTTTGTTTTTCACTTTATAGTTTTGTTATTTTGGCATTACATTACCTCCACACGTATCACAAAAGTGAACTGTGTTACCGACTGTCTAACCCTGCTAATCTGCAACTACTAATGCTAACAGCAGTCTCCGACCGCCTCATGTCATTACAGAGGTCATTTCTAATAACACAAGAATAATACAGTCTGCTCATTTCACAATGCGGAGCAACCATGAAAAGATCCGTTTGCACACATGTGTACTCATTTAATGTTTTAGAAACACTCCGGCTGATTTAAAATTTACATGTTAATATTAAGGCCTGCTAAGCCGCCGGCAGGCAAGCCAGCGTGTTGCTAGCACCAGCTAAGTTTAGCACGGTCCCTGCCCTCTTCTGACAGCCACGTAAATGCGTCTGTTCTTTAAACAGTCTCCTTTCCAGAAACAACGAGCATGCAGGACTCACGTGAAAGGACAGCAGGAGATCCAACAAGAGCCTTCAAGGGCTGGACTCCAGGCTTCAGAGCCTGCAAAGCCCCGGTGCAGCAGCGTCCCACAGCTCCTAACATTGTCAAAATGGCTGAAGGTGGAAAGAGACAGAGAAACTTCAGGCTTTATAATGTATGACCGCTTAGACGAACTGCGCATGCGCGCAACGTAAACCACGCCACAATGAGCATGCGTAGTAGTTAAGCGCATGTAGTTGACATTCTGCCCTCGATAGAGCTGTCTTATTTGAACCAAATGACCGCCCAAACAAAAGGTTATAATCCCAGTTATAATTCTGTGGTTTAGTTAATGTGGATGGTTTGGACATATCAGTGGGGTAGCCAAATTAAATGAAAACCCTAGTGAAACTCGTTATCCACGTAACTTATTTTTACTGTAGGTCACTGACAGTGCCCTCATTAAAATGAGAAATAGCCACAGCTTGCCTCAAGACATTTTTACCGTGTTTACATTACAGCAACAGCCGGTAGACTTTACGGAACAGAATAGCCCTTTATTTTTATTGTACATGTAAATCAAATTACCTTACTAATGTTAAAGATTCACTGCATAAATTGGAAAGTACTGTGCTGAAGTAATAGGGTTAGGGTTAATTCAACTATAATTGTATTGTGATTTTAGTTTGACTTAGATTTAGTTTGTTCCTGTCAAACCACTTTTTTAAATTTTGCACATTTATATTGCCATTATCAATAAAATATTGAGGACAATTTTGTTGTCCAGAACTGTTTTTAACAATACAATTTAAAATATCCCATATTCCCTTTATATTGTTGAATATTTTACTATAATACTCCTTTTTTACATTCATTATTGATCTTTTGTTTTCCATTTTGATGGTGTGAGTAAACTGTTCATCAGTGAAGTAACAGCAGTTGTTGTTGAAAGTCATGTCCTTAAGAAACAGGAAAATAAACAGCAAAGACTTGACTTGCATCCTGAAAAATGCATCTGACCTTTCATTTAATCAATCCGCTGTTTCTGAAATGATCAGTGGATGTCACAAAGCCATTTAGCATGACCATGATATACACTGCCAATGCCGTAAAAGCACAGTGAGTGTCTACAGCCATCCTGTTTTGCAGCCATATTTTAGACAGTGGTGTCTGATGATCTGATGGGGCCAAGTACAATAACTGAATCTGTAATGTGCCCTATAAATGCTAGAAATATGGTGTTTAACAAGATACTTACTATGGATGGCACTACATTGTCCTCCAGTAATACTTTGAGGAATCTTGGAATCTTGTTTTTGACCAGGATGTGTCTCTCAATGTTCATATTAAAAAAAATATAGGGCTGCTTCTTTGCATTTGCACAGTATCTCTAAAATCACTAACATCCTGACTCAGAGTGATGCTGAAAAACTAGTTCATGCATCTATTAATTTTAGGGCAGACTGTTGTAGTGCATTATTATTAGGCTCTCCAAAAAACTCTCTGAAAAAGTGTATCCAGAATGGTGCAGTGAGATTACTGACAGAGTCTAGAAAGAGAGATTATATTTCTTCAACACTGGCCCCCTGTTACATACAAAATCTCATTTAAATTCCTTCTCTACGAATACAGGATCTTAAATAATCAGCGCTCATCATATCTTAAAGATCTCATATTACTGTATCAGCCTATTACAGTGCTTAACCCTCAGACTGCAGGATTACTTGTTGTTAGAGTATAAAGTAGAGTGGGAAGCAGAGTCCCTCTTCTGTGGAACTAGCTTCCAACTTGGATTTGGGAGAAAAACACCCTCTCACCCTTTTAAGATTAGGCTTAAAACTTTCCTTTTTAATAAAGCTTATAGTGAGGGCTGGATCGGATGACCTTGAATCCTTCTACAATAGGCCTAGGATGATGCACCTTTTTTCACTCATTATCTGTTTATACACATATTTATTTCTGTCTCTCTGTAATTGGGCACTGTATAAATATAACTGAATTGTGTTTAACTTGATTCAGTTTGATTAAATTGTGATCCACCATGCCAAACTTGTCAGAGGATGAAGCAAAGGTAGTGTTTCATCTGTGTTCGAATTGTACAATCTCTGTTTGTGCCTTATACAATTCAGTCTGTTTGTTCGCCCATGTTTCAATGAATTGCTGCATTTATTTCCCATTTTGCTAACAAAATATAAAGACATAACAGATGGCTCAAGGCATCTGGAGAGGTCTATCAGTTTCTTAATCAATCAAAAGAGAGAGAGAGAGCGATACACATGCACAGATAGAGACAGAGAGAGAGAGAGAGAGAGAGAGAGAGAATATAGAAAGAGATTTCAAGAGAAATATTTTGAGTTAGTCTGCAGGCTGAAACTGGGAAAATGTGAATTGTAATTCCACTAGATTTACAGTAGAGGGAGCTGCCGTACCAAAAGATATAGAACGTGTGACTCATCCTCTTTGCTAGTGTATGCACAGTTGTTTGGGGTTTTTAGTGTATGAATATGTATAGAAAAGTCTGTTGTCTTTGTTTTATTACACTTTGCCTTTTCAGCAGCACATAGTTAACACTACCACATTAACAGCAGGAATGTCTGTGTGCTAATCTTTCGCCAAAAGTCAAAATCAGACGTTGCATCTGATTACAAAGCATACTTAAGATTAGAATGGTTCTATACAGAGCATAACTGCAGGTGAGTCCAGTCAGCATGAAATAATCAAGTTTAGTGTTTGCTGATGCACTCGTGGTATTCTATTAGTTTTTTAATGTTTCTTTTAAACACCTATAATTTGGGTTATTGCTGTAAGTGAAAAATTGGCATCCCTCCACATGCCTGTAGATGACTATCTGACAACCAGCAGGCTCAGATAGAGCTCTACTAGTCTGAATTTGCCTGCAAAAACAGCACATGAATTAAGCATCCTTTGCATGCCCCAAAGTAATGTCTGATGACTGATGACTGAGATTAGTTGCTAGGCTTTGTGGTTTGTGTTGCTGGATTGTTACAGGTAGAAGCTCGTTGAAAAAAACTATTTTAACATTTCTGCTGAAAAAGCTCCAATGTAGTCGGTGGAACAATACTGACGTCAGTTGGCAGCCTTTACTTAGTGTTTGACAGACTTTGAGTTTCTGTTACTGTAGCCACAGTGATCTGCTGTACGAGTTCACAAGAGTGTGATACAAGAATCAACATGTTTATTCAAACAGTCAAATGCAGCAGAGGTCGAAGTGGTTACCGTTCAAGCACATAAGCTTAATGTGCTATTTAAAAAGTCTAATGATAATCATTACGGAGTTATCTGTAGAATCTACTCTCTGTTTGAATCCACAAAAACTAACCTTTGACCTTCTATGGGCATTGTCTATGGCAAACTGTAGTATTTCCTATTTTTGATCATGAGATGATGGGAGCAGTTAGAATGCTCACAGTGGAAGTCGTGCTTGCATAGACTACATTGCTTTTCTTTTTTCTGGCCTATTTAGCACTGCTATTGGTAAGGTTCTAGACAATCTTGCAATGCCTATGTTTTTTTTGTCAGGTGAGTATTTGAATGAACTATATGAATCCACAATGTATTTAAAAGATAAACTTAGCAATGTCTTGTCCACTTAGTTTGTGAATTCCTGTCCTAAATGTGTTAGCCTGTAGGTAGTTTGCATGCTAACAATGAACTTGATGAATATTAGACCTGCTAAACATCCAAATTCTATTATCATCAACAGGTTTCCATGCTAATCCAAGCATTGTTTTAGGTGTATTTTGGAAAAAATGTAAATGTTTCGAAATGTTTCATAGATTGCAGTACGGTATGATTTTCCCCTGCAGATATAACTGATAACATGTGACCTCTTTGACTTTTCATCTGATTCTTCTTATTGATACAATATAATTTAATTAATCCAATACTTGGCTTTATAAACCCAAGTACTAGACTCTCTCCCCAGCCGGTCACTGCAGATGGCTGCGTCTGGTTCTGACGGAGGTTTCTTCCTGTTAAAAGGGAGTTTTTTCTTCTCACTGTCGCCAAAGTGCTTGCTCATAGGGGGTCATATGATTGTTGGGTTTTTCTCTGTATGTAATATTGTAGCATCTACCTTACAATATGAAGTGCCTTGAGGCGACTGTTGTTGTGATTTGGAGCTGTATAAATACAATTGAAGTAAAAATTGAATTAAATAAAACCAAATACATTTAAACTACAATTAAAACATCTAAAAAATTGCACAAAAATAATTACATTTCCTTACTGGCTTACTATTTGTATTATGTATGTTCTAGTGTGCTTATAATGGAAAACATCACATCTACTAGCATGCTGATATTAAGATCCAGAGACTATGAAATAGCAAGGAAATCAGGTGACTTGTATCAGTGAGAACAGAATAACTGTTGATGATGCAAAGCGATGAAAATCAAGTGATACTCATCACCCTTCCACTGTGATGCTTGACAACTGATATGAGGTGTTGATGCAGAGCTACTGGTTTTTAGTAAAAGAAAACTAATCATTGATTGATGTCTCCATTTTTGTCTTGCGTGACCAAAGGAAATTGTTCAATAAGTCTTATGAACAAATCACATGAATTAACACGTAGCCTAAAGCAGATAACTCGTAAGCTGGAGAGGAAATGGTGTGTCACAAATTTAGAGGATCATCATTTAGCCTGGAGAAATAGTTTGCTGCTTTATAAGAAAGCCCTCCGCAAAGCCAGAACATCTTACTATTCGTCACTGATTGAAGAAAATAAGAACAACCCCAGGTTTCTCTTCAGCACTGTAGCCAGGCTGACAAAAAGTCAGAGCTCTACTGAGCCAACAATCCCTTTAACGTTAACTAGTAATGACTTCATGAACTTCTTCACAAATAAAATTTTTATCATTAGAGAAAAAATTACCAATAATCATCCCACAGATGTAATCTTATCTACAGCTACTTTTAGTACCATCGATGTTAAGTTAGACTCTTTTTCTCCAATTGATCTTTCTGAGTTAACTTCAATAATTACTTCCTCCAAACCATCAACGTGTCTTTTAGACCCCATTCCTACAAAACTGCTCAAAGAAGTCCTGCCATTAATTAATGCTTCAATCTTAAATATGATCAACCTATCTCTAATAATCGGCTATGTACCACAGGCCTTCAAGCTGGCTGTAGTTAAACCTTTACTTAAAAAGCCATCTCTAGACCCAACTATCTTAGATAATTATAGGCCAATCTCCAACCTTCCTTTCATATCAAACATCCTTGAAAGAGTAGTTGTCAAACAGCTAACAGATCATCTGCAGAGGAATGGCTTATTTGAAGAGTTTCAGTCAGGTTTCAGAGCTCATCACAGCACAGAAACAGCTTTAGTGAAGGTTACAAATGATCTTCTTATGGCCTCTGACAGTGGACTCATCTCTGTGCTTGTCCTGCTAGACCTCAGTGCTGCGTTTGATACTGTTGACCATAATATCCTATTAGAGCGATTAGCACATGCTGTAGGTATTACAGGTACTGCACTGCAGCGGTTTGTATCATATCTATCTAATAGACTCCAATTTGTTCAAGTAAATGGAGAGTCCTCTTCACACACTAAGGTCAATTATGGAGTTCCACAGGGTTCAGTGCTAGGACCAATTCTGTTTACATTATACATGCTTCCCTTAGGCAGCATCATTAGAAGACATAGCATAAATTTTCACTGCTATGCTGATGACACGCAGCTCTATCTATCCATAAAGCCAGATAACACACACCAATTAGTTAAACTGCAGGAATGTCTTAAAGACATAAAGACCTGGATGGCCGCTAACTTTCTGCTTCTTCATTCAGATAAAACTGAGGTTATTGTACTCGGCCCTGAAAATCTTAGAAATATGGTATCTAAGCAGATTCTTACTCTGGATGGCATTACCTTGGCCTCCAGTAATGCTGTGAGGAACCTTGGAGTCATTTTTGACCAGGACATGTTCTTCAACGCACATATTAAACAAATATGTAGGACTGCTTTCTTCCATTTGCGCAACATCTCTAAAATGAGAAATATCCTGTCTCAGAGTGACGCTGAAAAACTAGTTCATGCATTCATTACTTCCAGGCTGGACTACTGTAATTCATCATTATCAGGATGTCCTAAAAACTCCCTGAAAAGCCTTCAGTTAATCCAAAATGCTGCAGCAAGAGTCCTGACAGGGACTAGAAAGAGAGAACAGATTTCTCCTGTTTTGGCTTCCCTTCATTGGCTTCCTGTTAAATCCAGAATTGAATTCAAAATCCTGCTCCTCACATACAAGGTCTTAAATAATCAGGCCCCATCTTATCTTAATGACCTTGTAGTACCATATCACCCTATTAGAGCACTTCGCTCTCGCTCTGCAGGCTTACTTGTTGTTCCTAGAGTATTTAAAAGTAGAATGGGAGGGAGAGCCTTCAGTTTTCAGGCCCCTCTTCTGTGGAACCAGCTTCCAGTTTGGATTCGGGAGACAGACACTATCTCTACTTTCAAGATTAGGCTTAAAACTTTCCTTTTTGCTAAAGCATATAGTTAGGGCTGGACCAGGTGACCCTGAATCCTCCCTTAGTTATGCTGCAATAGACGTAGGCTGCCGGGGACTCCCATGATGCATTGAGTTTTTCCTTTCCAGTCACCTTTCTCACTCAGTATGTGTTAATAGACCTCTCTGCATCGAATCATATCTGTTATTAATCTCTGTCTCTCTTCCACAGCATGTCTTTATCCTGTTTTCCTTCTCTCACCCCAACCGGTCGCAGCAGATGGCCGCCCCTCCCTGAGCCTGGTTCTGCCGGAGGTTTCTTCCTGTTAAAAGGGAGTTTTTCCTTCCCACTGTCGCCAAAGTGCTTGCTCATAGGGGGTCATATGATTGTTGGGTTTTTCTCTGTATGTATTATTGTGCGATCTACTGTACAATATAAAGCGCCTTGAGGCGACTTCTGTTGTGATTTGGCGCTATATAAATAAAATTGAATTGAATTGAATTGAATTCTGGAACAAATCTAGCAACTTCAAATCTAAGCCATGCTGCCATTCTTTTTAGGAAGACGAAGCTTTCTCCTGGCACCATTTCTGAACAAGCTATATTTCGTCAGTTGTTTTCAAATGATATTGTCTTGAACTTTAACATTTAACATGCTAGCTGAGGCCTGCAGAGTCTGAGATCTAGGTTTTGAATTTTTGCAGTTTCTGCAAACATTGCATGGTCTGACCTTGTGGTGAATTTGCTGGAACATTCACTCCTGGAAAGACTGTGGAATTATGTTAGCATCCAGACTTCTGCTTTTATAGAAATGCTCACACTTACTGATGATCAGTTAATCAGTTTCATTTGATTACCAGGACCTGGCTGCTGCTGGATCTCTCAATTCCTGTAAAGGTATATTTAGGTCGGTGTAGAACTGCAAAGAGTTCTGTGAAAATCTTTCACATGACAACCAAAAGCCTGAGCTATTGACTCCACTGTGGTATAGCCCTCAGCTCTCCTTTACACCACACTGATGCGAGGGCTTGTTGGGACACATATGCGTGTTTTGTTGCTCCAAACGATCTTAAAAATACGTGATATGCATTGATGCGACAGTCAAGAGCTTCACATGTCATGCGTCATTGGGGCTGTAACTATCTGTTTAAAGATCATGCATTAACTTGTAAAAGCAGTGATTAAACTAAAGTCACCGGAAAGATGCCTGGAGGGGTTATGGAATATCAAAGAGCTAAGTGGTTTCTTCCGTCGTGTCATAAAAGAAAGATCTGCCATACACTTTTTCCAATGAAGCTATTTGCTCATTAAAATTCAATTCTGTGTCACAGCATAAAAATACCATGCCCTGCTCTTTATTGATGCCCTTTAGTGGTGTCTGCATTTGCTCAGAGCATCACAGTACACTTTCAGATAGGATCATCTTTATTAATTTATTATCATGCTCTCCACGAATGTCAGTTAATTGTTGTGAAATTTAGAGGCATGCTGGGTGTTGCGTTTAGAAAACCATCAACAAATAAAAGTTCACAGACAGAAAATGCAACCTTTTTTTAATAACAATAAAAAAAAGTGAGAAAACAAAGCTCGAAAAAGTGTCATGAGAGTTTTGTGGATTTGCAGCTGTTTCTAGTTTTTCAGAAAATTTTTTGGCCTTTCAATTTTATTATACGTATCATATTGAAATTCAGTGCTATGCTGCATCCTAGTTTTACCATATGGTGTGTGTTATGGAACAAAAAAAGCGTCTGTGCAACAGACGTTCCCTTGATTCATGTGAAATATCCAAAGCAGAAGCAGAAACAACAAAAGTAACTTCAAGAGTTTCTTGCTTTGCTTAATCAGCACTTGACACTTGAAAGAAAGCGAGCCAAATAAGATGTAAGCAGCTTTATCTTTGAAAGAGAGCTTTTTTTTGTGACCGCTTACTTCTACCGAAATTCAGCAACACAGGAGGCAATAACAACACCAAGTGTCATTCCAGTTTCTGAGTTGTGGGAGTCTGGTTCAAGTTATATGGTTAAAGCCTGGGAATATAAAACTTCTCTGATCCAGTACTGCACAGATATTATAATATATTTGAGGAGCTATGAAACCGTTCTTTGGAACTGAAAAGGATTAATTTGGCTCCAAATTAGACCTACTGGTTCTGTTTTAGCCCCTCACATCCAGCTTTAAAGTTAATTCTGTCAGAAAATGACAGTAAATCTTATGTTGTGTGGAGGAAACCTGACTTAAAACCTTGGATATTAAAATAGGGGGGATGGAGCCTTTCCCAGCTGCCATAGAGCAAGAGGTCTTTAGACTGTGGGAAGCTGAATTTGAACCCACAGGGAGACACGGTATTCAAATTCAGGATCTTCTTGCTGTGAGCTAACAGTGCTAACCACTGTGCCACCATGCTGCCCGCTATCTAAAAAAATCTATTTAACTTTGTGAAGATCTGAACAATATAAATAAATGAATATTGCAAATTTCATCCAAATGTACTCTCAGAAATATATTACACTAGTATTTACCTGTAGAGACTAAATTGGTCTGTAAATATTCTTATTAGTTTACTTAGTTCGGAGTATTGTAAATGTCAGGAAATCAAGTCAAAGGAAAAACAGATACCTGCTCTGGGTGTTTTCAAAGGTGGACAGAGACTTCCAGCTTTATTTTCTTTTACTCTTACTATTTCTTTTAGCCACAAATAAATTCTAAAAATCCAATATACATTACCGGTATATTCAGACAGGAAAAACTATGAGTTAAATGTTTACCTCTGTTAATGGTGGGGTCTAAAATCTGAGCTAAAAGGAAGCTAATGCTAGACTTACAATTATCAGGTAAACACAAATGTGAATAAATATTAAAATGCTCAAAGTGTAGCCTAAATAAGTACTACTGGTTTATATGGAAGGCTAATAACATATACAGCAACCAGTCACCAGGGGGTCAATGGGACATTTTTGGCTGAGCTTCTGTCATCTGTAATGTGTTCACAGCAGTTCCAAGAGGCAAAATACTTACCTGAAATAGCTAACCTGAAAAAAGGGCTTTACCTTCAATGGTCCAGTCATATTGACAGTTACATAATAGAGTAGCACCAGTGGAGAGGCTACAGCTCAGGAGGTAGAGCAGGTCAACTACCAATCAGGGTGGTGGTTTGAGCTCTGGGTACTCGAATCTGGATGACAAAGTATCCTTGGGCAAGGATGTAACACAAAAAATGCACTTAGGTGTATAAAAAGTGCTTGGATGAATGAGGCATCTTGTATATCGAAAAAATTGATAGATTGCCCATTTTCTCACCAGACATATTATAATATCTTTATCTTTATGTCCTAAATTGCCCTACTGCCACAAAACACACTGAAAACATGGATAAATACTCACTTGGAACCCAACCAGCAGTTACAAAAAAATGATCTTAGAGGGAAAGGTTACTAGTTGCTCAGTCATATCTTTCTAGAATATCTGTAACTGCCTCTCTACCCCACCCACACTCTCACCCAAAGGGAGTGATCATCAGAAAAAGGGCCGGACTTCTCTTCATTTAATGCAAGCTTGGGGACGGCTTGAATTTATGGGAGTCCCATGAGAGCCAGAATAAAGGTTTTGGGCTTTTCACTGCTGCTCCAGCTTCTGGTGTGACTATATGCTGCCTGCTGCAGCTGGAGACTCTGCAACAACTTCTGCAACTGGCCAATAAACATGATGCACAGGACATGGAATCAAACTTACTCTGACTGAAGAAATTCTTATTTGTCCTATTTTAAATTTTTTCCTGAATTTCTTCACTGCCAGGAGAGCTACGAAGTACAGGGCACAAGTTCTTAAGGAGTCAGCAACACTGCAAGGTATGCATGCTTGATGGCTGAGTCTTAAACATTTATGCTTGTTAAAGCTTGTTCTGTGAGTGTGTACAGGGTTTTGTGCGGAGTATTCAAATGCATCTCTTTTTTAATCGCTTTCCCTATACCTCTGTTAGGGAAGTCATGGTCCCCTCCACCCACTGGCTCCTGCTGCTATGGGGACTTCATGGTCTATTGGCACAAGACTATGAAGAAGGCTATGAAGAACCAGTGGTAACCCCCAAGAAGAAGAACAAAGTATATTCTTCAAACTTCATACCTCAAAATGGCAAATGTAAGTTTTTTGTTTCAAGCATTTCTTAGAAAACCAGAGTCTACTTTTTTTCTTTTCCACTAAAACTCTAATTTGGAGGGAGTGGTGTGGAATTTGTTCAGATAAAGAAACAGTACAGCTACAGGTGAAAAGAGTAGAACATGATATTCAACAAGGACATCGCTGCAGGATGCAATCCACTTGGATTGATTGTATCTCTGAGGCTTCTCAGAGTCATCCATCTCCCTCGTGACCATTCAGTGCTCTGTTACCCAAATGTTTTATTCGCTCAGAATCCTGTTTCCCCAGGCACATTCTCTCTGTGACATATTCCCGTGAAGATTAATGTGATTTATCCTCAGCCTGTATTAGATCTGTGACCTCCTTCCACCAAGGTTGGCACAGCAAGTTGAGTTACTTTTATTTTCTTTTTAAAATGACATGTCACATTCACAAAGTCATCACACTTTTCTGGAAAAGCGATCAGCCTATAACAGTCAATAAATCACCTTTCCCCCCTCTAGAGGACAGTCTGATAAAAATGTCACCCCTACTAATGAAATTTGTTTGACTGTGATCAGTCGGGTCTTTGCATTTGGGTGGGTATAAAATCATTAAAATGAAAATTTCCAGCCAACAAATACAGGAAAATTCATTGTATCCAGAGGTTTGCTGTGACGCTTAACAGCTGTCCTCTAATAGTGAAATGCAACATGTGCTTCTTTTGCTAAATACTTACTTGGTCCTTTACACTCTGCATTTTAAATGTTAAACATTAGTTGATGCCACTCATTGGTTCAGAGTCTCATTCAATTGAGAATTTTGGCCATCACTGTCATGCTGTTGGAAAATGCAGTTGTGAGGATTGAGGGGAGAATCTGACTGAGAAACTGAAAGATGCTCATGGTCATTAACCTGTCAGTCACATGATATCCATGCTTTATAGCATATCCTACTATCCAGGACAGCACCATTACCTACTGTGAAAAACAGTATTATCACCTTATTGTCAGTTTTAACAATTACTCGAAGTGTAGATGTATTTTATAATTTAATGCTCAACTGTTGTTGGATTGCACTTGATTTGGTCGGTTTATCCAGTGACTGTAGGCTTTATCGATAAACTAGCCCATGAGTTTAATATAACATAATGTAATATGTTAAACATAATATAATATAATGTGATTCGATTCTGACCTGAGGCCCTTTGCTACGTGTCGTCTCTGCTCTCTTGTCTTGTCTTCTCCTGCCTCTTCACTAATAACTTCATTAATATTTAAAAGCTGAGAGATTTCAGTTTAAGGCAGCTGACATTTTTGCTATTGCATGTTTCATAAAAACTAACTCCTCTCTTCGCAGCGCTTGTTGATGAGGACTGCAGTTTGGAGATAGCTTTTCTTATCGATAGCTCAGAGAGCGCCAAGGACAACCATGCCCAGGAAAAGCGCTTTGCCTTAGACTTGATGGACCGGCTGCAGGGCCTGCGACTGCAGACTGGACGGGGGCTCAGTTCCCGTGCAGCTCTCCTTCAGTACAGCAGTCACGTCATCATAGAGCAGACCTTCAAACAATGGCGAGGCACAGAAGACTTTAAGGCTCGAACTTCTCCAATCGTGTACATTGGCCACGGCACCTACACCACCTATGCAATCACTAACTTGACCCGCATCTACTCAGAAGAGTCAGATACCAGCAGCGTAAAGGTGGCCATTCTGCTCTTTGATGGCATCTCGCACCCAAGGAACCCAGACATATTTTCAGCCGTGGCTGATGCCAAGAACCAGGGTGTCCGTTTCTTTGCCATAGGAATCACGCCTGAAGCCAACGAGCTGGCTAATAAAGCACAGCTGCAGCTAATTGCTAACTCCCCAGCTTCCCGCTACCTTCACAACCTGCAGGACAGAAACATTGTGGAAAAAGTTATTAAAGAAATTGTGAGTAAAAACAACATTTAGTTTTTGCTTGTTTTGGATTGTATGCAAAATTATAGCAAACAAAGTAGATTCAAGGCTGGCTTATTAGCTTTTTATGGTACACTGCAATAAAAAAAAAAATTGCCCACTTCTTGATTTCTTAGTCTTTGGCATTTGTCATAATTACATGTTTCAGATAATCAAACAAATTTTAATATTAAAAAAGATTAGTAAACACAAAGTGATGATTTAAGTTATTAAGTTATAATGCTACCCAAGCCTTCCTATGAGACAAGCCTTTATGTGTTTTTCTGGCTTGGACTTTTCCCACGGATGGCATTTTTCTCCAGGCTCTTTCTTCCTGTTGAACCTTGACCTTAACTGAGGAAAGTGAGGCTTGCATTTCTTTAGATGTTGTTGTTTAAGGAGCTTGGAAAGAAAATCGTCTGGACTTGTTTAAGTTTCTTGAAGACGTTTCACCTCTCATCCGAGAAGCTTCTTGAGTTCTTAGAACAACTGGTGGAGAGTCCCAGATTTTAAGCCCTATGGGAGTGTCCCCCAAGAGGGTCATGGACCTCTACCAAATCACACAAGCCAAGGTGTGAAAACGGGTGTGGGTCAGTGGGTTCACCCGAAACCTTGGCTTGGATTGTGACCCACACCTGTTTTCACACATTGGCTCGTGTGATTAGGTAGAGGATCAATAGGGGGTCCTTGACCCTCCTTAGACTACGATGACCTCGATGACTGAGAACTTTCACAGATATTTAGATGTTGTTCTGGGTTCTTTTGTGACCTGTTGTATTAGTTATTGAGGCACTTTTGGAGTCATTTTGTTAGGTCGCCACTCCTGGGAAGATTCACCACTGTTTCAAGTTTTCCCCATTTTTGGATAATGGCTGTCCATGTGGTTTGGTAGAGTCCAGACCCTTAGAAGTGGTTTTTCCAGACTCTGTTCTTGACATTGTTTTTCAACTTTTTTTTTTTTTTTTTTTTTTTAAGAAAGAGTCATGATGTGTTGGTTTCTGAGCTCATTTAGCATAGTTCATTTTGTCAAACAGGTTCTTTTTAAGTGATTTCAGGATTTATCGGGTATGGCAGCAATCAAGCCTGGGCATGCCTAGTGAAAATGAACTAAGCTTTGGAACACCCCCCGCCCCTTAATCAATTAAATAATCATTAAAGAACCACATTTTGTATTTATTCATGTTGCTTTTTCTCATACTAAAATGTGTTTGATAACCTGATGCAACATTTCATTTTTTGCTTGTTTTGGGGTTTGACAAATACGCACTAACACTAAGAAATCATGCAGGGTGCAATTAATTTTTCATGGCACAAAAATATAAATTGCCCAGTTGTAGTTTTTAATTCAATTCAATTCAATTCAGTTCAATTCAATTTTATTTATATAGCGCCAAATCACAACAAAAGTCGCCTCAAGGCGCTTCATAGGTACAGAGAAAATGTATTTTCTAAATCTCCAAAAGTTGAATCTGTTCATCTGGATGTAGCGTTTTGTGGGAGAAACCTTTCGTCACTCATCCAAGTGACTTGGATGAGTATACTGTTTATAAGGTTTGGGGAAACCTGCAGTCAGCTGAGACTGAAGAAGTCACTTGGATGAGTGACGAAACGTTTCTCCCACAAAATGCTACATCCAGATGAACAGATTCAACTTTTGGAGATTTACTTTCCTGGATGATTGAGAATGCATCAAGATATTTTCTAAATACATTTTCATTCAAGCACCTTGGAAGAAAAGCCTATGTTCATGCATGTTCAGACTTACATGTAATCACTCTGAATTGGCTAGAAACCATATATCTACGGCTCTTACACTGCTTGTGAAATTGCATGTATGTTTGATATTTGCCTGTTTCCAGAGGGGAAAAGAATTATGACAGATAAAATCTTCAAAAAGCCATTATGCAGACAGATGCTTTCCAAATCAAATGTCTTTAGTATCTCAAGGCACCGCATAAGCACTTCCACTGCTGCTGCCATTGTTGCCACCCACTGCTTTGATTTCTTGCCTTATTGCATTCCCTATATACACCTGCTACCGGCTGCCATGGTAATAGATCTGCTGTCATTAGCAATAAAACTCTGTAGAGAAACGTGATGAAACTAAGAAACATTTTATATTGACTTAAGTTAGTTGGGTTAACTTTTATAAGTATTTCTGCCAAGACAATTGCAGCATGTGTTGCTCTGAAACATTCTCCAGACATGCTTCCAGGCTACTGGCAGCAACACGTGCTCCACATTATAACTCTTTGTGGGAAAATTGGGTGCAGTAAGTATAGCAACCCAGCAAACCCATGCAAGCATACTTCATCATTCAACAAGCCCCTCAAATGCCACTCAGGCTTCAAACTTAAGCTTTACTGTTGACACAGGTGGTACACATCCAAATATGACAAAGGAAAATCTTTATGGAAAACCTGCGCTGAGGTTCCCAGAACACTGGATCTGACAGACTGAATTCTGATGGCATGCAACAGCCGAGCAGCATCTACACTCACGACTTTCATCTCATTGTACAGTCAGCATCTGTATGTCATAAGCATGTAGTCCTGTCCCAGCTGAGAACTTGTCTTTTATCTTTAGTTCTCATTGAATAGCAACACTCAGGTCCTCTAATAACAGACGTGTCTTTAGACGCAGTCTTTTGAAGCCAGAATACTGAGAATATTGTCTTACCTTAAATTTTGAGCTACTCTGTTGAATTGTATATATGTAAAAAAAAAAAAAAAAAAAAAAAAAAGGTTACAACATCTTGATATTGTTCTGTTTCTTCCATCACAGACAGCTGTGGCTGATGAAGGGGTAAGTCTTGAGCCTCATGTGTTTCCAGACATATTTTATTACATGCCCCTGTATGGTCCATCTCACTCTTCTCCTCTTGTTTTTTGAAGTGCCCCCTGCAGAACAAATGTGCATGTGAGAAGGGTGAGAGGGGACCCAGCGGACCTGCTGTAAGTATGCCAATGTCTATGGAACAGAAAAGTGTCCAATATTCAATAATTACAAAATAAAGTATGTAATATGTAAGATAAATAAAATTGGGTAACATTGCTTTTTTTCTTATGTAACAACACAAGAAAAAGAACTGCATTTTACATATAAATAAAAGATAAATATTGAATTTAATTTTACAGAGTTGCTCAAAACCAGGTGTGAGAGGTGAGACCTCTATAAAAACAAGGATCTTGACTGTTCACTAGTCTGTAGCGTTCAGATATTTGTAACACAAAGCAGGAGACACATCATCAGAAACCTTTAAAAAGCAATATTTGTTCTCCATCAATCTGGAAAGAGTTATATGACCATTTTCAAATAACTTGTAGTCCATCACTGTACAGTGAGCAAGATTATTGAGAGTGGAAAATATTCCCAAATTCCCAAATTCACCCAAATGTCAAATATTGCAGTGCTCAAAGAAATTACTAAAAAAAAGCCCAAGAGCTACTTTTCAGACTTTACAGGCCTCAGTTAGCATGTTTAATTTTAAAGTTGTTGCCAGTAGAGTTAAAAAACCTGACTGAGCTATCAAAATTACATATACTGGCTCATATATATATATTTGGCTGGATGTCCTTTAGTAAGTTAAATCTAAACCAGATGCTTCCTGTATCATTCTGACGGATATTTGACCAAACTTGTTTTTATAGTTCATTTAAATTGGTTGGTTTCCTGATAAGAGACCCTGTTTTTAAGCGTAGTTTCAATAAGGTTGAGGTCAGAGCTTTGGGATGCCCACTCCAAAACGTTAATAGTTTGCTTTATCTTGCTTGCGTTATCTATTCAAAAACCAGTTTTGATGTGTGTTTGGAATCATTATCATGTTGGAACACCCAAATATGACCACGTTTCAACTGTTTACCTGATGATTTCAGATTCAACAGAAAAGCCCCAGAACCTGATACTAGACAGTTGGTACAGTGTTCTAAGTTTTGAGCCTCACCGAAAGCCTCCAAACATACCAGTGTTGGGGTTGTCACTCACTATAGAGCTCTGTTTAACAGAAGCAAATAACTGCAGCATTTGAATATTAAATATCTTCCCCAGAAAAATACAATTTTGAAGAAGTTAAACAGCTCAAGTACACTTCTAAACAGCCTTGCTGTTACATTTATAGCTTTAGTCATTAGAAAACTGTCTTTTCTGCTTTTCCAGATCAAAAAATAATAAATTAGAATGACATTTAACAACGCCGCTATGTAAGAATTTCTATAGTATAAAATTATGAAATTATATTTATTAAAAAGGAGCTAAACTGTAACAATTGCTCCTAAATAATGTTATAAAAATCACCTCATTTATCAATTTTAAATTGTTATCATTTATTTTACAATCATAATCCATATTTTTCTACTGTGTTGAAAAGACAGTGACCCCAAAACTGGCTTGTTTGATAACAAGCACAGCACAGATAACAACTCTGTGTCTATGCCAGAAGACTACTTCTGAGGGAGGGAGTAAATCTTATGGTTTTAAACAACCCTGAAGCAGTTAGAGTACATTCCTCTAGCGATTTTTTCATAAAAGATCTAAATGTACATGAGAAATCAGTAGAGTCACTTCTGTTAAAGCAACCCATGAACTTGGGATTGTGTGAGGACTCATCTCAGCAGATACGATGTTACAATGAAAGACCTCCTTTGCCTGCCAAAGCCATGTCGTGACAAGAGGATGTCTTTTATTATGGCGAGAAGGTCAGCTGCAATTAGACACTGCAGTTTTGCTTTGATGTATTTTCACAGGATGAGAACAGCGTAATTACCCTTTCAAACCTAATGCTCCAAAACCAAAGCTGTGTCTATCTGCACACACTGACGGAAACACTGAGACAGACACACACAAGAAGGCGCATACTTACAATGTAAGAACATGCACAGTTCACAACACAAAAACAGCAAAAACAACCAGACGGTTGTTCGGCTATGGACTTACACTCGCATGCAGACCACGTCTCTTTTGTCTCATCTGCTCCCAGACTCAGCGGCTATGATGAACTGGAAACATGTTTCTGTTAAACAAAAAGAGCTGTTATACTGTGCATTGCAGAACAGCAATAGGAAGAAGGAAAGCTTTTTTATTGGCCTTCACTTCCACTGACAGCTGTTCAACATGTTGAAGGGTCTCCTGCAAAAGATGGCATGGGCCAGACTTAAAGGTGTATTGCCAAGTAGTTATAGTAAAATATAGTTATTCACTATCTTTACAGGGAATAAAGTTAATTAAATAAGATTTAATATATTTATTTTATACAAAGTATTAACAAACAGAAACGTTACTCTGTGGATGATTATGTATCTTTAACCTTGCTACAATGTCTTTCTCTACAGGGCAAGAAGGGTCGTCCTGGAGAGGATGGAAGCCCTGGCCCAAAAGGACAAAAGGTGCAGGCTTGTATTTATTTTACACAGTTAAAGCACATGCAAACAACGTGGGCTGCCTTTCCTTTTTAAACTAAAATGATCTTTTTCACAGGGTGAGAGTGGGCTCGGTGGACTTCCAGGTCGAATTGGAGCAGAGGTGAGCTTAAATCAAGTTGGTAAGGTCAAGGCTAAGTCAAGACTGAAAAATTCAGTGTGAAAGCCTTAACATCGCTCTTCCATAAATCATTGTTGTAGAATAAGAAGAATGACAAGTATTTTTCTGTTAACTGTATGGCAGAGCTTTTCTCTTTGTCCTTCTCCTCCTGACGTGATGTTTTGTACACACAGGGAAAACCAGGATACAAAGGAGAGAAGGTAATGTATAGATTCTAGTCTCTCTTTATGTCTCTCTCTCTGTGTCTTCATGGTTATGCAAACTTCACCATGCTTGTGGGAACCTACAGAATTATGTCCTCTGTACATGACATAATAAAGTAATACTGGAAATGTGATGCAGTTCAGTTTTGTTTTCCTTTGTTCAACTATGTTTGATGTCAATCTTGTGTTTACATATTTCCCATTCAATAATAAAGTGAACATTGGGAACTGCACTCTGTGTCATAAACGTGTCATAGAAAAACCATGGGTTAAAAGTCCTAAATTATGCATAATGATGCTGTACTAAAGAACTCACCTAACACTTTTTATTCTATCACAGGGAGAGAGGGGGGAGTGTGGCACACCTGGAATTAAGGGAGACAGAGTATGTTGCAATTTGAATGCTGTGAAACCAATCTTATATGTGTTTAAATATTACAAAGTTGTAAGCATTGCTTGTGATCACCCTGAAACATGAAGCTTAACAAATGTCATTTCTTACAGGGTCCTGAAGGACCAGTTGGACCAAGAGGAAATCGTGGACTTCAGGTAAATTTTATTTTTTATTTTTCTTGGTACCAAATCAACTGTCAAAACATCCCACAATGCACTTAAGAATGATAAAAAATAGGACAAATTTGTATCATTAAATTGTATAATATTTTTTTAATAGTGACTGTTAGTGGCAGGTACACATCATGTCACGATCTGAGGAGGCAGACCGTGCGGTGGTGTGTGTGTGGACCCAGGTGCGAACACACGAGAGTAGGCTGGAGTAAACTTAACTGAAAGCGAGCCTTTATTGTGGCTGGTGACAAGAAGTGCGAACAAGGCAGAAACGCAGTGATAAACTAAACTATAACTAAACTGGGAAAATGATACTAGGAAAAGCTATGAAGACACGGGAAACCATAACTATAGATACAGAGACTGGCTGTGACAACATAGAGGGTGGAAACACAGACGACGCGACACAGACTGCATGAAACACAGAGACTAAATACACATGAGGGATGATCAGGGGAAGTGGCCACACATGGGAGCACAGCTGACACACATGAACCTAACGACAGGACAGGATAAGTGAAACTAAATACACTGACATTGAATATAGACTTTCAAAGTAAAACAGGAAACATGGAGATTAGACATGGAGATAAAACATGACATGAACTTAACATAACTGCATAGACAAGAAACGTAGACGCAGAAACCAGGGAGACTGAGTGCAGGGGGAGATGACATAAGGGAACAAGACTAAATTGCAATCTAGAAATAAACAAGGTGAACTAAGCTAAGGCACAAAAGAATACAAAAGATGCATAAACTCAAACACTGGGTCGCTCGACCCAGGACCATGACACATCAACAGGTGTAGCCTGATCCATACAGCCTTAGCATGTTGTTGTTCAGGTCAGTAGGACACCAGGACAGTATTTTTATTTCAAAGATGTCGGTCTATGTTATCCATAATTAATTTACATTAACTTAATATACTACTTCAGTCTACTACTTATATATACAGTAAGTGTGTCACTCACAAACTCATTTAACTTTTAGGGCTTATCCGGCCCACCTGGTGATACTGGACCTGAAGGTGTGATGGGCAAAAAAGTAAGTACTCCTCTGTCTCACTGAAGCCAATTGCAGTGGTTGACATGCTTTAAACTTCTATCTAAAATACTGATATTATGTAGTGTAGTGTATCCTCGGTTCGCATAATGGATAGAGATTTGTTTGCTTTTACTTTCTTTCCATCTTTTTTACCCACTTCCTGTTTGCAATATTATTTGCAATTTTTTGCCAACATCATCAAATCTCAACAACAGTTATGCAAAGTGCTTTATATTGTAAGGTAAAGACTCTACAATAATACTGAGAAAACTCCCCCTATGAGCAATCATTTGGCAAAAGTGGGAAGGAAGAACCCCCTTTTAACAGGAAGAAACCTCCAGCAGAGCCAGGCTCAGGGAAGGGGAGCCATCTGCCGTGTCCAGCTGGAAGTGGGGAGATGGGGACAGGACAAAAGACATATTGTTGAAGGGAGCCAGACTTTAATAATAACTAATGATTAAATACAAAGTGGTGTATGAACATATAGAGGGTTAAAGAGGTGAGTAAAGGAGAAACAATCATTGCATCAGGGAAAGCCTCCAGCAGCCTAGGACTAATGCACCGTAACTAAAGGAGGATTCTGTGTGATCTGATCCAGCCCTAACTATAAGCTTTATCAAAAGCATAGATGAGAGTACTTGAATGAAGAAGTTTGAATGGGTGAAGGAGGTAAGTTGTATAAAGTGCTCTGAGTTCTCAGACAGAGTAGAAAAGTGCTATGTAAGAATCAGTCCATTTACCATTTACCTCACCTTATCCAGCCCTAACTAAACTTGATTACAAAGGAAAATTTTAAGCCTTATCTTAAAGGTAAACAGGCTGTCTCGTGGGAGTTTGGCCCACAGAAGAGAGATGCTAGACATAACACGGAGCCAATGAAGGGAAACCAGTATGGGAGAAATAGGCTCTCTCTTTCTAGTCCCTGTAAGTACTCTTACTGCAGCATTTAAGATCAACTGAGGGCTTTTCAATGAATTGTTAGGATATTCTGATAGTCCAGCCTACATTTAATGTATTAACTTGTTTGTCAGGATTATTGGCTATTCAGAGTAAGTATCTGGTTAGACACCAGGATTTTTAGGGCCCAGTACAATAACCTCATCTAATTTTTTTAAGCAGAAAATAAGAGGTCATCCAGGTCTTTACGACATTGCTGCAGTTTAACTAATAGGTGTGTTTCATGGCTACATAAAGCTGGGTATCATCTGCATAGAAATGATGGTTGGCTCGTAGCAATGGAAGAAAAAGAGAGGAGTGGCTCAGAATTAAACAAACACTTTACAAAAATTATACCAAACAGCTGACGGACAACAAAATACATCAGCATAATCATTTCCAACACTCTGGAGGACAGCGAGTAGAATTTGGAGCTCTCTAGGAACACACTGACTGGTGCTTTGACGCTATAATCATAAAGAAGGCCCAGAGTTCCTCTTCCCCAGCCAAGAACAAGACGCCGTCCTCCAAGAGAAGTTGCCTGACAGACTCCCTCGAAACAACATCACTGCCTAGTAAAGACTTCCTGGACTAAACTGATAGCAAATTGTCCAGTTTCGACGTGAGGTTGTCTCTGGTCAAAATTCTACTCCTGGAATTTCAATACCTAAGGGAAATTTTGGAATTCAGCCAGCAGCAGGTGGAAACACTTGTTGCTGAAAATGCCTCGCTACGGGACTTGGTCAGTTCTCTAACTGAGAAAGTGACCCAGCTTAGTGAAGAAAATAAAAAAATAAAAGAGACTGTTATCAATCTCCAGGCCCATAGCATGAGAGATAACTTGGTGTTTTCAAGCATCCCAGAGTCTGATGAGAGGGGACGTGAAAGGAGCAGACTTTAGCCTAAACAACCAGTTCACACTAGAGATCCTGGAGTGACACAAGGTCCTGTTCCCAGTTCGACACAGCTTTATTAAGAAGGGCTCCCATGCTGTCCCGTGATGTGGCCAGACAGCTCTACCGCAACCACTGCAGGGTTGTATTAATGCCCCTCCAGCATGGTTGTGGTTATCCAAAATAAGAAATCCTAATAAAGTTCTAAAAAAATATCACTATCAAGTGGACAATTATAACAAATGCCGTAATGGTCCACTTGTGAAAGTAAATCTGTTTGGTAATTTTTGGCCTTCAGACAGCAGTTCTGATTGCTACAGTGCTGGAGGACAGGAGGAAGAAGAAAAAAACAACAACAAATGAAACTGTATGCTATCCCATCGAATGATACTGCTAATGGGAAGGATGTATAATATACGTAGAACTGGGCCTAGCGTGGAACCACTGGAACTTCATAAATAACCTCATTGTATGAAGAAGACTCATTTGAACATGAATAAGTTGGCAAGTAGTCCGAAAGAGGGTTGTTAACAGTCATTATGTGCACCAGCAAAAGTCAGGTCAAAGTTCAACGATCTCGAACTGTAGATGCAAACCCACTTTGGCTAATACATCTCCAAATGGATACAGTAGATTTAAGTCATTTTAAGGTGGCTGGATTTAAAGTCACAGAATTCATGTGAAATAAAGGGTTAATGTGTTTTATTTATTGCTTTAAAAAAAAAATAATAATAATTTCTTGTTACACACAAAAAAAGTGTTGATTTTCTTACTCTTCCAGATCTGCAATAAGTTGACCACTAACTGACAGGTTTAGCCAGAAGGCAAAAATTAATGTGAAGACAGAAACAGTCTATAAGTAAGAGCAGAAAACAAATGTTTGAAAAACGTAGCACAGGGAAATTAAAAATTAAGTAAAAAAGTGGGGAAAGTACTTAAGAAAAAGAAATGAAATAAAATAGTTGGATGGCCCAATGAAAAAACTGATGAGAGTAAAATTTTTCCAAAAAGCACCAGCATCACTGGTTGAGTTGAAGCGTAACACACCTGTGCAGGTACACCTATACCCATGCAGGTGTACCTGTCAATTAAAGCAACCATGGATACACCTACAATTTCACTTTAAGCCTGTATCCAAATGGTTAATTAAAGCAGTAGTACAGTTGAAGCCAAAATAGTTTTTGTGCCATACTCTAAATAAGGTTTTTAATGTTGTAACGTTGGACATTTTAACTGGTGAGTCTATGCGGACTGACTCACTTTCAGAGCCACCTTAAGCGGCTTTAGAGGAACTTTATTTTTGAGCAATCAAGCCAGTCCCTATTTTTGTTTGATTGTTGTATAGAGAATAAAGCATTTTTTACATTTAAGATAGGTGCATCTGATTATGGCAGCCTTTTCACTCCACCTTCCACTGTGGCCCCTGTGGAAGAGCTATAAGCTCATTTGATTTTCAACAAGGCTGCACTACATGTCTTTAGAACTTGTTCTGAGAGTACAAAAGGAAGACATAAAGGAGACATAAATCAGACATTCCTTTATATGTGAGGGAATTCTCTCTCAGCCAGAGACTGGCCTTTCCCCTTCTCCAGCCACAAAGCATTCATCAAAGGTGACCCAAAATCTTAAAACCAGATGTATATCTGAAGGGTATACTTTCTTTCTTTTTTTTTTAGTTGGATACATAAAGTCCTCTAAAGTCTGCTTTGGGTTAAGTCTTACATAGCTGTATCAAAGGAGCCTCCAATAATTCTGGTACCTGTGGAGTAGTAGTGGTGAAACATGAAACGCTTTGCTGCATATGGAAGAATGTGACATAAATAAAGTGTTTGCCCTGATCGTCAGATGCAAAATATCACACACACAACATTGACATTTAAAATGCAATTTGATTAACTTCATCCAGTGCCGGCATAAATAACATCACAAATGTCAAGTAGCTCTACTAACTGATAACACTGATTCAATGACTATACATTTGAACCCTTTTATTGTGAGTTATGATCCGTCCCTGCTGGAACATTGGAAAGCCCTCTGAAGTAGCTCATCTGTTATTACCTTGTCAGCTTATTTGTCTGTTCCCACTTTTTAAGCCCCCAGTCCCGTGTTATACCTGCCAATTCTGCCATAAGCACACACTCCCCCACCAAGTGTTCCCTCCTTAATTATTTTGGAAGAATGTTCATGTTGATAGTCTGGCTGTCATCCTATATCACCTGAATGTCAGACTAATGTCTGGCATTAAACATTGTCCCAACTTGCTTGAAAGGGGAACCAAAGAAAAAAACTCTACTGGTATGCGCCTGCTAACATTTCTACACCCTCTTCACGCCTCTTGCTCGCCCTCCTGTTGCACAGGAAAGCTGTGATTTATGACCTCTGCGTGAATAATTGCATTCTTTAACAATAAAGCTAAAGGAATGAAGGAACACCGTAGTACTAAATCCCCTTTAAAAACAGCTGAGAATGAGAGGAAGCAGATCATGTATGTTTATGTGGGTGTGGGAAAGAAAGTCAGTCATTTTAGATTTGTTTTTCTAGTTTTTGTCGTTTCAGAACCTGGGGAGCCTTGCTGATGTTTACTCAAGATTTCGATTAACACAACTGTACGTGCAACTGTTTATGCGTCTTTGTATCCACAAGTCTGTCCCTGCTTGTCTTTTTATAGGGGGAAAGGGGACTTCCTGGGCCACCTGGAATCCAAGGGGAACAAGGGATTGGCCTTCCGGGACCCAAGGTAAAGTCTGCTACCCTATTCTTTTGGAAAATTAAGTCACGAAGGCATAATAATCCACCTGACTCTCACCCTGTGTGAGCACTCCTCTCACTATCTTGCACTCTGCAGGGTGATATTGGTTTCCAGGGGCAACCAGGGCCTCCAGGTCCTCCAGGAATTGGTGAGCCTGGACCACCGGTGAGAGAAACTAGCAACTCACACTTCACATTAGCATTGTAGATGATGGCAATGTAATGTTAAAATGCCAAATGTACAATGTAATGGCTATGGAGTAATAATGTCTAGGGGGTACTTAAACTTCTGGATAAATAAATAAATAAAATGCGAGAAGATAGCATTTTTCGCTATTGGTGCCTTCTCCCAGGCAGCTAAAATAGTGAATGGTGAAACAACCCGAGTAACTATGGAAACTAGCTTGCAAAAGTGGAAGAGCGCTGTTTTTGGACAAGGCAAAGGAGGCAGAAACAAGAGTAAACCTTGAAAGATGTAAAAATTTGTTGAGTGGACATTAAATGAAGACCATTATGAGTATGTTTAGGAAGAAAATACCTCTTAGACACATATAGTTTTGCTTCAGTAGTGTATTAAATAGTTTAAAAAGTGACCTATTTCTGTATAAACGTGAATGATAGAATCGTTTGACATGTAAAGAAGTGACAGAAGAAAATATGAACAGCCATGCAGAGAAATTACATTTTACCTGGAGAGACAATCTAACTTACATTAATTGTACCTTTGTGATCGGTGTGACTAAAACTCAAAGCAAATTACTTGACAGCTGGGATATCTCTCACTTTTTCTCTTGCCATGTTTTGCACCCTGCATAGGCATTGCAACTTTAGAACAATAATTGCTGAGGGAATAATGTATCTTTTGTGCAATATGTTGACCATTTTCTTATAGATTTTGTTACTCACTGTGTTTGTGGACAAATGTCTTTAGCCATACAGAATGCGGGTATGTGGTCAGGCGCTGATTTGAGGAATACTTGATCTGGTAATATCAATCTGTCATGTTAATTTAATTACGAGAACCCAAAATCATGATTGAGATTCAAATTTTATTAATTTTGCGGCCCTAGCTTTGTGTTTTCAGGATACCTAAAACAACAACAACTGCTTGGAGATTTTCTCTCTATAGATAACTAATGCTAACATTGTGAGCTGGTTTTAAAAGTCTTATATTTCAGGGTTTTCAATAATATTTTTTACCATCAACAGTTTTTATTAAATGTAACAAATACTCACGAGAGCTAGGTACACATAATATCTAATTCAAGTTTTAAACTTCTGTTGCAGGTAAATGATGGCTCATGCTGAGAAATATTTGGTTATTGTCATCCTGTGTTTGCACCAAAGTACAACTGAAACTCAATAAAAGTAATTTAAAAAATGAAAATATGAAAGAAAAACAATAAAAATCTTAATTTTGACATTTGGCAACACATGGAACACCAACCTCAGTCTCCTGTCTCTTGTCTCTCAGCCATCCAATAAAACCTAAAATATATGTGAACCTTGCCACTCTATAAACTACTACACCTGAGTTTTAAAAAAGCTTTCTGGCAAAAGTCCCTGAAGGCAAACCTTCCCCTCTGTGATCCCCCCTCACTGTTTAAGGATCTATTGCTAATACCTTGGCCAGATGAGAACATTCAGCGGGGATTAGATCCGGTTTGTCACCACACCTTAGACAAGAGACAAAAAAGCAACAGAAGGAAATGTTGACATCCAAGCAGGGACATTACATTTTACCTTCAGAGACAACCTAGTTTGCATGTGAGACATCTTTTCAGTTTCCTTTGTTTTACTCAGGGACCTCAAGGACCACAGGGAGTCCAGGGAGAGAGAGGGCTGATAGGAGAAGGTCTGCCTGGACCAAAGGTGAGTTAGCGTTCATGCTTTTTAAGTCTGACATTTTTCATGTAAGAAACCAGCCAGGGAAACTCTTTTAACCCCTTTGACCCTGTTTAAGGCATTCATGCATTTCGTATCTACAAACTGACTTACACAAAGATCCATCTGGGCTCCAGATTCCAGAATGTAATGACAGGAAATTGATGATGTGTAGGATTACAAGACATGATAACTCAACACAAAAGTTCCATAAATTAACAGTGTGGTATGGCTCTCATTACCTTGTGCTGTGATCTAGTCCGTTGATCGTATCCAGCACAGGCATGAGAACATCTCCACATAAAGCAGAAGTTTCAGAGATGGTTCAAGAAAAAAGCCAGGGCATCGTGTCAGTGACTCACTGAGAGAGGAAATAAAGAGTCTTTTCCTATGTCTGTGTTTTCTCAAGGCCATCAGGCACACATTCATATATGCACACTCAGTGTCTTTTAAGCACAAGTGCACATGTGGATATATACTTTCTCTCATGTTTTTTTTGTTTTCCAAAGCAATTTCCACATGAGAGATATCTTTGACATTTATAGGCCAAAAAAAATTATTTCATTCAGTATTTGAGGGTGAGAAATTTACTCCTTATACTGTGCAGAAGACTTACACAGCATGTGTTTGTGATGCTTTAATGTTTCCTGCTGTTATTCTTAGTTTTCCCGTCCTTTTTCAGATTGCACACTGTGTTTTGTTTATGGGCTTCTGATTGGCCAGCATTTCTGTATGTTTAGATTTATGCCTCCACCTGTTCCTTTGGCATGATTTTGAATGACAGAGACATTTTTGAAAATGAAAGTGGAAAATTTAAGAGAATTTGAAACATCCAGCAGAGTTATTTTATTCTTTTTAATGTTGAAAAATATTAAAATATTTATCAGACTCAGCCCTTAGATCATTTTAATTTTCTCCCCCAAAAGCTGTATTGATTCCCCAAGCGATTAAAAACAACATAGCTCAACATCAGTGTAATTGCAAAAATGTATCATAGCTGTTGGAAGTGTTCCTTTGTAAAATGTTCATGTTTCCTTTCAAACAGGTGTCGGATCTGTGCATTTGTCACACAGCTCTGTTGTTTTGATAAATGCACACAGCTAAATTAAACATGGTTACTGTAAAAACTTTGTGGCTTTGTTATAAGGCTAACAGAGCAGTTTTGTATCACAGGAACTAGAATTCATGTGAATGTTTCCACTTTAGACTGCTTCAGACTATTATTTGATTTATCACTTGGTGACTTGCCTTGGTGATGGTATCAGCTAGCCCCCCCGACAGGAGAAGGTGGATCCCCCACTGCTCAAGATTGGCCTCAAGGGTGCTTTTTCCCCACTTTTTTTAATGGCGTTCTTGTTCCAAAGCAGCATTCTTCACATGACAAGCCTCGACAGGCTCCAGATTCACAGGAGCTCTGCAGCTTTTTCCACATCATTAGCACCTGAGCTTGTGAGGGATCATAGAGTTACGACAGTAAATCTTTACCTCTTGAGGCTAACATGCAAGAGCGGCATGTTAACCAGTGTACTCCTCTATGCGACATTGTTTCTGTTGTCCTTGGATGTCCTTGGAAGACACAGAAATATTTCCTCAAGGGAAATGGGACTTTTCTGCAGTCTATAAAGTGCAGGACATTATGCAGCATTTTTTTCATTTTACTGACTGTCATCCTGTATTACTCTTCTAATCCCTCACTGAATTTTTCCTCCTGCTCTTTCTCTTTGTGTAATACTTATATCTCCTCTAGGCACCTTTTGAAATACATGAAATACCACAATATTCCTATATAGCATATAGCATGGCTACTTCTGCTTTCCGTAGAAGAAACAGAAACTGTGTGCAAGTTTGGATCTTTCCGGCCACTTCTGATGAGCAAGTTACACTCTTCTATGAGTAACTGACATAAATCAAACTGAACATTTAAAATAACAATAAGCTTTTTGCTAAACCAGACATCACAACAAGCCATGAAGCTAACTGAGAAATGGCTCGTAATGCACACTACTGCAATGGCAGCTTTTCAGTTACAAAGCCATCATGCTCTGTAATAAGTAAAGATGTCTTTAAAGTCAGATTAAAAAGTCGAAATAATTTACCGTGAATGAAAAGCAAGACATGCTGTGGTGGTTAACACATTTGCTTTACATATTAAAGATCCCCAGTCTGACACTGGGAGGATAAATAATCCAGCCTTGGGTGGGTGGGTGGGGTTATAAACCAGTGTATTCTTAGTGCGGGGCCCAGGCCTGTAGAAATGGGAGTGTTGTGTCAGGAAGGGCATCTGGTACAAAAACTGTGCCAAATCAAATATGTGGATCCATCTGCTGTGGTGAAACCTCGGGGAATGAGGAAGCAGCTGAAAGATGATACATTGGTTAAACTAAAACTCCTGTTTGGCTTCAAAGTCGTGTTTTACACCGTGTGAGTCCTTTTGGAAAATAACATCTGTATTTTAACTAATATCATATTATTCTAACTTTTATACTTATTTTTCTGCTCCTATTTTGCCATTATTTTCATAAATCTTACTATTTCAAGAGTCAATTTGCAGTAACTTCTCTGTCCGTCTTGGCAGGGAGAGCGAGGCTTGGAGGGGCCACGGGGGCCCAGAGGACAACCGGGTGCTGGAATCAAAGGAGACAAGGTGGAGTTTAAAGAGGCTGTAACTAAGGCGCCTGCTGAAAAGCCTTCACACAGCCATGAAGAGAAAGCCGGAGTCCTGTTGTGAAGAAGGCCATAAGTTGGCAGAGCCACGGATGAATGCATTCAGTGCAGTGTTATGTAGGAGGTCACAGTCCGCAGATGATGAATCAAGGTCAAAGCATATAGTGTAGGAGGAGCGCAGTTTCACGGCTTGTGCTGATGAATGTAGAAAAGTTAGCCTGCAGTCAGGTACAGTCAGACATAGACATAAAGGTAAAGGTTTGTCTTTCAGGATGTGTTTGTAGAGCTTCACAGCCATCTGGCAGTATTTTAGCTCACAGACTTACAGACAAAGAAAGGCTGAGTTGATTTTTAGTTATGTAATTCTTTCTGCTCCATGAAAAATAATTTCCCCCCCAAAAAACTTTTTCGTTGTGATTTGCACGGGTGTTCTCGACACTGATCTTGCTGACAGTTTTACTGTGAGCTTTGTAGTGAAGTTCATTGGAGGTAATCGCAACGTTTTCATGGAGTAATGACAAACACCGCCTGCAGGGTTCTCTGCATTACCATCATATATTTGTGATGTGATTATAGCATGTGACAGATAAAAGGAAGTGAGGCAAAGGAGCAGATGTAATCATGTGTGGCCTATATTTTTAATTCATTAAAATGCAGCGCTATAGAATTGTATACAGATGGGTGTTTTCCACATATAATAAATCACATAAGCATTTCAGTGTGAAGCACTGTCAACCTATTAACATTTACATGTTGTTATCTGAACTTGTAGGGGGATTTTGGGCCACCGGGTCTTCCAGGGCTTGTCGGTCTCCCAGGACTAGGCATACAGGGTGAGAAGGCAAGTGTTGGACTCATAATATGATTCCCACAGTGGCTCTAATACATTAATTATGTATGTATCCATATGAAACAGGAAAAAACTGCTATATAATCCATTTATTCAACCAAAGTAACTGTATTCTAATTATCACCTATTTAAGCTGTAACTGTAACTGAAACAGTTACTCAGATTTTGTATTTTAAATACATAACGCCTGTACATGTATTCTGTAACTCCCCAATACTGACCACAGTAAACAATAATTCTGCCAAGATCTTCATATTAGCACGTTCGTTGAGAACAGGTTAGCAATCTGACATTAACATTTAGCTTAAATCATGCTTGTGCCAAAATCAAACACCTTCAAGCTACTAGCATCAGTATTTTTTGCAGACCTACTAATAAATAAAAAGTTATTGCTGCCACTTAAGATATTTTAGTAAACTGTAAAGAAGCATCTGTTTTGAGCTACTTTTTCCCTATTCTTTGATAACAAATGAAAGAAATTATGATTACATGAGATCAGGTGTTACTTTATTAATACAAGCTTTTCATCAACAATCATAATTTAACCAAGATGATACAGAAGTACATAAAAATACATGCTCTGACACCATAACAACAGCTGGAGACTAGTGGAAACTGTTGGCTGCTGGCAGCTTAGCCAAAGAGCTTTTCACTGTCATCAAAACATCAGCTAATTGCTATCAGAACAGGTCTGGTTCTAGTTCACCATTCACTCGCTTGTGGAAGAGAGGGACACAGGTGTGCTCTCACACAGGGCTTTCTGCACAGCTGAATTTATTTAAAGAAAAGTCTTCAAAATAGAACTGAAAAAGTCTCCATTAATCACCTGATTATAGAAAATAAAAAAAACAGCCTATTGGAAATTATAAACTACAAGAAGAAAAACTTTTCATGCTAAACTGTTTTTTATTTTAATATGTGTTTAAACCAGAAACATATATTACACTGAAACAATGAAATTGTTTAAATTTTGTGTTAGAAGAAAAGTTCACCTCCTTCTGATGTCCCAGAAAAAATTCTAATTACTCTGCCTTCAGCAAAAACACTCCCCGTTTACAGATTCCATTCAGGCTTCTTTTAATTACTGCATTTATTCATCCCTGCAGGGCATAGAGGGTCCAAGGGGGCCACCAGGAAGCAGAGGTCCACCAGGAGAGGGCATGCCTGGGCCCAAGGTTTGTGCATATGTTCAAAATCTTAGTGGTAATAACAAGGGGTCAGGATTTCTATGTGGAGGCCACAGAGCTTATAGTTGGAACTGGATTATATGACCCTGAAACATCACATAGTTAAGTGGTATAATGCTTAGCAATGATGACTTAAACTGCAGGATCTGATTAATGATTTGATAGCCATGCAAGCAAGGCTGATACTTTTAGTCATATTTATCTCCACTGTACGTGATCTGCTCTCAGCACTGAAGACAGAAATTAAAGGTTAACCTGCAACTGGAGCGATATATCCACACAGATTATCAAGTGTACAACTGGATGAGGATGTTAAATAAAAGTAAATTGTATGCTAAACTGTCCTGTATTTTAAGCTGTTATGTAAACTTTCATTGCAAGTCTTCCTGGCCTCTTAGCATAAACGCTTTTGTGACCAGGCCTGTACAAAATAATGCCAGCAAGTATATTTTCTTAAAAAATGCGTGGCTCTCTGGTAATAGTCCGCTTAGCAAATATTAACAATACTGGTGTAAGTGTTTTAGTAATTACGACAAGATGTGAAGATGTCATTGCCTAACACAGGGAGACCAAGGGTTTCCAGGTGAAATTGGTGCTACAGGGGAGAGAGGGGCTGGAGACCCTGGAGCTAAGGTGAGTTAGAACCATTTGGTAAAAACTCACATCAGCAGCAGTTATCAGTATACATTATTTAAAGTATTAAACATTCCCTCCATAAACTCATACAGAGCCACCAATCTGTCCTCAGGGTGAACCAGGATCATCAGGAATGCCAGGTTTGCCTGGGCTTCCAGGGGAGGATGGAGCCCCTGGACAGAAGGTAGTTTGAAGATGTTTTAACCTGAGCAAACGCAAAATGCAGTTTTTAAGTGATCATTTTATTTATTATGGGAAAAACCTATCTAAATCTATCTTGCTCTACGTGGCAATTAAATTTTCTGTTGTATCAAAAAAATCACTTAAGTAAAACCTGTCTGATCAAGTGAAGTAGGCTAAAAGGTCTCAAGAACCAATGCAGCATCCCATGATATAGAGAAATTTTCTAAAGATACTTGACATCTATCAGTTTGGGAAGGATTATAAATCCATTTCTAAGGCTTTAAGCCTCTCAAGGCAGGCGTTGCAGATTTGCAACAGTTAAAACACTAACAACCTGATTACCCCACATACATATTTTATGAGTGGGGTTTTTTTTTTGATAATTTTCCCCAAATATCAGATTTTTCCTGTAACTAAAACTTAATTTGAGCCTGAGAGGGTTAAGCAAACCACATTGAGATCCATTATGAACAATGGTACTATGATTGTCTGGGGCTTTGCTGCTTCAGGACCTGGACAACTTGCCTTAATTGATGAAACCATGAATTCTGCTATCTGTGAGAAAATCCTGAAGAGAATGTCCAGCCATCAGTTCATGTCCTGAAGCTCAAGCCCACTTGGCTTACATAGCAGGACAATTATCAAAAACAGACAGGCAAGTCCACTTCTGAATGACTCAAAAACAACCAAATGAAGGTTTTGGGTTTTTGAAAATTCTCCAATTAAAAAGTTTGTGCAAAGAGTGAGCCAAAATTCTTCTGCATTGATATGAAAGCCTTATTGCCGTTTGCTGAATTGCAGCTCTTACTAACAAGGGTGTTACAACCAGTTATTATTTTTTCACATAACTGAACCAGGTAGATTTTTTTCCTTAATAACTGAAACCCAGGTTAGCAATATCTATTATTAAAATTTGTTTGATGATCTAAAATGTGTAAGTATGACAAATATGCAAAAAATTTAAAAAAAACAAAAAAAAAACAGGAAGGGGGCCAAATACTTGCATGCATGTGTGTCTTTAGGGCGAGCCTGGAGCTATTGGCCTAAGGGGGCCAGATGGCGCTCCTGGAATTGGTATCCAAGGTGAAAAGGTAAGAAAGTAATATTCCATATTTCATTTTCCTGCAAGTCAGTAAGTAAGTCAGACCAGTGAGTATATTCCTGATGTGACCTTCAAGGGTGACCAAGGCCAAAGAGGAATCAGAGGCTTGACTGGGCCGCCAGGCATTGCTGGACCCTCAGGACCAAAGGTGAGCAATCATTAGGCCATCATTAACATTTACCTGGAAAGCGATAATGAGAAAATATCCTCTGTAAGTTTTTGGTCTTAACCAGTTTGCATACAATAAACTTTGTCAGGGAGAACCAGGAGCGCAAGGCAGGTTGGGTTTGCCTGGTCCTCCGGGACGCTTCATCACTGGGCCCAAGGTAACAGGTTCAGTTTTACTGAACCATCAGTGTAAGACTGCGGAGATTCTTTATGTTTTCTTCACATTTTCACAAAATATGTGGTAGTTATTTTAGGTTGTTCCAAGACTCTTTGTAGAAAGAAACATTGATTCTCCTGATGTAGGTAAACTTGTTTTTGGAGTTATTGTTATTGTACTACATACATACTCCATTATTGTAGGATCTCTGCTGTGATTTGGCGCTATATAAATAAAACTGAATTGAATTGAATTAGTATGTTTAGTTTGTAGCATTAACCCATTATTAAACAGTATTATCAGTGGTAGAAGTCTTTAATTTGTTTCTAAGTAGCAACAGCACAGTCCTAAAATGTTCTACATTTTATATTGTATATATAGTGTCTATTAAAGTTAACCTTTTTATATTAGATGTACAACATCCATGTTGTACATCTATGTACAACCTTCTGTACTAAGGGCAGCTTTGTTACTAAAAATGTGTTGTAGGGTGATCCTGGTCCAAATGGTCCTCCTGGTCCAGTTGGGGAGACTGGCTATGGACTTCCTGGTCCTAAGGTAAAACTGATATTATTCTTCTCTGGTTGAAAAAAAAATACACATATAAATATGTATTGCATTTCTATTGGGTGCCTGCCTGTAGAAACAAGCATGAGTCAGATTTTCGAAAAAACACATTTAAACATGTTGTGCTGAGTGTGTCCAAATCTGGAAAGAATTAATAATCAAACAAGTAACGAGAGGCAGGTCAGGAAACACATGTGTGTGCTTTCATCATCAAGGCCATTTACAGTCCATCTAGAAAGAACAGAGAATATGTCAAAAATTAGAATGGGAAGCACAACTGTACATCCTGTCATGCTTTCCATACGCTAACATTTGCTGAAAATCTCAGCTAATAAAATGCTACAACCTGTTCTTATGTTTTGCTCAATACTTAATATAAGGGACCAAGCAAAGGAGCAGAGGGCATATGTGTCCATTTATGTGCACATTCCACTTTAGTTTGTTTTGCAAGTCTATAAATCTCTTTGTATCCTTTGTATGAATGAATTATTGATTCATATGTATCTGCCTCCTGTAGGGTGACCGAGGGGATCGAGGCCCTCCAGGTCCATTTGGTCCCAAAGGAGATGGCTATCCTGGCCCCATGGTGAGGAGCTGATTTAGACAATGACATATGTCTCCTCATAAATCTGTACAGCCATACCTTTCATCTGCACACTATATCTAGTCCTCCATCCATCTAGCATTTGTCTTTCCTATGCTACCGCTCAGTTCCAACCCTCTATCAATCAGTGAGACATTTATTACCCAACTTTACAGTAGGTGGCCCTTACACCTGAGTATGTTTCCTTTAACTTAAACCAGAGGGAGATGAAATGAACATGATTTGCATTAAGGGCAGTAAGAATAAAGGTGGTTCCTTAAAAAACACAAGAAAAAATCACTTACTATATCTTACTTTCTCATTGAGGGTTAGATATGAAGATTGATACCAACTGTTTGGTCTGTAAACCAGATGCTTAGCTTAGCTTAGCATAAAGTCCGGGAACAATGAGAAGCAGCTAACCTGGTGCTGTCCAAAGGTAACAAAATCCCCCTGTGGGGCTAACTGTTCCAATTGTTACACATTAAATCCTGTTTTATTGCATTATTTTTTAAAAGCCAGACAATTTCTTATTCAATTTCAAGTATTATACTCTGCTTGTTTCAGAGTACAATATCAACTTACTCTTCTTTCTGGAAAGCCATACTTAAGTTTGTTTTTTGCTTTTTCAGGGTCCTCCTGGGCTGCCTGGACTTCCAGGAGAACCTGGGCCTGAGGGAGTGGGCATTCCTGGACCGAAGGTGAGAACATGGATCCATAAGATGGAACTTTCTAGTGTGCATTTCTTTCAAATGTCAGTGTAAGGTTGGGTCTTTGTTTAAAAAAAGTTGAGAATTATAGTAAGGTTACAGTAGGTTTCCACACTTTCCAGCAGACTTTGTGGTTTGTACAAAGGTCCCAGTATAGTGATGTGTTGGTAATTTACAGGTCTACATAGTCATTTGAAAAATATGTCTACACATTAAAGCTATGTGAAATCAATTCAGTTCCATTTGCAAATCAATTTTATTTATATAGCACCAAATTACAACAACAGTTGATGTGCTTAAAATTGTAAGGTAAAGACAAAACAGTAATGCAGAAAAACCCCAACAATAAGACAAGACGATCGTGGCTCAAGACTTGGGTGTTCGTCTTGTAATCGGAAGGTTGCCGGTTCAAGCCCCGGCTCGGACAGTCTCGGTCGTTGTGTCCTTGGGCAAGGCACTTCACCTACCGCCTACTGGTGTTGGCCAGAGGGGCCGATGGCGCGATATGGCAGCCTCGCCTCTGTCAGTCTGCCCCAGGGCAGCTGTGGCTACAACTGTAGCTTGCCTTCACCAGTGTATGAATGTGAGAGTGAATGAATAGTGGTATTGTAAAGCGCTTTGAGGGGTCCTGAAAAGCGCTATATAAATGCAATCTATTATTGTTATTATTATTATTAATACCCTATCAGCACACACTTGGCAACACTGGGAAGGAAAAACTATGCTAAAGGACCAGCAACAGCACAAACATGAAGAAGAGAAACCCACATTAACAGTTGTTGCTGTTTGTGACGCTGCCCCCAGGTTCAGTATACAGTTATAACATGTAGACATGCGGTCTGCAAAGCTCTTGGTATGCCTGGATCTGTCATACTGTATTGTGATGATAGTTAGTCACTGTTTATAAACATTATGGAATTCATTATTGGTTTGAATGCAAAATTCAATCAATAATGTCCCATGTTTCGAAAAACTTGTAGGATGTAAACCTTATATGACACAGATGGTTCTTTCTGTGAGGTCAGAATTTAAATATTGAGCCAAAGCCATTGTCAAGTCCTAGTAAGATTAATTTCCAAGTTGTGTTTGAATCCGCACTGAAGATAAGTGAGATTATCTCACCATTGAAAGATTTGGTCATTTGTTTAGGAAAGCTAATTAAGGGAAACTAGATTTTAGTCGGTGCACGAGTTTGTTTGACAGATTGTAAATTGCTGTGCTGTCAGTGTTCATCTATCTTTGCTGTGCATCCATCTTTGCAGGGCGATATTGGATTTCGAGGGTTGCCTGGTTTACCAGGACCTCCAGGTGAAGGCCTCCCAGGACCTCTGGTAAATTTAAAACCTTTACATTTTTCAAATCTTTAACCTCTTCTATTTGAAGCAACTCCCTTTTACCTGTTTTGTAATATTATTATTATTTGAAATATTATTATATTATTCTTTCTGTGTGGAGTTTGCATGTTCTCCCCGTGTTTGCGTGGGTTCTCTCCGGGTACTCCGGCTTCCTCCCACCGTCCAAAGACATGCAACTTGTGGGGATAGGTTAATTGGATAATCCAAATTGTCACTAGGTGTGACTGTGTGAGTGAATGTGAGCGTGAATGGTTGTCTGTCCCTGTGTGTTGGCCCTGCGACAGACTGGCGACCTGTCCAGGGTGTACCCCGCCTCTCGCCCTATGACAGCTGGGATAGGCTCCAGCGCCCCCCGCGACCCTGAAAAGGATAAGCGGAAGCGAATGGATGGATGGATGGATTTTTATTTGGTTTTTTATTTGGTTATGGAAACATAAGTCGAGGACAACATTCTAAGGTGTTTACTTGTGAGGAGCCTTTTCCAAATTTCTCCTAAGTACTGCCAGATGGTTGTGACTGAGTTACATTCTCTGAAGAATAACAGATTGAAAAAAAAAATCCACAGTGCATTATCTTCTGTGCAAACATGCCCACAACCGGGCTGCCTGTTCATTTTTTGGTGGCATTTATCGTGATTTTTCCAACAGCACTGTGACACATGGGTGCAGGGTGTGAATCTCCACAGACATATGTGTCTGATGAGAAACACTTGGCCTAACAGGCCTCACTAAAACAACACCCGGCACCCCGCACGTCCTCACATATCACATCCAGATTCCCCACAGGCTTCAGGCCACTGTCTGTGCATGTCCGAGCTCTGTCATAGTCATGCAGCAGTATTCAGGTTTTAATTGAAGACTCAAATAACAGGAAAAAATGGGAAAGCAGAGCACAGTGACACATGTCAGCTCTTATCCGTGCTGAGAAAATGGTGATGTGAAACATTCACGACAACACTGGTAACCTTGAAGTTGCTGCTTTTTATCACAAGAATACAAAGTGTGTTTCATACTCATTATAGATAAAGTTAATTTTTTGTTGAGTTGAGTTATTAATTGCACATGTGGTATATATAGCTGCTATTGCCTTTTCTCACATTATGAAGGCAACCCAAACAGGAAACGTATTACAGTCAAAATTTTTAGTGGGTCATGACATCAGATAATTTCTTGGATTAAGCTGTTTTCACAGATGCACTGCAGCCCAGAAATCAAGTTGTCATAGCAGCATACAGACAACAAAGCAATCAAAGTAGAGGCGTGCACAGATGTCACACATGCATGTGCAAGGTTGAGTTGTGGCTGTTTTCTAATCAAAATCAGTAATCTTATTTTACTTATTTTCTTTTTTTAGCCATTCAAGAAAAATTAAGGATATTTTGCCAACTTTGAAGCTTTAATACTGAACACACAGACAAGAGAAAACACATTACTGAATTCACTTTGGAGTTTGATGATAACTGGTAGCTGCACATGACTTGAATTTGCTGTAGTCATGACTGGTTGACATTCAGTCATGACTACAGCAAAAGGCTTTTCCTTCACTTGAAGGAAGAAAGAGTATTGTCGGCTTTTTTAAATAGCATTCCACCTGACAGGTGTCTCCCTGCCTACACCTCCCCACAGGTGGAGCCTGTAAAATTATGTGAACAGCAGGTCAGCAGGTCTGCTGCCTTGACCGCAGTAACTGTGCCATTTGTATGGCTGTAACAAAAATTTCTTTCATAAATTACAAATCTGCTTTTTTGTCACATTGTAAGTATTTTGTAACTGACCTTGAGCTGTAGTTATACAAGCAACATGTTTTGACTTGCAGGGTAACCCTGGGAGACCTGGTCCACCTGGGCCAACAGGTCCTCAAGGGCAAGGAGTTCAAGGGCCAAAGGTAGGCTGTGATTTATTGTCCTTTATAGACATTCACATATCTGTAAAATGTCAAGACATCCAGGGCTCTGTATACTACCTAAGTCTGTAAGTATCTGTCACAAGCTGTAACACAACTGCCTTGTGTGTTTGATTCAGGGTGAACAGGGGGCCCAGGGTGTGGTAGGACCAAGAGGAATACCTGGAGAAGGCTTTCCTGGAGCTAAAGTCAGTCACTGTGTTGCGTGGGACTGAATGTTTTGAGCATTTACAATTCTTTGACTGCTGATGTTTTGCAATGTGGTGTGCAACAGGGTGATCGTGGTTTGACAGGGGAGAGGGGGCTGAAGGGGTTCAAAGGAGATGTAGGAGACCCTGGAACCCCTGGGCAACCTGTGAGTGACGCTAATGATTCCTTCATGTCTCCGTTTGTTGTGTTCTGTTTTGTGATGGCTGGGAAGAGGGCTCCAACCCCTGAACCTGCTCCTATGCTGCTTGTTATCGCTACTGATATTTGTCTGCCAAATGGAACTGGGAGATTTGCAGAAACACTTTGTCTGCAAAAGTTCATTCTGTTCATCTGGACATAGTATTTTCAGTGGGAGAAATGTGAAACCAGCCCACTGAAGGAACAATGGGCTGGGAGGTCAGTTCCTTCATCATGATCATGCAAATTCTCATGACCATTGATCAAAGCCCACTGATCAATGGCCATGAGTACCATTCACAGAGAGTTGGGGAATGGCTGCAATCACAGCATTGTAAGATGGCGAAAGATGTACCCTTAGGCCCCCTCCTTGATTCAGAGATGGTCTTTCCCTTTTCACGTAAATGGCCTCCTTGACTCCACGCTCAAACCAGTGTTTCTCCCTGTCCAGGATGTGTACATCCTCATCATTGAATTGGGGAAACCTGCAGTCAGCTGAGACTGAAGAAGTCACTTGTGAAGTCACGTGGATGAGTGACGAAACGTTTCTCCCACTGAAAACGCTACGTCCAGATGAACAGAATCAACTTTTGGAGATTTACTTACCTGGGTGATTGAGAATGCATCAAGACTGACAGTTTGTGAATAAATATTGTTTAATATTTTTGATCCTAGGGCCGAGTCGGTGCCAAAGGTGAAGCTGGCCTCACTGTGAGTGTCATATGTTCATATCTGTATCGTTTTACTTTTTGTGATTAGCCATATGCTTATATTGTGTATTCATTGCAGAGAGAAGACATCATTCGATTGATCAAAGAGATCTGTGGTAAAATATCTTCTGATAGCACAAATATTGTAGTAGATTTAGTTTCTCAATCGAAGCCACAGTGTCATCTTATCTGTAAAGTGCTGTATTCAGTTCCACAGACTGGAATTCATCAATGTGACATTTCCTCCATGATCTCATATGTTGGTGTGATGTGATTCTAGGATGTGGGATCAAGTGTAAGGAGAGGCCTATGGAGCTGGTGTTTGTCATTGACAGCTCAGAGAGTGTGGGGCCTGAGAACTTTGAAATCATCAAGGACTTTGTGAATGCATTAGTGGACCGGGTAACAGTGGGCCGAAACGCCACCAGGATTGGCCTGGTCCTGTACAGCCTGGAGGTGAGAACTGTATTCAACTTGGCCCGCTATGTCACCAAACAGGATGTCAAGAATGCAATCAGAAACATCCTATATATGGGAGAGGGCACCTACACTGGTACAGCTATCCGCAAGGCTACGCAGGAGGTCTTCCATAGTTCACGTTTAGGAGTAAGCAAAGTGGCCATTGTGATTACTGATGGGCAAACCGACAAGCGAGAACCAGTGAAGCTGGATATAGCTGTGCGAGAAGCACACGCTGCCAATATTGAGATGTTCGCCCTGGGGATCGTTAACACCTCAGACCCAACGCAGGCCGAGTTCCTGAAAGAGTTGAATCTAATCGCATCTGATCCAGACACGGAGCACATGTTCCTCATTGATGACTTCAACACCCTGCCAGGTAAGATGCATTTTCTTTACTTACACTTTATTTTGTTATTTTTCAACCAACACACTAATATCACATTGTAGAAAACAAAATCTGTGGAACATTACAGGTGGGGGAAAAAATCGATAGAGGATAATACTGCGATATTTTTGAAAACCAAATATCAATATTTTATTAAATGAATTAGTCCTTTAATATGAATCTTTGTTAATGAGTTGAGCTGCCAGCTGATTGTATTCTGATTATATTCCTATAGAACAGGAATGATGTCTTTGTAAAAAGCAACATAAATTTTCAGTGATTTATTACAGCTAACTGCTGTAATATCTGGAACAGATTGCATGCAATTGCCAACTTAACCCCACTCAGTTGCAGACTGATAGCAGACTTATTGTGTCTTGTGGCAACATTTATGTCAGGTTTTAGTGACAGTGTTGGTATGTTTTACAATCTCAGTTTGCAGCAAAAAAATTAAGTGAGATAACTTTATCTTATAGGATAAAACAGATACTGACAAAGTTTGAGGACATAACTTGTATTTGAAAAATCTCAATATATGTTATACTCAGCTGCATTCTTCGCAAAATGTGAAGAATCATTTGAAGTATTGTGATAATATCCCTTAGTTGTCCAACTCCAGGCCTCAAGGGCTGGAGTCCTACAAGTTTTAGATGTTTCCTTGATCCAGCACAGCTCATTTAAATAAATGTAATTTAAATTACCTCCTCAACATGTCTTGAAGTTCTCCAGAGGCCTGGTAATGAACTAACCAGGTGTTTTGACCCAGTGTGAGCCCTTGAGGCCTGGAGTTGGACACCCTGATCTACCTGACCCCTGACTCTTTTTGCCCTAAGGATAAAAATGACACCTTCCCACAAATGGCTGTAAAAATATGACATAGTAATCTTTTTTCCACTTTAAATGACACAGTCTTTAAAACTACTTCAACCTGAAATATAAATATAATTATAGTTTATGGATTTTAACCCTTTAAAGAAGAGGGACTCCAGCTGAGGTGGAGCAGAGGCTGCAAATGGACAGAATGTGGTGTTTGCATGTAAGCGTCCCACGTGGTGCAGCCAGCTGTTCTCTTTCTGTCCGTGCAAAACTCACACTGCCCTTACATTTGCTGATCAGAGGGGTTTGCAGCAGCACCCTTCAAATTTGAATTGATTGATTTTTTGTGAACACCGTCCAAAATGAGCATCTCTACATAAACCTGCAGGTCCTCTGTGTCCACATAAGCCACTGAGTGTTTCCCATGCAGGTTTGTCATGACCACTATTTGCTACAGGACTTCATTCATCAGCAGCAGTGCATAGCTGGTGGCATGGTGTGTAGGTCCTGGGATCAAACCTCTGGCTGCTGGGACGTAGCAGAGCGTTGCAGGCTTTGTGGGAGACCAAATTATTGAGATGGAGAAGCTCATCCTGTCACTGCTTCAGCCATCTCCTCTCCATGCTCACTTTCAGATGAGTCAGAGTTGGACTCCAGGTGGGCTGTTTCAAACTCTGAGGCCTCCTCTATGTCAGTCTCAGTCCTTGGAGGAGTATGAGGCGCCATCTTCACACTCCAGAGCCTCCTGTGTGCTGTAGTCTTGCCATGCTCCTGCACTACTGCAATACCTCTAACCATGGCTGTAGTGCAGCTGCATAAACTACTTGAGTGAGAACCAAAATAAAGTCCAATTTTGTTTTGCTTCTTGCTCCTGAGATATCTTTGAAGCTGAAAGGTTACTCATTGTATAATTTCAGTAGCAAAGCACCCCTGCAGAAAACAGAAAGTGTGAAATGTCTTGTTTGGTAAAAAGAAGCGCCACCTGGTGGATAAATATAAAAATTAAAATTTGAAGGCACATAGTCCAAAAAATAAAACATAAAGGAATGAGTGAGTTGATGTCAAAATAAATGTGGGATCCAAACTTGTATTTTCAGTGATTTTCAATGGGGCATTTTTTGGCCTTAGGTTAAAATGTGGCATTTTTGTGTAGCTTAGCCGTTTTAAGCTAATTTAAGGAACTGAGACAAGAATTCTAAAATTAAAATAAAGTAATATCCTCTGGCAAATTGGCAAATTCATTCAGCACAGCCAAAGTAGCATGAAAAAAACCCCATAATGGCACAAAATGTCCCCAGGATCACCTTAGGGATGTCGTATTGTGAGTTGCCTGGTGACTCCCGCCTCTAGTGAACCAATTTTTTAAAAATAGATTTTTCCATTTTCATATGGATCCATTTATATTTTAAGAGTGAAGTGCTTGTCCGCCTTGAAATCTACAATTTTGTGTTATATTATTTAAAAAATCATATCTTAACTTATATCTTATACAGGCTATTTTAGACACCTATTTAGCTCACGTTTATGTGCCCTATCGTTAAATTTACTTTTTTTTTATTAACAATGCACCAAGTCTAACTACAGATATGCAAGTCACACATACTCACTATTATTTAATCTAGGCAGAATAACTTCATAGTGATTTCAAATCTCATTAGTGTTCTGATCTTCCACTGTTAGTTGGTTAGTTTGTGGTTACCCCTACTGTCTATGGCAATCCATAATTTGGCATTATATGTTGATGTGAGTGACAATTTGAAGAAATAATGGATTATGTAGAAACAATGTATCTCATTGCTACAACTGTCACACTTTCAGCAAAATTTATCTTCAATAACACTTCTGAAGAGCTTAGCCTAAACCAGCCGGCTACTGTACTTTTGCACACTTAGCCAGTTCGGTTTCACTGTAGCTTTGCACGTTACTGGAGCAAAAGTAGGCATTATTATAATGAATGTAGTGTGTTTACAAACCGAAGTCTGATAATTAGCAGAAGGCAAAGCTTTATAAAGGCATGGGCGATAGGGATGTTTATTTTTCAAGTTTTATCTGTTACTGGCACTAAATGAAGTATATTAGTATTCTACCTCTGCATATGACCTGTATGTTTGTTTGTGTACCAAATTAATGCAAAGCCATCTGATAGTTTTTGAGAAATTTAACAGAAAATAATTCCTAAAAATTATTATGCTATGTCTGGGGGGCGAATAGTGATAAAACAGTAATTAGTTAAATCACTTTTTCCTAGTTCCTAACTTCTGTGTCTTTGTATCACAGCCCTCGAATCCAAGCTGGTCAGCCAGTTCTGTGAAGATGAGAATGGAGCCCTAATATATAACAGAATAACTAATGGCTACAACGGCTATGGAAACAATGGTTATAATGGGAACAAAAATTTAATCAATGGAAAGTATGCTACTGGTGGCTATGAGTACAGGCCTGTGACCCAACCGGAAGTAGAGAATGGACGTCAGACTGGTATCAACACTGGCACCAGCACACACAGCCATGGAGGAACAATAGAGACCACGCAGCAAGGGATTAAAGGATCCAACAGAGTACACGTATGAAAACAAGAATACATCTTTATATGTACTTTACACAACTGTATTATTCTAACGACTGGTTTCTGGTTTTATCCTCAACAGGAAGGAGGGGTGCAGCGTGGGGACACATTTACCCACAGCACCTCAGACAAACATCTCTCTCCATCCAGGGAACACTCTTCATCATCATCATCATCTTCATCCACAAGCATAACTACAACATCCTCCGGTGTTTCTGTACAGTATGTACCTGTACCAAGGCCAGTTCTTCCCAAAGGTATATGAAGTCCAATACTTTGCTCTACTTTTCTACCTTTCTTATGAGGAAAATTATTTTTATTACAGAGATCCAAAATAAATAAATTCCCTCACTGCAGAGACATACTATGAGCAAAAATTCAGTCAGGACCTCAATATTTAAAAGACAATACACATACTATGTGTATCTTCCCTCACATACATATGAACTCGATTGATATTTCATTCATAAACAATAGGGTTTAATATGACATTCAGTTCAATTTTATTTATACAATGCCAAATCACAACAACAGTCGCCTCAAGGTAGACCCTACAATAATACGCGCAGAGAAAAACCCAACAATCATATGATCCCTTATGAGCAAGCACTTTGGCGACAGTGGGAAGGAAGAACTCCCTTTTAACAGGAAGAAACCTCCGACAGAACCAGGCTCAGGGAGGGACGGCCATCTGCCACGACTGGTTGGGGTTAGAGAAGGAAGACAGGATAAAAGCCATTGGCCAAACCTTTGCAGCTGTTTCAACTCTTCTGGAAAACTCCAATAAAGTGTGACTCTTAGTGTGACTGTGGCCCAAGGTGTTACAATCAGTGTAGTATATTTACAAGGTTAAATAGAGCTAAAGGTTAGCAATAAGTTAGCTAGCTAGTTGACATGTTAAAATGATATGTCACGCTATAACTGAACTATTTTTTTTCTAAATGTACAATATCCTTAATTAAAGACACGAGAAGAGGATAATACTTTATTTATCACATAATAGGAAAATTCTTTATCTTTTAATAACTTTGGACTAATGGCAGTTTTCAGAATTATTTAAAATAGGCCAATGGACCTAAAGTGATACGCCACCTCATGGCCACAGTATGTTTTTGTGACATGAATATTTTTTGTAACAACCTGCATACAGATGTTAATGTCAACAACAGAAATGAATAATGGCACAGAAAATTAGTTATGACATCAGATAAAATCCAAACCTCTGCCTTCAGTATGGGGGTGGTATATTTCAGTATATGACACTAGGTGTCAGCCAAATAATAATCCGTTCATGTTTAAATGTTTTCTGTGTTTTGCACCCTGTTATATTTTTGTCTGTATAGTGCTGATAGCAGTATAGTATAGTGCTGATAAGGGATGGTGACAATGGGGGGTTAAGCGAATAGTCAGCCATCTCAGTTTTGAGATGACTACAAATGTGGTGTGATGACACCTGATGGAGTAGATGAAGCTCCATTGGAGTTCCAGTCCAGTGTGCTTTGAGTACAGGCTGCAGAAAGGGAGCAGCTTTCGTTGATGTGGCCTTTCTGCTGTGTGCGCAGCAAGGTGAAGAACAGGGAAGCCAATTATTTTTGATGCAGTGTGGCTGATTTTGTGGAATCTGCTCTTTTCTGACAGCATGGTGAAGAAACGGAGCAGAAAGGGCCACTCTGAGGTTAGATTAGGTGGAAACAAGTTCTCTCATTCATATGACATCTTTTCCTGCAGAGACTGTCCCCTTGGACCCCCGCTGTGGCTTGGTTCTGGACCAAGGCACGTGCAGGGACTACAGCATCCGCTGGTACTATGACAAACAAGCAAACGCATGTGCCCAGTTCTGGTACGGAGGCTGCAATGGCAACAAAAACCGATTTGACACAGAGGAGGAGTGCAAGAGGACATGTGTGGAAGTCAGATCAACCGGTACGCTCTCATGATTTATGTCAGCCATATTTTTGTCTTTTATGTCTTTCACACCTTGCTGCTTTATTTGCCTTTTTTCATGACTGAAATATTGAGGCTATGTCACTCTGATTTGATCCAAATGTTTGGGAGTATTGACTTCCTCATATATTTTTTTTCCAGGTGGCTGAGTGAGGGCATCTGTCACACATCTGCCTACATTTCAAGGAGGGGCAGCTATGACCAGCCATTTTTCACAGTGTTATGTGAAGTTTTTGCATAATTCTCAGGCATATACATGTACACTGATGTTCTGTATCATCTCCACATTTTTGCCTCCTCCTCCAGGATCTCTTGTAATTACAGTAAAAAAAAAAGGAACGTAGCATGGATAGATAGGGCAGGAGATCATCCGTCTTCTCTCAGGAATACAGATGAGGGCTGGCTCGTAGCGTGTTAGGAGTTCCAGAGGACTTGACATACCCACAGATCATTTTTTTCATACAAAGCCTGAGTGCTGCAAACGTGGTGAAAAGATGGACTATAACTAATAACTCCAGTGCTTCATGACTTGCCATATGGATTTAATTTCCTTACTCAATCACTCTGAGGTCTATTAGTGCATATTCACAAAAAACTAAAAACACACAGTAGAGATGAAGCTTCTCATCCCTTGTATCAATCAAATATAGTTTTTTTTTCTTTTCATATATATATATATGATTCCTAACTTTATGGAATCTTTTTGAGCATTTGAATGTGTTTTTTCTTAGATTTACTGAATGAAAAATGTTTACACCGTTTCACTTCACAAGCTGTAACAATAATGGAGATACACGCATACATGTGTACTCACACACACTGCCCTCTACTGGGTAACAAGTGCTGATGTCAGAACTGACGTCTGCTGTATGAGCAGAAAACCTACTGTTGAACACCCCGTCTTTGTTGCTAGGCTATACTGACTGCATTCATACATACTGTACTAAGTGCTACATGGTCATCATTTAATATCAAACGTTTTTGATAAATCAGTTCTAATATGTGTAAAATGCACCAACATCATTGTATGAACATGACTTGGAGTATGGGGGTATTTTTTCTAAAATAAAGCTGACTTTTATTCTTTCCCAATGTCTATATTTTATTTAAGCCTTCCTAAAAATCCCAAAATTGATCATATAAAAAGTGTCCTAACATCGCCATTTGTAGTATTTATTAATATTATTAGTAGAAACATATTGACTGAGGATGTTTAAAATTTGGAACATGTTTCATGTTATCAGTGCGTCGATTCAACGGTTCATCAAGGCTCATAATAAAGCCAAATTGTGTGTAATACGATAAAAGGTTGCTTTGAGCGTGGCAGTTCATGGTTCTTGATGGTTAATCGTTCAGACATGAACGTTAACATAGGCTTTCATAGACTGAATATAAAAGATGGAACACTCTGTGACTATTTTCATGATGACTTCATGAGCTTCATCAATTATGTTAGGTCATATTGAATACAACATGAAATTATTTTTGTAAATAGTGGTCAGCATTGGTCAGAAAGGAGAATAAATCAGGTAATGTACCAAGAGTGGGTGATGTCCCTTGGTTTCACAGTCAAATCCACTCTACAATTGGGATGCCTCATTTGAAAAGGGTAAAACTTTGTTTGTGATATTACCACAGCCCTGTAACCATTATATTTGTGTTGAAAAACGCCAGACTCTGGGCAATGTTCTTCTGACGATACGTGATCATAGGGAAAAATCCTCTGCATTGGCACTGGTACCAAATATAAATAGCTTCCTGTTTAAACTTCTTCTAAGTGATTGCTAAGGGTTTTTCATCTTTCCAAGCTGTTGCAACATTCTCCTCTCTGTAATCTGTTATATATTGAAATGCCAGTACACTCATGTCTCCAACCTGGGCATGCTTTGTATGCCAGGTTACAAAGACTGGGTGGTGGGTGACCAACTGAAACAACTCCATCTTTTATAAAACAAGTAAGCACCCAAGGAGAATAAGGGGCCAGTCAGAGTAAAATATAATTTAATTTTGATCCACTTTCCCCAACAGTAATTTTTATACAGTCCCTTAATACCCTGGACAAATGGCTACTTTCAATACGGTGTAAGTTTGCATAATTAACCTCCTGTGGCTTTAGGGAAGTGGCAGAGTCAGCTCTATCCTTCTCCTTAAATTACATTAGACACTCCTCGAAGAGTGGCATAGTCTGATCTATCTTTAGCACTGCCCACGGGAGAAATGTTACCTAACTCTACACACTCCTCACTTTATCAGGCAACAGGAATAAGACTCATATTGATTCAAACACCAGTAATTACCTTTTTTAATTGGCATTTTAACATCTTGTAGTAACTTCTGCGGTGTGACCATCCATCCATTTTAAGACCTAGGAAATCAAATAAATGTTTTCATTTTAAAATCATCTTGGTGAATGGAAGAGTGTTTTAAAAGGTTCAGTAGCGGAGTACCACACACACATGCTGACACAAACCAACAGCCAACAAGGAAAGTGCTGAATAATGCTGATTGGTGGAAAGAAGTTCTTCTAGGGACAATTTTTGCTGTCATCATGCAAAATTCACTCATATCAATAGATTCCTGCTCATGTGAGTAACCACGGTGATTGGCCTCATCAATGGCAACGATGGACTGAACACACACACACACACACACACACACACACACACACACACACACACAACCACCTATAACTGAACACACACACAATGGACAAAAACAAACAAATGGCCAACTGTACCCTCATACACACAATAATAACATGGACTGAACCACCACTCACAACCACTAGCACTTTATATAGCCTCTTTAGAAATTATCCACATGGGTGGATATCTTAACTGCACTACTGTATAATTCTGTATAAACAATCATTCTGTACAATACGATAATTTTAATTCTACAACTGTTTACAACTGTTTATAACTTGCATAGTTCATATTTCTGTACAGCTTTTATATTTATATCCTGTTCATAGCTTGTACACCACTACAGCCTGTACATACTTATAGTTATAGCATATTCATAACATACCTTCATACCGTGTACATTGTAACATACCTATAAGAGACCCATTTTTGTAATTTATCTATATTATTGCTAATATATATTTTGTAATATATCTATATCATGGCTAAAGCACTTCTGGATGGATGCAAACTGCATTTTGTTGCCTTGTACTTGTGACATGTGCAATGACAATAAAGTTGAATTCTATTCTATTCTATTCTATTCTATTCTAATTTACAAGAACTTGCCACAATAGCTTATTATTATCCTGAATTTTTTGTGTTCTCTGTAAAGTGCACAAACACACCTTACAAATGGCCCATTTGTGGTGGAGTATCAGTCTGCTGTAATCCATTAGCATTTGATTTCCATGAATTGATTTTGAATTTCATTTCTTTTCATTTCTCGTCAATATTTTTCTGTTTGACTTGCAGCTCAGATATTAGCATAAACATAAATGTTAATATTGTCAGTTAAAGTGGATTGTTGATGCTATCTCCATCCATCCATCTTCTTCCGCTTATCCGGGGCCGGGTCGCGGGTGCAGCAGCCTGAGTAGAGAAGCCCAGACCTCCCTCTCCTCAGCTACCTCCTCCAGCTTGTCTGGGGGAACACCAAGAGGTATATAATCTCTCCAGCACGTCCTGGGTCTGCCCCGGGGCCTCTTCCCGGTGGGACATGCCCGGAACACCTCACCCAGGAGGCGCCCAGGAGGCATCCTCGTCAGATGCCCAAACCACCTCAACTGGCTCCTTTCGATGTAGATGAGCAGCTTTCAAAGCTTTCAGCTCAAAGCTTACTTTGAGACCCTCCCAGATGGCTGAACTTCCCAGCCACCCTTCGGAGGAAGCCCATTTGTGCTGTTTGCTGGGCATAGCCTGAAAAAGGGACATGGACCCATCTTCCTGCAGGCCCACCACCCACAGGAGGCACCATAGGGGTCGGGCGGTGGCCAGGAGTGGAGGCCCTGGCGGTCCGATCCCCGGCTACCAAGACTTGATGCTATACTATAATGTTAAAATACATCAAACAGAAAAACCTACTCACAGTTACACACAGGTGGTGTTCATTTGGAACGAAGACCACCTGAAAGTTCTTGTGTGAGTATTTTGTATTTCTTTGCACTCTTCACTATCTCATTTCATAAGCCCCAAAAAAACCACCCATAATTTGTTGGTTTCTGAGTTCAGCTTTGATGATGAATTGTTTTGTTGGCTTTTCTTTTATTATCATCGGTTGATGATTCAGGCTACTCTTTTACTATGATAAAACAAGAACTTAAGAAGGATGGTATCATAACGTTGGGGGAATCTTTTGGTCCTAGGTTCAGATATGCCACAATTTAAAACTGACTTTATATTATCTACAAAATATAACGTCAATAATGTAATGCGAAGCAATGGAAACTGGAGTATGTTTCAGTACAAAAGCACATCAGTGGCTATAATCATCTGAAAATGGAAATGGAAATAAACTCAATAAGCCAGTGAACAATATGTCCAACTTCAAGAGGGTGCACTAATTTTGAATATGACAGTGATTGCTGTAAATATCTCCTAAGACTCCAGCTTAAGGAAAGCTATTTGTAGGATGTGACCACATTGTCTCCACTGTTACCTACCCTGTGACACTCTGGGAGCTGAATCATGGTGGCATATCTCCAGACAGAGCAGCCAGTTGCTTCTTTCAGTCTATGGCAGCAGCTGCTCAACCCTGGCCTGTGGTGCACTGTGATTTGGCCCAGTTAAATTCCACAGAAGCTGAACTATTCAGGGGGGCAGAGGGAACTATATTTAGAGTGGGATGGGATTAAATTGCAGGGTCTTCACACAGGGACCCTTTTCTTTGCTCTGCCTTTCCAGCCAGCACTGACTGCCAAGAGGACCTGTGGCCACTGTCTCTTTCCTCTCTCCACCAACTCCTTTGTTCTCCTACTGTTTACCTTCTGACACCATGGACCCCAACGCCATCAAGGAGGAGCTGCGCCTGTTTCAGAGCACCCTGCTCCAGGACGGCCTGAAAGAGCTTTTGAATGAGAACAAGTTTGTGGACTGTCACCTGAAAGTAGGCGATCGTAGCTTTCCCTGCCATCGGCTGATCATGGCTGCCTGCAGCCCTTACTTCAGGGAAATATTCTTTACTGAAGATGGGAAGGAGGTGGAGAACACCAAAGAGGTGGTCCTTGAGGATGTTAACCCTTCCATCCTGGACATGATTATTCAGTACCTCTACTCAGCTGAAATTGATCTCACCGATGACAACGTTCAGGATATAATTGCTGTGGCAAACAGGTTCCAGATCCCTTCTGTCTTCACAGTGTGTGTAAACTACCTTCAGAAGAAGCTGTCCTTGGGTAACTGCTTGGCCATCTTTAGGATGGGCCTGGTGCTCAGCTGTCCCAGGCTCGCCATCGCTGCACGCAACTACATTGCTGACCGCTTTGAACTCCTTTATAAGGAAGACGAGTTCCTAAAACTCGCTGCCCATGAACTGTTTGCCATTATTGGTGGAGACTCATTGAATGTTGATAGAGAGGAACTGGTTTTTGAAGCCGTCATGGCCTGGGTCCGCCATGACAGGGAGAAACGCCTCAAGGTCCTGAAGGATGCTTTCAACTGTATCCGGTTCCGCCTCCTGCCAGAGAAATACTTCAAAGAGAGAGTGGAGACTGAAGAGATTATCAAAGCTGATCCAGAGCTTCAGAAGATGATTCAGGTCATCAGGGATGCTTTCAAGGGCAAACTGCCAGAGAAACCCAAGAAGAATGACGGAGAGGAGGGGGCCAGCAAGGAAGGAGGTGAAGAGGAGGACAGTCCATTCCCTGGATTCCTGAATGACAATCGCAGACACGGCATGTATGCTCGTGACTTCATCCTGATGATCAATGACACGGCAGCAGTGGGATATGACGTCAGTGAGAACGAGTGCTTCCTGGCAGCCATGTCCGAGCAGGTGCCACGTAACCACGTTAGCCTGGTGACAAAGAAGAACCAGCTATACATCATTGGAGGACTCTTTGTCGACGAGGAAAACAAGGATGTTCCTCTGCAATGTTATGTATATTTGGTGAGGAGGTTTTCCTTTCATTTGACATTATCATTTCTCTCTAGTAGGCCATCTCCTATTTGGTAAGGAAAAATGTATATTTCCTGACTGGTCATGAGTCGTTGCAGGAGGTTGCTGGCTGCTGCTGGCTGAAATCGCTCAAAAAGAGGGTATTGTACCAAAGCTACCTAATTACTAAGAGGTAGCGAAACTTGAAAAAGTGTGACATAGACAGAAACTGTGGATATTCACTATGTGAAGTAAAATTTGTTCCTCATCCAGAAGCTAAGTCACTTTGAAAACAGCAAACAGTCTCATTTTTGCAAGTATCAAGAAGCTGGTGAATGTTTACAGACAAGTTGGTGTCTTCTATACAAACCAAAGAAATTGGAAGGTTTTACTACAGCATAGTATATCTCTTTGAGTCCAGATTTTAGAAAGATGCTGTCTTTATGAAACATTTATGTTTGTTAACACTGTTGAATAGTCATTAAATACAAAGCTCAAGGCAGGAGATGGTTAGCTTAGACTGAGATATTATATAAACTAGCTATCACGAAAGATTTTGGTTAGTTTAGCATAAAAGTTAAAGGCAGGGAAAAAGTCTGCTTTTTTTTAATTAAATGTTTATATCAATATCAATTAGAAATACAGTATAAATCTGATTCGGTGTCACTGGGTTATATTGTGTTACATAATTAGCTTTAGATGTTATGGTGGTTGTGAAACTTTTAAAAGTTAAATGCTAGGTAGTCTAGTACTAGTTTTCAAATTTCAAATAAAAGAAACAGTAGTATCAGTTAACCTAAACCATCTTGTGGATTTTATTTTAATTCCTTATTCAAACTACAAATAAACTAGAGGGAAAATATAAGTGAAAGTTATTTTTTTAGCATGTGATAACAAAAAAGGCTGCAAAATAGTTGCAGTATCTGCAACTATCTGAATTCTCTTTCCAATAAAAGATGAATTACATCATTACATCATCATACATTATCCATCAGGTCTAAGCAATATACACAATTAAGAATGTGATAGAGGCCTTGAACTGCTGTATCTTACAGCATAATCAATATGCGGATATCATGGAGCATAACAAGCAGATTCATGAGGTGAAAAAGACAAAGAGCTATGGGTGCTAAAAGTATGCTTTCTCCACTCTTGTGTGTTATAGTTTTGGTTTTTTCCTCCTCCATAGTTGGATCCGTTCAGCTCAGACTGGATCGCACTGCCCCCAATGCCTTCTCCAAGATGTCTCTTTAACATCGGAGAGAGCGAGAACCTGCTGTTTGCTGTGGCTGGAAAAGACCTCCAGTCCAATGAATCACTGGATAGCGTGATGTGCTATGATACTGAGTCAGTGGTATTTCTTTGTTTTAACTAAGGATTTTCTGGTGTTGAATTTAATTAATTAATTATGGTAAATCTGAAGTTGTCGATCGGCTCTGGCTGTTTTTTTTGTGTGTTTTTTTTTTTAGCAATTTAATGGCAGTTTTTTATTTCTTGCGTTCATTTGTGGGACATTTAAGTTATTGACATTACTCACATATATAACTATTTTTTATTTTTAATCCCAAACAAATTAGAAGCAATGAATTCAAGGGAAGAAAATACCACTTAATGATTTCAGTTGCTTACAATTGTCACATTCTTCAGGAAGATGAGGTGGAGCGAGACCAAAAAGCTTCCTCTGAAGATCCACGGCCATGCAGTTGTCTCCCACAAAGGGCTGGTCTATAGCATTGGAGGAAAGACGGATGACAAGTGAGTAAAGGACCTTTTGTATGTTTGTGAATGTTTCTTGTTCTTATACTTTAGAGGGGAAACTTTAATCTGAATGCTCACTGTAAATAATTCTGACCCAACACACTGTGTTTCCGTTCGGTTTGAGCTTTTTATCAGGCACACAGTAATACTTTTCCCGGCTCGGCACACAAGGCAGCCAACTTCCAGTCAGCTGCACATCCCTCCCCCTCTGGTCTCCAACATCACTGAAAAAGGGAAATCCTTGTCAGCACAATGACATCCACCTGTCCCTCCAACCTCCCTGGCACCACCCCTCCCCTGCAGCTGAGCCAGAGATCACACCTCCACCACACTCACTGATTATCCTAGTCTTAGGATAAAGATTAATATGGGTTTTGTATTCTGTCGTGATATTTAAGATAAGGGTGTTTATTGTGAGTGCTTTAAGTCAATGGGTGTCCCCACAGAGATAGTTGAACAAATGTGAGTGTGTAATTTAATATGCTGCAATCATGGAAAATACCAGCCCTGTGCATCTCTTGTTACAGCCAGCGTATGGTATTTTTTCTCTCTCTCTATGCCTGAGATAGAAGCCAGAGTTGGGAAGGGACACACTCTTTACAAGAAAATGAAGGTCTAAACCTTCGGCTTTAAAGCTGTAATAAGACATGCAGTCAACTCTTGATTTCAGCTGTCAGTAAAACAAGCTGCTAATTATCAAATGTAAAGAGGTGTGCTTGACCTGGCTTAATTTAGCTAGGACTGAGGGGGGTGGGGGTTGGGGGGGTGAAGGGTATCACCAGAAATAAGAGAAAGAGGTAAGGGTAAATGGCACTTTTCTACAACATACTACATTAGCCCATTCAACCCAGCACTTTTCTCTACACCCAACAGCTTGTTGTAACTAAAGTTACAGTTTTAAGTTACAACTTTAAATTTTAAATTCAGATCTTTAAAAAAAAGTAGACAGTCATTTATGATTGGTACATACATAGATTACTAAATAAATATAAAACAGATAATAAATAAAATATTCAATTAAGTTCAGTTTTGTTCTATTTATTTAGCGCCTCAACAGTCGCCTCGACCCTAACCCTACAACAATGTTTGGGTTTCACTGGGTATTTCTTGTAAAATTGTCCAAATTAAAGGTAAATCCAAGTTTTGTAGCCGCATAAGGATACTTTTTGGTCTAGCTACTTCGTTTGCCCATTTAACAACGTTTAACGATACTGTTTCCAAAACTGACACTGCAAATGTTTAATTAGGAGGAAAATGGAATCACTGTTCAGACTTTCAGTCTTTTGATTAAGTAACAATGAATGTTAACCTAACATTGACTGTTAAAAAACAATGCAATTAGTAAAGGTTTGTAAACCTTTACTAATTTTGTCCCTATGTCTTTAAGCGCCCCTCTCAGGACACTTTTGTATGTTATATAGATTATGTTTACTAACTGCTTTTTGTGTCATTTCTCTTTTCTTTTCTTGTAGAATTTCTTCTTTTTTCCTTCTTAAGTTTCTTTTTAATCCATTTACTCACTCCTGTTCTGTTCTTTATCCATGTGAAGCTTTCCTTTCTTCAAATGTGTTCCTGTTGATTGGTGTTTAGAGGCTGTGCCCTTTCAAATAGAGAAATCATGGATTTTTTTTAATGAAGGCTTCATGCTGAAACACACTGCGAGTCCATTAGTCCAATTAGTAAAAAAAAAAATTTAATGAAGACATGAGGTTACATTTTTATGATCAATCATTTAAACATTGGCTTTAAGATTAAATGTCTTTGTGGGTAAACAAACATGTATCTTTCCTTATTTAAAAGCAATTGATTTAAATTATCATCATTTTGGAGCTGTGTATTTGTACAAAAAAGATGCTTAAAGCACCCATTAATTGCATCTATTTATGGTGGTGACATCACCAAGTCAACACCAAAAATGAACAAAAATGTTTGACAGCTTTTGATTCTGAAAGTCCCACAGCTGTATTCTTTCCTTCATCTTTACAGCAAAGCCCTCAACAAGATGTTTGTGTATAACCACAAACAGTCAGAGTGGAGGGAGCAGGCAGCCATGAAGACACCCAGAGCCATGTTTGGAGCAGTTGTCCACAATGGCAAGATCATAGTGGTTGGTGGAGTCAACGAGGAAGGCCTCACTGCCTCGTGTGAAGCCTATGACTTTGCAACGAACAAGTATGAATATGTTTGCAACTTTCCTTTTAAATGAGAACACTCACTGGTCACTTTATTAGGTACACTATTCAGCAGGTTGCTAATGCATTTATCTAATGAGCTAATCGCATGGCAGCAACTCAGTGTATCACGTAGGCCTGGTCAAGGCAGTCTGCTCAAGTTCAAACTGAGCATCGGAATGGAGAAGAAAGGTCATTTAAGGGAGCAAGGCATGGTCTAAGGATTTTAGAGACGACAGAAATTTTCTAGTGAAGTTTTCCCACACTACCATCTCTAGGGTTTCCCGAGAATGTTCTGAAAACGTATCCAGTGAGCAGCAGCCCTCTTTTTCATGTTAGAGTTCAGAGATAGACAGACTGCTCAAGTCACCAGTCACAAGATCTTACGCCAGTGGACAGGGCTGGACTGGGACAAAAAAATCAGCCCTGGCATTTTTGGTCCAGGCGACCAGCCATGATTTCCTTATTAAATTTTTTTTTTAAAGAATATGTATATCTGTCAGGCATACACATATTATGCATTTTTTTATGTTTTTGTTTGATTATAGATATTGAAACAGGTTCTCATCAGGTACAGTTGTCCCTCCATCTATCTTCTTATCGTGTTCAATTCAATTAAATTCATTTTTATTTATATGGTGCCAAATCACCCGGAGGGAACCCACGCAACTCCCACCGTCCAAAGACATGCAGCTTGTGGGGATAGGTTAATTGGATAATCGAGATTGTCACTAGGTGTGAATGTGCGAGTGAATGTGAGTGTGAATGGTTGTCTGTCCCTGTGTGTTGGCCCTGCGACAGACTGGCGACCTGTCCAGGGTGTACCCCGCCTCTCGCCCTGTGACAGCTGGGATAGGCTCCAGCGCCCCCCGCGACCCTGAAAAGGATAAGCGGAAGCGAATGGATGGATGGATGGATGGATGGATGGCGCCAAATCACAACAACAGTCGCCTCAAGGTGCTTTATATTGTACAGTAGATCCTACTATACAATACAATCCTACTGTACAATATATAGTAGATCCTATGAATTAGGATCTATGAATTACACGATGTACAGTACATCGGGTGAGTTTCATCTTCACGGTGCAGCAGCGCCGACAACAAATATGTTGTTAATTTTGCTGCATCTATTTTTAGTTTCTTTTTATTGTTTTCTCTCAGCTTTTCAGCTCCACCTTTTACTTCTTCCACACTAAACTTCTTCCACAAGCTGCACCAGCGAACAGAGAAGGGAGGGGAGGAGAGGGGTTGATTGCATTTAAGAGATTCAATTGGGCAATGCAGTGTCAGTAATAAAAATGAACCAATGGGGCCCCCCTCAGTGCTTGCACGGCAGCAGCCTTTCAATCCATTGGCCCAAAATGCCAGATGACCAGATGACCAGATGACCAGAGCACCTTTGGGATGTGGTAGAACAGGATGCTTGTGTCATGGATGTGTAGCATACATCCTGAAGCAACTATGTGACGCTATCATGTGAAAATGGACACTGAGGAATGTTTCCAGTTCTTTGATTTGTTCTTTGATTTGATCTGTACCACAAAAGCACAGATTAAAGCAGTTCTGAATGCAATAGGGGATGCAACCTGGTACCTGGTTTCAAGGTGTCACTAAGTGACCAGTACTGTCCAAAACACAGCAATATAAACATATTAAATCAACATATTGGGAAATAATAAGAGAAATACATTTTTAGAGCAAAGAATCCTTTTTAAACCATTTTTTTCAAAAGCAATTTTTATTTCATGATGTGATTTTTTTTTTAATAATGTTGTGGTTTTATTACATGTCACATTTAAACTCATCCCACATCCCCCAAGATAGCTAGAAGGCTCACAGAGCTCACTGGTTCCTCATGCTCATTGAGTCAAACCTTTCTCTAACAATTTTAGCTAGCTGGCTCCTCAGTGAGATTTATCTGCTCTAGCTAGTGCACTATCTGGATAGGATTAAAAGGAGCATCAGTACTAATAAAACATTTATAGATTTATCTTAGTGTGGTTTATTTATTTGCAGCAGTAACCTCTATCAGGTTGATTTAGATTTGCTTTTGCACTGTAGTTGCTATAGCTAACTGGAGCCTGTTGGCTCAGGTTAATAGTATTTAAGCTAGCTAGTTTAAACTCTGACATTAAAATTTCTGCAATTAAGTGCAAAATATAAATACATTTAAGTAACAGGACTGGTTAATTTACTTGTTTATAACCAACAGAATTTTTTCATTTAAAAAAAAATACTGTTGCACTCATTTGGCTTTGATAAACTACATTTCAGTTCTCTGCCAAAAGAAAAGAGAAATACTGAAACTGGAAAAAATGACTGCGCTACAAACTACAACAACAGGGATAGCTTAGACTTATTTCCTACCTTCTCCTAATGTTGTGTCTCCTCAGGTGGGAGCCCTTCACAGAGTTTCCTCAGGAGAGAAGCTCTGTCAACCTAGTGAGCAATGGTGGCTCCCTTTACGCTGTGGGTGGCTTTGCTATGGTTCAGATGGAGAACAAAGAGGTGACTCCCACAGAGGTCACTGATGTCTGGCAGTAAGTCTTATTAAGTTATGGGGCCCAGATTTACAGGCTTTTATTTTTTATATTGCTACTTTGCTCATTTGAGAAAAATGACCCAATTCTCGCTCTTGTTAGGTATGAGGAAGACAAGAAGCAGTGGAGCGGCATGCTGAGGGAGATGCGCTATGCTGCTGGATCCTCCTGTGTTTCTATGCGCCTCAATGCTGCAAAGATGCCTAAACTGTAGACAGAGGCAGTTTTTTTCTTTCTTACACATCCCCATCATCAACACCTTCTGTCACCCTCTCCTCCTCAGGCGAGCTACCCCCTGGCCACCTAATCCTCTCTACTCAGATTTCTGTGCGTCAAGTTGAACTTTGACATTCATTTTTTTCTGAACTAAGATGATTTTTATCTCTACAATAAAACACTTCCTTCTGGACTGCGCCATCCTGATAGTGAATAGAAGTCACAATTTAGAGTGATTTCTATTCACTGTTTAATCATTTCTAGCTTCCCTTTTGTAAAATAAACATTTGTAAACCTCAGCTTCTTTTACTGCTTTTAAGTGCGTGCGTGAGGGACATTACAGAAAACATCAGTATGTCCAGGGCAGCCAAGGGAAAAAAGACGTATACTTGTAGATGCAGATGCTTTATGCTTTGATGTAAGTCAGGTGTAGACTTGACACTCAGAGTAATAACTTTTAAACACAGGACAAATATTAAGCATGACTGTGGTCAACACTGCACGCTCTAGCGATAACAGCAGTCAAACATAATGTGAAAATTGTAGGCGCGTTTTTGCAGCCTACCCCGACAATGAGTGAAATATATTCACACTGAAAAATAACAGCGTGCATGTTTTTATGTTTACATTATAAAGACTGACACAAAAGAAAGAGGAAATTGCACAAGGTTTAAATCAATATTTCAGTGTGGTCTGTAGCTGATGACTACATGAGGTGGGAAGATGTGTTAAGGCGGTTGCAATCATTAATGCCTGAAGTGAATAATTAACAAAGACAAGCAACCTATTTATAAGTACTGAACTACAACACTATGAAAAAGTACCCCCCTCCCACTTCTTGATTTCTCTTCTTTTTTAAATTTTCGCTTATTTTTCAGACTTACATGTTTGAGATCACACACACACACAAAGACAACCTGAGTAAATGCAAAATGCAGTTTTTAAATAGACATTTTATTTATTAAAGAGAAAACAGGTAGCCAGATCTGCCTAATCTTATGTGAAAAAGTAATTGCTGGTTTGGTACTACCTTTAGCAATGAAAACTGCAACCAGGTATTTGTAATGACTGCCAATGAGTCTTTCACATTGCTGTAGAGGAATTTTGGCCCATTCTTTTATGCACAGTTGTTTTAATTCAACCACATTGGAGGGTTTTCATACATTATAAGCCTGTTTAAAATCATGCCAAAGTACCTTAAATGGATTTGAGCCCTGAATTTGACTAGGCCACTCTAAACCCTTAAATTTTGGTCCTTTTTTGAGTCATTCAGAGGTCGTCTTACTACTGCATAACACAAGTGTGATTGAGCTTCGGGGTATGAATTGAAGGCCAGACATTCTCCTTCAGGATTTTCTAGTGAAGTAGTCACTGAATTTCATAAGTGGAAAAAATGGATGAATGGACAGATGGAAGTTGTCCAGGTCCTGTCCTGAGGCAGTGAAGGAGCTGCATAGGTCAAATGCACTTGGTTTTAAATCTTGTCTATTTCTAACAGCACTTGTGAGCTCTTTGAGATGACTAGGAACAAAATGCTTTAATTGCCTCAGGATAGAAGTGCAGAAAACACAGCCGTTGCGCTTTCGGAAATTGTCCTTATTCACACTTTGCTGCTCCTTTCTCTTGTTTTTACCCTTAGGTAAGTAGTGGTAGCAACATCAGGAAGAAGGAACACAAGAAACCAAGTAGTAAAATAAATAAAAACACATGTTAGAAAAGTAAAATAGTGTCAGAACCACTGTAAAATGTAATATTAGTGTTTTATAATATGTCACATTTGCTGGACAGAACTAATTATATTACTAGTTACTGATATCTGACATCTAGAAAATGCTGCATTTTACTATGTGAGCAGCAGTTTGTTGATTACAGATGTGCACAACTGAAGCACAGTTCACAACATATAAGTTGTAGTGTGACACTTTGATTGAAACGAATTTGTAGAAAGTTAAAGTAAAATGGTAACACACTATTATAATTAAGTGTTCATTTCCTGCTTCTAAACCTTCTTGTTCCTTTAATCAGAAACCGTGTGCTAAATTTAGCTCGGTAGTGCCATGCTGAGGTATTCACATGCTCGTTTCAAGAAATAATAAAGACCTCAATAGAAAGTCTTGAGTTCATTCTTGTAAACGAACACTGGACTGTTTCCTGTGTTGCTAGATCCCCGACATTCCACTCCCTCACCTCACCACCTGAAACCTTAGCTACATAGACAAATTGACCCTTGAGCTTTATCAGCTTAAGCGTGATACCAGGAAGTATGCACTTCACATAACTGAAGTTGAAGCACGCAACACGGGACTTTAAGTAAAAATATTCTGGACTTTCCCACTTGTGGTGTGAAACAGTGAAAGGTGAAAGGAAAGAATAAAAGAGGGTGTGACTGTGGGATGGACGTGAAAATAGAGATGAGATGCTAAAGGACTGAAGTGCATACTGGTGAGGATACTGGCAGTAGAAGTGAGTAAATACCTTTTATATAATCGAATGTTACGTTTATGCTGAGATGTAACACTGAAATAATCATTTACAGTTTGTACTTTTTTTCAAAATGTAATCATTTTAATGAGTGCAAGTTCCTGCCTTATGAAAACCAAGTGTTCATGATGTGTAAGTGACACCTCACACATCCCCTGACATCCATAATGAGAACAGATCGTACTGACAGCATTACAGGATGCCATGGGCACTGTCATATACTGAGAGGCTTTCAGAAATCAGACTGTTGACAAAGAATAGTTTTTGCTTGCTTCTTTCCCACTGACTTTGCTTGATTGTTTGTTTCTTTGCTTGTCCTGCTCTCGCCTTCCTTCCACGAGCAGTAATTGCTGCTTGCTGTGATCTGACAGCTGGGGGGAAATGGAATGATTTGCGTGTTGCCTATTGTATTGCTCAGAAAACATATACGTCATGAATACAGTACACAAGAATAGAGGTGTTGTTAAAGAAAAGGCATTTGTTCAGCACATCTGTGCCAATTATATTTAATATATTAATATTTCTGTTTGTTTTAATGTTAAGGCCTGCACTAATCATGTTCTGTTCATTCCCATGTTTCTCACGGTGTGATTTCCAAATTTTAGTGATCAGAAATAGCAGCTATACGAAAAACATCACTAAAATTAAATGTGAATATTTGCCATATAGGAAGTCTGTTTGCAAACTCTAACCAGCCCTTCTTGTAATATTAATAATTTTGAATAATTAAAAATGAATTAATTTATAAGACTGCTAATTTTGCTGCATTGTGTCTCCCCAGTTCCTTTTAAATAACTTCAGTTACATTTTCATCAATGCAGAGGACACTCTATTTGGGGGGGATTTTTTTAGTTTTCAGTGTGGTTATTAAAATCATTTCTCATTCTCAATAGGACTGAACTATGGCGATCAACCATTCCAACAATTCCAACTGTACCGATTTGGATGAACTGATGAAACGCTACTACCTGCCTGTGGCTTACAGTCTCATCTTCATTGTGGGCTTGGTTGGAAATGTAACATCCATCAGCATTTACTTGACAAAGCTTCGTCCCTGGAAGAGCAGCAGCATCATCTTGGTCAACCTGGCGGTGACCGATCTCCTCTATGTCCTCAGCCTGCCATTCCTGGTCTACTACTATACCAGATGGGACAAGTGGCCTCTCTGCGAATTCATGTGCCGTGTCGTGCGCGTTGGGTTTCATTTGAACCTTTATGGGAGCATCCTCTTTCTAACATGTCTGGCAGTTTTTCGTTATGTAGTGGTGATTAAACCACTGAGTGCAGCACAGGTACAGCAGAAGCGCTGGGGTATAATTGCCTGCTCAGCTGTTTGGATCATCTCTGCTGCTGAAATAACACCCATGTTGAGCATGATATCAGTGAAAGATAACAAGAAGTGCATAGACTTTGCAAGTACCGAACCCGTCGCTACTGTGCGGTTGTACAGCTGGCTACTTACTGCGTTTGGATTTCTACTTCCCCTTGTGGTGGTGTTTATGTGTTACACTGGGATAGTAAAACAGCTGGCAAAAGGACCACATACAACAAGTCTCTGTCGGATGCGAGCACGGCGTGTGACTGTACTGATCCTGGTGGTGTTTGTTGTATGTTTTCTGCCATATCACGTCCTGCGTGTGTTGCGGATAGAATCGAGATATCATAACACGACTTGTCCGGCAGAGAACATCGTGCATGCAGCGTATATCATCTCCAGGCCTCTGGCTGGATTTAACACTTTTTTCAACCTGGTGCTCTACACTCTTTCAGGTGATGCATTTAGGAGGGCCTTTCTCAACGCTTTCCACTGGGAACGCTGCCTGACCAAAACAAGGTCATTGTTCCACCTGGCCGTCATCAGCGAGGCAAGCAGGGACAAGTCTGCTACATAACTGTCAAGGGGCGGCTGTGTGAAGGCGAGAGAGGACCCAAATGCACGGCTCAAGACACGCGGGGATAACTCAAAAGGCAGGTCTTTATTAATAGGAACATAAGAAGTCATACAAAACTATACTGGGAGAAACTAAAGTTGAGGCACTGGGAAGACACGAGGGAATGCACACAACCTAGAGGGACGACGCAACACGGAACAAAGGGATACTCTGACATAAATACACGGAAGGGAAGTGAGGAACACACGGGGAACACAGCTGAGGACAATTACTTATGACAGAGTGGGGAGGACACGAAACTGAAAATACTGACACTAAGATGTGGACCTTAAACACAACACAGAGTACACAGAGATGAGCACAGAGAGAGGCAGAGAACAAGAATGAATACACGAGAGGATGAGGAGAACACAGAACACAAGGGATGGGAACACGGTACCAGAACAAACACCACAATATAAGCAAGGACACAGGGGGAATCCAAATACCAAACCAAACAATCCTATGAACATAAAGAACAAAATACAAAAACCACAGGAAAACTAAGAACACTGGGTTAAAATGACCCAGGACCATGACAATAACTGACAGCACCTAACTTTCTTTCTTCAGTAGCTCTGTGACTTGTGTAGTCTTTACCGTAGGTTCGTCTTGGGAAAGTGTGCAGCAACCCAGAAGTGAAAATAATAATGACTCAATGTATTAATGACTCAATAGTTAAGACCTTTGTCTACAGTTTTTCTTTCTCTGACTGGAAGTCCCCTGAGTATATTTACCTGACTTACAATGGATTCCTTTGTTTGAAGCCCCAAAAATATTTACTGTGTTGCTATGGACCTTTGAAGAAAGCTTGTATTTCTAAACTCTTTTGTTTGTGATTCAGATTTCCTAACAGAATGCCTGAACCCCTGACATGCAAATTTTAATCGGATTCTTTCAGCTAATCAGACGACCCCCTATGAGCAATCGGTTGAAAAATAAGCCACAAGATACAATGAGGGCAGCTTCTAGGACAGAACATTGAGATACTATGAGACTTGCTCACATTGTTTTCCATTGGTGTCTATTTTTAGATTTCATAAGGCAAGCACTGCCTGCCTTGCTTACCCCGACGGAATGCCACAGTGGTGGCTGAATACAGAGAACTGCTAGATCTCACCTTAAAGTTCCAGAATATGTCAAAAATTGATGGGCAACATGATAGATAGATATGTGCACCTTTTACAAGCATGCTGTTACAACTATTTTATACATTTTAAAACATCTACTATAACAACATGCTAAAATTCAAAAAGGAGTTGTAGCTAGCTGAGTCGTTTTAGCCTGGCATTGTCTGGTTAAATAATCTTAAAATATTATGTTGTCAAACGTATCATGTTGCATTGAGCATATTTTATTATACTGGAATGCTGAATCTGATTTTTTCCCCATAAGCACCAAAGGCTTTGGTTCATTTGACTAAATTTGATAAAGGAACAAACCTATTTAAAGTTGGATGGATTACCATTTTGTTAAACTTGTGATTCACAACATGCTACTTTGTTATTTAAAGCATATTAAAAGACAGCAATCTTTATATCCAAATCTAGTGAAACTAACAGGAAATATAAATTTCATGTACAGTGCTTGATGTGGCTGTTGAAGGTCTTAGTATGAATAATGTGAGCAATAATGGTTTTGGACAAGATAAGCAACATTTAAATAAAAAACTAAACAAAATAAATAAATGTATTCAGTGTGTGAACTTTTTCTAACAGGAGTCATCAAATATAATTTAGAATCAGCAAATTGTCACCTGTTTTAATTCACCTCCACCATCCACCTCTACCACTTTTTTCTTTGAGGTTTCTCTTTGCGTCACATTGGAAATGGTCAGAAATGTTTTAATTGCTGACCCTAAAAACACTGCATTAGTCATCCTGCTTTGTTGCATTTCCCCAACAGTGCCATAAAATGATTATATAGCCCGACAACACCTCCTCCAGTCAGTGATCTGTGAAAGACTCTGAGATATGTGAGCACTTAGCAGAGTTCTCTGTGCAGATGCGTTCACCTTTCCCATGAGCTAACAAGACAGGCTGCACATTTTCTCATTCCTCAAGCCTAAATGCTCAAAGAGCAAGAGCCAAAGTGTTGGGCCCTTCAAAGAGGCCAATAATACTAAGTCAAACCAAAGCACAAAATTTGTGAGAACACACAAATACTCACCCAGAAGTCCAGGAACAAATTCATACTGTCAACCCAAAGACATCCTCAACAGAAGCTTTTACATCATTTGCCTATTGCTGCTTCTTCCTGGATACAGTGTGTTGTTCTGCTGTTGTGCCCTTTCCTGGTTTATATCTGAGATTACATTTACAATCAAAGCCTAAATTTCGTGATATAATTTGTTGTAAATGTTAAGGAAGCCATCAGTCTTTTTTTTTTCTTTTTTGTTTTTATACGTGGAAAAAAACCCTGCATCACTAACATGTTTTTTGTTTTGTTTTGCTCTCCTACAAGCTGTGCAAGTAGAATTGAGGCTACAGCTGGGAATAAAGAGGCTATTTTTGTCTATGGCATTTCCTTTTCTGCCTCCTGACTGATCTTCTCCTCATCCTTATTTGCCTTCTCATGGACGAAACACCTGCATGGAGCATAGCAGACAGGTCTGGCCCGGATCTGGTATCCAGCCGACACTGCTGGCTGACTTCCGGCACGATAAGACGTATGTCATCCAGATATGGGCCAGGCCTGGCATAGATGGACCTGTCTATGTGATGGCATGCCACATCTGGCTCAATCGTGGTTTGGTGTATTTGGCCCAGGCCCATAGAAAACAGGTCTGGCCCGGATCTGGCATCAAGCCGGCACTTCTGACTGACTGGTGTCATGGCAGGGTGTATGTCAACCAGATGTGGGCCAGGTCTGGCAATGATGGCACTATTTATGTTCCCATTTTCCTGTTTTAGTTAGAAGACCCAAATGTCATGTTGCAATACTATACTGCTATGGTAGCCAATACTTCAAATGCAGGTTTGACAGGTTTGTGAGTGTACACTTTATCCAAAACCTAGTGAGGTTTACTCTTTTTTGCCAGTGGATGGCTGTAGCTCAGGAAGTAGAGCAGCTCACCTACTGATTGGAAGGCTAGTGGTTCGATCCCTGGCTCCTCCAGTCTGCATGTCGTGAATGTGTATGAATGTAGTTAGGAAGCACTCAATGAAGAGAAAGTGTGTGTGATTGGATGAATGCGGCATGTTGTATAGAGCACTTTGAGTAATCCAGGAGAGCAGAAAAGCGTTATATAAGAATCAGTCCATTCACTGTGTGAACAGAGTTTTGTCATGTTACTTTTGCACTATTATGTTCCGGCACATGTTGTTATTACATGGTTTGATTAAGGTACACATTAGGCTGATATCTGGGCCAGCACAGGGCCAGCAGTGTGTCTACGACTGGCCCGTGGCTGCACACAACTTACACATGGCCCAGATACCGCAAAGAATGACGCCCCTTTGGTGGCCCAGATCAGGTTTGCCAGAGGTAATCCACACATGGGCCAGCACAGGACCACTGGCCTTGTGCTCGCCCATGTGTGGGCCACATCTGGCAAACCAGATGTGGGCCATGTGTAAGCACATTGTGTGGGCCAGATCTGGGCCATACCAATTTTGCTATATGAGCTACTGCAGTGTAAATGGAACTTCAGCAGAGCAACATGTTTGTCAAATTAGGGAGGAAAATGTGTTCAGCAAGCTGCTGGGTTTTTGTTACTTTGTGCTGTGCTGGAGTCATGGTCAATTGAACTTTAAATGATGAATCTGGAAGCAAAGAGCCCCATAATCAATGGCCTAATGGTGGAAATACCAATGTTCTGCCTCTGTGATGTAAGAGCACTGAAATTGGCTCTGACAGCCTGTCTGTCAGGCCTACAGCTCTCCTCCTCTCCTTGAGAAAAAGCTTCATCAGCGTGCGTCACTGTATCTGTGCGTGCATGGTTGTGGAAGAAGTTGGCACACCGAGGAAAGATTTCAGATTTTTATGGTGAGAACATGCTGTGAAAAAAAGGAGCAAGGCAAGAACACTTGCATGTACACATGCATAACAGAGAGTCCATCAGGTACAAATTAACATCACTGGCTGCTGCATATTTTTATTGAATACATTTCTTGTGAGAAATTGCTCCGACTGTTTCTCTTATATTGCAGCTTAATCAGTCGGAAAGAAGAAACACACTGCAGACTATTGCCAGGTTTGTGCTTTGATATTCTTATAAAGCCAAACACCACAGATTAACTACAAGATTTCACTGCTCAACACAGCGCAAGATCACACACATGACACTGAGGATCCTTCACCACAAGGCAGTCACCAGTTTCAAATGTACTAAAATGGGCCTCCTTAATGAAACACTTGTTTTTCACTTAGTTCTTCTAACAATGGTTTAAGAAACATATTTGCTGCTTTGAGAACACTCAGAGCACTTGCTAACAAATAAATAAATCAATTTCACAACTGCAGTGCCAAAAATAGCCATAAGAAAAAAATGTAAATACAAAATGTCGCCATGAGAAATACATCCATCATAAATGTTAAGACACCATTCGGCAGTCTGACAAAGCGCTATGAGGCTGGGAGGGCAGGAGGTTTTGGCAGATTCACAGCAGAGGCGAGACGGAGGGAGACAGAGGGAAGGAAGTAAAGCACAACGAATCAACCAGCCGTCAGTCACCGATGAGGTGTTTGCAGTTCCCGTGCTCTCCTCACCACCGCACGACCTGGCTGCCATAGTCCTCTGTGGTGGCTACCTCCTCTAGCACCTTCACCTCCACCTCCTCCTCTTCCGCCTCTTCTGCTCCTCCTCCTCCTCCTATTCCCAGTCTCCACAGTTCAGCCAAATAGGTCCTGTGCAGCCGCTGTCTCTGCTGCCTCTCCTGCCGTCTCCTGAGCCGCTCCTCCTGGTGTTGCCTCTGGCGGTTATACTGGTAGCGCCGCAGGAACAGCTCCTTGGCATACTCATAAAGCTCCACATCGAGGGCGTTGAGCCCTTCGATGCGCCACCGCACCTTCTCGTTGATTCCCACGCTAGCAGCTCGCGTGCTGTTGATCTGCGTGAAGGGCCGGATGAAACGCAGGCCAAACGTCCGTTCAAACAGATACTGCGTCTTGCGCTGAAACTCCGTCAGGCCAAAGAAGGCCATGTTGCGTAGGTTGGACTTGGCGCTTGCGAGCAACACGCGGCCTCTCTCCAGCTCGCTCATGGACGACATGTTGTAGCATCCCACCAGGCTCAGGTCTGCCAGCATGCGGACCTGCCGGTTGTTAGCAAGGTTCGAAGGGCAGTTCATGAAGTCAGGAAGGGGCACCCCTGTCCAGTCTTCACCGCTATAACAGGCAGGAAGCTCGTCCTGAGTGGGAGGGCGGCCGTCACACATGTGAAGGGCGGTTTTCCAGGTAGCCCCACGCTGCACGTGCTTCCACTCACTGAGGTAGCGTGACACAGGGTCACGTAGCATAGTGATGTAGTAGAAATTCCTGCAGAGACAGATTAAGAGACACATTAGACGAGGTGTTCGGCATGCACATCGCACTAGCTTAAAAATAAATTCCAAGGTGAAGACCCAACAATATTGGACATAAGACAGGAGGAGGTACCCAACCCACACTAATTTCTATATATACATAAAGTTCACTTAGTGAACGTGGAGCAAACATGTTTAAAAAGGTCCAGCTTTTACTTTTGAAGGTCTTAAAGGTCTCCATTTCCAGTCTGCATCGAGTGTTAGCAAACGAGTTGGTGTCTTTCACGCAAACTACAGGCAAAAATGACCGTGTATGTGTGGGCGTAGCCTAACTGGCACAAAAAAAGAAGAGTAAAAATAAGCCAATATTTACATTAGCATAGCTGGAAAATAAAAAAGAACGTTTACCAGCTAAAAAAGTCATAAACTTGACTCCCCGTAATACCACAAATCAGGCTTTTTGTTGTTTTTTAAAAAAATAAATATTCATATTTCAGCTGATCCGCTCACAGTTTATGATGTTTTTTCAACCATTACATAGATATTTTTTTATCATTCTCTTTTAAAACCTCAAACTTCAACTGAGTTACAACAGCACGTGGTATTGAGTACAGGCAGTACTCAGAGAAAGATACTAAGGTTGAAGAAACGTGTCAGCAAGTCACATTTTCAGCACAGCAAAGGAGGATGAAACTCTACATCAAATTTCTCATATCCTACCACAGTTAAAAAAGAAATATGAGCGGAAAAAAAATACCAGAGCGCTGGAAGTATATGGAGTGTACTGAAAGTCTGATTAGGGTTTAAATGAAAAACATCACTGAGTATGTCTGAGGGTGTTAGAGAATAATGACATTGAAAGAAACACAAACCAAGCACGCATAGCATTTAATATCCTGCAAATGTGGAATTATTTTTGTTTTTGTCACACCAATTTGCTCCTTCCTGCCTCTAGTAATGAGTTTTTTCATCTCCAGCACCTTTCCTGTCTCTGATCTGCCTCTAACAGCGTTTCAAAAATTGCTGTAACCTAGCTGCACGGAAGCCTTTCAGCGAACAAACACAGCTTTCTGCTCTTATCTATTGATTTCAGTGATGACCAGCATAACAGCGAGGTGACTGAGGGAGTCATCGGCAGGAGAAATTCAGCCATTTTCAAAAAGTTTTTTTTATTCCTTCTTCTAAACGAAAACAGCATAGATAAAGGAGAAATTGAAAACGTTCGTCTTGTGTGCACAGATCACCATGACCTTACCGTGTCATGCAGAAGCCCGACATAAGGCCTAAATAAAATAAAAAGCGGAACATTTTCTTTCTTTCATTCCGCACAGCTGAATTTTACTTTCTGGGAGGTTTCAGTCAAATACACAGCTCAGGTCCAAGGACACTTACCAGCAATGCTGCACTGGAAAATTCTCTTTTAAACCTATTTGCAGGAATGGTTTTAGCACATGATGCAAAAAGAAATTTCCTCATCTACTGGTCTTATAACTTGTTGGTGTACCTTTCTTGAACCAACTGTTACCCTGCAGGTGTAATAATCCCTTATGGCTTGTGTGTTTCTTTCTATAGTGTAGTATATGAGTGTGCATGTGTGCGACTGCGTGATTAGCTGAAGGTGGGTTTAGTATGCTGGTGCTAATAAAAGCAGTGCTGGAACACGCACATTTCACATGGTGCTTTAATTTGAGTTACAGTTTTTATCGGTCAGGCTTGAAATGCTTCACAGTTGTTGTGAAGCCTCTTTATAAAACAAAACACTGAAAACTATCCTGAGTGACAGCCGACAACTTCTGAGATTTCAAAATCGCAGATAGCTATCACAGAGGAAAAGACGATTCATACCTAAGGCCAATTAATTAGAATTAATAAACCTTGAGTTGCATCTTTGGACTCTGGGGGGAAGCTAGAGTACCTGGAGAGAGCCCCGTGCAGATATGAAACTACATGCAAACTTCCAGCAGAAGGGATTCAATCCCAGGACCTTCTCGCTATAACACCACCATCCCACCGATGAGTGTATACTGCAATGATAAAAATTATCCTATCGAACTTGGATTTTTGCTGCCATCTAGGAAGGGTAGCAAAGTGTAATCGTTTACTGTATGTGGCTTTTCTATCATTACCAGCTCAGATTTCTTTTATTTATATTGTGATTTTACACAGTCCTTAATATCTTCTATGCTTTCTATACTGTTCAAGCCCTCTCGCTCTAAGCTTCTCTGCTTGATTTTGCTTTTCTTTCACCTGCTTTTCAAGACGTTATACATTTCATTCCTGTTTTACTGAGCTTTTGTAAATTCCTCTTTCATATTTTTTAAATTTTTAGTCTTTGTCCTTTAAGAAAAATACTTTTGATTACATTTTTACAAAGGACAAAATGAAAATCAAAAAAGGACACCTATCATGAAAGGAGAGCTGTCTGCAGTGATGTTATGAAAGAAATTAATAAAAAGGAGATGGATTTCATCTCATTTTGCTAGTGAAAGAAAAACATAAGTGTTTGACTGTAGCATTAAATGCTTCTTTGGGTGATGCAACACAACATTAAAACCAGATGCCAAATATCGTTTAGGTTCCCCGAATGCTGTGAAAACAGTTTTGACTCGTCGAGGTATGGACACAGGACCTCTGGATTCAGTTCAATATAATTTTATTTATACAGCGCCAAATCACAACAACAGTTGCCTCAAGGCATTTTATATTGTAAGGTAGACCCTACAATAATACATACAGAGAAAAACCCAACAATCATATGACCCCCTATGAGCAAGCACGTTGGCAACAGGGGGAAAGAAAAACTAAACTCCCTTTTAACAGGAAGAAACCTCCAGCAGAACCAGGCTCCAACTACAAGATAGAGACATCTTGTAGTTTATCTCACCAGAAAGGCTGTAGTGAATTCTTTTGATTTGAATAATTTGACGTTTGAATCTCTTGGCAACGTTTTTTGAAAAACATGAATCCCAGGACGCGGTATTAACAGAATGCTGGACTGTTGGATCTAATGTATACCGGATGTAAAAAGAGCATCTGTACAGCTGTAATAGCTTAAACTTCAATGCTAAACTGAAAAAAATGTGGTTAATTGAGAGAGCATTTGTGCTACAGAGTAAAGACTGCACAGCCAAACAGCCCTAAAAGGTCAGCAATTTAGCAATTATTGCCAGACAGCAATATCAATCAGTTGTGATATATACTTAAGTGAGTGGTGTAATGATATCACAGCAGAACACCCGCAGACAGACACACCATCCAGAGATAATAGCCATGCACAGTGCAAGCTAAGTGAATTACTCTGCCGTCTTTACCGAGTTGAACAGACAGGAGTAGATGGATGGGCACACAAGAGCGCCTCACAAAAACAGCCTTTGTTGTACTTCCTGGAAAACAGCTCAGCCTTTTCCTCCTCCTGCACCTATCATCTATCTGTACAGCTAACCGCAAGACAGTCAGATCAATAAATGTCCATGCAAAGCAGCCTTTGTGCGTCTGTGCTTTCATCATGACCTATTGACAAAGAGCAGTAAATGTCAAAGCTCTCTGCTTACTCGTGTCGGGGACAGAGGCGGGGGTCACGCGAAGAAGGTCAAGAATGATTCCTCACTGGGTGTGTAGTTGGAGTCTTCTCAAGCAGCAAACAGAAACTCTCACTTTGATCGAGCATTTTATGGTGTTTATGAAAGCAGAAAATAACCATGACCTCAACTGTAGGAAGTGTTCTTTTGAATCTGAAGTGGCTAAAGTGCTTTCAGTAGAAACATTTCACTCTAAAATGGAACATCTTGTTAAAGAGGATTTGTTGAAAGCTGAAGTAAATTTGTTTTGGCTACTTGGAAATATAAACTCATTTGTTAGAATAAATGTTTCCCGGCATTCATGAGCTAATGTTTTCTGTCCACTAGTTGTGACAGGGCAGAGAGTGAACAGGACCGAGGACCAACATAATTAGCTGAAAAGGGCAAAAACAATGGCAGAGGTTTGGAGGCCTGCAGAGTGAAGGGATCATTTTCTTTTCACATAAAAGAAAATGTGAAACGAATTGCGGAGTAGCCCCTCCGCAAATCACTACCTTATCGTGGTGGAGGGGTTTGTGTCTCCCAGGAATCCCAGGGGCTGTGTTGTCTGGGGGCTTTCGCCCCCTGGTAGGGTCTCCCATGGCAAATTGGTCGTGGGTGAGGGACCAGACAGAGAGCGATTCAGAAAACCCCTATCAGAAGACCATCGAGGGAACAGTTCATCCTGCCAGGGATAGGGTTACTGGGGTCCCGCCCTGGAGCCAGGCCCGGGGAGGGTGCCCGAGGGTGAGCGTCTCTTTTTTATGGTTTTTAAATAAAGCTTCTTTATAAATGCAATGACTGTTCTAGTGGCTATTTGATTGCTACCTGAGATTACAGGCTCTATGTTTGTAGATACCCCCTATCATTTAGCATTAGGTGCACCAATTACTTAACATTAACATTAGTTAAACTTGACATAGTCTTGCCAATGATTATTTTTGCCAATGATTATTTTTGCCAAGTAATTGACATTCTATAATCTGCTATTCAGAGCTGAGAAACTCTAGCTTTCCAACCTTTTCCTGTGATGCTCACTGCCTTTGCATGTTAGTTCTATCCAACATGATCTCTTCTTTATCACCCATTTATATCAGATATCGTCTGCCATCAGTCCTGGTTAATTCCACATGTGTCAAATCTTTAAGGCCTGAACATTTTCAGTGTCTTCAGATTCTCGATCGATCGAGCCAAAACCTGATGCTCATTCAAACCTCAGAGAAGTTTGAACAAAGCTACCTGAAGCTACCGTCAAATAATAGCTCAGTCATTGCCAACACACAACAGTGGGTGTGAGATCATGCATGTTGGTCCTGAAGACAAAATTAAATCGGCTTGTCGTATTTTGCAGGCGATCAATCTGACACCTTGTCAATGTCCTCGTCGCTGCCTGTCACCTTTCCCCACACAACAAACCTGAAAACACTATTGATCGCCCTCTCTCCATCTCTCTTCCTGATTGTCTCTCTCTTACTCTCTAAATCATCATCAAAAAGCTACAGAGGAAACTCACAGCAAAAGATCGATATGTGCCTTGTTAATTCACTCACTACCATCAAGGACGCCATCAGACTCATGATAAAAGCCTTGATGGAAGCTTTTTATGCCACAGAAAAACCAGCCCATAGAGAAGCTGTGTGGATCGACAGCAATCTTGTTTATTTTCTCTTTTAAAACCTGAAAATGGGTTATGTTGTATTTGAGGCCCTCGTATTTGCTACGGCTCAACTTCGTACTGTTCCAATACACGCTGTGAATTAAGTATCGCTTTCTGAGGTATTTCTATCAGCCAAGATGGGAGAAGAAGTGACTCTTAAAACAAGCACAGGGCAGGACAATTTCGCTCCTGAAGCCCGGGGGTTGATAACTTACGCAGTTGGAGCAGATCAATTTTAAAGGTGTTTCTGTGTCCCTAAGGGATCTAACATGGAATTACAAATTGCCTCAGTCACCGCCATCCTTAGTCATATGCTCCTGCTGTCTTCCACATTTTAGTTTTGTCTTCCCAGAAGTCATTTTCAAAAGCTAAAAATGACTGATTTGCCTACAATTTTATGATTTGAGTAAACAGAGAAGAAACAACTAGTAATTAGTGCTTATAGTAACTTGTGGTTACTAGTCAGTAAGTAATTTAAGTAAGTAAGTTCATTATTGCATTACCTACTTCCTTTCTTTTCATGCTAGAAGTTGTAAATAAACTCCTCTTTGTGCATTTACTTTTTCTATTTGGGTGATATAGCACGTGTATGAATTGGTGCACATTAATTCCATCCACCACCCTGTCCCTGATGTATGGTATCAGTTACTAGCTAACACAGATTGGTATGATAGCACAATCCAGCTACATAGAAGATCACCCAGCCCTTGTCTATCCAAGTTTAAGATTTATTAATACAAATAAATTAATGTAAATTTGTATTTGTAGTTCAGTCAGAATAACATCAAATACAGGTTGTGGAAAATATTTTTCTTTCATTAATTCATCAATTTAATTAAAATCTTGTCAAAACAAACCTAAATAACCCCAATGAAGCAGATAACCTGAGTGTTAAACTGTATAAATAAATTCCCCAGTCCCACCCATGGAAAAAAAATTCTTTGTTTTTTTATGAGGCCAGAATAAGCCTTTATATGAAGCTAAATGTCTGCAGCAGCTAATGCTGCATTTAGCTGTCATTCTTTCTCAATTTGGCTCTTGGTGAATGGAAGGTTACAGAAGAGCAGATGGAAAAAATGAGAAGAGTTAAAAAAAAACAGCAGCAACAACAACAAAACCCCCCACACAGCAGATATCCGCAAATCCAGAAACAAGTAAGTGAGGCCGGCAATTAGACAACTAGAAGTGTAATGTCAGAGGGCAGAGGTAAAGGGCACATTATCAGGATGATCAAGTGAAGCTGCTCAGATGAACTGAGACCACAGAAATCTCATCTCATCAGGCTCTGGACCAAGAGGTCAAGCGGGATCCATTTTCACTCTTCTGTACTAATTTAATCTTTGTGTCCCAATTACAAGCAAAATGATCCGTGTCCCCATCTGCAGCACAGCGGGTTCACCGTCCAACAAGCACAGCACACACAGAAACTACAACACAGTACCTTCTCTTTGAGCGCTAAATGGTGTCTCAGAAGTGCACTCTCCCCTCCGAAACATTACCCAGTTGTGGAGAGTATCTGCAGGTACCACTGCTTGATAACTGATACGGAACATAGATTTAGAGGGAGAGCTTGAGGAGAGAAGAGATGAGCAAGGAGACCGGTGCTGCACTGTGATCTTCATTGGTCAGAGAAGCTATTTTGGTCAAAAGCTATTTTCAGCAATAAAAAAAGCCTCAGGGATGGTGGTGTGGAGACAAGGGGACAGAGAAAGATGCGGTGTCCAAGCAAGCCGGGTGTGAAGATGTGGTTTTGCTAAAAACTGGGTGATAGACTACCTGAAGAGCTGGAGGCCGCTTATATTTGAATTGAGTAATCGACAGTTCAATATAAATTTATATTTGCAACAGAAATCTCTATTTATGAAAAAAAAAATAAAGGTGTCTGCCTTTCAGATTTTATTCTCCATAAGGTTCTTTTTTTTCTCCTTTTTTAGACACAACCATGTCAAGAATAGCACCAGGGACATCAGCACACTTACCTGGCATGTGCAGATTTAGTCATTATAGTGTCTTAGCCTCAACCTTACTTTGACATCTTAATCTTTGCAGCTTTGTCAGGTGTCAGCTAGTCCTCTCGGTCCATGTACATAGAGTTGGGATAAAAGGATGACTGCACTCGAAAAGGATACTTAAATGAAGTAAAAAGGACTAAATAATAATAATGGATTGATTTATATAGCACTTTTCAAGGCACCCAAAGCGCTTTACAATGCCATTATTCATTCACGCTCACATTCATACACTGGTGGAGGCAAGCTACGCTTGTAGCCACAGCTGCCCTGAGGCAGACTGACAGAGGCGAGGCTGCCATATCACGCCATCGGCCCCTCTGGCCAACACCAGTAGGCGGTAGGGTAAAGTGTCTTGCCCAAGGACACAACGACCAGGACAGAAAGGCCGGGGATCGAACCGGCGACCTTCCGGTTACAGGTGCGCTTCCCAACCCCCTGAGCCACAGGGCGACCATGGCTCAGGGGCGACCGTGGCTCAGGGGGGTCGCCCCTAAATCTGAAGTGTAGTCCCTAAACAATTTAGCAGTTTAATGTTGGCTCGTCTGTCTTATACCAAAAGATCTAACCGATTTTTATCCTTTTTAACAAAAACTTCCTGCTTTTGATTTTTTTCCTTTGTTTGAACAAAATCTAAACACACACCAAAACACAGCCAGTCCCCACCCACCTCCCCCACAATAAAGTCTGCCTTCGACTGCCCTTAATCCCCCGAAGGAGTATGAAGATTACCAAGATCCTCTGAAATATCTCTTATTTCTCATTAAATACAGGACACTGCTCACTGCCTTAAACAGTGCAGTGAAAGCTTTGATTTTTTTTTCAGAATTCGGACAGTTTTACTTTTTTTCGTTCTACTATAACACTATTTCTTTACAGCACTTTTTAGGAGAAGGATTTAAATCAGACATTTACACACTAAAGAAATGACTATGTAAAAGATACTTGTTTGTGTAACTCTCTGCGTCTCTCTTATTATGGTTAGATATCAATCAACAACCAGACTACTAAACAAGCAGTTGCTGACAGTGGGAAGGAAAAACTCCCTTTTCACAGGAAGAAAGCTCCGGCAGAACCAGGCTCAGGGGGGGAAGATTGACACTTATGTCGATTTTTTTTTTCCAGTTGAAAATGGAGAAACAAGAATTACTTCTCTGAGATAAGGTGCTGTCTGAGAAGTGACACCTGTCATTCAGGAGAATACTGCTGCAGTTACCCACACCCTAAGCACTGGTGTAAACGCTACATAGCTGTGGCAAAGTAACTTTCCTCAAGCAAAGCAATCAATGTTACACTGGGGCCATAAGGTTGTAGTTTTTCAAGGCAGTTATACATGATTTTCATCAGATGTCAAATGCATCAGTGATCTGTTAAAGACTTAAAAGAATAAATAAAAATAAATCATACATAAAGTATAAATAATAAAGCATAATAAGTAATCAGAGTAAATATAAGTAGGTCAACAGTTCGGTAAAAAGAAAAGAAAATAATAAAAACAAATATTGTAAATGTGACCTGAATCATAAAGCATGTGATTGAGGTCACCTTTACAATGATACTGGCATAACAGGCTAGGGCATAAATCACCCTCTGACAAGTCATTCAAAATGTGATATTTTGAATGCAGACAGACGTCACTAAGAATGTGGTGAGGATATGTTGTGTCATGAGTGTGAAAAGACATACGCTAACACATACCTTGGATTGAGCGCATCAAGCGTCTACACCTCATCATCAAACACTTGGTGTCATATACCTCGTCTGCCACCACCACAGGCTAGTCAGAGCTGTATAAGGATAGGAAGAATTTGCAAAGGAAAAAAAACCCTCAGTGCTAAACCTGTGGAGATTTTATCCCTTGTCAGCCTACATCACAATATCTGGCTACAGCATAGGATCTCCCAAAAGGCCTGTACGTTTACCCTTTCCTAAAAATAAAACTCTGGTGTCAGGTACTGTACATCTACTTTTCCACCCACAGCAAGTGACGAATTAGAAGTTGTGAAATGTCTCCGATACAGAGGTGTGCAAAAATCTACACTCTACATTTCAGACTGGTATTTTTCTGCTCTTTCAAGGATACAGTGTAACATTTAGGCAGATTATAGTTTCATATGAGATAATGGCACTTATCTCATAAGTGGCTAACTTTTAATTTTTTAAAATTAGTCACACAGAATTACAAAAAAAAGACAACAAAAAAGATAGTAGACATAATAGTCTTAGGGGTATCAAACGTTACACGAATATCAGAAACATACATCAGACGTCTATTGTCTAAAATTAAATCATAGAATTGTCATGCTTGAACTTTCCAGGGTTGGCTTGCCTAGACTACCCACTAATGTTTAAAACACTAAATCAACAGTATCCTTTACTTTCATTGTTTGTCTCTTCAGTCGCTTGTCGGGAATGCTGCCTGCCGACTTTGCATTCCTAACAGTTCCCCCATTGTTGTAAATTGTACTACAACAGTAGCACAAACTAGCATTGTCACACCAGCCAATGCTAGCTTTTTTTTGGCTTCAGATTAATAACCTTAAGTTAATAAGTTAAGCAGATAACATGTACAGGAATATTTCTCATAAAAACTAGCCACTATAAGCTACTGTCATACCAGCAGATATGTAAATTGTATGTATGAAATTAAAAGAAGCAGTAGATTTTACTGACTATGAACTTTATTTAAATTCATCTGGTGTAATTAATGTTGTTGTCTTTAAAAAGTTACAAATTGTAATGTAAAGGCATCCCACACCCACTTGGAGTGTTTTTATGATTTCTGGCTCCTGGAGTTCTTTTTTATTTTTGCATTTGTCACACTGATTTTTAACAGCTGTGTTGTTTTCAGCAGCCTGAAAAGACCTTATGTGTAAGCATACACACTGAATTACAGTCAAAGGCAAGGTTGACAGTAAAAAGACAGTATTATGCCCACAGACATTTAAGCTCTCCCCCTTCAGAATGAAAGAAAACCTCAATAATACACACCCCTCTCTGAAATCTCCACATAAGGCTCTCTGAGTCAATGCCTCTGTGAGGGAAGATTAATGTCAAGAGATGTATTTCTACTAATAGACTATTATTTCCATAAATAATACAGTATTTCAGTATTTTGATCAAATCTGTCTTACCTTTTTTCCTTCTTGGTTACTAAACCATGTCAACTTCCTGTTTCTTGTTTTTTCATATTTTAAAGCCTTTAAAGCCATTATGGCCATCAGTAATAGGGTGCCATTGCCAGATTAATAGCTAAGACCACATTATATGTGTATAGAATCCTAATTAAAACTCTGGCTCATCTGTGTTCTGGCCATTCTTTGTTTTAATCTGAAATAATGAGGTCAGTAGTAAGGTTACACTCTCTGACTGCTCAGTGTGAGGCCAGCAGCGGAGGACGAGCAAGGCTGCCCGGCAATTCAAGCAGGGCTGACATGTGGCCTTACAGCAATTTCATACCCCGCTGCGATCTGAATGCTATAGCCCCGTGCTGTGAGCACAGCCCTGAAGGAGGCTTTGGCAGTGGTGTGCCTATCAAAAACTACTTGAAGTGGCCATGTAAGTTTTACGTGTTAAGAGGGAAATTGTGAGACTTAAGGATAGCTGGGTATGCTGCTTAGATTAAGTCAGGGGTGGATGGGGAAAAAATGGGAAATGGCAATCACAGTTCTCATTATGGTCTACTTTTGTGAAAGGAGTGTTTGTGTTGTGTGTTATCAAATTCACTGTCACCAGCTTACTGCTGGTCTTACAAGCAAGAAAACCTGTTTGCATGATGCATCCCTATAGCTGAACACTGAACCTGTGTTTTATGCCAACTCACCTAAAAATGAGGAGTTGATTAGTGATCATTCTCTAATTTTAGTTGTTTTTTTATTCACACTCACTCTTTCCATATGTCAACAACCCACAATGACAGCAGCATAAAGAGAATAAAATGATAATTACAGATATGAAACATTTCCACCTATTACAGTGCAGGTATGGTCAAGTTTCTCTAATATCCTGCTGTAGTTTATGTATTTGCTTGTGTTATTAGTTTCCACACTGGCAGTGTGTGTAGGAGAGAGGTGACTTCAAGGTGACTATGAAGTGCTGCTCAAAAGCAGACAGATGGTGCTTCTGTATCCAGAACATACCAGCAGGACCAACAACACACAGCAAATGTGCAAAATATTCCCGAGGTACATTAATAAGATGAATCCAGGTAGAGAAGATATTTCATCATTGAATTGTGTGACCATGAAAAGAGACCGATTTCGACACAGCCAAGGTGTAGATTGTGAACATGCCCTGAAATATTCTCCACATTCAGGGTACAGCGAAGAATTTTTAGACACACTTCACCTCATTTCAAAATCCCCTGAGACCAAAATATGTTTCATTATGCAGTCAGTTAGAGAAAGCTGGGAAGCATCAGTGGACATATACATTCTTGGCTAGTAACCAGTCGCTTTGCATGACATGACTTGATAAAAAAAACTGTAGTTAAGTAATCAAATGCATTGGTCTCTACCTTAGGGGCCACATTCACACAGTTGCCACATTCCATTTTATTTGTTATTAATATGAAAGCTGTCCCACCACAGTCAAAAGCAGTTCTATAATCAAAATGATTAAAAACAATGATTATTAAAGGAACTCACCTGCTGGACCCACCCTTGTGTTTACACTGGGACAAAGTCATAGAAAATCACATAATAGAAGATTATGCAAACCTTCAGTCTATGAAATGTTGATGGACTGAAAAAGACAATCAACCTTGGTAGCAGCTGGAGGAGTCCTCTCAGCAGCTTCACTGATGCCTTATTTATAATGGCAGTCTATAAGGAAACTGCTTTCTGTGTGATTTTTCAGAAAAACATTTTTAACCAGAATAATGCCCACTGGACAAAATGGGAAAATGTGAACGCCATCGGTTCACATAGAGAGAGATGGAAGTCAAATGAGCTTCATCATCCGAGCTACCTTATCCAAGTTAGCTTATCCATGCCTTATCTTATTCTCACCATATCCAAGAACCTAAACCAGCAGACTGAAGAAGAACCGTTCACTACATTAATTGGCTAAAAAAACATGGTGTCTCTCAAGTCATCAGGTGCAGATCTTTTAAATCTTCCTTGAATCAGATCCAAGCATGCTGCAGGTGTTTTCAGTTACTGTCTTCCTGTACTTTGGAACAAGCTTCCTGTTGACCTGAGAACAATTACATCTGTGCACACATTCAAAAAAAGACTCAAAACCTTTTTTCCCCACACAGGCTTACACTTAACAGCTGTGTTTTCTCTTCATGTTTTATTTTTGCCATTCTCACAGCCTTAGGCCATTGTAAACCTACACAGGTTCTTTTGTTTTTATCTTATGTGTTAAGCACATTGAGTTTATATATAATGAAATGTGCTATAGAAATATAATTGCTATTGTCAAGGGCGATACACCTGGAGGCAAAATGAGGTCCTAAGTCAACTGATGGTCATCCTGGAAGGAAGGACAAGTACCCACAATGCCCTCCCCCTAAGCCTAGTCCTATAAAGATCACCCTGTTTGTGAGAAGAAGAAGTGTTATATCAAAACAATCTGCAAGAGTGGAAGCTGCCCTCCTGGATACCGAAAGACAAAGGAGCAGATCCGGAGCAGAAACTCATTTCCACCAGAGATCGCTACAACTACTCACAGATCTTGTGGTGAATCTTGTAGAGGTCCCTGCACACAGAGCTAAAGGAGACTGCAGTGGGCAGCACATAAATGCAAAAGGCTAAAATATACAGACACAGCAGCAGAGGCAGAACAACGTAGCTGGTGTACTCAAGTGTTCCCTATAGAGGTGGGATGCAGCAGACTTGTGTGTGGCCACGTCAACAACCAGACTCCTGGAGAACATGGGGGTTCAAAGATGGGCTTTTCAACTTACTGTACCATCAAGCCACTGTTACACCCTGCTGAGTGAAGAAGCAGCAGTACCTTTGGAAGAAGAGGAAGGACTCTTAACTAGGCCACAAGATATCCAACGTAAGGGGTAAAATCAGAGGAGGGCACACCCAGGATGCCAAGTAATAATGTAATGCTCTCTTGAAGTTTTGTAGGCTTATTAATGAGAAACCCAGGAAGGACAGTACCCATGTGATGATGTGTGGTGAATTTTTTACCCCTCCCACCTTTACAACACAAGACACCGGTGCTGATTATTCTTAGGGATTTTAACATCAAGTCTTATAAGCTTAACCAGAGCGATTTCCATATGGCTGCCAAGTTGCAAGACTTGCTTCTACAAGGACTTTGCTTAAGTCTAAATTTAATTAAAGCCATTAAACGCTGGAAAATTTAATTCAATGAAATTTAAAGGGGCAACACAGGAAAGAGGCAACAAACTACATACAAAACCTTATTTGCAAGTCTGTGGGGACTGACTAGCCTGAAGCAGCTGTTAGAAGAATGGCAGTTTCTGGATTTTCTACATTTTCTCCCTTCCTTTTTCCTTTTAAGCCTGTTTCTAACATCCTTTTAAAGCTTCCATTGACAAACTTTGATAACAGAGCAAGCTGATGCTTTACGAATTTGAATTGCATGTCTTCACTTAATGTGATAACAACTTAAGAAAAGAGTTATGACCACTCAAGCTGCATCGATATTGAAGAACAAGCTGATGTGGGTTAATCTACATCTGCAATAGCAGGAGTTAAACAATGAGAGCAGGATATGCCCCCTCATCTGGGATGTGATGAGATCAGCTCCAGATAAATGATACTTATGCACAGACCCTCCAACTATACACGGCAGGTGCACAAGCCAAAAAGGTACAAAAGTACAAGCTTAACCTTGATGAAAAAAATCAAGCTAATAAAGTCATACGGTCTCTGAAACATATAAAGTAGCAGAAAATGATCAAATATAAACTTTTTACCACATGTTATGTGTTGTGCTCTGTCTCTGTCTGCAAACTACATCACGTCCTGCTTGATGTAGCCTTGGGATAAAAGTGGGCTTCATCTATTCCCAGGATGTTTGATCACTGACTGTCTGCACTCTCGTCGCTATCTGTGACTTTAATATCAACATGCTTTGACTAAGTTGGATTTTCTTTTGCAGTCAGACAAGGGAAAACGTTTTGAGTGCTTTGCTACTTATGATTATGCCCTAACTTTGGTATAGTATAAAGCAGCGAGGATTATAGATATTTGGGAAAACAGCTCTAACACTGTTTAACCTCTCTTTAGAGCACAGGGATCAAGGCTGAAATACAAATAAATCTAGCAAGGCATGATGATCTTACAGAATGGATCAGAGTAGCATTAAATATTGTATTACGATGAGTCGTAACACGTCTTTATAAAAACGCAAACACACACATGGACTCAGTTCTATTTCTCCTGCTGCCTTTGCTGTGTGCGTCACAGTCCATCATGAATGGTCTGCATCGCCTGAAGTGACAAGACAAGAGCCTTTCAGTTCTGATAAAGCTACATGAAACCTGGTGGCAATACAGATGACTCTGCAATTCAGCAGCTTTAATCTAAAACGACAGAAAGCCTTCCCTTAATTGTTCCTTTCCTTCCACGGCGCTCTGCGCTCCGTAATGGTTCCCCGATATTTCTTCCTAAAGGTGGCGGACAGAAAATCAAGCAAGCATTATGCTGCGGGAAATGAAAACTTTGGGTGACAGATTTGTGGCTGTTAAGTGAGTTATGACTCACAACTCTTCCAACAAATTCACGGGTATAAGCTGAGTTATGACTCATGGTGCATTTGGCTCTGATTTGATACCTTCTTCTAGAACATACACACAGCAAACTGCAGCAGCACACTGAATGCCATTAGACAGCAGACGCTGATTCGATCCTTATTAAGATGCCAGATTTCTAAAAGCCACTCAGGAGCAGCAGTGACCTCTGACCTTGCTGTGGAATGGCAGAATGAGTGGTTCTCTGCATGGATCAATGTCACATTATCAGTGAGCTCGTCCCCCGAGGTACTTTGGTGTCCTATATCAGCGATTGTCTGGTGCATATGAGCCACAGAATAATTGACACCCACAAGTGTTAATTTTACAGTCATTATCGCCATGAGTGGAAGCATGATCTCCCATCTACCACTTCCTGTTTTCTTTTACTCACAACACAATATAAAATGACTATTTTAAATAGAAAGTGCTGCATAAACCAGATTTGTTTCCATCTTTAAACATGAAGTCACCTCGCCAGCCAGCTGAATGTCAACGCTAATGAGTGCTGATTTTTCTCGAGCTATTATATTGAGTTGACAAGTGTTGACTGAAGTGTTGTTGATTCACTCATAGCGCTGATTTGGCTCTGAGGTGACTCCTCAAAACTATTTCAAAGCCTTAAATTAAGTCTGATGGCTGCCACTGAGGGCAGTTAATGGATTTGGAGGATTCTTGAAGGCACTCCTCGTCCTCGTCTAGCCCCTTTAACACTCACAGTAACATATGGAGATTTGCTCTCTCAACCAATTGCAGAGCAAATTGGCTTCAACACGCAGCCGGAACACCTCAGAGGACCGTGCCCTTCTTAAGTGATTTACTACCTTAAGCTTAGCTGTGCTGCTCCTGTAATTACAGCAAATTGAAACAAACCTCCGGATGAGGAAGCGGCTTGTCTGCTCAGCTGTTTGCAAGTGTGTTGGAGTGGACATGCAATGCGGTGCTCATGTTGACACTGCAGCTTTATCAGCCCTACACCCTGCATTACATGCCAATAAGGAGAATTGGTGTCATGACCTACAATGTTGATTTGGCACTTCAAGATAAGCAAAGCAGATCTACAGTGGGAGAAAAATAATTATTTGATCCCCTTCTGAATTTGTAAGTTTGCAACTTACAAAGAAATAAAATAAAAATAATAATAATAATAATAATAATAATAATAATACACTTTATTTATAGCCGCCATTAAAGACCCTCAAGGCCACATTACATTAGTATCAATCAATTACAGATCATTACATGTTCAAAAACAAAAAAAACAGTCAATCAGTTAATCAATACTCCTCAGCTTGTTATGTGTATTAAGCACACAGAATCAATTTCTTCCATTCCAACCTCCCCACCAGAGAAAACAGAGCTCTCTGGCATCAAATTAATCTGCAATGTTTGGAATAGATTTAACATATTGATGATTGGTGATTTAACATATCACCTTACCATATATCTCATTGTGATACCATATACTATCACTTCCTGTTAAAAAGGAGTTTTTCCTTCCCACTGTCGCCAAAGTGCTTGCTCATAGGGGGTCATATGATTGTTGGGTTTTTCTTTGTATGTATAATTGTAGGGTCTACCTTACAATATAAAGCACCTTGAGGCAACTGTTGCTGTGATTTGGCGCGGTATAAATAAAACTGAATTGAATGGAATTGTTTTTCTGCTAAGGGTGCAGGATGACTTCACCAGATTGATGGACCAATGGAGATGGCCAAGTACCGTGAAATCATTGACAAGAACCTTCTTCCATCAGCTGAGCTGAAGCTTCAAGCTGCCAAACAGCAGCCAAGCAACTAAAAGACTTTTTGAAGTTGTCCAAAACCCTTCCTGAAATGTCTGCTAACCTGGTGAACAACTACAAGAAACATCTTACCACTGTCCTTGGCAACAAGGATTTCTCCACCAAGTGCTAAGTCATGTTTTGCTTTGGGATCAAACACTTATTTTATTGAATGATATGCAATGATATCAATTTTATGTGTTTTTTTCTGCATTTTTGGCTGATATTCTGCCTCTCTCCATAAACATGAAGAGAGTTTATTTCTTTGTAATTGAGCAAACTTACAAATTCAACAAGGAATCAAATAATTATTTGTCCCAATGCATATCTTAGTCCGGGTTATTAACTTTAACTATTAACATATGGCACATAACATTAAAAGATTTATCTTAAAAAATCTTGGTAAAAAGACCTAGAACCTGTCCTGATAGCACTGTATTACAAACAGAAATCTTTCTCTAATGGAAATCACTGCATGGGCTCTGGAACACATCTGAAAAGCATTTTCTCTCAATGTAATTCACCCCTGACTCGTGCAAAATTCCCTGGGCTAAAACTAATTCAAGATGAACTGAGGCAAAGTGGAAAACTGTCTAGTGGACTAATCACAATTTGAAATTCTTTTTAAATCTCATGAATGCCCTCAGAGCTAAAGGACGATTGTCTGCGTGCAATCACCGCACTCAGTTCAAAAGCCAGAATTTGTTTTATTAGGGAGGTGCACCTAACTGGTATTTTTGTAAAAGCAACATTAATCCTAAAAAAATATATACACAGATTGTGGAGCAATATTTTCTGCCATACCATTTCCAAGGAAACCCATTGTCTTGATTATTTAGGTAGAGGGTTAAATATCATGTATTTCCATTTGAGAGGGTTGCACAGATTCCAAGACTGTAGCTCACACATTCAGTTCAGTATTTAGCAGTGTCAAAAAATGTGTAGGAAAAATATGCAAGGTGAATACATAAAGGATCGTCAGGTTTTGACGATAAATTGCTTAAAACATGAACAAAGTGTAAAAGACCCACCTTATTAACACTTGCTTGTTCAGTCACTCACTCATTAGTTTAGCCTGATTAGTCACGTATCCATTTGCCCTTTTGTTTACCTACTTAATGAATGATTGAATTAGAATACAGCTGACTGGCTGGCTTTTTAATGCATGCACTCATTCTTTTGTTCTCCTGTACTGACTGATTGAGTGAGTGAGTGTGAAAGAGAGGTTAAAGATGTCTTTAAGTTTCATTTTCAAATTAATTCATTTATTTCATTGATTTATTCATTCTTAAGCTGATAAGAGAGCCAAATGCTTAAAGTAAATAAATGAGTGAATCAATCTGAATAACTGAGGGTGAATAAATTAGAAATCAATCACTCAATCAGTGCCCTGTTGCATACATAAGTCGGAGAGACTATGGCGAACATGAATAGAGGAATAAGCAGACTTTATTTCTATTTCATTGTTTGGCTTAACACAATGAATAAGTGATTCAAGAGTGACAGTGTGCCTCACTCATCTATGTGTAGCACATAGTGGGTTGACATACAAGTAAGAGGTAGCTGGTTGAATGAATTTGTCTGTTTAAGAAGCAGTTAAAACATGAATGAATTAATGAAATAACCATAACCGTGACCATGACAACTGAGCAAAAGGATCCACTGATGAAATAATAAGTGAATCAAATCACGTTCACAAACACGAGATCACACCTGTCCAGCAGGTCTGCCCTCACCTTTTGCTCTTAGGGGTGTTCTTCTTGTCCCTCTTGTTCATCACTACAGGCACGCAGCTCGTGAGCTCGGTCCAGTCTGCATGCAAGCCGCAGCTCCAGCCCGTGGAGAACCGCGAGAAGAGCCACGATTCGGCTTTCCCGGGCCGGTGACAGGTGCATTTCCTCTGGCCGGCCATGCAGTCGCAGGGCTGCTCCAGTTGGATGTTTTTGACCAGGTGCCGCCCAAACGTGGTCCCGCCGGTCTTCTGTATGTGTAGGAACACCATGACATCGTCTCCGCGGATGTTGAAGTCGACGCGCCGGTCCAGCTCCCGTTCCGTGAAGTTGAATCTGGATGTGATTTTGGATGGGAGATCCTCGTCCGCCTCCGGCTCCGTGTAAACCAGCTCCAGCCCCGGAGAGTAGCGCTGAAAGAGCCCCTTCTCGTCACTTCTGAAGTAGCAGGTGTTGCTGTCCGCGGGGCACACATACTGATAGCCGATCATGAGGAAGAGCACCGCCGCAATGGGGATGAAGATGAGTCTATTGAACTTCTCCTCCATGGTGGAAAACTCCTAAATCACGCCGTCGGCACAAACGGTAGCGTGACGTCCGAGTGGGTCCTTTTCCTCCCCCCGTCTCATCCTGCACTTTGAGCTCAGGGTAATCGCCCGGAGTCTAAGTCCCGACGGCAGGTGAGAACTCTTCCTGCAGGGAAGCTTTGACCGGCCTCGTCCTGCACCAGGACAGTTCCACTTCTCAAACTTAAGGCTGTCACTTTGAGTCCAGCTGCTTCCTCAGAGGTTCAAACATATTTCAGCTTAAATGTGTCAAAGTACTGACATAACTCTCGTTCAGTAACAGCTCCCGAGCACTCAGAGCGGAACCACGCATCCCCACTCGCGGAACGTTCGGGCTTGGCTGTCCTGCCAACTGCTGATCGGTATCTTAGCCAAGAGTAGAGCCAGGAGCAAGAGCGAGACAACTAAGAGGGAAACTTCCGCTCAAGACTTTCAAAATACATTGCTTTACCATATTAAACTAACATGAAACAATTGAGGTAAGGTCCAATTAGACTACATTGCTTGACTATATGCAGTTAAAAAATAAAAGAAATATCAAGGCAATATATTTTGCATATTCTTTATTAATGCTTTCTTGTGTAATGTTGTTGGTGTTTCTTTCAGCTTGTTTTAACTCTGAATATTGCTTTTGTAAATCAATAAATAAATAAAACTTTTCACTGCATCATTTTGGTTTGAAGGTTATTCACGCTGTCAAATTACAAATTACTAATTACTCAGTCCAGACAGACTAGCTAACGTATTTTAGACCTTGGGCCTGTTATAAGCTGTTCATCAGCCCAAATCGTCCATCCCCATTCTTCAATAACCCAGTTCTCCTTGCCTGTTATAGGTACTTATGTACTTATAACCAGTGTTGGGTAAGTTACTTTAAATTAGTAACTTAGTTACATTACTAGTTACTTCTCTAAAAAAGTAACTCAGTTACTTCAAGTTACTCGTTACTTTCAAAGTAACTAGTTACTAGGGAAAGTAACTTTGGTTTTACTCAGAATTCTCTTGTTAATGTGTTGCTTCCGTAACTGGATACCCAGCAAGAGTGCCAGTCTTCTAGCTTGCTTACTTGCCACAAGTGCACTGTGCCACCTACCAATAGAAAGGAAAAAATAATGTGCACATTTCCACGAGAGAAATCCCACGCCTGGACCGTCGTTGACCGCCGCCATGATTCTAGCCTGCTTTTTACATCCAACACAAAAACTGCAGTCGTGGTGCTTTTGATTGTACTCAGAACTTGGAAATTCTGCCTTCTGAATAGGAAGATGGGGGTAACACCAGACTGCAGATGAGCTGCATCCAGGGCTGGACTGGGACAAAACAATCGTCCCGGGCATTTTGACTAGAGACCGGCCCACCATTATAGGAAAAATCATAAAGCCTTTGAATGACAATAAACACTGTTGTGACAGTGATGTACACTGTTCTGATGGTATATATGTATCAATCTATCAATTATTTGTTGTAAGACTCAGATAATTATTTTTTTTTAAAAGCGAGACATTTTAAATGAGAATAATAAAGAAAAGTATTTCCTTGTCCCCCCCCTTTCCCTGTTAATGCCCTACCTGGCCCCCTGGCAACACTTTGCTAGACCCGCCCCTGCACAGTTACCAGCTGTCAGCTACATAGAAAAGGATCCTGGTGTTATTTGTCTCTCAGAAACAGTTCATAGCTTCCCTTCAACTCATCCATGTCACCTAAAAGGTAAACCTGTTTCTCCATCACCTGTTCAGCTCTGATGATTCAGTAAGGACATCTCCTGGTTTCATCTTCATGTTTCCCTCTCACCAGATAACCAAACCGATATCATGACCAGCAGCTTTACAGCTGTGGCTCCAGCAAACATCAGCTGATACTAGCAATTAATATTAAATAAATTCTAACAACAGCTGATCAAGCTTAAACGTGCTGCTGTTGTTTAACGCGACATCTGCTGGCTTCCTCTTTCTGGCGCAAAGTGGGCGATAAATAAACAAGAGAGAAAAGCCGATCAGCTGATCATTGATCAGTTTCGTGATTGAAGTAGAAACGGGAGAGAATGAGAGAAGAAGAGGCAGCTGTGCAGCTTCAGCTTTGTGTCTTTTTCATTGTAGCTGAAGTCCGGGACAAACTGTGTTCCTTTTCACCTCAGTACGAAACGCGTAATATTTTCTCTGAATACCAGACGATTCTGTTTTTTACGGGACGGTTGGCAACTCTAATAATTAACCGTATGAACAAAATAAAGTTCAACATCAGTAACATAGCACCCACCCATCTGTATAGAAACTCCGTCATGCTAGCTAGCACGCAGTACGAAAATGTCAGCATACCGAAAATAAACTCCACCTAAACTTGGTTTATATCTGACTCAGATAGACTGCAGGTCATAACTTCTTACCTGAAGTTCAGTTCACCTGATACTCGGACCGGCGGCCGCTTCGGGTCTCTCCTCTTGCCTCCCTTTTCCTTCATCCACCTGCTGGCCTCCACCACTTGCTAATGTTATTGAATCTGTGGAAGCTCCGCGATAGCCACCACACGAAGTAACGAGTAACGAGCCTATCTAAATCCCAGTAACGAGTAACGCGTTCCTGGTTTTGGCATAATAACTAGTTACCGTGCTCGTTACCACAATAATAACGTAGTTACTGTAACGCGTTACTTAATAACGCATTAGTCCCAACACTGCTTATAACGGACCTTCCAATCACACAGGGAGTGCCAATAAGTGAAATCACATGGAGTTCATGCTTTTATTTTTAAATACAAGTAGTATAATTTCCTGTTTTATTGTCGCTGCCTTGCTTCAACATCTGCGCCAGTCATCTGTCCCGGCTGCCGTGTCGGTGACGCAACCGCATCTCTAATCACACACACGAACACACACAGACACACACACACATGCGCTATTTGAGTGCCCTGGAAAAAACTGCAGGCGGAAAGTCACGAGAATTAAATTAAAAATGGAATTATATTGAGACTTGAAGCGGAAATGATGTAAGCACGCAGGATAATAATTGCATTTTTCCCATTTGTTATAAAGGGAAAATGCCCGTCCAGATTACACGGTGACAAAATTAAACAGTAACTGTGTGTTTATTCCACATGGTTTGTTTTTTAGTATTTTTAATAATTCTATTATGGTCATGAAAGGCTTGAGATTTGCTCTGTTGAGCATCAATAAAGACACGTGTTACAGGTAGGCCTTTATTTTGCAGTGTGCAGAAAATACTTTGAAAATATGAACTGAGCTCCATGCAGGCAACAGGAAAGAATGAAATCCTCAGGCCAGTCATTTCAGCACCATGGACAGATTCCAGCAGTCAATAATTGGCAACGTGTCTGAGGGAAACACACGGTCTGACACAGGTCTCCCTGGATATCAACTGAGCTGAACACATGATTCCAATAAAAGTTTTACAGTTGCACAGCGCTATATGCACACTACATGCTCTAACTAAGTCAAGCTCTCCATAATGAATTTCCTTAAAGCCTGCACTGATCAGAAGCCTTTGTTATTTTTCCCCAAGATGAAATCCATCAAAGGATTTAACCAGGGCTTACTTTGGTATATATTCTATTCAATCCTCTTTCAGCACTGAGTGCCCTCTGCCCTCTTGCTCTGGCACTAACTTAATCTGTATGGGTGCTAAGTCTCCGGTTCCCCTGTCTTTGTCTCTGAGAAGAGTCAACATCCCTCACCCTAGGAGAAGGTAGGGGGCATGAAAGGAATCTGTTATGGAAAGTGTCAGAACAAGAAATATCTCATTTTCTAAAGGTCACGCAGGAGTGAACTGCTGGACCTAAGGTTTGCTTCTGTCTCAGTGATGGTAATGTCGTGTGTCAGCCTGCTCTTTAACAGTGAGGCCTCTTCCACACATGATGCAGCAGGATTCATTTTGTAAAAAGAAACATTTTCTACCAATGGATTAAAAAGTCCTGATTAGAAAGGGTCTCCATTAATATTTTGTGCAGTGAGGCAAGACTTGTGTTGTTCTGCCTGTGCATGTGGGATATTTACGAGGTCCCTGACGCTCACTACACAAGCCTTATGAGAAATAACCCTTGGGAAGTGCTGATTCAGCTGATTGCAGCAAAGTACGGAGCTCCCAGTAATGGAACTAAAGCTTCCTGGAAATTATGATTGGATTGGGATTTCTGTTTATCTGTCTTCGTCTTTTTCATTTTCAGCGTGGCCTGGTTGTTGGGCCCGCACGTGTGTGAGCATTTTATGTTTATTAGAATCAGTATTGATTTGAATACTGAGAATAATATACGAGAATACTCCTGCAGCAGGACCTCTGGTGAGCTGAGAGTTTTTGGGGCATTTGTAGTAAATGAGCAGCTTGAGATGCTATTAAGGAAAGCAAATGGAATGTAAAACTGCTGCACAAGAAAAATTGAGAAAATGTAAAGGGAAAAAAAGCACTGTAGGGTTTTAAAGAGGTGTGTTCAGCTGCTGATTCATTGTGTAGAGTATGAAAAATGTTTCCAAACTCAACAGCCTTGTACCATGAGGGCATAGTTGCCTCTTGCTGCAAGTTCTCAGGGCTATAGAATGGGAAAAAATGAGAATAACAAAGTAAGGAGAATTATAAGGATGACTCATGTTAACAAATGCATATGCATAAAACTATTTACTATCACACTGGGTGCAAATATAAAATCAAAGTCGCTAAACTCAATTGCAGTGCACTAACATTCTGTTGGGCTTTGGGGCAAGCACCTGTTGTTTGGTTCCCACTTGCCCCTTACATGTCAGATTCATCATTTCCCCATGCAGACATCTAGCACAACTGAACTGAAAAGAGTTGACAGAGAATTCAATTGGAAATTCTGAAGATTAACAAAATGTCAAAATACGTGATATTATGATAATGTCCTCTTTTGTGGTTCAGGAACAGTTATTCAAGAACTGTGGGATCATCTTGACAGAGAATGGGATGAAAGCCAGCCAACAGCCCGAGTCCTTTGGAATGACCCTTAATAACCTTTACTTACAGAAATGACAAGATAGCTTCCCTAAGAGAGTTCAGGTTGTGTTGAAGAATAAAGTTGGTTATATGAAATGTTAACTTTATGTTTGAACATTTTTCAGTTGTTGCACCTATATCCCATTGAATAATATAAATAAAATATGGGTGACTCAAATTATTTACGCAGTACTGTAATGGAGAATAATTACCAGATTTTGGAAAACATAAATAATTGTTGGTTGCACTTTTACAGCAGTCCTATGAGGAATGACTGCTAGTTTATAAGAGGTTTTCTGTATTAATTACAGAGAAAAAAATAATGATTACGCAATGATAAAACAAACTTGTTCTATTGAGCTCACTATGACAACATACAGCTAATAAAACTGAAGATTAATTCAACTGGACAAAGCAATAAGGTGGAAGATAGACAACTAGTCATGGTTAATATTCTTCTTAGTTTAAAAATATGAGGTGGTGTACATGTGGCTTTCTGGGGCCAGTCTAACTAAAATATGACAAACCTATTCATATCACCTTTTTTTTTTTAATCTACAGGTTGTGGTTTTAGGGGGGAAAGCATCAAGCATGTCACCAGGGAAAACATACTGATGGTGGTTCTGTCAGGCTGGCAGGTGCCATGCCATCTTCACCTGATTAGCCACCTGTTACCTGACTGGGTACCCAGATCTGTTCTGTAAAAATACATTCCTATACAACCGGTCCATTTTCAATAGCATGTCAGGCTGAATTTATTTTATTCCAGATTATATTTGTTTCTGACATGTCACAAATGCCTCAGCGATCAGAATATACTTGTCTTATTTATACTTGACTTATTTTCTTATTTTCCTGCTGTTGCTCCTTTTCAGGCAGCCATTCATGTACAAAGTGGCGCCCCCTCATGGTAATACAAAATATAGAGATAAGTTTCTAGTGTGGCTTATCTATTTTAATCCAAGACATGATCATTTCACAAAGCAGTATGAATCATGGTAAAAATTAAAAGTTACAAGAAAGAAAAGACATCTTACTACGTGAAATAACTCATTCCTTCACCATCACACTAATCAAACTAATTGCATGTTTGTTGTTGTTGTTGTTTTTTGTTTTTTAAAAATAAAAAATCTCTTATCACAACCAAAAATACAGTTTAGTTCTAAAGAACATAGGTTAGGATGCTGCTCACTAAGCAGCTGCTGATTACAAGCCTATGGTTTACTGACTTTTCCCACTTCTTTCATGAGTTGTTACAGATGCTAAGAACACAGAAAAAAAAGTAACAACATATTTCAAACCAACTGAAAATGTTTGTCCTTTAAAAAAAAAAAAACTGGCACTAAACAGGTTTTATGACAAAAAAAACCCCCATCCAAAATCCATCTCAATTTAAAAGTTTTCAGTCAAGCAGTTCAGTAACTTTGGGCTTTTCATTCTGCTCATTAAGTCATTCATAAGCATTTTACCAATGTGGTGAGGCCACTGCATAGCATTATATGTTTTAAATAAAAAACCCTACAATAACAGAAAGAGAACAAAGACAGTCCACTATGAGCAAGCACTTAGCAACAGAGGACAAACTCTCTTTCAACTGGAATAGACCTGTAACATAACCAGGCTCAGGGAGGGGCAGAGCTTGTCCATTTCTGAACTCAAACAGGGGTAGGTTTTACAGTAGTGGAGCCTGAAAGTGAAAGGCTCTGCCCCCTCTCTGCACTGAGAGAAAAATGGTACTGTGAGGTCTTTAAGATATGATGGGGCTTGATCATTCACTGGGAACCAAAGAAAAAAAGCTAATATGGAAGAAATCCAATCTTTTTTTCTAATCTCTGTCAATGTTCTCACTGCAGTGTGGATATTAAGTCCTAATTTTGACTATATTCAGCAGTCTAGACATCTGTTTAATGCAGGAGTTAAAGGCTCCAAGGCTCCTCACAGTAGGATAGGAAAATGCCATCTAGTACATATATTGTGTTAGATAGTGTTTCTTAGATTTGTTTTTTTTTTATTTTAGAAATTTTTAAACAATGCTTTGGATATTAAGAAGATATAAACAAAGAAAAGTTAGTTTTCTATATACCCTATAAACAGTAAGGTGTTATAAATTAGCTGATTATAGCTATAATGGGAGGTATTGTAGCTTTAAAACGTTAAAAGTACCTAACAACCTTGTCAAATGGCACCTTTTCCAAATCAACTCCTAGTAATTAAACAATATGATGGTAAAGTGCTTTGAAAGAAGCAGTGAGCAGCAGCTGAGGCATATTATTAGTTTTTCAGTCATCTGAACATAAGCCAAACTAATGGACAAGTTAAGATATTGACATCCCTGAACAAACAGATCCTGTAAGTTGTCCTTCATGCTTCTTTGCTCTTTCCTGTGCAGAAAGTGGTATACAGGGAAGCTGCAATCCCTTTTTGACTTTCATCTGATAACTGAGCGCATTAAACTACAGCATCTTGGCTGTCAGTAACATCTTGGCTCTGACAGAATTTACTATCTTCATACTATCGTCTAAATTTATAGCTGGCCATTTACCTTGGCTGCATGTGGTGTAGGCGACCAAAGATGTGTCAACTCTCCACCGCAGGACTCCACCAGCAGGCTTGCAGACCTGCGGTGCAGCGACAGCACCACGCCAACCTGTGCCAGGCTCCCACCACAAGGCGCTTAATCAAAAGGGACACTCTCTCTACTTGGTGTTGCATGAAAAGGTAGCTGTTGGCCCATGCTGTGCACCTTGGCAGCCTGACAGAGAAGAGCCCAGATTGGTTTACTACCCATAGCACGAGGAAGACATAGGACAGGAAGCCTGTGATACAATCTGCATTTTCGAGCATGTGATTGAAGCATTTGGGACAGTTGATGGTGATGTCGCCTTCCACGGTCTAATCAGCCTTCCTGTCCTTACTATCAGCACTGATGGATGCTTATCATCTCCTCAAACAGTGCCTGCATGTCACTTCCCGCAGCAGTTGATTCAAGTCACTGAATGAATGTCATAGGGAAGATTGCTGTAATTTCACTCGTCAAGCTTTAATATACCCCAATATTAAGGTCATCTTTTCTTGCTACACTGATTAATTTAGATAGTTTCATGCAATTTCATTCCAAAGAAGCACCATGTTTGTGACTCCTTGATTTTTACATGTGCAGTTTCTTCTGTTTTTAAATCTTTGTTTCTGTTCTTTCCAGGTTTCTGCTCCAAACACTTGTGCCAATTTGATACCTTGAGAAATACAGAGTCAATTTCTTTTACCTTTGAATTCCCAGCCCAAAAAATGTACTTTTTTCTTATCCTGCACAAAAACCCAATTTGCATTTCTTACTTCAGATAGCAGTGCAAAGGGAGCATGGGCTAAGGGACAGATTCAAAATACTAGTCTTATTAAAACTGCACTGGTAACACTAGTAGACTTTTTGCTACAAGGTCAACATAATAACACTGTGGCATGCCTGAGACATGGCGGGACCACAGATTCGGTGTGAGAGCCATTTTATTTATTCTGGCTGCAGCTCTCGGCTGTCAGCCGCACATCACATCACAAAAAACTAACACACAACAACCCAATTCCCCTTATGTAGATCGGCGGGCGTAATTGCAGATGCCAGGCAGGTGCGTGGGCCCTCCCTACACGGCACTGCAGACCACGCCTCACCACAAACACATATGATTTTAATAAGGAGAAATCATTTTAAAAGTAGAATAAACAGGCATTACGGTAAAATGCTATATTGTGTGTTTCTAGGCTTACTGGGAACTAAAAGCTCTATTTATACAACAAGTTTCACTAACCTTGCCCAAGGACACTTTGGAGGAGACGGGCCTTGACCCGCAGACCTTTCATCTACGAGCTGTACCTCCTGAAGTCTAAGTCTTAATTAGAAATCCATCCATCCATCCATCCATTTTCTTTCGCTTATCCGGGGCCGGGTCGCCGGGGCAGCAGCCCAAGCAGAGAAGCCCAGACCTCCCTCTCCCAAGCCACCTCCCCAAGCTTGTCCGGGGGAACACCAAGATGTTCCCAGGCCAGCCAAGAGATATAATCTCTCCAGCATGTCCTAGGTATGCCCTGGGGCCTCCTCCCGGTGAGACGTGCCCGGAAAACCTCACCCAGAAGGCATCCTTGTTAGATGCCCGAACCACCTCAACTGGCTCTTTTCAATGTGGAGGAGCAGCGGCTCTACTCTGAGCCCCTCCCAAATGGCTGAACTTCTCACCCTATCTCTAAGGGAGAAGCCAGCCACCCTTCGGAGGAAGCCCATTTCCGCCACTTGTATTTGCAATCTTGTTCTTTCGGTCACTACCCTGACCGTAGGTGAGGGTAGGGGCGTAGATCGACCGGTACATTGAGAGCTTCGCTTTTACACTCAGCTCTCTCTTCACCACAACAGCATCGCTGTGGCCGCTGCACCAATCCGTCTGTCGATCTCCCGCTCCCTTCTCCCATCACTCGTGAACTAGACCCCGAGATACTTAAACTCCTCCACTTGGTGCAGGAACTCGTCCCTGACCCGGAATGGGCACTCCACCCTTTTCCGGATGAGGACCATGGCCCCAGATTTGGAGGTGCTGATTCTCATTCCCACCGCTTCACACTTGGCTGCGAACCTTTCCAGGGTGAGCTGGAGGCCATCATTCGATGAAGCCAACGGAACCACATCATCTGCAAAAAGCAGAGATGAGATCCTGAGACCACCCAAGTGAAAGCCTTCCGCCACTTGGCTATGCCTAGAAATTCTGTCCATAAAAATTATGAACAGAATCAGTTACAAAGGGCAGCCCTGGCGGAGCCCATCACCCACCAGGAGCGAATCTGACTTATTGCTGGCTATGCGGACCAAGCTCTTGCAACAGTTGTATAAGGACTGAATGGCCCCTTAGCAATGGGCCAGACACCCCATACTCCCGGAGCACCCCCCACAGGACCCCCCGAGGACATGGTCAAATGCCTTCTCCAAGTCCAAAAACACATGTAGACTGATTGGGCAAACTCCCATGCACCCTCAAGTATCCCCGAGAGGATAAAGAGCTGATCCAGTGTTCCACGACCAGGACGAAAACCGCATTGTTCCTCCTGTATCCGAGGTTCGACTAATGGACGGACTCTCCTCTCCAGCACCATGGCATAGACTTTCCCAGGGAGGCTGAGGAGTGTGATTCCCTTGTAGTTGCAACACATCCTCTGGCCCCCTTTCTTAAAGATGGGGACCACTACCCCGGTCTGCCAGTCCAGGGGTACTGCCCCTGATCTCCACGCAACATTGTAGAGACGTGTCAACCAAGACAGCCCTACAACATCCAGAGCCTTCAGGAACTCGGGGCAGACCTCGTCCACCCTAGGGGCTCTGCCACCAAGGATTTGTTTAATTGCCTCAGTGACCTCGCCCCCAGAGATTGGCGGATCATCCCCTTTGTCCCCAGACTCTTCCACCATGGACAATTTTCTCAGTCAAAGTCAGCAGCACTCCACCCACATAATACACATATACTGCGCATACTATACACCCAGTGCAGGTAGAACACTGCTTTCCCCTCCTGAGTCGCCTGACGGTTTGCCAGAATCTCAGGCAGTCTGAAAGTCTTTTTCCATGGCCTCTCCGAACTCCTCCCACACCCAAGTTTTTGCTTCAGCCACCGCCCGCGCCGCATTCCGCTTGGCCTGTCGGTACCTATCAGCTGCCTCCGGAGTCCCACAGGCTAACCAAGCCCGGTAGGACTCCTTCTTCAGCTTGGTGGCTCCCCTCACCTCTGGTGTCCATCATTTGGTTCGGGGATTGCCACCACGACAGGCACCAACTACCTTGCGGCCGCAGCTCAGTGCAGCAGCTTCGGCAATGGAGGTGGAGGTGAACATGGTCCATTCGGACTCAGTGTCCCCAGTCTCCCTCTGAATGCTGTTGAAGCTCTGCCGGAGGTGTGAGTTAAAGATCTCGCGGACCGGGCCTCTGCTAGACGTTCCCAGCACACCCTCACTGTATGTTTAGGCACGCCAGGTCTGTCCAGCGTCCTCCCTCGCCACCTGATCCAACTCACCACCAGGTGGTGATCAGTTGACAGCTCAGCCCCTCTCTTTACCCAAGTGTCCAAAACATATGGCCTCAGGTCTGGTGATACGATTACAAAATCGATCATTGACCTGTGGCCTAGAGTGTCCTGGTGCCACATGCGCTTCTGGACACTCTTATGTTCGAACATGGTGTTCATTATGGCCAAACTGTGGTTTGCACAGAAGTCCAATAACAAAACACCGCTCGGGTTCAGATCCGGGAGGCCATTCCTCCCAATCACGCCCTTCCAGGTCTCGCTGTCATTGCCCACATGAGCATTGAAGTCTCCAAGTAGGACAACAGAGTCCCCAGGAGGAGCACTCTCCATTACCCCACCCAGGGACTCCAAGAAGGCTGGGTACCCTGAACTGCCGCTCGGCGCATAAGCGCAGATGACGGTCAGGACCCGTTCCCTGACCCGAAGGCGAAGGGAACAAACCCTCTCATCCACTGGGAGAAACCCCAACATACCAACAGCAAGCCAAGTGGATACCAAGATACCCACCCCAGCCCACCGCCTCTCACCATGGGCAACTCCAGACTGAGACAGAGTCCAGCCATGTGTTGAGGAAAGCCCGACTATATCTAGCCGGTACCTCTCAATCTCACGCACTAGCTCAGGCTCCTTCCACACCAGACATGTGACATTCCATGTCCCAATTGCCAGTCTTGGTAGCTGGGGATCGGTCCACCAGGACCTCCACTCCTGGCCATCACCGGGCTCACATTGCACCCGACCCCTACGGTGCCTCCTGCGGGTGGTGGACCTGCAGGAAGATGGGCCCATGTCCCTTTTTCGAGCTGTGCCCGGCCGGGCCCCATGGACTAAGGCCCGGCCACCAGACGCTCGCCCTCGGGTGCTCTCCCCAGGCCTGGGTCCAGGGTGGGGCCCCAGTAACCCTATCCCGGGGTGGGTGAACTGTTCCCTCGATGGTCTTTTTATAGGGGTCTTCGGAATCGCTCTCTGTCTGGTCCCTCACCCACGACCAATTTGCCATGGGAGACCCTACCAGGGACAAAAGCCCCCAGACAACATAGCCCCTGGGATCCCTGGGACACACAAACCCCTCTACCACGATAAGGTAGCGATTCGTGGAGTGGGAAATCACCATTAAAAAACAGCCTCACCAGAAACAGCACTCTTGAGCCAGCACTGTCGCTGTTTGTGAATCCCTTTGGGGGCAGCCATTTGGAGAGCTGGACCATGCCGATAGCTCAGCACGGATACCCCGACTGGGAGCAGACCAAGCTGGATATCCCCTTGGACTGCTATAATTGGACGCTGACTCTGGGAAACAGATGGAAGAGCTTTTTTGAGACAATTCATTTCTACCTGAGGAGTAATATCAGGGAACCTGTGGGAGTGAGAGGAGGAAACATGACACTGTACTATGAGCCTCTGGAGGAAGTGGAGCCTTCAAACAACATCGGCTACATGAAGGTGAAGCTGTTCGGTTACAGCATGCACTTTGACCCCGAGGTGATCCAGGACTTGATTCTGCAGATAGACTACCCGTACACTCAGGGACCGCAGGACTCTGCCCTGCTGCAGCTGGTGGAGCTGCGCTACAGGGTCAACCGCCTCTCGCCTCCGGGGGCCCCTCACGTGGATCTGTTCGCCTGCTTGCTCCGACACAGACTCAAACTGTCCAGTGCCAACGTGACCAGGATAGTCACTGCCCAGCAAACTTTCAGTGCCAGACAACCAAACTATATGGAGTACGAGGCAAATAAACTGTGTAGTTAAGCGCCTCCATTTGATGTTTTGTACTATTCTTTCCTATTCCTTGCCACAAAACAGGCCTGTATCCATTGTCAGCTGGATCAGTTTGCATAAAGTGTGTGGTTTGTTGTCCAAGACTGTGCTGTACATACACAATGTGCAAATCACCATTAGAAAAAAACCAAACAAACATAGGTCATAGATCACTGGTCAGGCACTGCTGCAATTTTAAATAAGGTGAATTTGACAGTCTGGGAAAACAGAAGTGGCAAAGAAAACAGCAGCCCATATCATGAAGAGAAATGGAGGCAGAATGTGAGGAACTTATCGAGGTTCCATAAATAATTCATTACCAGTTGCAGTCAAGGAGGACGTAGCGAAACAAAAGGGAATTAAGTAAGTAAAACTGGAGGGGTGGGGTGCTCAGAAAGACAGAAAGTCAGTGTATGTGTGAGATGGGGTTTTCGTAATATAGTAAAGTCTACGGGAGATTTCTGAAATAATAGAAATGATTGTTGTCCCTCAAAATGCCAACTGGCAATTAAAACAGGAAACATAATAGCCATCTTAATCATATTAATCAAGTCTGTGCACAAGATCTTGGAAAGCATTGTATGAAAGTGTGGAAACTGAGTACTGTAAATAAAAATATTTCCCTTTTTTTTAGATAGGCACTTATTTTGAAGCATTATCTAAATTAATCTGGACACAAGGACTGCACGTATAGAATCACCAATCAAATTTGACTGAAAGGGTTTAGAATAAGGGTTTTAAAGAGCGTATTTTCTAACCATCTTAGTGTTGCAGAATCTTTCCACAGATTTCAGAGATTGAGAATTCTTTCGCTGTCATTTCTCTCTCTGTCGCTTTTATAATGCTGCTGCAGTTGTAGGGCTAGGACCTGAAAAATACAGCAGACCAAAAGCATTTTAAACTTTTTATTTTAAGTCCTTCACAAATCCAATTTCAGCATACTAAACCATCTTCAGAGAAGCGTAAATGAATGTTGAAAAAAAAATCACAGTAGTTGTATTGTTAAAATAGCCAATTTAACCTTTGGTACACTTATAAGGAAAAAAGATGCACATTATGTGGGGGTCTAAAAAAGCTACTCTAGGAAATCTAATGCATTTAATGTAATTTGATTTATTTAATTGTTTGACCATCATATATACTATTTCCCTATTGTTTATATGTTATAATTATTGTGCGTCTGTCTGTATCCTAAATACTGTCTTTTTAAGCTAAGAATTACCATGCAGAATTTTATTGTGTGACTGAACAATGATGATAAAGAATCATGAATATTGAATTTAATTTCCTGCATTCTGTTGAATTTTTAAGTCCCAATTTTTTATCTGCTGCATTAGTTTATATATATAGTGGAAATTTCTTTATGTCTGTAAGCTAACACTTCAAGACTTACTGGAATATTTAGTACTGAAGTATGCTGTTAATTTATAGACCCCTGAATTTATAGGCTAGAAAGTGTTTCAGCAATATTCTTCATTTTCCAGAACTTTCTGCACATTCATCACATGTCATACGCATCCTCTTTGATGTACATTCAAACTATTATGGAAATAAGGTCAGCTGACCTTTCCTGAATACTACTTCTACAGTTATATGGCATACACAACTGCTTCCTGTAATTTGTTATTGATATTGAATCATGATCTGGTAGTCAGGATCAATCTATGGTAGTCATGAGGTAGTTGCATGAAGAATCAGGGAAGAACATGTAGGAACTGTTTAATGGGTCTTCAATGCCAGACGTTTGAATGCTGTGAACATTGCAAAAATGTTGCATTTTAAAACAAAATTAAATAAAGATTATAGCATCCTGTAAGGATGCACAGCTATTGGTCATTCATCTATATCTGAGCAATACTGGAACAGTCATTTGTTTAAAAGTATTTATAGTATGAATTATTTAGCATGAATCCTACTTAGTTTCTGTCTTCATAGCATGTTCCATTGTGCCTACTAAGACCTACTGAGAACATTTTGAAGAATTTCGAAGGGTCTGACCTAGAGTTGGATGTCTCGAGACCGGTCTTGAGACCACTTTTACGTGGTCTTGGTCTCGTATTGGTCTCTACGGACTTTTGTCTTGGTCTTGTCTTGGTCTCGACTGACTTTGGTCTCGGACGTAGTGTTCGGGAGATTTGGAGTCAACCATCAGCGGGGGGGGGCATACTGGGCTTAAGCAGCATGGGGTCTTTTGGAGTGTAATTTATTAGTCAGATGCCTGACTGACAACTGTATAAAACAAAAACAACACACGAAGCACAGAGCGCACCGTCATAAATTCCCCCCAATTTTGGTATGATCCAAGCTCAGGCACTAGGCGACTGAGCGCAGCACACATGTAATCGAGGGGGGAGAAGCTGCTCCCTGCGAGTTTGCTGCAGACAGAGGAGAGCTTAAGTTTGACCAGGTACCAGGACATGGAAGTCATTCTTTTTTGAACAAAACTCAAAACAGAGCCTTATAATCTTTTAGTCATTTCTACCCTCACTTAATTTCCTTTCGCTGCTCAGCTCTCACACAGTGGCTCAGCTATGCTCCAATCCCTCCATGTAGTGGCCAATCACATGCGAGGATATAGGATAATATCATTATGTGAAAAACAGAGAGGGTGAGAGACACGACAGTCAAGTGGAGCATGCGTCTGTCCTCTCAGTAAGTGAGTGAGACAGTAGACAGTGGTGAGGAGGGAGGGCTGTGCGAAAGCAAAAACACATAAATATGCCTGACACCCGTAAACGTAACAGCATCTGGCTACAGTTTAAAGCAGGGGTCCCCAATCCCAGTCCACGAGGGCCGGTGTCCCTGCAGGTTTTAGATGTGTCCTTGATCCATCACAGCTGATTTAAAAGGATAAATTACCTTCTCAACATGTCCTGAAGTTCTCCAGAGGCCTGGTAATGAACTAATCATGTGATTCAGGTGTGTTGACCCAGGGTGAGATCTAAAACCTGCAGGGACACCGGCCCTCGTGGACTGGGATTGGGGACCCCTGGTTTAAAGACTTTTTTGTCTCGGTCTTGGTCTCGTCTACTTGGTCTTGGTCTTGGTCTTGTCTTGGTCTCGATACCCTCTGGTCTTGGTCTTGTCTTGGTCTCGGATTAGGCGGTCTTGACTACAAGTCTAGTCTGAGCTAGACCTGGTCTGATGTCATTTGGTAGCAGAAAAAAAACCCCCATGGGAATCACACTTTTTTGTATCTACAAATAGAAAACAGATTCTGGCAGTACTTTTGTTCCAGTCCACAGTTGAGTGGTTTCAGCAAAAGAGTATGAAATTGGCCTATTTTTGGCTTTGATTGATGAAAAGCAGGTTTTTACAGATCTAAATGTGGCTTACAGCCTGTACTATAGTGTCTACCGCCTTTTCACAAGTGCAAACATGCAGCTCAGGTCCCCTTAACTTCATCATTAACCTCCATATCAGAGCAATATAAAAATGTTGTAGAATCTTCAGTAACCTTATAATGAAAGCTTCACATAATAGCCGTGGTATATATATTCATAGATTTCAAATATTTTAAGTTTGTGACCGTTTTCCTAAAAATGACTTTGTTTGGTAAGGTCTGTTAAAGCCTGAAAGAGAGTGGTGTTCTCATGAAACCTGGGGGAAAAAAATCAGTGTATCTTTTGTTGGCAGTCTCACTTATTGGTCCTGACACATTTTAAAGGAAAGTACATAAAATTTCAAACACCTTCATGCTCCACAGGGAGATTAATTCAAAGAGATTTGTTACTCATATTCACTCAATACCTGCTGATTCAAAAGGAGGTTTTAATGCAGACACTCCAAAGGACAGAGAGTACTGCACTGTAGTAAATTTTAAAATAGTCAGATTTAGAATAATGGAACAACAAGATGTTAAAATGATGTTTTTTTCTAAAGAATGGGGGTAAATGTTCTTTTTATATATGTATATGAAATGTCTGTGGGTATCAGAGCAGCCGATCAAGAGCTTAGGATGGTGGTATAATGAAAACCTTTAAGTCTCAGGCCAGGGTTTATTGTGACCTCTATTGATCTATAAGATTCCAATTAAGAAGATCAGAAAACTGGAGCGGACCGTCAGTTCCTACATGCGTGGGATGGACTCCTGTGTCGCTTCAGCAGTATCAGCTTGTATGAACTGGGTGCTTTAGAACTGCCTGTCTCCAGCCTCACTGAAAAGTGCACCAAATTTAAGTTAGACATGACCAATAACTGAGTCTGAAGATGCAGCAATATGAGCTGCTGCTCCCACATTGACCACAGGAAGGAAACTGACTCCATCACAGGCCATGTAGAAGCAAAATCTTCTCTCTGGCATGGAGATATAGTTGGGCAGATTCAGCAAGGAAGGACAGGACTTTGATTGACTAACTAAGGACTTTGGTTGGCGCAAAGACTAGTTGACAAGTTGATCCAGAGAGGAAAGCTGATAATTGACAGGTTTTCTTGCCAGGATGAGACGAGACACATAAAGACATTCTCACAATCCAAGGAGGCCCAGCAGACCAAATGGGAAAACCTGGAACATGGTTCACCTGGACGGATCTCTGGGAAATGGAAGAAAGTATCAGCTTCATAATCAGAGCTATCCAAGACTTCCTACACTTCAAAACATACATAGAGAAGAGGAGGTCCTAGGTGTATATATATCCCCTCTATATCCCAAGGATGATCTGAAGACACAATCAAGTCTTGCGACAGCTTGCAAGTATTCTAGCAGGAAGGAGAACTGCCACCAGTGCCCCAGCTCCTCTAATTCCTGAACCACCTATTACCATTCCCTTTGTGAGAATGCCTGGTGAACTTCACGGCAAGCGTAACAGGACCTTCTGACCTTCCTTGACTTCTGCTTGTGACTGGAAGATGTAGGTCAAACTTGATCACAAACTGGTCTTTCTAACAGAGATAATGTAATCTAATTAATCTTAGGCCAAATCTGATTTGTGGTCAACTTCACAGATAATATTATTTCTCTTGGAACTAACAGTACTTTGGGAAGTTCCAGAGGTGTACAAATGGAAAAGCTTAGAGTGCATTGAAATAGCAGTCAAGACAAAACAACGAGATTGGGGTACCAAGGTGTTCTCTGTGGTGGTTGGATATAGAGGGTTTATTGATAATTCTACAACTAGGCTCTTGAAGAGGGCAGGGTGTGCAAGAGCAGGCCTCCCAGGCAGCAGTCAAGTCACTCTCTGATGATGCTGAGGGAAGGGGCAATTTGGTGTAGATTAAGAGAAATGACTACAACTGGGCTGGGAAATGACCACTGAGGGGTAAACCAGTCTTTAAGTCTGATGCCATTAGCCATTTCGGGGTCCAAACTGTGCTTCAGGTCCCAAAGTCAAACGAACACTGGGGCATCACTGAGAGTTACAAACTGTCTAAATTATTTCATCTTTAATAAAGTGATCAGTGTGGCTGCTCTACATTTAAGTTTAACATCCAGGCATCCATTAAAACAGGATTTATGAAGTTTAACTGTGTCACGGTTCTGGGTCATTTTGACCCAGCATTTTGAGTTCACATGTTTTGGTTTGATTTTGTTATTTTCTTGATCTATTGTCAGGCGATGATGATGATGATGATGATGATTTAGTGTGTTCCAGCTTATTCTGGTTTAGGTTTAGTTCTGCCCGTGTAAAGGCCGTGTTTCTTAGTCTGCGTCTTTGTGTATTGTTTCCTGTTTTATTTTGAAGGATTGTGTCTTTTGTCAGTGTGTCCAGCTTCGCTCCCCCTGTCTCGTTAGCCCTTATCTCTCCCAGCTGTGTCTCCCTCCTGTTTTCCATTCCCTGATTACTCCCCTGTGTATATAGCCCTGTGTTTGCCTTTGCTCAGTGTCGTGTTGTACCCTCAGATCCTGCCTGTGTGTTTCTGTTTCTCAGCGTTCATTGTTCTGTTTATGTTTTGTTCATTACCAGCAATAAAGCTGTGGGTTTTTTGAGTTGAAATCCTGTCTCCACGAGTCCTGCATTTGGATCCTCACCTCCGCCTGCCCGCACACAGAGCCCTGACAGAACGACGCGACCATAACATGGATCCAGCAGACTCGCCTCACCTCGAGGGAGAGGTGGATCTTGCTCGCATCCTCGGACTGATGAGTCACATTAGCCACACCTCGATTTGCGGACATTCTCAGTCGGGCTGAGTGCAAAAGAAGCCATATTTGGCAAAATTCCTCACCTACGCCAGCTCTCTATAGCCTTTCGTTGACCCAGGCTAATAAGGCAGTCAAAGCCCGGGAGCTGCCCCAATTCACCCTCATCTCCTCATCCACACCGCCTCAGCGAGCAACCCTCTCACGCTGCCGCAGCGGACGGAGCTCTCTTCAGCACTGCTGCAGCAACTACAGTCGCAGCATCGGACTTCTTCCTCCCTCACGTCTGGTTCTGACCACCCCTAACCTGCTTCATGTCTGGCAGGAATGTGGTCAGAGGATGAGGAGTCGGTCACCGCTGCTCCCATACCTTCTGTTTCCTTTGCCGCTCCCGTTTCCAGGAGGAAGCGGCGTTCTTGTCATCGCCGCCCCTCACCACAGCCGGAGTCCAGTTCCTGCTCCAAACGGCCGGACGTGGTGAGTGAACAGGACAGTTTTCACCCAGCTTCTTCCAAGCCAGGAATTTTAAGCTCAGAGCCAGTAAATCCAGAGTCAGTTAACTCTGTGACTGTTAATTTCAAATCTGTAACAGTAGAAACTGATGATCCTAAGATGGCTGACTCTGAGATTGCTTTTCGGGACTCTGAGCATTCTAATGATCCATTCTTTGTTTCTTCCAAGTTTGAGATAATTCAGGAGTCAGATGATCTTATTTCACCAGAGTTGAAAGAAGTTTTTTTTTCTGTAACTGAGAGTGGGGTTTCTGGATGTAATTCTGAAAAAACTGGAGTCTCTGTATTCTCCTCTCAGCCAAGTTATGTTGATCCTGAGCCACCTGTTTCTGGATTAGTTAATGGTACAAGGTTAGCTTCGGTGATACAAAACAATAGTGTGATTTTTGATGCAGGTAACATGTGTGAGTCTGTTAGGGAATGCTTTGATTTGGACAATAGTAGACTCACTCAGGATATTAAAGATGCTACTCTAAAGACAATTTCTCCAACTGCTGAACTAAACATGGACAGTTCAATTTTCCAGCCAAATTCCATCTATGCTGTTCAGACTACACCTCATGAGACTGTTGTTGGTGTTACTTCACCCATGTGTTACGCAGCTCACCAGCCAGTTCATTCTGAGGCTGCCTGTGAAAAACCTCATGTTTCCATAACCTCTTCTGAGTTAAAAATCACAAGCCCAGAGTATGTCTATTCAAAGACTGTTTGTGTTACTCGTTGTGAACTCTTCAAGAGTGTGCATTCTGTGACTGTCCAGGTTAAGACCAACAAGGTGTCATCTGCGGTTAACAAGCTGGCAAAGGAACTTGGTTTGAGCACTGCAGAGTTGGTTGCTCAAGTTAAAGTTTTAGTTAACTGATCTTGTCTGTTTAACCCTCTGCGTCATGGTTTTCAGCCAGTAGTCCTGGAAACTGTGGGTGCAACTTCCCAGGCTACATTTTGTGTGTGTTTAATGTTGCTTCACACCCAGTTTATTCAGATACTGCTTGTGCGAATTCTCCAGTGCCTGTGAATGCTCTGAACTCACCTTTCCTAAGACTGCTAATGCTAAACTGGATGACTTAAAAATAACATTTTCACCAAAGCCAGCCTGCCATAAGTCTGTTTCCAAAAACCATGCCGGGGACCATAAACCTGGTTTTTCCCATAACTGTTACTGCTCCTATGCTCTGCTCTCCGCCTCCCGTTCCTGTTCCCAGGGCAGCTCAGGTCCGGCTTTCCCTTGCACCCATACCAGCTCCTCGGGTGGGGGTGGCTGAGGTCCAGCTGGTGCCTGCTTCAGTTCCCAGGCTAACTGAGGCTCCGTTCATCCCTGCACCTGTACCCACTCCTTGGGTGGGAATGGCAGGCACCCAGTCCCTGCCAATGCCTGTCCCGGTTCCCCGGGTGAGGGCACCCATGACCCTGCCGATTTCTGCGCCAGTTTCGGTTCCTCGGGTGGAAGCAGCAGAGGTCCAGCTAGCTCCTGCACCTACACCGGCTCCCAGGGTAAAGGCAACTCATCCCTGCACCCGTATCTGTTCCTTGGGTGGTGATGGCTGGTGTTCAGCCAAGCCCAGTACCCGTACCTGTTCCTGTTCCCCGGAGGAGAGCTGCTGAGAGTCGGTTGCCTGCTCAGTCGCGAGTTCAACAACCATCACTACCACCACTACAACTTCTGTTTCAGTTGGCTGCCCAGTCGGCAGCTGCAGCAATTAGTGCAACTATCCATTCAGCTACTCACTCAGCCAGGGGTCTCAATGCCTTCTGGTCCTGCATCAGCTCCTGCTGGAAGCTCTAGAGAGCGAATCCAGCACTCCATGGCTGCCATGCCACTGTCTGTCTCTGCTGGCAGTTCAGGAGAACTGTTTCAGCCATCTGCCTCTGCTGGAGGGTCCGAGGGGCCCGTCCAGTCGTCTTCTGTTTTAGCTGGGGGTTCAGGAGAACCCAGCCAGCATCAAGTCTCGTCAGCTGGGGGTTTTGGAGAGCCCGGCCAGCATCAAGCTACGTTAGCTGGGGGTTCAGGAGAGACCGGCCAGCATCACGCCCCGTCAGCTGGTGGGTCCGAGGAGCCAGTCCAATATTCATCCTCATCAGCTGGGGGTCCTGGAGGACCCTGCCAGCACATCCTCGTGTCCGCTGAGGGCTCTGGGGAGCCCATTCAGCCACCACCTGCAACTTCCACACCGTCGCCTGCAGCGTCACCACCTGCAACTTCCACACCGTCACCTGCAGCATCACCACCTGCAACTTCCATACCGTCACCTGCAGCGTCTGGTTCCACTGGTTCCGCAGCTGCCACGCTGCCGTCTGGTCCCACCTCGTCTGGTCCTGCAGTTGCCACACTGCCGTCTGATCCAGCTCGGCCTGTACCACCGCCTCTGCAGGCCGCTTTCCAGGCCTCTAGCTGGACGTCATGGTCGTCGAGGGCAGCCTCCGGAACGAGTTCATCGCCGCCACTGGCTTCGCGGCCGGCCTCCGGACCTGTTCTGTCGCCGCCACTGCCTTCCGTGTGGCCGGCCTCCTGATTTGCTTCGCCTGCGTTGCCACCGCCGCTGCTGTCTGCACGGCCAGCCCCCCGAACTGTTTTGGACTTGGCTCATGTGCTGTTGACCTCCAGGTCGATCCCCTGAACTTGTTTTGGTGGACTCGTGATTGATCTAGTTTTGTGTTGAACTGTTTTCGTGTGTTTATGGACTGATCTAGCCCCATGCTCCTTGTTTTTTGTTTTGTTTGATGCTGTAAACGGACCAAACTTCAGTCAGGAGAACAACTGAGATAATCCATCCACAATACGAGGTTAGTTATTAATATACTGTTGCATGGGCTGAGCTGTAGTTACATTATAACGTTTTAAAAATTGAGCTTTGAAACGTGCTGCTGATGAATAGTGGTAATAAAAGCCTAGATAGACCGACAGTGATCACTGATTTTTTATTTTTTTTATTTTTTTTTTTTTTGGTGGGGGGGGGGGCTTGTTAGATTAAATAGAGCAAGATACAAAGCATTAAAAGATGTTAAAAACACAACAGCCTTAATAAACGTAGAGTAGTTTGGATCCGGAAGGAGGGTACATACGTCATCACTTCACAACCAGATAGCAGAGGGGGACAACAGGTGGTGCTATTGAGCCCCCAGGAGGTGTCGTGGGCATAAAATCAACAAAACACTAAGGACAGAGGGTGGTCACCTGACTACCCCAATAAAGCAATTTACCCCTCTCCTGTTCAAGACACCAGGCAGGAATTGGTGCTGGTTACTCAAGGATTGTACCATCAAGTCCTATGATAGCTCACATGTCAGTATACGTAGCACCAGCTGCAGGTTGAGTCATCTGTCATGTTGTGTAATTTTGATACATCATTAATCACCCCCAACCCCTTGTTTTTTCTTTCAGGTAAATATTGAATAAGGAATAGGAGTAAATATTCTGTTGTTCTTGAGAAACACTTTCAAACAAGTTTCTCATGCTGAGCAAGACAGTCTTGAAAGTGGAACCCTGAAGTATATTGTCAAAAGATTTTATTATGTTTATGCTTAAAAGTACATTTTATTTTCTAGATGTGTTTGCTCATTTAGTATTCAGCTCAAATAGAGAAGTTACGCTATCCGTTATGTTACTAACTGTGCAAGCTCAACAGGAAGCCTGCACGCAGCACAGTTCTATTTTATCTCTTCCTGTACGTCTCTGAGAAGGACATGCTACACAAATATGCTTGTGTATAAATAAAGGCTGACAACTATTGCAGGGTGTGAGTCTCCGTTGAGCTCTCACCCGTGTGCACGTTAAACTTGCAAACCTGTCTGAGTGTCATTTATTCCGACCTGAGTTGCACTACAGGAAAACTCCTGACATATATTGTGATTATTGATGTGTGTGAAGTATAATTTTGACAGTTGTTTTGTTGTTTTTGTCTTCCTGCCTTTGTCAGTATGTACCCTACATCTCTAAGAAAGCTCATGTCTCATGGAGCGGTCATGTACAGTGGCTTGCAAAAGTATTTGGCCCCCTTGAACTTCTCCACATTTTGTCACATTACAGCCACAAACATGAATCAATTTTATTGGAATTCCATGTGAAAGACCAATACAAAGTGGTGTACACTTGAGAAGTAGAAGGAAAATCATACATGATTCCAAACATTTTTTACAAATAAATAACTGAAAAGTTGGGTGTGCGTAGTTATTCAGCCCCCTTTGGTCTGAGTGCAGTCAGTTGCCCATAGACATTGCCTGATGAGTGCTAATGACTAAATAGAGCGCACCTGTGTGTAATCTAATGTCAGTACAAATACAGCTGCTCTGTGACGGCCTCAGAGGTTGTCTAAGAGAATATTGGGAGCAACAACACCATGAAGTCCAAAGAACACACCAGACAGGTCAGGGATAAAGTTATTGAGAAATTTAAAGCGGGCTTAGGCTACAAAAAGATTTCCCAAGCCTTGAACATCCCACAGAGCACTGTTCAAGCGATCATTCAGAAATGGAAGGAGTATGGCACAACTGTAAACCTACCAAGACAAGGCCGTCCACCTAAACTCACAGGCCGAACAAGGAGAGCGCTGATCAGAAATGCAGCCAAGAAGCCCATGGTGACTCTGGACGAGCTGCAGAGATCTACAGCTCAGGTGGGGGAATCTGTCCATAGGACAACTATTAGTCGTGCTCTGCACAAAGTTGGCCTTTATGGAAGAGTGGCAAGAAGAAAGCCATTGTTAACAGAAAACCATAAGAAGTCCCGTTTGCAGTTTGCCACAAGCCATGTGGGGACACAGCAAACATGTGGAAGAAGGTGCTCTGGTCAGATGAGACCAAAATGGAACTTTTTGGCCAAAATGCAAAACGCTATGTGTGGCGGAAAACTAACACTGCACATCACTCTGAACACACCATCCCCACTGTCATTTATGGTGATGGCAGCATCATGCTCTGGGGGTGCTTCTCTTCAGCAGGGACAGGGAAGCTGGTCAGAGTTGATGGGAAGATGGATGGAGCCAAATAGAGGGCAATCTTGGAAGAAAACCTCTTGGAGTCTGCAAAAGACTCGAGACTGGGGCGGAGGTTCACCTTCCAGCAGGACAACGACCCTAAACATAAAGCCAGGGCAACACTGGAATGGTTTAAAACAAAACATATCCATGTGTTAGAATGGCCCAGTCAAAGTCCAGATCTAAATCCAATCGAGAATCTGTGGCAAGATCTGAAAGCTGCTGTTCACGAACGCTGTCCATCTAATCTGACTGAGCAGGAGCTGTTTTGCAAAGAAGAATGGGCAAGGATTTCAGTCTCTAGATGTGCAAAGCTGGTAGAGACATGCCCTAAAAGACTGGCAGCTGTAATTGCAGCAAAAGATGGTTCTACAAAGTATTGACTCAGGGGGCTGAATAATTACGCACACCCCACTTTTCAGTTATTTATTTGTAAAAAATGTTTGGAATCATGTATGATTTCCGTTCCACTTCTCACGTGTACACCACTTTGTATTGGTCTTTCACGTGGAATTCCAATGAAATTGATTCATGTTTGTGGCTGTAATGTGACAAAATGTGGAAAAGTTCAAGGGGGCCGAATACTTTTGCAAGCCACTGTAATAGTTGATCAAGAAGTTTAGGTCAGCTAGCTCTGTCATGTGTGTCTGCACGTTTGTTGACGTAGGGACTTCAGAGGCACTTTTTCTTGCTTTGAAATTCACCAGTTATTGTTCTGCAGCCACAATGTTTTGACTGTAGTTTATGGCTTTCATCTTTTTAAATATGTGGACATTTTTATGCTGTAAATCTGAAAAACTGTAATTTCAGAGAGTAATAAGATACATTTTTAAATTTAATATATCATGTTCCAAATCGTTTGCAGATACAAGTGGCAGAAAAGAGCTTTCTCCGAAGGGTGGCTGGCATTTCCCATAGCGAAAGATTGAGGAGTTCAGCCATCCGGGAAGGGCTCTGAGTAGAGTTGCTGCTCCTCCGCATCGAAATGAGGCAGTTGAAGTTGTTTGTGCATCTGACAAGGATGCCTCCTGGGTGGGCTGTTCCAGGCATGTCCCACTGAGAGGAGACCCCAGGGCAGACCCAGGTCACGCTGGAGAGACTATATCTTTCGGCTGGCCTGGGAGCACGTTGGTGTTCCCCCGGACAAGCTGGAGGAGGTGGCTAGGAAGAGGGAGATCTATAAATAAAATTGAATTGAATTGATAAGTGGAAGGATAAGCAAAGAGAATGGATGGATGGATGAATTGAAATGAAGATGGCAATGGCATTGCCTCTTCATCTTGAGGCTCCTAAACAGGGCTTCGGAAACCAATTGATGACATCACAGTAGATACGTCCATCTTTTAATGAGTTTTCTCATGTGCACTCTGGGCCCAATTCACTAGTTTCAAGAGTAACTGAATACAATATAAAACAATATAATGTTTATTTTAGAAATTATGGTTGTCATTAGCAGTTTGAATCCACTGAATACGTTGGGGTACCCTTGAGCAAGGTACCGTCTCTACACACTGCTGCCTGGGCGCTGGATTGGTAGCTGCCCAGTGCTTCACTGAGTGAATGTGTTAAATGCAGAGGACTAAGAAATTTCCCACATGTGGGAGTACAAGGGGTTTAAAATAAAAAAATTAAAATTAGTGGCCAGGAGCCAGGAATGCTGTAAAGGTAACTTGAAAAGTACACTGCCAAAAGTATTTACTAACCCATAATTAAAATCGGATGTTTCAATCACTTCCATGGCCACAGGTGTAAAAACTCCAGCATGTAAGCATGCAGAGAGCTTCTACAAACATTCATAAAAGAATGGGTCACTCTCAGTAGCTCAGTGAATTCCAGTGTGGTACAGCGGTCCAGTTGTGAAATTTCCAATTAATCCACAGTAACTGTCAATGATACTATAACTAAGTGGAAGTAATTCAAGCCATTGTTACTTCCACTCCACTAAGTGGAAGTAACAATGGCAATTCACCCACAGATAGTACCCAATGTGAAATCACAGAGCGGGGGTCAATGCTAAGCTGCATATAGTTCACAGAGGTCACCAATTTTCTGCAGAACAAATCACATGCAAACATCATGTGGCCTTCAGATCAGCTCAAGAGCAGGGTTTAGAGAGCTTCATGGAAAGGGTTTCCATGACCGAGCAGCTGTTTTAAGTCACCAAGCACAATGCAAAGTGTTGGATGCAGTAGTGTAAAGCACACTGCCACTGGACTCACACTCCATCTGGTAATCCAATGGATGAGTCTGGGCTTGGTAATCACCAGGAGGACGGTATTTGTATGCCTGCATTGTGCCAAATGTAAAGTTTGTTGAAGGGGGGACTATGGTGTGGGAATGTTTTTCCAAAGTTGAGCTCAGCCCCTTAAATCCAGTAAAAATGACGCATAATGCTTCAGCATACAAAGACAATTTGGACAATTTTATGCTCCCAACGTTGTGGGAACAGTTTGGGGATGGCCCCTTCCTGTTCCAACATGACTGCGCACCAGTGTACAAAGCAAGGTCTACAAAGACATGGATGACGAATTTGGAGTAGAAGAACTTGACTGGCCTACACAGAGCAGTGATGTCTACCTGACAGAACGCCTTAGGGATGAATTAGAGCAGAATCTGTGAGCCAGACCTTCTCATCCAACTTCAGTGTCTGACTTCAGAAGTGCGCTTCAGGAAGAGTGGTCAAAAATTCCTATAAACACACTGCTAAACCTCATGGAAAGCCTTCCCAGAAAAGTTGAAGCTGTTATAGATACAGCAAGTGGGCCTATGGTTTAAGATTGGAATCTAATTAAAGTTCATTTATGTGGGAAGGCAGATGAGCAAATACCTTTGGCAATATAGTGTATAGTACGAGCATTCAGTGTCCCTCAGTCAGATCCTGAACTCTGCACTCCCTAAACACTGTTTTCTCACATTTTATAGTAAATGGGAAAAAAACATGTTACTTATATTCATAAAAATATTCATACTTTAGTACAAAAATATCAATTACCTTTTAATTTATTACTTTGTTTTTTATTAACTAACTAATAAAAAAATCATGGCAATGTTTTCTTTATAAGTGTTATTTTAGTTAAGATTAATTAGGCATTTTATTCCTTCTAAGGGAGAATTTGTATTCCAACAAAAAATCATATTAGCATAAAAACATTAGTCTGTAAGATTTAAATTCATTCTGGTGAGGTTCAGGCTGATTATGGAAGTTAACAGTCTATCTAGCTGGTCTGTGTGTCTGTGCCAAGTTAACTGTGCCTTTGAGCTGAGTCAGTGACTGTCTGGGCCACGAGCCCGAAAACTGTTGCAGCCAACAGTTCACTACTTTACAGCCAATTTACAGGATCATTGTTCAAGACTGCAGGGTGCATGAATTCACTCATCACACATTCCAGGCACACATCCACTGGAAACTGTCCAGATCTTCAGGCATGTTTATGCTTCTTTTTTCATATTGCACCCATGCCAGTACCTGTTCTTTGTTATATTAACCATTAGGAAGGAATAATTAATGTTCGGCCAAATCTACTCTGTGTGCTTCTACCAGTGGGTCATTGAATTCTTGTCACAATATTTGCAGGTTCTCAATCCCTTACCAAGAATGAAAAGAAAAAAGAAAAAAGGAAAAGATGTGTGCTGCACTCTTTGGTTGAGGTGTGAATTGGAATAAGTCATTATCTACAGAAAACACCTTCCCCGAGATGCAGCAAGAAGAGGCTTCAAATGGATACTTTATTGTCACAATCCAGATACAAAATAGGAGAGAGGCGTGCAGGGAAAATCTCTGGGAGGCCGGTTATGGCAAGCTGCTTAGGTAACTGCATTAGACAACCAAACATCAAAGCCTTAAATTTTCAAGGAGCCCTGAGATGGCAAGTAATGTACAAATGGATGATTTCTCCTTAAGTAAACACACTGAATAGAACCATGTGACACAGTGAGGAGAAAAAACTGCATGCAAGAGAGCATTTGGCAAATTGAACCACTTGGTTCAATATGACGGGAGGTGATGAGATTAATAAATGAAGAATAGATCTCCAAGACAAAGCTGGTGTTATACCACTGCTTGATTGTAACATTAGTCGCCATTTCCAGAAAATTGTTAAATATTGTGAAGCTGTGATGAAGCATAAAACCAACAAGAACGATTTGCCATATCAGACACGAATGGGGAAAAATGAGCCTGTGGAAAAGTTCTCAAGATGTATGTGTGTGATGTTTTCATGATGAATGGCTAACCTTGTTTCCTAAACGCTGCTCCTGTGCAGCAGCTTCATCACTATGCAGCTCTATCTTCATACATCTAACTCCGAGCCTGATTTATTGGAGGGTAGGGCACAGTCACCAGAACTTGCATCAAACACTGAGGCGTTTTGTGCACAAGTACAAATGCTTACATAGACTGCATCAGGAAAGATACATTTGTAAGATAGATGAGGGCTGCACATTTGAATTGCAAAACATTCAAACGGTTGTTTCATGGAATTACACATATTTGTTAAACTTTTCTGATACCATCACAGGAAAGACAAATCTCCACAGCATGCAGCAGTTTTGCTTTAAATGAATTTGATTTCACACAAACGATGATTGATTAGTTGAATCTTAGTATGCCATGCCAAAGACTGACCTTTCCTTACCTGTTAAATATTCATGCTGTCTTGTTGTCCCTTCAGGATAAAGCCGCATCAATAACATATTTAGTGCAGTATTAATGAAAGGGAGATTTTCAACATTATTCATGAGTCTTTAAAAATGGCTATGATCCACAGTTAAGATGTGTATTACAGCCATCTGGTTAAGATCCAGAATCCCAGAAAGCATGAGTCGCCCACGCATAAAGCTAAGTGTGTCGTATCCTGTGGCCGACTGTTTAAAATGCACCATGCATGCAAGGATTTCTTCTAAGGATAACCACAGCCCTAATGTACAATCTAAGAAGATTGTTCTGTAAGCTTTACAAGAGCATATTTGATAGAAAAGCGATGAAACCATTTCAGACAAAGCTTAACGTGAGCCCTAGAATGGGTGCAAGAGGTGCAAGACCAGAGGCCGGGTTATTCTCTTATCTTTGTGGCCAAAGCTCTTTGGCAAAGCAGCCCTCCTGGCATTTAAAACACATGTCTGCGATAACATCATTGGTTCTTTTCTCCCTCCCTCTGGTCTCCAGAGAGAATCTCTGAGCATCTCTAAATGTCACGTTAAGTGCTTCTCTTGTCCCGCACTGACACGAAAACGAGGTGCTCTCTGAATACAAAGAAGGCCCATACTGGATGGCTGCCATAGCTCAAAGGGAGCGACAGTTATCTGCTTTCCTCTTTCCTGCTCTCTCCCTCATTTGTTCAAACTGTCAGAAGTAACATTTAGCCTCTAATAGGGCTACCCAAAGGACGACTGAGTCTTCCACTTTTGGTCCTAACTAAATTTGAGTGCTAGATTTCTTTCATATAGCACAAGTCGTGGCTGCTCGGAAGAGCAGGATTAAAATTCTAGTCAGTGTAACTCAAATTAAAACAGTCCTCACCATTGTACAGATATATCTAAAAACAGCATGAGCACAAGCTGTTTACTAATCACTCCGTAACTTAATACTAAGAGGAAGATATAATTAGATTCCCCAGGGAAGATATCAAGAGGACAATGTTGAGGAAGCTATGACTCTTTAACTGCTAATGTTATAACACGATGCTATTTTAGCTGTCTGAAGTTGCACCTGAGCAACTTTGAGACAGAAACACAATGTCTCCCGTTTACCTTCTTGTTAATAGCAGCATTCATTGTGCTGCTTTTCTCATCATTCATGACTCACAAGGGCAAACCTGCCGACAAGGTGGAAAAACATACCTTGAAAATCAGCAATCAAAAGTGTGTTGTCCTCAGCACATCAAAAAGCGTGTATTCAGCAAGTATGCAGAGAACTCTAATTTTCCACATTTGTAGATTGCATCCTTATCCTCATATACATTTCTGTATAATAAAGTGTATTAAAGTGTATTAAAAACAAAAAACTGAAACATCTCATGGAGAAAAATGTGATCTTTGAATAAATCACTAGTTGACCTAAATTAAGGCTTATTTAACAAGCATATTTCTGTTTATTTTATAGGTGTTTTTTAGTTGCACTCCTAATCCAGTGATAAAAAAAGGCAACCTTTTAAATAGATAGTGAGAAATATTGATTTAAACTGTTTTAGATATAACAAGACAAGACTATACAATGGGTCTGATTCTTTCTGAATCCACTGATGCTGAAAGTGTAAGGTTTATTCTAGATTACCCAACAAACACAGAGTAAAAACAGCTACCTGATTGCCGTTGCTGATCATGTCCATCCCTTTATGACCACAGTGTACCATTGTCCAGCTCCCTAACAAAATATTACGAAGCTCAGATTATCTCAGACTGGTTTCTTGAACATGCACTCAAATTGCCTCAAAATCTGAAGCACCTGCATGATGCTATCATGTAAAAAGGTATGCTTCCAGCATGCTGCTGAATCTATGCCGCAGAGAATTGAAGCAAACCTGGGATTAGCTACGTTCTGTTGTTCCTAGTCGGCAGCGTTACGGTTGCCATGGTTACAGGGTGATGCTCTCTCTCTGCGTGTTTCCTGGGTGAGAGAGCGCCTTTTGTTGTTGTTGTAGTTGTTGTGCTAAGAATGATACAGGTATAGCTCTAAAGAATGTAGCATCATGGGCAGTGTAGTCCATGCTGCAGAGAGCATGGACTGCCATACTCGTTATGTGTCTGTGAACGCGAGGAGGGAGAAAAAGGTGAGTGGAAAAATAGGAGTTGTCATCGAGCAAAAACGGGAGATGGAAGCATGTAAATATAATAATAACCACTGCAGTCAAAAAGAGTGCCTGACGAGCCCAGTTGTAAGTAAGCTATTAAGACTCGACTGTACACTGTGTTCGTGTTTTCCTCCGAAACAAAAAGTTCCGTTGGAGCAGCCTTTCAACGCCTCTCTCTGTGTCTTGCAAGCGAAGTTTACCCAGACAACAAAGTAAAGCTAGTTTTCGGCTACGAGCCCGACACAAACCCGACGTATTAGCCAGAGGTCCCTTTACTACGGTTCGGAGCTGCGGACCTTCAGTAACAGTAATAAATCACACAGCAATAGTACATTCACGTAGTTGTAAAAAGCATGATAATATGTTAAGTAATCCAAAGTATTCAGAATACGTTACTCTCATTGAGTAACGTAACGGAATACGTTACAGAATACATTTTGGGGCATGTATTCTGTAATCTGTAGTGGAATACATTTTAAAAGTAACCTTCCCAACACTGTTTGACCAATACCGTAAAGTAATTTGGGAGTGTAAAGCACCTGTCTAAACAGCACTGAACAGAATTCAATTGATATAAACTTTAGAAATTACTAAGCAAAAAAAGCACATTTTCTTCCTTAAGCATCTCTTAAGAAATGTGTTTCACTAAGGGAAGACAGAAGAAGCAACCAACAGTTACAAAGAGCAAAACTCATCAAGACTGATTAGCACAATGAGGGAGACAGCAATCTGGTGGGGAGTAGGTGCTAAAGCTGGTCCTTCAATACTGTGGCTGATGAGTATGTGACAACAGAAGCCCAGGAACACAGAGCCACTCAAACCTTCTACTTGCAAGGGGAAGAAGAAGCAGTGGCTTGTGTTCAGAGCAGTTAATTAGGAGACACATTGAAGGAATCTGTCATTTCAGTCAGCTTCACCATAAGCTTTCAAGATTGCAGCCATGTGGGGAAAAAGTCTAAAACTAAACATTTATAAATATGTACTCTTGCAATGATGAAAAGCAAATGTGCCCATCTTGGTAATGCTGCAGGCTCAAGCAGTGTATACTGTGTTACAATAAATTCTGAGTTTTGTTGTACAACCATGAGCACATTCATCATACATTACACTCTCCATATATATTCGATCTCCATTACCTGCACTCCCTTCCAAAGATTCCCTGCTGCTGTGGCTGATTTGCCCTATAGAGTCCAGGCCTCCTCGCTCAGTGGGAGGATAAGAAAAAAAAAGCAGTGCAAACCTCGTCATTTGTCTGCTATATATAATTCTTTAGTGCTGGGGTCTTTTATGACCCCAGCAACATTCATAGGGGACAATAAAAGGAAACGGTGGGATGCTTCTCTCTCTCTCCTCCCCAGCGTGGCACTCTTTCATCTCCCCTTCCTACAAGGCTGATTCACCACTGGTGACCCCTGCGGCTGCCTCGTTGAAAATAGACAACAAAGTGTCTGAGATGAAAACTGGTGGGCAGTTGCAGGCTAGATTGCCGCTCAGCTTCAAGTTGCCTGGGCAGTGGCAAGATCTCTCTCCCTGAGCTTAGCTGACACATCCATTTGTCTAGCTTGCACTGTAGAAGGGAGCAGGCTGGCACTTTCATGCACTCACAGCTGTGAGTATTAAACACAAGATAATGTTGAAGCTGCAAAATGCATCTATCCTGTAGAGTCACATTTAATCGATTAGGCAGTTTAAACTGTAAACTTCTTTTAAAGCAATAATGTTTAATGTAAACGAACTAACTTCGCATCATAATACAGATCGGGTTAAGGGTGGGGTTGAGGTTAGGGTTGGACACATATGAAAGAGAAAGCAGAACCTGTGACTCAACGCCAAAGCTTTGAAATCAACTGCAAGCTAGCTCTGCCCATGGTTCCAGCCCCTAGGCTATGCATGGCCAGTTGCTTGTTTTTTTATTTTCTGAAAAGGAAAAAAGCTCTTCTGCACCTTTTCATGAAAATGAATGCCATTGCATTCAGTATTGGCAGAACCATGCTGCCCTATAGCGCAGGCCAAAAAAGAACTAACAGAGTTTTTCCATTGATTGTTCTGCAGATTTCATTCAAACGAGGTCTCCCCTGGTATTTATTGCTGCCTAGATACAGTCACGTGCATATGTTTCACTAGAGACCACATGTTTGTCAGTTATATGTTACCAAACCTATCATCATTATGATTTTTTAAATGTAATCATTACATAGTGTGACACTACTGTGACTGTTCTAACCTAAAAACCAGTATTCTTATTACACTTGGCTGTTGCTGAGACCCGTGTTTGTATCTTTACAAACCAGAAATGGTCTGCTGAATTAATAAAAAACCTCAAACATCTTCATTTGTGGTATTTCACTTGAAAAGTGTTTTATTTAGGAATTTACTTCCTATATGGGGAAGATAGTTACTTGAACAAATAAAGATCTTAAACTGAAGTGAGACACAGGGGAACATCAAATAGCCAGACAATAAGCCAATAATCCAGAGCTCACAGAAGCTAATACTGTACATTAGTTTTAGCTTTTGGGCTATGGAGAAATTTTCATTTGTCAGGGGTAAATTCAGTTTTTGTTAGACTCTGGCTGTAGCCCAGGAGGTAGCATAGGTAAGATACTAATTAGAAGGTGGGTTTGATCCCTGGTTGCTCCAGTCTGCATGCCAAATATGCTTGGATATTGGGCAAGCATATAAAACAAGTGCTTGTATGAATGGCTGAATGAAGCAAATTGTATAAAGCGCCTTGAGTGCTCAGGAGGAGTAGAAAAGGCTATATAAAAACCAGTCCATTTACCCATAGCGTGTCTCTCTGCTTCCTGTAGACTCATCTGCTGCAGTTTGATTGACTAAAAGGCATGTGAGTCGGGTCAGGTTTTTATTTCTCCTCATTTCTGCTTTATTCAATGAAAATATAAAGTTGTGGATTATTTGTTTTCTCAGTCACATTAGATAATATTTTTGCTTTAGCTTCTTAATGTGAAATCTGTCGTGTTTGTTTGGTGTAATACGTCTTTAAAATTATACCATGAGCAGTTAGATGGGTTTCCTATAAATTTTTCTTTGTTTCTGCCACCAGGCTGGAATCCATGCTTTAAATTTGGTGTCACAATTTGGACACTCTTCCTGCTCAACATTTCTGCAACTGCCTCAGATGAGCAGAAGAGACTCAGAAACTTTTTGCTATGAAGAAGCAGTGCTAACCACTGCACCATAGGATTTAACCATCAATACATTTTGACTGTGCAGAGATTCATACCTGTAATCTCACTATGGAACACCTAATGAGACATACGTGTGCATGGGTTTTCTCCAGGTGCTCCAGCTTCCTATTACAGCCCAAAGACATGCTTGGGGTTAGCATATCTGTTTAACTGGTCATTCTAAATTAGAATCATCAAATCGATGTGAATGTGAGCTTGTCTTTATTTAATAGCCTTGTGATAGACTGGTGATCTGTCCAATATGACAGCCTATGACAGCTGGGACAGCTTCAGCTACTGTGTATTAGCTAAAGCATGTTAATGTGACCTCACGTTAATACAGAATGAGTATCTGTTTTAGACCCTTAGCATCCTTAGCACATGTCACTCCCTGGCTCTGCTGTCCTGTCTGTACTTTTTAATTTTGAATGCAATTGTCAGGTTTAATGATGAGTGAAGACCTCAAATGCAGACTCATAAGCAGACAGGGACTGAATGAGGATAGACCTTTTATTGAAGGTGTAACTGAAACCCAAAAGCAAAATAGCAAAGTCCATGAATAAACATAAGAAACTCTAGGGATAATTCCAGGAGCTCAGAAACAACAGTATGGTGCAACAAAGACCTGAAACAAAACAAGGGTATAAATACACACGAGGTGATGAGGGCAGAGCGGAAACACCTTGGGAACTACACACAGCTAAACTAAATCTGAGACTGAGACATGGGGAAGTAAACTCAAAACACAAGGAAACATGTCTATCAAAATACCAGATGAAGTAAGTAAACAGGAGGCAGGGTCAACAGAAAGAATGATACTAAAAACACAAAAACACTGGGTCAAAGAACCAGGACTGTCACAATATGAGCATAATACTCAAACTTTAGGTATGTTCTTTGTGTATGTAGCACATATGTAAACAGACACAATGACACTTCCTGGCATCTCATGGATAACTCTTTTAACACACCTTTTGCATTGTTTAGTGCAGAAACTTGTGACTCCAGAGCCACATGAGGTCTTGACCTTGGTCATTTGGGTGAAAATCCATTAGGTGATCATTGTGTGTAAATTTCACTCAAATCTGACCAATACTCGAGGATGAGGTGTCACAGCACTGGTCTGTGAACCAGTACACTGTAAAAATGTAATTCTAGATGTTTGTTATTTCAACATATTATTCTATATCAGTTTGACGATAGATGACTGAAGTTGTTGTTATAACATAGAATTACAAGTTAAAAACGTCCCAATTACACCAAAAAAAGCTAACTTGAAAACTCATGTCCAGCTAAATCAGCAACTTATGTGAACTTGACAATGTGGGTAAGTTGAGCACAGCAGGATTCAAAACTGCCTCACGTGACTGCTACCGAGGTGCATCATGGGGAATTGGCGGTTAACGACATGCTCACTTTACTTGGACGTTTTCTAATCGTCTTCTTTGGAATATGCTTTCAAGGTGAGTAACATTGGTTATAACTATAAGGAAAGAGAGCTACAAAAGTTGGAACATGTTTTGAATTTATGGCATGATGTGTGTTTTTCTCTTTTACCGAAATGTTTGCTTTAGCTAATGTAACTTTAGCCGACAAGGTCCAGCTTGTGTGTCATGACCAAACTTGACCTAATAAACTGACACATGGCCTTTTTTATGGGTTTAATGTGGCACTGACCAAATCACAAGTATTGTGCCGCTAGCTTTAAGGTTGTGCACTCAACCACTGTTGCGATATTAGCAAGCTAACTCAGCTAATTAATAAAGCTTATTTCATATTGTCTCTGTACTTGTAAATTTCTTTCAAGTTCACAGGCTGTTGTATTTTTAGGAAGTTCATTTTGGCAATATTTCCAATAACTGACTGGGTTCAAAAAGAACTTTTTGGCAGGACTCGGATGCTTGTTGTCATCTGTTTACCCCTATGTAATCACTTAAGTTGTTATTAACTGCTGCATGCTAAGCTGCAAGAGTGCACTGAGGACTGAGACAAAATATGGTCTACAAACCAGCATTATATTAGTTTTTATCAGATAGTCCTCCAGTGTGTTTAGTTTTTGCTTTAATTCTATTGTGCAGTTATTTGTTACCCTGAAATGCTTTATGCTTAACAACAGCTCACTATTTTGACTTATTTTTGAACTCTTGTGATCAGTATGACTAGTTTGTGTGAGTTTCCATACTAAAAGAGCTGTAGTGATAAAATAATTGGCATCAGAGACACTGATTTTTGGCATGGTATACTGCAGAAGTTTTTTTTTTTTTTTGCATAATTTACCTTTTAATTAAACTGCATTCTCTGTATTGTAACAAAACTAACATTGTTTATATGTCAGAAAATTAGCAAACATGAATAAATGGCGAAAACAATATAATTATAACATATATTTTTATTTTACTTATTTTAGGTCTGTGAAGCCAAACTTGATGCTGGGGATTTATTTTTGTCAGTGGACTCAAATGGTAAGTTACAATTTGTGCATTTTGTCATACTGGAAACACCACAGATTATATTGTAACTTAATAGCTCTGTAGAACAAATGATATAAAGATTGTAGTGTCAGGGTACTTCTTAAGAAGTAATATGGCACTATTGATGATCACATGCAGGTGGCATAAACTAAATATTCAGACCTGTTACCAACAAGTGATTCATTAACAAAAGCAATGGAGCAGACTGTTTAGGTTCTTGTGGTTGTAATAACATCCATAACTGCAAGTTTGTCATTAATTTATTTTCACAGGTCTAGATGATCACATCTGTCTTTGTCATTTAAATGAGGTGGACTTGCAAACTTTGCGCTCTTTTGGGTAAATTGCTGTCCACTACATATACACAGAATGTGCACAGTATTTCAGATCTAAAAAGGGAGTATGTAATGGACTTGCTGGCTTTAATGTAAAAAGCCTGTTGTGTAACTTTAATGAGGCAGTTGGACTAAACCAGTATTGCTCATCAAGGTAAACATCTGAGGAATAAGGAAACTGTTACTTGTCCTTTTACTCAGTGTTCTTTTAATCGCACGTTTACTAAAGTTTTACATCACATAAGTCATTTTCATAATCATTCTACTTTAAAAGATTTCAAGACAGAGCTTATTGTTCTCTGAACTTCCTTGTTTGCTGAACGGCAGGTAAAGTGCATCTTTTGTTTGTTTGCTTTGTGTGTTTGTGTTTTCTCTAATGGGCCTCAGATGACTGTTTGCTTAAATTTGGGTCTCAAAGAATCATTTTTTTTATTTTGCCTGTACTCTCCACCCCTCTTCTTCTATTGCTCAGGTTGAAGCAGAATTTGCCCGTCTTACATCTGTTGACCTGAAAGGGTTCCTTTTTGCTGTGCTTGACCATTATGGAGAGGTTCGTAGAGCTGTACAAAATCAAGAGCGGCATAGGAGGGCTAACTAGGCTCATAAAATGCTTCGGAGATGATGTAAGTGTTCAACTGCGAAATCTAATCCTTTGTTTAAGTTTTAGGTTATCCAGTTCAACTGATGAACTCATTGAAAGAAAGCTGATAAGTAAAGTCTGTCATCATATTTCACAACTGGACATTTAGTGTGGTAACTTTTACAGAATCTGTGTATATTGGTGGTAGGTTGGATATCATATTCTACTTGAATGTCCTGATAAGCCTGATTCAAAATCTCCAATGATAATCATATATTGATGGAATTATGTATCAAAAAGCTGTGAATTTGGAGCTGTCTACATGCTTCATAAACACTGTTTAAAAAATGTTTTTGTTTTCTTTTTGACTTCTTTGACCAGAGCCCTACACAAAGGAAGAGGACAGAGGACCTCATTTTCTAAAGGAAGAGCCCTCACACACTTTCAAGACTGTGAAGGTTAGCATTGTTTCTTTTAGTAAATTTAATAATGACAGCACCACAGTGGATTTTAAATTAAAAAGTACATGTGTACTTTTTCCTCACCAAATGTATTATTACAAGATCTTTGACACTGGATTTGGTCTGGGTTTCAGAGAAACTAACTGGCAAGCTAGCATTGATATTATTAGTGTCTTGTGTTTATTCATGTCTTCACCAGGGTCTTTGACATTTCGCTGCTGTACTGTTCACTTCAGCTTTACGTTTGATTTCTCACATTGTATATTGTAATGGCAGAGATATTAGGATATTTAAGGGGCTGCAGTGGCTGCTACAGCTGTGGGGGCAATACTTTGGTGAAATGTCCTGGACCCTGGAAAAGAGACTGTGTAGACTGGGTAAGCAATTAAAGGTTACTGGCCGAGAGTCATTGGGCAGCTGGGTAAAGGTGGATGTTGATATTCAGTGCCAATTATGCAACCTGTTCAGCCACGTCTATATGCTCTTTTTTCATGCTGTTAATATAGGGGGAAAAATAAACTTTAATCAATAAACTGATTAAAGAAGCATTGTCTATGGAGCCACAATCTGATCCTGTAGTGTAGCTGCAGTTTGCACATTTCATGTATTCTCAGCCAGATTTGGTTTAGAGCACAGCCAATATTTAGCATAACTAGATTTAAATTCACACACTGGTGATGGCAAGCTACATTGTAGCCACAGCCGCCTGGGGCGCACTGACAGAGGCGAGGCTGCCGGACACTGGCACCACCGGGCCCTCTGGCCACCACCAGTAGGCAACAGGTGAAGTGTCTTGCCCAAGGACACAACGACTGAAACTGTCGGAGCTGGGGCTCGAACCGGCAACCTTCCAATTATAAGACAAACTGTCAACTCTTGAGTCGCGATTCAGTCATCCACCCATGTGTGTGAATGACTGAATGTGTAAAGCACTTTGGAGTCCTTAGGGGACTAGTAAAGCGCTATACAAATACAGGACATTTACCATTTAAATTGAAATTTTTGTTTGAATTCTGCAATTGAAGACATGCTCAGTTATTTATGAACATGGTCTTTGTTTAAAGCAAGAAATGGATTTGTAACATGGGGGTGCATATCTCATTCTGAAAAAACTTTAACAACTAATAAGTGTTACCCAAAGCCAATCACCATCATCCAAAGCATCAGTATGGCTCTTCTTTGGAAAGACATGAATTCTTAAGCACAAGGGATATTGTGTAATTGTAATTGTGTAATTTTTTTTTTTTTTTTTTGTCTTTGAACCCTTTTATAGCCGACAGGTATTGAAGACACGTTTTCTAAGAGGATGAAAGTTGGCATTGCGATGGTGAAAGAAGAAGACATCATCGATGTGTTGGTTGTCCTTGAGGCGGCAGTAATCCTGTCTAATCTGAGGGATGTCTCAAGTGCCATTTCCATGCTGATGGGCCTTCTTTTTGCCCTCAACATAGACTATCCAAAGGAACTTAAGGACATCTTTGAAGTCATTCAGAACATCCTAATGAACATTGGTGGAAGGCAGTGCATCTCACTAGTGCATGGTCTAAGAAACAGACTCTTGCAGAAAGCCATGCAGAACTGTAATTGTATGTTCCTTAGTGTTAAGGACAGTTTTTATTTTACTTTTTGTTTTTTTATTCTTGCATGTTCTCATTCTCACTTTTGTATGTCACTAAATGACTACACTTTACATTCCAGATTAGACAATTACTCATTTGTTCATGGTTTAAGAAACTTATGTGAACAACAATATAATGGTGGACTTTGCAGATGCTTATCTCATGCAAGTCAGTAGTTTTTCCTTTGTTTTGCAATTGAGCAGACTCAAACTGATGTATCTGAAATATCCATATTATCAAATGTTTCAGAAGCATGCAGTCATTTTCAGAGATATTGGTTCTGTGGAATTTGTTGCAATTGTAAACGAAGACAAATACAAGAGTTTGATGTCTTACTTGTTATAAACTGATCTTTACTGTCACTTATCAAAGGTTTTGTACTATTTTAATATTTCAAGTTTTATGCTAACAGGTGTGACTGAGCACAATGAAGTTTAAAAATTTTGTAAATGTAAAGAATAACTTTTCTAAAATAGCAAGTGTCCCGTTGATACATTACATTAATGCAGACTTTATGTTATTACTTCACAAGAATCACTACTGCTCCTAGAGTATTGGTCAGAATTTAATCTTCACCCAAACTGGGCTCAAGACCAAGTTCAAATTTATTGTTTCACAGGGAGCAGCCTTTGAGTTTTGATGGATTGTGAGCCTGATGAGCTACGTCACTGATTTTTCTGTTTCTCAGATGACTAAGATGGCACAATAAATGGTGAATGTTGGGTGCTCATGAGTAATTGTCTTGTCATGTTCTTAAAACAAACTTTCTGTATGAAATGATCAGATAGACTTTAATGGAATCTGTGGGGTTTTATTTTTTTTTCTGTAAACAACAGAAAATTAATTTAAAGGAATGTAGATATTTAAACCTGAGATCTAAGATAAACCTAACAGGTAGTTTTGCTGAAATGGATGTTAGAAAGCTAAAAAAACAAAACAAAACTTAAGATGTTTAATACACATTTTTCTTTACATCCAGTCAATCAACTCTGATAATTAAAATGAAACTGATTTACAAGTTCACTCAGCTACCTTAAGGAGCTCAGTTAATTAATAAACTTAAATCAACTTAGCTAACAGATTATGTTAGTTAAGCTAAAATAGATTCCTAAGTTAAAAGAACTACTAAAGTATTTGAATTAACTAAAAAACCCAAGTCAACTGAACTAGGACAAGAGTTTAAACAATAGATTATTTTAATTTAGCTGAAAGGGTTTTCCCAAGTAAAAATGACAATTAAAGGAGTTGAACTGACTAATAAATCTCAGTCAACTAAACTAAGATGAAAGTTTAGACAACATGTGATTTTTCATTAAGATAACAATTGGTTGTGTTATAAGAACAAACTCTATTTCTTGACTTAACTTAAAATTTTAAGGCAGCCCTTTACCTCATATTTTTAAGTTGAAACAACAAGTTATATTTTACAGTGTATCTGTAATTCTAATTCATGGTTTGGGTTCTCTTTATTATTTTCTGCTTGTGTTGTATTTATCGTTTCTAGTCTTTAGTTTTCTGTCACTGTGCCTTACCTGTGTTCCACGTTAGTCTTGTCTCTGGTTCCCTAGTTGGTCATGTCTCCATGTCACAGTGTCAAGTCTGCGTCTTTGTGAATGTCTCATGTTCCCTGTTTTATTTTGATAGTCACTCGCCTAGTGTTCAGTGTGTTTAATTTTGCTTCCTCGCTGTCTCATTGTGTCTGATTAGTTCTAGCTGTGTTTCCCTCCTGTTTTCCATCCCCTCGTTGTCCTTTGTGTAGTTAGTCCTCTGTCTTTCTTTGCCTGTTGCTGGATTGTCCCCCTTGTTGCCTCCCATGTTCCCAGTTTAGGTTTTGTTTAGGTTTTAGTCTTTGTCACTTTGTGCTTTTGTTTGTAGTTTTCTACAGCCCCAAATAAAGGCTTTTATTAATCTCCTCACTCCATTTCCGTTCTCTGCATTTGGGTCCACACTCTCTCCACTCCACAGCAGACGTGACATGAGGAGCAATTCTTGTGAATTGTGGATGGACAGACAGCTGACAGATGTCTTGCCATGCCATAACCTCATCAGTCCTTCAAAACTACAGTTACATAAATATAAATGTTAACATTAAAGTTTTTATTCATTATTGCTGTGAGTATTTGAGTCAAAATTTAATAAAAAAAATTGTTCATTGTTGTTTTGGGGTTTTTTTGGGGGGGGGGGGTTCACATGTTTCAAAGCTATTGTACTGTGAGATCTTTTATGTATTTTTTAAAAACAGGGTAATTTCATTCATTTGCTCATTGGGAGGCTGTAGCTTAGGAGGTAGAGCAGGTCATCCACTAATCAGAAGGCTACTGGTTTACTAGAGCATGAATGTTAGATAGAAAGGACTTGAACACAGAAAAAAGTGGTTGTATGAATGGATGAATGACATTTTATATGAAGCACTTTGAAGTGCTAAGGTAGAGAAGAAAAGTGCTATATAAGAACTGTCTATTTACTGTTGCAAACAGAGGTAGAACACAAAGCTCTCTCTTTCAAAGTAGGCCTAAACATGTTAATAGATATTGTCTTTCTCCACTTTTCACTCATTTTGTTATGTTGGGTTTTTAAAAAAAAATGTCAATAATAATAAATAACTGGAACTTCAGTTGTATAATATCATAAATGCAACAAAGCATGCTATTATCGTAAGGGAATATAAAGTACCAAAGAATCATAAACCACCAACTATAGAGTTGTAAATAATTATGTTGGGGACTTTCATTTTTTTACACCTAATAGTAAAGTGGATTGGGATCATATAATACTTAATTAATTGAGTTTTAAAGCAGTTTCAAGAATAAAAGTCTTCTTCTACTTTCGGCTGCTCCCTCTGCTCACCACAACAGATCAACTGCCTCCATTTCAACCTATGCCTAGCATCCTTTTCTGTCACTCCAACTTGTTTGCATGTCCTCTTTCAGTACATCTCTGAACATTCTCTGAGGTCTTCCTCTTTTCCATCTTTAACATTATTTGTCCAGTATATCAACAAATCCTCCTCTGCACATGTCCAAGCCATCTTAACCTTACATCTTTAAGTTTGCCTCCAAACTGCTTAACCTGTACTGTCCCTCTGATTGGCTCATTCCTGTCCTTTCTGTTCACTCCCAATGAAAATCAGAGCATCTTCATCTCTGCCACCTGTCTTCTGTACGTCCCGCCGTCTCCAGACCATACATCATGTAACTCCTTCTGACCTTCTCTATGCTTCTACGTGTGTATACTTTTCCATCAACACTCTCAAAATAAACATCGCATCTGTAGTGCTCTTTCTCGGTATGAAATCATACTGCAGCTCACTTTTCATCATCTCTCTTCTCCATGGTTTCATGGTATAGCTCATCAATTTGATCCCTCTGTAGTTGAGCTCACTGGCACATCACTCTTGTTCTTGGAAATCAGAGCCAGTACACTTCCCGATTCTTCAGGCATCCTCTTAGTTGCAAAGATTCCGTTAAAAAAAAAACCTAATAAATCCACCACCATCTCTTCTAGACATTTCCATACTTCTACAAGTATGTCATCCTTATCATAGCTGCCCCCACGTCATTCTTACTAATCCTTTGCACTTGCCGCTTCAATAACTGTCCTCAATCCATTCTCCTCTTCCTCATTTTCTACATTCATCAGCTCCTCAGAATACTCCTTCCATCTTCTCAACACACTCTCCTCACTTGTTAGTACATTTCCATCGCTATCCTTAATCACCTTAACCTGTTGCACATCCTTTCCAGCTCAATCTCTCTGCCCAACCAATCGATCCTTTTCTCCTTCCTTAGTGTCCAGCCTCACATATGGCTCACTCCCTTTCTTTTGCCTTTCCCACCTCTCTCGTTGTCGTATGCTTAGTCTCCCAGTACTCCTGTCTACATTCTTCCTCTTCTTGACTATTCAGCTTTTTCTTTGCTAACACCGTTCTTTGAGTACTTTCCTGTTCAAGAATAAAACTCTTAAGTATTTAGACAGTTTCTCTGTCTTTCTGATTTATGAATTCCATACAATCACACCTGAATACAGACAGAAAAACACACAAAAGGTACCCTTTTATCATCAGATTATTCTGAATATCAAGATGCTAATCTGAGAGCAGAGATACAGTAAGCATAAGTGCATGCAGTGTTTCGGTATGCAGATTGGTCTAAATCCATCTGGTCCTCTGCAGCGGAAGATAAGAATCTCCTTCATGAATAAAGATGTTTGGGCATCCTCTCCTCTCTGTGTTCAATGTGCACTTGTTACAGGAACCATTATTTATAGTCCCACTAAGGCTTGCAGTGGTGAGAGTGAGTCTCATGGGGGAATTGGAAGTGGAGCCACTGCTACCTATAGCAGGAAAGATATACCACCTCACCCCCACAGAGAACTTCATGCAGGAAATGAACTCATAAATCAAGCAGTAAATTGAGTGTAGGGCTGTGCTTACTCATCTCAAGAGGTCTGCTCCTCTTCCTCCACACACCCCTGCTCCTTTTTTACTGCATGACTAATGCAACACCACAACTTCTGTGCCCCTGCATGTGTGTCTCTCTCTCACACACACTCTGGTAAACTCTCATCAAAAAGTGTGGATTTTATTTTCAAGTAAACATTGTAACTCTGGCCTGGAGGCTACAGTGAGTGTGGGAGCATCTGAAATGGTGAGGGGGGAAACAGAAAAGTAAGATTAGCTGGGATTTGGGTCCACGAGCAAGCATCAGCATCTTGTCCTACAGCTGAACTCCGACACCTCATTGTGATGCCACTGGTGAGAGCTTGCTGTCTTTACTGCCTGTCTTTACCCGGGCAAAGCCTGCGAGGAGACTCTCTCCTGCTCGCCTCAGGCTATCCTGACAGTCACAGGCCCTGTCCGGAGGAATTAAAATCTCTATTTATCAGGACTCGACTGAAGCTGTCCGGGGACTGACTGGGAAAATGGCACACAGCACACAGGCAGCCTATTCCAACAGTGGGACTCAGATGGAGAGTTCAACATGCTGCGATGTGTCCGTGAAGATTGCTTCTTGACAGCACACTCATTACAACTTCATACTTTGTTTCACTCTTTAAGTAAACTGTGCCACTGCCAGCACCACCCTGAATATGAAGCATTCTTTAATCTTATGTCTAAAAGAAACATAGAAAGAATGACTGACATTTTTTCCTTGAACACAAGCCTGCTGAGTTGTTCTTCCTTATTAATGCTCAGACTGTGTCGCCTCCTCTAGCTGCTCTCCATCACAGCAGCAGTGGGCAACATTTACTCTGACAAAGAGGGAATGAGGGAGGAACCTCCACAGCTGCTCCACAATAGAGTCAAAGCACCTGCGTAAGCGCAGATCAGCTCTCTACTGAACCCTGCTGGCGAAACGATGCGGTAAATAGTGTGACTCCTACAGTAATCGAAATGGACTGAATGATGTTAGAGGTTCAGTTTATTAAAAAATAGGTTTTGATAATACACTTTAAAATTCCATATAGCTAGACTCCACTTTTTTTATTCAGCATCAAACACCTCATCTCAGCTCTCACCTGTAATACAACAGGTAGAAACAATAAAAAGTACAGATTCTACCAAACATCATAATATTACAACCCCAATTCCAAAAAGCTGGTCTGCTGTGTAAAAATCTAAACGAAAACAGGATTCAATGATTTGCAAACACAGTACAACACAGAAAACAGGTGTTTAAACTGAGAAAATGTAGCATTTGAAAAAAAGAAGAGGAAGAAGGCCTTATTGAATTTGATGGAAGCAACATGTCTCAAATAAAAGTTGCAACAGAGGCATGTTTACCACTAAGGTCTTCCCTGAAAAACATGTTTTTTGGGTAGGAGTCTACTTCAAGAATGGCTGTGTGGCAGGCAAAGTGTGGACCCAAATACAGGAGTCTTGAGACAAGACTTAAACTTAGGAAGCAGCTTTAATGCCGAAGAGTCTCCTTATACCTTATATACAGTGGTCCCTCGATATATCGTGGTTCACTTTTCATGGCCTCGCTGTTTCGCAGATTTTTTTGGTGCAATTTTGCATGCTTTTTTTTAACAGCGCATTGTGTTCTGCATCCTGATCAGCTGTAGAGCATTGTCAATCAATCTCCTCCGTGCTGTGTCTCCTGTACAGAATGCGTCCACCTTGTCAAATTTTAAATAAATCTTCAATAGCTAGCAGTGTGACTCTGAAGTGCTGTACTGTTTGTAAGTTTTCTCCCCAACAAACACAACAATGTCGACGAAACGTTTTGCAGCGTCAAAGGCACCTGCGGTAGCACCCAAAAGGCAGAGGAAGATGCTAACCATCGCACAAAAAGTTGGATTTCTGGACATGCTAAAGGAAGGTAGAAGTTACAGTATTTTTCGAACCATAAGGCACGCCGCATTATAAGGCGCATTAAGCAAAACAAAACAGTCAGATAAGTCAAACTTTACTCAAATCATTCTTCTTGCTTCCTCTACTTCCGTACCATTGATTCATCAATATTGAATTCTCTGCCAGCTGCTCTATTCCCGTGTTCTGGACCTGAAAACAGGGTTTGATCTTTGGTTTCATTCTATAATACTGGACTTATTTTTCTACGAAGGTTTGAATTTTGAGAGTGTTTAAACAAGAGAGAAAAGTGTGAAAATGTTCAAGCCTGTCTGAGAAAAGTGTATAAAAAGTGTAGTGAGGGGTTTTACAGCCTTAAAACATCTATAATAATTGTAAAAAATGAAGCTGGCTACTTCGCGGATTTCACCTATCGCTGGTTATTTTTAGAACGTAGGGGATACTGTATACTTATAACCTTATAACACAAAAACACGGGTAAAGAAGGAGGCAGGAACTAACCAAGGAAGGAACACAGAGCCACAAGGAACACATTTTTGGATGACTCAGACAATAAATACACTGCAGACAATGAGGGTAAAATAAAACACGTGGGAAACAGTAGAAACAAACCAGGGATAACGAGTCAGAGAAGGTTAAACTGAACATAACACACACACACAACATAACATGCAGACTAACACAGAGACGTTTAAACTTGGCACAGACAAAAAGGTCAACAAACATGAAGACATGATTGACTGAGGAGATTTGGCACAGAAAGACCAGACAGATGATGACTGGGAACTAACAAAACTATACATAACAAACGCTGGGCAAAGGACTAAACATGAAAGGAGGAGGTGGGGGGGTATCAAACCAATAACACAAGTCTATAAATGTTTAGAACATAAATCCCTTAAAATCAAAGACAAATCATTAACTCACAAAACCAAAAGACTTTGAGTCAAAGACCCAGGGACCGTGGTATATGTTGCTTTATAACCTGTCAGCTGTAAATACCTCACATGGAAAAATAACAACATTAACGCATCTACGAAGTCTAGCTAAAATAACAACGATCACGAGAAGTTCAAATCCGCTTGAACGTGTGTTTTTATTTTTTGTTCCTTCTTCTTCTATGGAACTGAAAAGAAAGGACGAAATAATTCAATAAAGAAGCAAACAAAAAAGGCAAAAGGAATCAACCACAAGGTGGAGCAAGCCTGGCATGCTGTAGGTTAGAGGATCGGAAAGTTTTCAAAATCTTCACATGCATCTATACATGGTGCGTTTGCGTGTAGATGTGCTGGTGCCTCACAATTTCTTCTAATGTGCTCTCTTTTTATGTTTTTAAATGTGTTTAAAGTTATTTCCTTCTGCTGAAGTGGGACGATTCTACACCCCTATTCAGCCCCAAATTGAACAGCTGCTCCCTTCCCCCACTTCTTACTGCGAGATGCGTCAAACTCACGGCGGATCACACCGGAAATGATGTTTACTTCGCCAAAGTACAGGTTCGTAGTAATTCTTGGAAAGCTTTGGTGTCAAAGCTCGAAATAGACTTTTCAGAGTGACAGATGTGTTTCTACTCGGATCAGTGAACTGGAGTTTCCGCCGTAAAATAAGACATGAACCTGAATTGAATATCGCTATAAATTAAAAATGTAAATCATAAAAATAAAAGAAAATGAAGGCTCAGTCAGGAAAAAATCTGAGGTTAAACATATAGCATATGGCTAATGTTTGGGAACATTGTACTACTGCGTTTCTGTAAAATGAAATAAAAAGATTTAAATTTAGCTTAAACTTTGTCTGCTGCATTGGCGTTTTATTTTAAAGGCAAGCGCCGGAAGTGTCGTATTTATTACGTCTGTCTTGACCGTTGTCTTTTCAGAGCAGGCATTTAGGAATGTGGAAACCAGCAGCTACGTTACCCTCAAATCCCCTAGGATCTCGTCGAAAATAAACTTTTTTAAAGGCCACGAATTAACATCACAATCTTCCAGGTAAGTTATTTTTCATGTGGTAGTCCAATGTCAAACTCAAGATTAAACATTCACAGTTGTTAGTGATGTGTAATAAGGTTTAATATTGACTTAAGAAAAATGTCCGTTACCCAGACAGGCAGGCATGAAGGGATTTCAAAGAGTTGTTCTTTTCTTTAGCTAGCGGCTTGACTTTTCGGAGAAGCTATTGTGGTCTTTCTTTTTTTTTTCTAAAACGTAACTTGAAGTCTTAAGAAGGACAAGCTCAAGCATGTCTGCTGTTGTTTGACTTGAGGTCAAGCAGGGGAATAAAACAAAAGCCTGCCCGAAGTTGAAATGACTGTTTAGAGACGTGACGGCAGATTAACGGTATTTGCTGTTAGCATGGAAAACGTTTTCCTGAACCTCCCTCGTGCTCCTCCGCAGGTACGTTAGCTCTCCTTTTATTCTGTTTCACACCGTTTAGACGGAGGTGAATGAGGAGACTTTGTTGTACAGTATAAGCTGATATGTACTGCAGGTTACAGCGCACTGTGAACTGTGTGGACACGTTTTGTTGGTCGCTGTTTTGATAACGTTTCTCCCCAGGGACGCTCGCCGCTGTCTCCAAGGTAACGGGGCGGACGCCTAATCTTGCTTGTCGCTTTGTGCTGCTTTAGCAACGGGGGCGGAACCGGAGAGGAGTGACGGCTCTTCGATCTGTTTCTCCGAGTAAAGGCAAAACCAGTCGAAGATGGTAAGGGCGATTGGCTGTGTGAGGACAGCAGCAGCAACATAGGTAGAAGGAGGCAGAGCAGGAAGTGGTGGAATCTGTGCTCTGCCGTTACCCGCTGAAGCAGATGCTTCTTGATGTCTCTCTGTCTTTCTTTCTCTCTCCTAGTGATTGTATTTGATGCTAATGTGACTCCATCCCTTTCTCTCCTCTCTTTTTCAGCCATTTCACGAGGGAGTCTACTACCCTTACACCAGTGACACCCAGGGGAACCACTCATCAGCCGGGATCCCCTCTCTTCTGAATTCTCCTCTCAGCCAGAACATTGTAAACGGCCACACAGCATCATCCGCACCAGGCATGACTCCGTCCAGCACCACCTCCACCTTTCTCCCTTTCAAGTTCCGCCCACGCAGAGAAAGCGTGGACTGGCGGCGGATCAATGCAGTGGATGTAGACTTAGTAGTGAGCCAGCTGGACGTGGATGCCCTTCAGGAGCACATCAGCATGGTGACCTTCTGTAGCTTGGAGGGGGAGCGATGCCAGCGGTGCCAGACCCCCGTGGACCCAGCTCTGCTGAAGCTCTTGCGCCTTGCTCAGCTCACGGTGGAGTGGCTCCTCCACTGCCAGGACTTTCTCTCCCTCAATCTGCGTGTGGCGGAGGAGAGACTGTCGGCCACCGGCAGGGAGCATGAGCAGCTGCTGGTTCAGCAGAAGAAGCAGGAGGAGAAGGTGAAAGCGCTGACTGCAGAGCTCAAGCAGCGAAAGAAGGTTATTCGCACCCAGCAGTCGCTGCTCGCCCCACGAATCATCAGCAGCCACAAGGTACCGTTGACAGGCTAAACGCTTTCTCTTTGAGGGCCATTGGAGCTGTTTGAATTTAATATATGTGTGGCAGCGGACATCCACCCCCACCCTCTTTTTTCCTCTCCTCAGGCCCAAGTCTGTCATTGTTCCTGAAACCTATTCACATGTGTGGCTTTGTGCATTTCACAACAGGGTTTCAAGGGAAAAAAGCAAAGCTTTTAGCATGGCCCAAGGAAATTTGCAGCTCTGAAAGCAGTTGTTATGTCCTAACCACAGTCAAGTTCTAATAATCTTTGTTTTCATGCAGGAAAAATCAGACTTAAAGCTGCTGAGCAAATGGTGTCATTTAGTGGCAATTAGGGTATTTTTTTAATCTAAAAAGGAAAGCAAACCCATCTGCCATCTCATCGTATGTCTGTGAATGCTGTCCTTGTTGGTTATTTATCACAAAAATTTAAAAAAAAATCTTCCTGTCCTCTTCAGGTGAACAACTAGCTCTGACCTGGCTAGGCTGTTCCCAAGGCAACAGATATAGTGTGTCATGAGAGCATGTGGTTGCTAGGTGTGCGCTAGAAGCTCAGCTAACAGAGCTGGTTCAATAATTGATAGCGAGGCCATGTGCGTGTGTCCTTTGAGGACCTTTGCGACTTTGGTGCCATATTTCTACAACATGAACCCACACTGCTGTCTTTGAAGACTAATTTAATTTGACTCCTAATTTCCAGAGTTACTCCTAACCAGTAATTTAAATGAGCCCCTCCAAGTCACATGACTGCATTTGAGTTTTTGCTAACATATGTTTTGACAACATATCTGTAGCAATATTTAGTCCCAGGAACAATCAGAGGCAGTGCTAAATGTAGCGTGTGTGTGTGTGTGAGCTGGTGTGTGGTGATGCCTGCCGCAGGGAGGACATGATCATCACTCACGCTCTGTGTCTGTTTGGAAACATGAGCCTAAACTCAGTGGATGCTGCCGTTTGGTGCATGTTGCTGGGCTCTGTCTGAAACAAACACATGCTGCATTCATGAACACACAGACAGGTGGGTTGCTCCACTACATTTGTGAAATCTTAGGAATTAGTATCATTTTGTAAGATCGGTTATCACAGATTCCTCAGTTACAATTTATGCAAAATGAAACACCTCATATAAAGATGGATATTTTTAAAATTTTAAGGGTACTTATAATACTCTTACTGATACAGTTCTTTAACTGCTACCTTATTTGTTACTTTTGTAACTCTCTTTTAAGGAGAAAAAAAATCAAAAAGTTAGAAAATAGCATTTCTTTATTTTACTGTGCAATTACTTGATAAAATAAAGCTGATTCATAAAGCTCTTCCTTAGTAAGAGAAGGTGTATATGATTGCTGTTCCTCTGCCAGCATGGAGGCTGTGGAGAGGGTGTCTGTTCAATGTGCTCCCTCTCCTCCACAGTCCTAAGTCAAGCCTCCTGCCAACATCAGCCACTTGGTGTTTTTGTCTGTCAGGCTGCACTGACAGACAAAAACACTTTTAGTCCACTAGTGTCTGCTTGGGTCCCATTGGACATTCCACCTGTCTGGTTTTTTTTTGTTTGTTTGTTTTTTGACTGAGCAGATTAGTCCGCGGATAATTTACATTACAATACACCAACTATATATGCACCTTGACTACAAAGCTGTCAGGTCTCCACTAGGGCTGTTCGATATAACGATATATATCGGATAACGATATAAAAACGTCTATCGTTTCATTTTACGCTATCGTTTGTTTCGTGGTGTTGCAAAATAAACTGTTTACGGCAATATTTTTTCATCGTTTTGATGGTCACTGTAGTGGCTATATTAATTTCTTAATTTCTCTCTCTCTCTCTTATATTTAATATAACCACACTATGGACGGACAAGCGCACGACAACGTTGCAGTTAGCAACAACGACGGTAACTCCATCGCGTGTCCGCTTGTTTATGTTCCACATAAACCCTTCACAGTAAAGCTCAAGATCCTGTTGAGACTTTTCAAAATAAACTCAATCACGTGAAAGAGCAGATTATTTACGGATGAGAAGCAAAACAAGAGCCGCCAGGTGCTAAAAAATAAACCTTAGACTAAACGTTAGAACAGGCTTTTCTCCGCAGCACGCCGTGTAATAAATACTCACAAAGAAAACGGCGGCCGTTACCACTTATGTCTAAAGATGTATAGTTTCATGCATCTGTTAAAATACTCGACTCCAGCTACATGACGCGCAGCTGGAAACACTTCCCGCAAGTCGAGCTGCCCGAGATTCACATAATTTACAGAAAATGTTACATTTTTGTGATTTATATTTATTTTTGTGATAGAATTCTTATATCGGGATATGAGATTTTGGTCATATTGCACAGCCCTAGTCTCCAGCTGTTGGTGCCTGTAAGCATGTGTTATGCAGTCTTAATACACTGCAGCATAAAAGAGAGCACTGTCCACCACAGTGTGGTAAAATAATAGTAGCATTGGTGTGTTTATGATGAGATATTAAAGATTTTTATTATAAATTTTGAGTTATTACGTACTGATTTATTTCTGCAGCCAGTTTAATTAATGAATTTTTGTGTTCTTTCTTGCTTTTAGTGCCTGCATTGTGAGAAATCATTCCTCAATGCCTCCTTTCTGCAGAATCACATGCAGCGGAGGCACCCTGATGAGTACGAGAGCCGTAAGTGAAGTTAGGATTGATCTGAAGAACGACATGGAGAAAAATTATGAAGCATGTTGATAACATGCTTACATGTAGTTATGTCACTATGACTTGTCTTTTCAGAGCTAAACTCCGTCAGTGAGCAGAAATCTGAGATTAATAGTCTCAAATTGGAGATCAGCAGTCTGAAAGAACAGATTGTTCAGCAGCAGCAGGTGTTAGAAGCCAAAATAGCTCAGGTAGGATCACAAAGCAACATCTGAACTTTAATCAGAAAACATTAATCAAATAAAACTGAAAGCTGTGATTTGTAAATTATCTTTGGCCTGGGTTACTTTAAAAACAATAAAAATAATACAATATTTACTATTTGGAAAACTCTTAGTAAAAAGAAGAAAAAGGTTCTTTTTACAGGTGTAAGATGTGCAATGTTGTTGTGCCAAAAGGGTTCTCAGCTTTGTGAGATACTCATGGAAAAAAAGTGTCTTGAAGCCTTTACATGATGTTTTAAGGTCTCAGTGTACTTTTTAGCATCAATGGTGCCTTGGCTAAAGTGAAGGTAACCCTTTCCTGGGGCACTGACACAATCTTACAGCGTGATGGAACTTGACTTCAATTCAATTTTATTTATATAGCGCCAAATCACAACAGTCGCCTCAAGGTGCTTTATATTGTACAGTATATCCTATGATAATAGATAATAGACTTTTGGATTAGCTTGTAGCACTGCGGCCCTCCTGTGGTCCAGAAAAGCACATGACATCATTTTCTTCCTAATCAACAACAACAACTGAAATGATGACACTACTGACCCCAATACCCCTGTTACAATGTATTACTGCATTGCCAGAATATAAATTCAAGTCAGTATCACTTTAGAAATAGCTCTTTTTTTTAAAATGGCAATTTTCCATACTGTCTATATTCCTAGCTTATCCACTGATCCCACTTTGTAACACTGTCATCACAAAATGCTGCTATTTTATTGTAAGATATGGATCACAATGCAAAAGCTTATTTTGAGAGCTTTGTGGTCACTAATGAAGGTCATGTTCACGGTTGTGATTCTAGGAAAAAGAACAACAATCGATGCACAAAGACCTGTTGAGAGAATTGGACCGTTTTAAGGCCGAGGAGATGGCGCGCATGGACAGAAAGATAGAAGACAGCAGGGACGGCATGCGCAGAGAGATGGAATTTCTTTACAACCGAAATATTCAGGCTCTCAATGTATGAAATCAGTATTTATTTTGTATACCGCTGATTTGATCTTCAGGGTGTCTTTTAATCATTCCTATAATCTTTCTCATGTGTTTCCATTCATAGGAAGTAAATCAGAATCAGACAGCCAAGCATGAAAGGTCAATCAGCCCTGTGCACTCACAGCCAGAGAGAGATGTGGACATGTACAAAGAGATGCAGATACAAGCCATCCAAAAGATGGAACACCAGCTGAAGAAACAGGTCAGTGTTGAGATTGTTGCAAAAACCCAAAGCGATTTTATTTTTAATGCCACTGAAATTGCTAAAAATGACTCTTATAGGATAAGAAGTGGGAATCCAGACTGCAAGAAATGAAGGTTCAACACGAGTCTGAAAAGAATCAAGTATGCATTAATGTTCATCCTGATTAAAGCATATGCAGTATTAAACAAGCTTCTTTTGAAATGAACCAGCCAGAAAATTTATCCTCGTCCCGTTGTCTTCCAGCTGTTGAATGAGCTGAGCAAAATGCAGTCGTCTTTATCGGAGCGAGAGGAGCACAGCCAGAGGCAGCAGCAGGAGATGAGAAAGAGGCTGCAGGAAAAGGAGCAAACCATCAAGGCTCAGAGGGAGCAGGTTAGCTCACACAATCACAGTGGCACAGTAATCACCTCACTACGCGATTATATGGAGAGAGGAAGTGAGGCGAGGGTCCGGCGCTTGTTCAGGATATCCTGTATTTGCTACATGGGCTTGTATCGACATGAGATGGTGTACATTTGGCTGGAAGCTACTTGTGCTTTTCCTGGAGTAGTTCACAGTTTTTAGATTATAAACCAGGAAAACCTTAAAGATACTGGATCATGTGAGCTAGTAAGTGACATTTGTTTTCTCCCCCAGATAAAGACCATTTCCTCAAATCCACCTACAAAAGTAGCTGAAGTACCAGGTATGGATTCCTTTTAATAATACCACAGTCACAGCTGTAGATGGCATTCTCCTGTAGCTTGTGTGTACTTGTATTAGCAATGTGCAACCACTCCACTGACTTTCTACATCACATCTGTTTTTGCTGGAACAGCCACCTGTGTTTGAAGCATAGAATTGTCAATTCAGTAACAGATGCCTGCTTTTACAGTGGTGATAGGCAATTTTCCCACGAAGCTGTGCGCGTGCACAATCATGCACTGCTGGCACGGTCTCTGTGCACAGAAAATCTGCATTGCGCACAAAAAAATAAATCAGGGTTCGTACGGGTGCTTGAAATCCTTGAAAATGCTTGAGTTCTAATGTCGTCTTTTCACGGTTTGAAAAGTGCTTGAATTTCAGATGTGGTGCTTAAAAGTGCTTGAAAATGTAACTGTATTTCATTCACAATAAATAGCTATCTGATTGAATTGTTTTCTTATCAGATAGAGAAATAAAATGAGACGCAAAAGCAAAATTTCCCCGCCTGGGCTGCCTTGCGTCTGTTTCAATATGTGACCCCGCCCCTCCCTCGGACAGTTGGGGATGAGTGCGCTAACATACCTGTAGGTTGCTGTTTTAATGTGTTTGATGGAAAACAACAATGGCGGAGTTTGCGTTCTCCAGTCGCATGATAGGTGAGTCCTAGTAAATAATTTCCCAGTACGTGTACGTTACACATGCTATTTTTTTTTAATTATGGTTATTATTTTGGTAGCTATCAAACTCGCTGGAGAAATGATTGAAATGCACTGAGTGTGATGCAGTATGGCAGCGCTATTACGGAATATGCTGTGAACTTAGCTAACATTACTTAGCAGTAATATGAGTTAATTTACTCAAGTGAAAGCTTTAAACATTAGCCCGATACGTAACTAGCTAACTTAAGGCTTTCTGATTAACCCTCTGGGGTCGACGGACCCAGAGCCTCCATTTCAACTTGGGTCTAACGTGCGGACTTCAAATTATATACCAGTTTTTAAATTGTGTTGATAGGTCACGTAAAACCGATGTTTTTGGGGGGGGTTTCTGAATAAAACAGTGGCGTTTACTCCAGGAAGAAACGATAAAAATGGCGTTTTTTATGGCGAGCGCTAGCAAACACGCTTTGCTTGTGAGTGAAAAAAGAAAAAACACTCCTTCCCTATTGGTGGAAAAATGTACCATGTCGACCAATCAAAAAATGATACGGCAACATGTGGTATTTGGTTGTTGGGAAGAGAGAGAGAGCGAGTGAGCGAAAAAGAGAGAGAGAGTTTTGATACGTGAGAGATTTGTGACGTTTATCATGTTTGGAGTCTCAAGTTAGTGTGTTTTCTTGTGTAGTTAGTGTGTAGTGTAGTCGTTTTGTTTTGTGTGTCAGTTCTACTAGTGAACGTCACAGTTGCTGCAACTGTGTGCTGGAAAAGCTTAAAAAGGGACCTTGAAAGTGCTTAAAAAGTGCTTGAATTTGACCCTGAAAAAAGCGTACGAACCCTGATAAATAAATCTAACCTGAATTGAAAATAAAATAAATACTTTAACAATTCATTCTGTTTTGCAGTCTGAGTCAGTAAGTGACCGGTGATTGGCTGCTCCACCTAATGATGCGATTAACATTCAGCATTCGTTGACAAGCAGCAATGACAGCGTCCTTATGTGCCAACACTGGTGTTTTAGCTAGCAATGTGGCGTGGCTGATGTGGAGTGAAGCCACGTTAATGACCCCGTGTACAACCATTGGAGGTGTGAGCAGGACGGACGGAAGAATTGACGGAAAGAGTGTGGACTTCATACCAGTTTTTAAATTGTGTTGATAGGCCACATAAAACCAGAGTTATGATAAAAAATATATGTAATGTTTGTTTTTTTTCCTGAATACTAGCGTTGTTTATATTTACTGCGGGAAGAAATGGTAAAAACTGCGTTTTATAAGGAAAGTGCTTGAAAGCACTCTCCGCCTGTGAACAAAACCAAAACCAAAAAAACCCACCCTTTCCTATTGGTGGAAAAATGTACCATGTCGACCAATCAAAAAATGATATGGCGACATGGCATTTAGTTGTTTAGGAAGGGGGAAGTTTTAGGAGTGACGGCGGTGTTTTGAGATGTGAGAGATTTGCGACGTTTACCGTGTATAGATTCTAAAGTTAGTGTGTTGTCTTGTGTAGTTAGTGTGCAGTGTAGTCAATAGTTTTGTTCTCCTTTATCTCATAGTGGACATAAATCATTTTTTGGAGTGGCATAATTAATTTGTGTGGCATCAAATTTGATGTAGAACACCTGATTGTTCTGTAAATAGTTTGAAACCTTTACTTTACAACCCGCCTTGGCTGCATTTTTAGGTAAATAGCTGCAGAAAACTTTGTTGTTTGTAAAACTCAGTTACTTTTTTGAAGAAGTAACTATAATTAATTGCCCAACATTGGTCATTATATACTGTATTTTGCAGACAGAGAGTTACAGGACTCTCTCCCAGACCACAGACTCATACTCATAATACAAGTCAGAGCTTTATAAAAAAAAAAAAAGAAAGAAAGTTGTGTTTTCAAAATTGGAGTTCAAGTTATTTTTACTTCCAATAGTGTTAACATATTACACAGATCATGAACAAGATTTTTTTTTATTTTCATTGTAAGTGGGCTAAAGTACTTAATTAAAAGTAGTCTAACATAAATGTAAATGCTGTAATTTGATTATTTTAATAAACCATGTAACTTGGATGGATTCGATGCTGGCGTGACCACAGTGCACACGTCTGATGTCGCTCACAGTGGTCCAAGGGACGCTCAGGGAGTTTTTGTTTGCTCAGACACATGAAAAATTAGGGAACATTGGTGCTAGGCCTTTATATAGGCTTACAGTAAGTCACCTTTTGGTCAGCAGTATGTAGATTATAAATCATTTTACTGGCATCACAAAAAAATTAAGTTATTTACTTAATTGTTTTGAGTCATTGTGTCCTAATATGCAAACTGTGCTGCTCTTACAGAAATGATGTCACTTTTCTGTGGTTTGTTTGCATTCATTTTCTGTCAGACAGTTTCAGTTTGGACTTATTCTTCCAAGACTTTGTGGCACAAGTTAATCTGTCCGTGGTAAAAACGCATCAGCCTTGAGTAACACTCGATCATCACTTCACCTTTTCACTTGTACAAAGGACCTGTGTGAGCTTCACCCAAACTAAAGTCCAGCACAGAACCACCACAAGCAGAAATGAAGCAGTTTTAAAATCAAACTTTCATATATATTACTCTGAAACACCAAAAGCTAAAGTAATTATTTATGCATCTCATCTGCATTACATTGATATAGTGGAAGCAGTGGTATAACTCTGAGCATATTGTCTATATATAGTTTATACTGTAATGCTATAACAAGGAAATAACTAGGGCTGCGCGATTATGGCAAAAATGATAATCACGATTATTTTCACTGAAATTGAGATCTCGATTATTTGACGATATTTATTTAACAATAACAATGTATTGAATAATGGCTTTAAAGATGTCAAAAAATAATATAAAATAGTGTGCAAATACTGATAACAGTGCAAATGTTTGCAATATAAAAAAATAAATGAAAAATGTAAACATCTATGTTTAGTGAACTTCAAAATACTGTATAATACTGGTTGTTCACTGTGTTAATTGAGCAGTGGTCTTTGGCGAGGAAAACGTTACCGCGTTTGTTATCTCCTTGTGTCTCTGGGAGCTGGTGGGATATTTAGTCGCGTTGTACAGGGTAGCGTGAATGGAGGTCTGTGAGGATGAAGCAGGTGTTGTCAAGAGTTTTTCTCTATGTTCCTTCATTGATCGTATGTCACTTTGTGAGCGGTCTTCAAATAATTGAATAAATTTGTAGTGTTGCTCTGTGGTGCAGCTACGACACCGTAGCAAAGTTTACACACTATGTCTACTTGATCTGACTCCGCAAACCCATAATGTTTCCACACCACTGAAGTCGTTTTACCTCTCTTTTCAACCAATGGCATTCTTTCTTCAGCAGCCATTATCCTCTCCTCTCCAAATAACTTCTGCTTAGCTTTCCGAGCTTTCTGAGCTTCCCTCGGGTCCTCTTAATTGTTGTGACACGTGTTCGAAACGCAGAGAGGTGCGCTCGATTTGCCACACGGAGCAGCGCGGAGTAAAGCACGAGGGAGGTGCTAATAATCGGCTCAGTCATTTTTAATGATTGTTGAAAGCCCAGATTGTAATCTAGATTAAAATTCGATTAATTGAGCAGCCCTAGAAATAACATTTCTGATCTTAATGCCACACTTTTCATCTTTGTTTCTGTTTTTCAGTCACTGTCAGTCCGCCGGCTTTGGAGCCTAAACAAAGAAGAGTTGTAGTCGGTAAGTTAATAGAAGCCAGCCATCAGAAGCAACATTTGTCACTCCCCAGTGAGGCTGTGCATGTGCTTTTGTGCACAAAAGATTTAGCAGTTTTGTGTTGTTTTTCTATTGCTCATACTCAGTATTCATTTTATCTGACCTTCTGACTTACCTGGACCTCATGCTGTCCAATTAGAGGAGCCAGTCTCTGTTCTTAAGCTGGATCCTATTCAGGAGGTGTCAGAAGAGGAGAAAGGTAAAATACACTAAAGACATTAAAACCAGCAGATCCAGCTGATTGCATGCTACTGCTGCATGGATAAATCAGTCTCCTCTGAGCAACCGTTTTCCATGAGTGCATTCGGACTGAGATCGTCTTAATGACACAAAGGACATTAAGATGACCTTAGTACACTAAAGCTTTTTGGAAAGCCACCTCTTGGCCTGTGTATATTCTGTGATGGTGTCGTCATCATCATGTCCATTCATCATCTTGTTGCCTTGTTGTTGACAAATAAACTTAGAGACATTCTCCTCCTCTGCGGTCACATCTACCCAACTCCACCTGTGGTTTGGAGCTTCCTGTGAAAACTGCTAAATGCATGCTCATTCTATTCTCTTATTTCCCCTTTGCTGTCTGTAATTGGACCATGAATGTCCTGAACAGCTCAACTGACTGACTGAGATGTCCTTTACAGACTCGAGCAGCCACTCAGACAGAAAGGTGGTGGAGAAGAAGCCTGAGCCGGCTCCAGAGAAGAAGCCAAGGGTGAACACGAGCGCTTTGAAAAGGAACTCCAACATAAAGAGAGAGATACAAGCAGAGCTTAAACAGGGTCTGATCAAGAAGCTGGAGAACTTGGGGGTCAAGCCTGTATGTTGCATATTCCTAATCAGCAATACAAGGAAGAACATGTACCATAATGCTAATGTTATTCCCTCTACCTCTTCTAAAAGGATCAGAGCGGTCTAAAGAACAAGGAGCTCACTGCGATTCTGTCCAAGCTGGATTCAAAGCGGGAGAGCGTTGCGAAGTCGATGTCTGGCTACTGGAACCACCGGGAGGAGATAAAGAGCATTGTGGAGCAGAAGCTGGGTGCTCAAAGCACCAGCAATCCTGCTGCATACTCTCAGCCTAGATCCAGACACCCTGTTCAAGGTGCTTTCCAGTTCTTAATCATCCAAAAGCCTCTTAGCGCATGAGATCATCTTCTTAACCAACAAGAAATAATACACGGTTCTTTTGCCAATTATATTGCTGTTTGAGCTACTGTTAGATTTGCTGCTCCTTTTACAATCAGAATTTTTCATCGCATGTGGGTAAAGTTGAATGTTATTTTATTTGACACTGACTGCATGTGCTTTCCACAAGCCAGGTGTAATCTGTTATAGCTTGTTTGCTGCCACATAAGCTGATTTAAGTTCTGACACACTGTCAGTGACTGAGCTGCTAATTGTGTTTACTTGACTCGTTTTTCTCTTCATTCAGTGTTGCAGATCCGCCCTCGCTCCAGCAGCCTGCCCTCCAGAGCCAGCCAGGGGGCGTCTGCTTCTGCAATCAGACAGCCTAAGACCCCTCAGCCAGCACCAAGGACCAAGGCCACCACCCAACACAAGACCTCTACGCCCAACTCCAAGACAGCCTTAAAGAGCTTCCCTACCAAGTATGACAGAAAGTTCATTTATCAGTTTTTGTGAAAGAATAGTTTGTCCATAAATGTCCACTCAGTATTTACATGGTTTAATCATAGCTGTGATAAATGTTCTAAAGTCATCTTTGATGAGCCATTGAAAAAAACTCACACAGGTTTGAACCATTTGAATATAGCACTCTGTTACTTATATTACTGGTCTTTTCATCATCAGTTCAGTGGAGCACAGTTAAAGTTTAAAACTTTTGCCATTTACTGAAAAAAATCAAAGTGATATATATTTAAATACGTCTCAGTGCTTGGTTGTGAACATGGTTATAGGCATAAATGAACCCCTGGTAAAGGAAGGCCGCAGGGAATTTTATATTTTTAATATTTGTTTAGAATACGACTATATGTAGTGAGCTTTGCTGAGTTCTGCTTCTCCTTTCTGTTTGCATTCGCACCTCCAGTAGGAATGTTAACGTGATAAAATAGCAGATGGTTGCCATAGCAGCAAGACACCTGCAACAAAAAGGTAGAGGTCGCCATAATCAGAGTTGTGTGTTTGTGTGTGTCATGGTTTTCATGGTAACAGTGTGCTGTTAAGCCCCAGTGCCTGCAGCCAGCTAATGGGTAGGTTGGACTTTAGTATAGAGTGCTATCCGTTTGCTGTGAGGCTAGTATGCTATACTAGCACACATGGAGCAGCTGGGCTGGGTCAGTACAGGCTGTGACACACAGGTGCTGAGGTCTTTTGTAACCTTACTTCAGTATTTTCTGTCTCCTTTTCTTCTCTGTGTAGAATCATAATAATAGTTTAATATCACGACCAACACTTTGGAAAATACAAATGTTCTATTTCAGTTCCATTTGGTTGTTTCTGGAAATTCCCACTTTTTTCTTTTTTTTTCTTTCTTGATTTTTATTTTAACATTTTTGAAATGATTGGTCACAAACAGGTGTTGTACTGTCAGGATGTGGCAGGTAAACCCGTATCAGACTCAGTGCTGGATGCACATGCAAACAGTGAAAGAGTGTAGGATGTTCACTTTTGTCGGATGGGGTGGGGCTGGTATATCACAGCTGATGTGGTTTGATCATCCAACAACCCCAGCAAGGAACACATCTCTAATCGGGATATTTTTTGTAAGGAAAGTGCTTCCAAGTGCAGTGTGACACATCAACAATTTTGTAATCATTTTCCAGGAAATTGCAAAGTCTGAAATACTGTTAAGAACACTCTATCATTGTCAGCCTCATGCTGACTTGTCATAGACTGCTTAAGTTGTATCATTTTGAACATCAACTAGGAACTACGGCTTTATTCAGGGGTCTCAAACTTGCGGCCCGGGGGCCACTTACGGCCCATATTTTGACAAGAAGAAACATAAAGCAGTTTGGCCCTTGAAGTTAGTGAGGATTTGTTTATTGTTGAGTGCAATGTTAAGTAAGTTCTTTAAAATAAGTTCTTTAAAAAGCAAAAAATGATTTAATATGAAGGCAACATGAGCAGGGAGCACAAACATGTTGAGGGATTGGCTGTTGTTAGTTCAGTGAGAGAGTCAAAAGCTAATGTGTACACAGTACACTTTTATTTTGTTAAATACAAACAAAATGGTAGCAGAAGTGCTGCCACGTGTCCGGCCAGAAAGAGAGGAGAAGTGTGTTTATTTGGTAGTTCAGTGAAAGGCTTCAGTTAGTTAAGAGTGAGAGAAATAAATTGCGTTCACGTTTGCAGTTTTGACCTGTTGTACAATGTTTGAAACAAAACACTACATTTTTGGAAATATTTGTGGGTGTTTTCTTGTTTGATGTTTAAGTTTGAGACCCCTGGCTTTATTATCAATGAAGTTCTTACACTTAAAAAAGTTAACACTTTGACTTCTCGGTTATTTGAAACCGAAACTAAATGCAACACTGTTCTGATCACTGTCAACTTAGTTGTGTGCAGCAAAAACTGTTATTTGTGTCATTCTTAAGGACTCCTCCCTTCAGTTCAGAGGAGGAATCTGAGGATGATGTCACAGATGAAGATGAGGAACAGCCCCTAAAACACCAGCAGGGGAAATCAACACAACCCAGATTTAACCAAGCAACCCAAATCCAAACTAGAGCTGGCAAAGCCAGTCCTGTCCAGGACAGGCAGGCTGTTTTCAGGCAGTCGCCCATCTACAGCATCCAGTACTCCAAAGTCTCAGTGGGTGGTGTAACCAAGACTGCGGTCACAAAACTAAAGAGCGATGAAGAGGAAGATGATTGGTCAGAAGTCAGCGAGCAACAGGAGACTGACCTCCAGAATTACAAAGACCAGAACGGCAATGTGGAGAAGAAAAATCACGGGAAAGGTTAGTTAGGTTTGATGTTTTGAAGGATCTGTGTAAAAATGACATTATACAGCATACATGTTCACCCTTAGGCCCCCTCCTCCATTTACAGATGCTCTTTCCGTTTTCATGTTACAATGCTGTGGTTATAGCCATTCCTCAACTCTCTGAATGGTACTATCTGGATTTTGATCAGTGGTTGTTGATCAAAGACCATTCACAGAATGCGGTTTATGCTATCATAGTTTGCCTGTTATGTAACATTCCAAGGTATTGTTACAATGCCTTAAAGTGTAAATTGTGTGTTATGTCTCTTTTTTTTTTTACAGAATACAAAGTCAGTGACCTGGCCAGAAAAATGGAGAAGCAGTTTGCTGAGAGAGCAGTAAAGAAACCACCAGGTGGCGTTAGCGTCTTACCAGAGAGGGCGGATGAGGTTCAGGAACTCAGTGTAAGATGATGTGATCTCAGTGGATAGCTTTGATTTGATACTGCATAAATAAAAATGTAAGCTCTTATCGCAAAATTAAAAATGATCCATAATGCTGAAACAATAATGTACTTGCTGGCAGTACACAGATCTAGAGGAGAGCAGCGAGTGGATGGTCTCCTCCTTAGAGGACCGACGGGATGTGTCAAAACCGGCCCAGGATTCAGGACCAATGAGGAAAAGCCTGGAATCACGAAGCACCAGTGTCTGGGGAACCTCCACAGAAAAGGGTCCTAAATCAGGTCAGTGCCACTTTAATGCAGATGAATGTTTTACTGCCTCTCGTGGTCTTCATAGGAGAACATGTTGACATTTGGAGTATGAAGATTCTGTCTCATGCTGTCTGTGTGTTGTTGTGTGGCTCTCAGGTCTAACTGAAGCTGGAACAGGAAGCACGCTGAAGAGCAGCCTGTGCTCCCTGAGTGACATCAGTGACTCTGAGGACATCAGCTGATCACACAAAGAAACCTCAGCCACCTCCTCTGACAACTACAATCAATCATAAAAAGCCATATTATAAAAGCTGTAAATAGAGGAAAGCAATATTTCACAAAGGTAGCTAGGTTTCAGAGGTCTGCATAGAAAAGGTGGCCATCTAATCAATACCATAGGCCTCGAAACTCTCTTCTTGCCTTAGTCTTTTTTACTGTTTATCTTTTAATAGATTGTCTTCTGTTTTTTCTTCTTTCCTTTTTTTTACTCATGCAACCCAAACTTTAAATGAGATACTGATTTTGGTACTGTATGTAGAGTCTGTATGATTTTGTATATCCAATTTTATAATGTATTCATGTGACCAAAGGAACAATGAGATATGACTTTGTAAATAAAATATTTATACAAGCAATCATAGATTTTTCTTATAAAATTATTTCAAGCAAGTAGTTTTTTGCATGCCTCCAAGTTTTGCTTTAATGGAAGTATTCTTAATGTCAATAAACACAATGAAATATGTCCAATGAATAAAATAAAGCAATGAGCCGTACAATAGGAAGTCTTAACATGTGATGGGAAACAAGTTTTTGAGATATCTATTCTGTGGATATTGCACAGAAAACTTCATGTGACAACATTTCATCATTAATTTAACTGCTAAATATACAGAATATGCAAAATATGAGATATCTGCAAACCAGTTTTAATGCAGTCTTGTCTAAAACGGTGACACTCTTCCTAGCTACACCCTAATAATTAACTGACATCATTATGTTACAGTCTATATTTTTAATTCAATAAGATAAAAACTAGAATATACTTTAAATACTTGAAATTGTTAAAAATGGCAGGATTTGTGGAAAATTTTGGGTCAAGTTTTGTTGTAATTTTGGGGGTAAACAATATTATTTAGCTTCAATAATATTATTTCATTTATTTTATATAGCACCAGTTCACAGTCTCCTCACGGCAAGCTATCTGAGCCTGGCATCAGATGGAAGTTAAAGTAGACCCAATATGCCTTCCTTACATTCAATCAAAGATTTACTTTCAAGAAATGTGAAATTTAGAGAGAGAACATGCAAAACTACATTAAAAGACTCCAAGAATTAAACAAGTAAGGAGCAAAAAACAAACTCAATAGATTCCCTTTAAACTGATCTTATGAGATTAACTGAGTTCTTGTCATACACACTGAAAGTTTACATTTCAGCTTTTTGTAATGATCTTGTTCTTTTTTCAACAACATTTTGAGGTTATCTGCTGATCTGTAGGATTGCAACATCTACCAAGTACACAGAAAACAGTCTTTTTATTCGTTTATTTAATCTTGAGCACCATCTTCTGGCATCTCAGCAGAAGTACAGGCTCGGTACTACAGTAAGGACTTTTTAAGAAATATGAGAAATTGATCACTGTGTGTGGCACTCGTTCTCAATGAAGAGCATTACCGATTAAATGCACTTTCTTTGATTTCCAATTAAAGTATGTCGTTTTTATTTATAAAATGCTTTGTATTTAGCGAGTGATGAGTAAAGTGGTTATCATTAAGGACAGAACAAAAATAAATAAATAAATGAATAATAAGAAACAATTCAAAACGGGTTTTAAGAAGTGACTTAAAAATAGACAATGGCAGCAAATTCCACAACTTAGGTGCTGTCACAGCAAAAGCTCTGTCTCTCTGAGCTTACGCTGTGTCCTGGCACATCTAAGAGCAGATGATTAGCTTACCTGAGCGACCAGGAGGGTGAGTGCAAATGGTACAATGTAATGTACAATGTGCGACGTAGGTACAGAATACTTTGTACCTACATTGTTTTCTACAGACTGGAAATATTTTTTTAAATCTATTTATTAAAATAAGATTGTTGTGTATGTTTCATGTGTATTAGGTGATCAATCAATGCAAAAGAAAAACAGAAGTAACATATTGAAAGGCAAGATACCTGAAAACATGTGTAGAGGTGACAAAATAATTGTGTAGTGGATATAGTGATGCTCTTTCTGTCTTTTTTTTCATAAGCATGCATTATGTGCCTGCTTTAACAACACATACAGTCAAAAAGTAATGTCATAAATGAAAGTGTCAGAAAAAAGTAGAAGCTTTCTCATTTAAGCAAAAATTGGGGATAAAATAAACATTTAAAAAACTACTAAAGCTACTAAAGTTAGTAGCTATTAACTGTCTTGTGGAGAGTTAGTAGCAAAATTGATCCCACCTTTATCATGATCAACTCAAGCTGGAAGATGCTCTCCTGATTGCAGATTCATACAGCAACACCCAGAACCTGCAGAGCCAAACCATGTCCTACCCGATAGAGCCGTATGGTCAAATTCACAAACTAGCGCTGCAGCAGATCACTGACTTGCTGTCTGAGCCTCGTGTCCGGAGTGGCGACAGCTGAGGGTTCCATCTTTTTGCTCTGAAAGTAAAAGCTCTAGTCGGAATGTTGGAACAGCTTGGAAAAGGGGAGACTGGAACTGGAGTGTGGGTTGCATGTCACCAGACTGCTGTCCAAACTGCCATTTTTCAAGCGCAGTTTAAGTGGTTCATCAATCCTATTCAGTCACCAATGCCGATCTTACCAGATTTTGCAGAGTGGCTTGAGTACAAAGTCTGTATTCAAGATCATGATTTGTATTTCCATCATCCTTAACAATATGTCCATCAAGGGAAGGATGCCAAGCCGATACCAAGCAGAGAGCAACAACAGCGACCACCACCATGTTATTGGGCTATGACCCTCCTGCTAAGAAGTCAGAGCCTCCTAAAGAGGCAAAACAACTCCAAAAGTACAAGATTACCTCAAGGATAGATACCAGCAGTGAAATCAGATGCACTTGGAGGTACTCTATGAAGTTAACGCACTGTGATACACTAGATCAGATCTAGTGTAGTGCGTTTGCTTAGCTTTGCAAATCAAATCAAATCGCTTTTGTTGTCACTTTACATTTCTGGTACACTGGTACAGCACATGTGAGTCAAAGTCTTGTGTGTCTTGTGTACAAACAACAGAGGTGTGCATATATGTGTATGTGTATATATATATATATATATATATAAAAAAAAAAAACACCCAGCACGCCCCTACGGGCGGTTTATCCTTCAAGCTCGGGTCCTCTACCAGAGGCCTGGGAGCTTGAGGGTCCTGCGCAGTATCTTGGCTGTTCCCAGGACTGCGCTCTTCTGGACAGAGATCTCCGATGTTGTTCCCGGGATCTGCTGGAGCCACTCGCCTAGCTTGGGAGTCACCGCACCTAGTGCTCCGATTACCACGGGGACCACCGTTACCTTCACCCTCCACATCCTCTCGAGCTCTTCTCTGAGCCCTTGGTATTTCTCCAGCTTCTCGTGTTCCTTCTTCCTGATATTGCTGTCATTCGGAACCGCTACATCGATCACTACAGCCGTCTTCTTCTGTTTGTCTACCACCACTATGTCCGGTTGGTTAGCCACCACCATTTTGTCCGTCTGCATCTGGAAGTCCCACAGGATCTTAGCTCGGTCATTCTCCATCACCCTTGGGGGCATCTCCCATTTTGACCTCGGGACTTCCAGGTTATACTCGGCACAGATGTTCCTGTACACTATGCCGGCCACTTGGTTATGGCGTTCCATGTATGCCTTGCCTGCTAGCATCTTGCACCCTGCTGTTATGTGCTGGATTGTCTCTGGGGCATCTTTACACAGCCTGCACCTGGGGTCTTGCCTGGTGTGATAGACCCCAGCCTCTATGGATCTTGTACTCAGAGCTTGTTCTTGTGCTGCCATGATTAGTGCCTCTGTGCTGTCTTTCAGTCCAGCTTTGTCCAGCCACTGGTAGGATTTCTGGATATCAGCCACCTCCTCTATCTGCCGGTGGTACATACCGTGCAGGGGCCTGTCCTTCCATGATGGTTCCTCGCCTTCCTCCTCTTTCTTGGGTTTCTGCTGCCTGAGGTATTCACTGAGCACACTGTCAGTTGGGGCCATCTTCGTGATGTATTCGTGGATGTTTCTTGTCTCATCCTGGACTGTGGTGCTGACACTCACCAGTCCTCGGCCCCCTTCCTTCCGCTTAGCGTACAACCTCAGGGTGCTAGACTTGGGGTGAAACCCTCCATGCATGGTAAGGAGCTTTCTTGTCTTGATGTCAGTGGCTTCTATCTCCTCCTTTGGCCAGCCTATTACCCCAGCAGGGTACCTGATCACGGGCAGGGCGTAGGTGTTGATGGCCCGGATCTTGTTCTTACCATTCAGCTGACTCCTCAGGACTTGCCTGACCCTCTGCAGGTACTTGGTGGTTGCAGCTTTCCTAGCGGCCTCTTCATGGTTCCCATTCACCTGTGGGATCCCCAGGTACTTGTAACTGTCCTCTATGTCTGCAATGTTGCCTTCTGGTAGTTCAATCCCTTCAGTTCTGACTACCTTCCCTCTCTTTGTTACCATCCGACTACACTTCTCCAGCCCGAATGACATTCCAATGTCATTGCTGTATAGCCTGGTAGTGTGTATCAGTGAATCGATGTCTCGTTCACTCTTGGCATACAGCTTGATGTCATCCATGTACAGGAGGTGGCTGACAACTGCTCCGTTCCGTAGTCGGTATCCATAGCCAGTCTTGTTAATGATCTCACTGAGGGGGTTCAGGCCTATGCAGAACAGCAGTGGGGACAGAGCATCTCCTTGGTAGATCCCGCACTTGATGGTGACTTGTGCTATGGGCTTGGAGTTGGCCTCTAGTGTTGTGTGCCACATCCCCATTGAGTTCCTGATGAAGGCTCTTAGGGTCCTGTTGATCTTGTACAATTCTAGGCATTCCAGTATCCAGCTGTGGGGCATTGAGTCATAGGCCTTCTTGTAATCAATCCAGGCTGTGCACAGGTTGGTCAGTCTGGTCTTGCAGTCTCGGCTGACTGTTCTGTCTACCAGTAGCTGGTGTTTTGCGCCTCTGGTATTCTTGCCAATCCCTTTCTGTGCCCCGCTCATGTATTGACCCATGTGCCTGTTCATCTTAGCCGATATGATGCCTGACAGGAGCTTCCATGTAGTACTGAGGCAGGTTATTGGTCGGTAGTTGGATGGGACCGGTCCCGTCTTGGGGTCCTTGGGGATCAGGACCGTCCGACCTTCGGTTAGCCATTCCGGGTGTCTCTCGTTAACTAGCAGCTGGTTCATTTGTGCTGCCAGACGCTCGTGGAGTGCAGTCAGCTTCTTCAGCCAGTAGGCGTGAACCATGTCGGGCCCTGGTGCTGTCCAACTCTTCATACTGGAGACCCTTTCTTGGATGTCTGCCACTGTGATGGTTACTGGACCCTGTTCAGGGAGGTCGCTATGGTCTGCCCTCAGATCCACTAGCCACTGAGCATTGCCGTTATGGGTTGCGTCCTTCTCCCATATGCTCTTCCAGTATTGCTCCGTCTCCAGCCTTGGTGGTGCTGTTCTGTTATTGTTCCCTTGCCACTGAGAGTACACCTTTGCTGGTTCTGTGGAGAACAGCTGGTTTATTCTCCTGCCTTCTATCTCTCTGGTGTACCTCCTCAAGCGGCTGGCCAAGGCTGTGAGTCGTTGCTTGGCAGTTTCCAAGGCCTCAGGTATGGACAGCTTGCTGTATTTCTTATGCACCTTCTTTGTCCCGCCTTTCTGCAACTCCGTTAGTTGGCTAACCTCCCTCCGTGCTACTTTGATCTTGCCCTCTAGCCTCCTTCTCCATGGAGGGTACTGCCCCTTGTGGCTGTTCAACTTGTAGCCAAGCATCTCACTGATCACTGCTGCCGTAGTGTAGATCAGCTTGTTAGTGTCGGTAATCGTGGTTGTAGGTATCGTCCGTAGCGCTGCATTAACATCATCTAGCAGACCTTCTGAGGGTACTTCACGTAATCTTGGTAACCGGCTAGGGGGGGTCCAGGTTTCAAGCTTGGCCATGATCCTATCTTTCAGGTCAGTTCCTCTCGCACTCAACGATCCTTCTCCTATCGCACTTGGGGCTATGTACCCAATCTCGGGTGGGGTGATGATATCTCCCCCCTGACCTGGCGTCCTGACTCCTCCTTGCCGTAGCATTTATGTTGTACCTCGTCAATCTCTAGCTGTGAGAGCAGTCCCTTCTTTCGAATGTTGGAACACTGAGCTACTAGTTGTTTCGCCGTCACTGTGGATGTTGGGTATCGAAGAATCCATAGGTCCCTCATCCTATTCATGTAACCCCTTCCGCCAGGGTTACTTGCGTAGTAGCATTCCAACAACGCCCTGTTTTCGTCTCTTGCCCACCGATGCCTTCTTGTTCCAGTAGCCCACTTGTCGTCAGGGTGCCCTGGTTCCTCAACACCTGACGCGGACCTTGTTGATCCGGGCGACGTCCGAGCCGGCATGCCTTCATATTTATCTGTCTCGCTCATGTCTGCGGTAGGCTCACTTTAGCATAGGGGGTCTAGCCTTAGGACCCTTACTGGATACAGACGCCCCAGGCAGGAATCGAACTTGCGATCTTCTGCTCCAAAGGCGTGTAGTCTAACCACTACGCTATCCAGCTGCTATGGATAGCGTATATATATATATATATATACATATGTATATATACATATATACACATATATATACATATATATATATATATATATATATATCATATATATATATATATGATAGATGTAGCGGTTCCGAATGACAGCAATATCAGGAAGAAGGAACACGAGAAGCTGGAGAAATACCAAGGGCTCAGAGAAGAGCTCGAGAGGATGTGGAGGATGAAGGTAACAGTGGTCCCCGTGGTAATCGGAGCACTAGGTGCGGTGACTCCCAAGCTAGGCGAGTGGCTCCAGCAGATCCCGGGAACAACATCAGAGATCTCTGTCCAGAAGAGCGCAGTCCTGGGAACAGCTAAGATACTGCGCAGGACCCTCAAGCTCCCAGGCCTCTGGTAGAGGACCCGAGCTGGAAGGATAAACCGCCCACAGGGGCGTCCTGGGTGTTTTTTTTTTTGTTTTTTTTACATATATATATATATATATATACACATACACATATATGCACACCTCTGTTGTTTGTACACATATACATATATATATATATATATATATATGTATATATACATATATATATGTATATATGTATAGTCAGAACTGAGGGGATTGAATTACCAGAAGGCAACATTGCAGACATAGAGGACAGTTACAAGTACCTGGGGATCCCGCAGAAGAATGGGAACCATGAAGAGGCCGCTAGAAAGGCTGCAGCCACCAAGTACCTGCAGAGGGTCAGGCAAGTCCTGAGGAGTCAGCTGAACGGTAAGAACAAGATCCGGGCCATTAACACCCACGCCCTGCCTGTGATCAGGTACCCTGCTGGGGTAATAGGCTGGCCAAAGGAGGAGCTAGAAGCCACTGACATAAAGACAAGAAAGCTCCTTACCATGCATGGAGGGTTTCACCCCAAGTCCAGCACCCTGAGGCTGTACGCTAAGCGGAAGGAAGGGGGCCGGGGACTGGTGAGTGTCAGCACCACAGTCCAGGATGAGACAACGAACATCCAAGAATACATTGGGAAGATGACCCCAACTGACCAAGTGCTCAGTGAATACCTCAGGCAGCAGAAACCCAAGAAAGAGGAGGGAGACGAGGAACCATCATGGAAGGACAGGCCCCTGCACGGTATGTACCACCGGCAGATAGAGGAGGTGGCTGATATCCAGAAATCCTACCAGTGGCTGGACAAAGCTGGACTGAAAGACAGCACGGAGGCACTAATCATGGCAGCACAAGAACAAGCTCTGAGTACAAGATCCATAGAGGCTGGGGTCTATCACACCAGGCAAGACCCCAGGTGCAGGCTGTGTAAAGATGCCCCAGAGACAATCCAGCACATAACAGCAGGGTGCAAGATGCTAGCAGGCAGGGCATACATGGAACGCCATAACCAAGTGGCCGGCATAGTGTACAGGAACATCTGTGCCGAGTATAACCTGGAAGTCCCAAGGTCAAAATGGGAGATGCCCCCAAGGGTGGTGGAGAATGACCGAGCTAAGATCCTGTGGGACTTCCAGATACAGACGGACAAAATGGTGGTGGCTAACCAACCGGACATAGTGGTGGTAGACAAACAGAAGAAGACGGCCGTACTGATCGATGTAGCAGTTCCGAATGACAGCAACATCAGGAAGAAGGAACACGAGAAGCTGGAGAAATACCAAGGGCTCAGAGAAGAGCTCGAGAGGATGTGGAGGGTGAAGGTAACGGTGGTCCCCGTGGTAATCGGAGCACTAGGTGCGGTGACTCCCAAGCTAGGCGAGTGGCTCCAGCAGATCCCGGGAACAACATCGGAGATCTCTGTCCAGAAGAGCGCAGTCCTGGGAACAGCTAAGATACTGCGCAGGACCCTCAAGCTCCCAGGCCTCTGGTAGAGGACCCGAGCTTGAAGGATAAACCGCCCGCAGGGGCGAGATGGGTATTTGTTTGTTTTTTCTTATATATATATATCTATATCTATATAGATATATATATATGTGTGTGTGTGTGTGTGTGTGTGTGTGTGTGTGAGTGTGTGGGTGTGTGTGTGTATGAGAGTATGTATATATGTATATATATGTGTGTGTGTGTGTGCATGTGTGTACACAAGTCAGCAGATGAATATTATGCAAAAAATAGCTTTTATGTATAATATGTACAATATGGAGTACCTCCTGCCTGACGGAGCAGATGATTAGCTTACCTGACAGAAGTAGAGAGCATCCAGTGAGGATGCTCTCAATGGCACAGCAGTAGAAGGTCCATAGGATGCGGGGGCTCATGGCAAATCTCATCAGTCTCCTGAGAAAGAAGGAGACTTCTACTGCACAAACTGTTTTGTTTGTGTGAACTGCCCATGTGAGATCTTCTGCCAGATGTACACCTAGGAAACGGAAGCTGCTCACTCTCTCCACAGCAGCGCAGTTGATGGTGATTCAGTTTAATTCAGTTTTATTTATACAGCGCCAAATCACAACAACAGTCGCCTCAAGGTGCTTTATATTGTACAGTAGATCGTACAATAATAGATACAGAGAAAAACCCAACAATCAAATGACCCCCTATGAGCAAGCACTTTGGCGACAGTGGGAAGGAAAAACTCCCTTTTAACAGGAAGAAACCTCCGGCAGAGCCAGGCTCAGGGAGGGGCGGGGCCATCTGCTGCGACCGGTTGGGTAGAGAGAAGGAAAACAGGATAGAAAACATGCTGTGGAGGAGAGCCAGAGATTAATAACAAGTATGATTCAATGCAGAGAGGTCTATTAACATATAGTGAGTGAGAAAGGTGACTGGAAAGGAAAAACTCAATGCATCATGGGAATCCCCGGCAGCCTACAGCTCTTGCAGCATAACTAAGGGAGGATTCAGGGTCACCTGGTCCAGCCCTAACTATATGCTTTAGCAAAAAGGAAAGTTTTAAGCCTAATCTTGAAAGTAGAGATAGTGTTTGTCTCCCGAATCCAAACTGGAAGCTGGTTCCACAGAAGAGGGGCCTGAAAACTGAAGGCTCTCCCTCCCATTCTACTTTTAAATACTCTAGGAACAACAAGTAAGCCTGCAGTGTGAGAGCGAAGTGCTCTAATAGGGTGATATGGTACTACAAGGTCATTAAGATAAGATGGGGCCTGATTATTTAAGACCTTGTATGTGAGGAGCAGGATTTTGAATTCAATTCTGGATTTAACAGGAAGCCAATGAAGGGAAGCCAAAACAGGAGAAATCTGCTCTCTCTTTCTAGTCCCTGTCAGGACTCTTGCTGCAGCATTTTGGATTAACCGAAGGCTTTTAGGGAGTAGGGACTTCCTGATAATAATGAATTACAGTAGTCTAGCCTGGAAGTAATAAATGCATGAACTAGTTTTTCAGCGTCACTCTGAGACAGGATATTTCTAATTTTAGAGATGTTGCGCAAATGGAAGAAAGCAGTCTTACATATTTGTTTAATATGTGCGTTGAAGGACATGTCCTGGTCAAAAATGACTCCAAGGTTCCTCACAGCATTACTGGAGGCCAAGGTAATGCCATCCAGAGTAAGAATCTGGTTAGATACCATATTTCTAAGATTTTCAGGGCCGAGTACAATAACCTCAGTTTGATCTGAATTAAGAAGCAGAAAGTTAGCGGCCATCCAGGGCTTTATGTCTTTAAGACATTCCTGCAGTTTAACTAATTGGTGTGTGTTATCTGGCTTTATGGACAGATAAAGTTGGGTGTCATCAGCATAGCAGTGAAAATTTATGCTATGTCTTTTAATGATGCTGCCTAAGGGAAGCATGTATAATGTAAACAGAATTGGTCCTAGCACTGAACCCTGTGGAACACCATAATTGACCTTAGTGGGTGAAGAGGACTCTCCATTTACTTGAACAAACTGGAGTCTATTAGATAGATATGATTCAAACCACTGCAGCACAGTACCTGTAATACCTACAGCATGTTCTAATCGCTCTAATAGGATATTATGATCAACAGTATCGAACGCAGCACTGAGGTCTAGCAGGACAAGCACAGAGATGAGTCCACTGTCAAAGGCCATAAGAAGATCATTTGTAACCTTCACTAAAGCTGTTTCTGTGCTGTGCTGAGCTCTGAAACCTGACTGAAACGCTTCAAATAAGCCATTCCTCTGCAGATGATCTGTTAGCTGTTTGACAACTACTCTTTCAAGGATTTTTGATATGAAAGGAAGGTTGGAGATTGGCCTATAATTAGCTAAGACAGCTGGGTCTAGAGATGGCTTTTTAAGTAAAGGTTTAACTACAGCCAGCTTGAAGGCCTGTGGTACATAGCCGATTATTAGAGATAGGTTGATCATATTTAAGATTGAAGAATTAATTAATGGCAGGACTTCTTTGAGCAGTTTTGTAGGAATGGGGTCTAAAAGACACGTTGATGGTTTGGAGGAATTAATTATTGAAGTTAACTCAGAAAGATCAATTGGAGAAAAAGAGTCTAACTTAACATCGATGGTACTAAAAGTAGCTGTAGATAATATTACAACTGTGGGATGATTATTGGTAATTTTTTCTCTAATGATTAAAATTTTATTTGTGAAGAAGTTCATGAAGTCATTACTAGTTAACGTTAAAGGGATTGTTGGCTCAGTAGAGCTCTGACTTTTTGTCAGCCTGGCTACAGTGCTGAAGAGAAACCTGGGGTTGTTCTTATTTTCTTCAATCGGTGACGAATAGTAAGATGTTCTAGCTTTATGGAGGGCTTTCTTATAATATACCTTACCTTATATTGTAAGGTAAAGACCCTACAATAGTACACAGAAATCCCAACAATAAGGCCATCCCCAGTGACCAAGCACTTTGGCAACAGTGGAAAGAAAAAACTCCCTTTCTGCCAGAGGAAGAAACCTCCGGCAGATTCTCACAAATCTCCGGCAGAACCAGGCTCAGGGAGGGGCAGCGTCTGTCCCTTTGGTTGGGGGTGAATGACAAAACACAAAAAAATGATACCAGTAAATTTTAATTTCAATTTCTTATCATTGAAAATAAAATAATTTACACAATTTACACTTTTAATAGTAATGAATACATTGAGCACTATCACTAAATTTAACTCCTAACCGCTGAACAGACCAAGATTGTATCCATACAAAGGAGCTGTTATTATTTTGCCTGTTGGTCAATGCTGGTACGAACCCTGTTCAGGCTCTATTGATCCCTTGGGAAGGTTTTAACTTTCTTTCATTATCTTCATTTCATTTCATAATCTCAGAAAATCTGTTTGGTTTGAATGCTCAAATTATTTTTCCACAACACAAACCAGGCATGAACACGAAGAACTCAAAAAGAAGTTTTAAGATGCTTATCAGCCACTTGATCAAAATTATAAAAATGATCAGTTTGTATGGTAAATAAGAACAGGTTGGACATGTTATGCTTTAACACATCAGTTAACCATTCTGAAATATCAAGAAAAAGATGAAGATGAATTGGTCCCCTCATTAAGGACCAATGAGGGGACCCATTCAGAGGGATTTACATAAGAGTCACTGGTGGCACAGGCAATTCAGGGACACAACTTTATTGCAGAGACTTACAAAAAAACTTACAAACAGAAAAATTGGTGCAGAATATTATAAATAAGGAAATGCACCAGTAATAAATTAAAGGCCAATTGTTAAACATTTTATAACTTATATTAGCAACTGAACTTGTACAAAGATGATTGGAGACATGGAATTTTGAGGAGGTTGGCCAATTTTTAAACAAAATACACCTTGTTCTGTCATGGGACTCAAATGTTATTTACAACACCAACCAGTAAGAGCAATGTCTTTATGCTACAGCTTCATGTTGTATGAGTAATCATACGTTTTCTTTCTTCACTCTTGGTTCCCTCTGGCTCAGACGAAGCTGTCTCTGCCCAAGGTTTGATCTGTCTTATTTGTTGCTCTGGTTGTTCGGCCATTCATGCCTTTGTTATACAGTGGGGGCACTAGTGTCACTCTGGAGGATGGGGGCGGCATCATGTATGTACGCATGGTACGGGCAGTGGCGTAGGAAACTGGTCTCTCTGGCCTTTGGTTGGAGCTGATGCTAGAAAAACAGGAGACACAAGGTGAGGTAATCCAAGCTGTTACAGGTTGCTAGTTCTGGCCTGCTATACAGGCAGCCACGAATAGAGAAAGGTTATCACTTTACAACCTTTAGGGACTTATTTATTTTACTCACCATGATGGTACGAGTTCTTTCCCAGACAAATAGGCCAGCACCGCCCCTGCACAAATAAGAAGAAGGGATCCTCCCCAGCCAACAAAAATTGCCGCTCCAAGTTCAAACCTGAATTGAATGCAGATGTGTTTCATTGCATGTATTTTTAAAGTTAATATCTATTTTTAAAAATCAACTACTATAATATGAATACCACTTGAAAATTACTTACTTCTGTGCCCTGAAATTTGGATCCTTAAATTCAGTTATGACTCTGTTAGCCCACCACGAGTAGGTGATCATGCCGCAGCCCCCTACCAGAAAAGAGGCTGTATTTTAAAACCTCTTTTGGCTATTTTGAAAACTGATCAACCAACATATATGTATTAAAGGATTGTTTACCTGAAGCCAGGTAGGTAATAGCACCAGAAAATGTCACCCTTGAATTGACAATCTCTGTCCCGCCTATTTTAGTACATTTCATCCCTATGAGTGTGAGGACGCCCCCGAAGAAGCCTGTAATGACAGCACAGACCGCCAGTGCTCTGCAGGCGTGCAAGAACGCTGAAAGAAAACAAATACAGTTTATCTTAACATAACAGTAGTGCATTTTATTAAGATAACCTAAAGAAATTTCTATGATCTCTGCTTCAAATTGTATCTTCAACATAGAAAAACATAGCAAGGAACTAAAGGAACAGCTGAGTACAACATTAAAAAGAGAGACTGTAAAGTTTTGAATATCTCAGCGTATCCTACCAGGCAGGGCCAGCATGGAGGGGTAGTATTTGCAGTCAGACACCCCCGTGGTGTCTGAGATGCAGTCCATCCACAGGTTGGAGTAGTAATTGGAGGTGGTCAGCACTAGTGTGCCCACCTCTGAGAAAGTCCAGTACTCTGTGGGAAGAGTGGAAGAGACCAGAATCCAGCCACATAGGCAGGACACGAAGCAGCCGATCTCCACGTACATCACCACCGTCCTGTACTTCATGGTGAAAGCTGGTCCTCGACCAAAACCCGTAACAGCTGAAAAAGTAAGGTCTCACTGCAGGAAATGTGAATGGGCCTCCCCCTCTGTGTCATTACTGATGTGTAAGTGTGAGACTAGCAGTGTGGATGCTTTGAGCTCATCTTATCTTTTAGATAGTTCTGTCCAGTAAGCGCCTTTGATGTTGCCACCAGGAACAGTATTACGCCTGCCATTCGTTTTAACCTTTTCATTATGGTGTGCCTCTACTTTGTTTAGGTTCCCAGCTCAGATGTCAAATGTGTAAAAGTCATGTTTTTCATGACTAAACATTAAATGTTGTTTGTGTGACGGTTTTTTGGGGGGGGTATTTCATAAGTTTCAAGTTTCACGGTGATCCCAGATTTCAGAATTGTTAAACGTATTTGTTTTTCATTGTTTCATATCTGTTATTGTGTAATAACAGAAGACAGCATGGTTTCTGGATCATGTTCATATGGGGCTTATTTGCAATGATAGACCTTTAACCTGCGTTTGTGGATGAAGTTCCCAAAAAGATTCAGGCATGTTTTTGATGCAGTTTGAGGGCCCAAAGTTCACAGGCATGCTATATCGATGTTTGGCCTTGTCCTTTATGCAGAGTTCTGCAGATTTTCACAATGTTTTGAAGATATTTTGTAATGTAGATGTACAGTCTTTTGCAACTTCAAATTGGGTAAAATAATAAAAATTCCTCCATAATTTATTAAGATAGTTTTCTGCATTTTGGTGAACCATTGCCTAACTTTACGTCTGAGTGTTTCATGTTGTGCTGTTGTAAATAAAACATGCATTTATGCGATTTGCTGTCATTGCATTCTGCATTCAGCTAGAACTGTCTTATCCAAGCTGTCTTGTCATTTCTGTAAGTCTTTTGGAATAGATCTCCAAGCTTCGTCAAGGACATTCCAAAGCTCTTTGAATGTTGGCTGCCTTTTGTTTCATTCACGGACAAGATCATCCTACATTGCTTCAGTAATGCTGAGATGCTTTTGCATGATGTTTCTGAATCTAAGCTTTTCCTTACTCATAATGTTATGAGTTCCTTGAAACATCTCTCTATCTTCCTCTTTCAGTCTGATGGAGGGAGAGGATCGAGAATTTTCCTCACGCTTTAAATGTTTTTTCCCTCCATTGATTCTAGTAGTGGTAACAAAGCACAGTAGTTTATATGGTTTATATTTAAGTAAACCAACCTTTTTGGATAGTTAACTATGTGTGGAGTTGCATAGTGAATTATACAGCCAGTTAAAATGAGAATTCACAAGAAGGATTTAAAAACCACATTACCTCAGTTTCGATGGATCTGCTTGTCTATGTAAAAACAACTCAACCACATTGTTTATGTATAAACAGTAAGCAGCCATGTCTGATACACCTGCATGAGGGAGAGTTGATGACACATGGGGAAAAACACACACAACAAACCAGTAAGTGGGTTTTCCGAGAAGCTTCTAAAATTACGTCTTTTATCCTGTTTTCCTTCTCTCACCCCAAACGGTCACAGCAGATGTGAGCCTGGTTCTGCCAGAGGTTTCTTCTTGTTAAAAGGGAGTTTTTCCTTCCCACTGTCACCAAAGTGCTTGGTCATAGGGGGTCATCCTATGAGTCTACCTTACAATATGAAGCACCTTGAGGCAACTGTTGTTGTGATTTGGCGCTGTATAATTGAATTGAATTGAACTGAATTGAATTGAATTGAATTGAATTGAATTGAATTGAATTGAATTGAATTGAATTGAATTGAATAGCAGCTCAGGCTTTCTACATGCAAATAAATGATACTCACAGCCAACCACATGGAAAGTTTACCATTTAAAATCGGCTTTTTGCAAAGTTGCCCCTTGTGTGTAGACACAACACTGTTTCATTTCTTGAGTTTGCTGCCTTTTTTATGCTTGAATGTTTCTCAGGTCAGCATTAAATGGTTCTACAAACAGATGAACATTTGTGTGAAAGTGGTCAGACATAAGGCCTTGGAATGACGTGAGAATGAGTGAAAAAGTGAAAGAGCAAAAGGTCCAATGAAAAACTTTGAAAGACCTTCAGAAAGCCTGGAGAAGTTGCTCAAAAACACTTTAAAAAACCCAACAAGAAAGTCGTGCTCCTTGGAAGCAAACTAAAAAGAAATGAAGGGTGGCTCAAGACTTTTGTATAACACTTTAAGCTTTTTTTATGGAGCCCTCAGTTGATTAAAAACAAGGAAAATTTGGATTAGTAGTTAAAGTGACGAGAACAGCAACAGCAAGTGCAAAGAACTCCACTACATAGCCCTCAAATGAACTTTACCTTTACTATGTTGTATACACACACACACACACACACACACACACACACACACACACACACACACACATACATTTATATAGTTTCTTAATAAAACCCACTCTTACGTTTTCATTTACGGATTCATTTATTTCTAACATTACTCAAATAGGCTATTTTTTTTGTTTTTATAAATGTTTACCAACTGTTATGTACTCTGAATTGTTCAACTCTTTATTGTTATTGTGTTAAAGATTAATTTAATTTGAGGGGTCAGGTGGGAGGCACTGACTGATTTTTTGTTTTTTGCCTGCTTGATTATGGTCATATTATTTCTATCCATTTGACCCCTTTTAACTTTCTATTGTGACTTGTAGGAATAAACTGTGTTTGTTTATGTTGCAAGAAATGTATTATGTTTATTGTGTCAAGGCTACGCTGCAACGGCTGGTTGCGTGTGATCTTTGCTTGGGTTTCTATATAGCAGTTACAGTGTCTGGAAAATCTAATGCTAAACACTTTGTTTTCAAGATTTTCCACAAGGTGCAATGCTCAATTGACAGAGATAGAAGTACTGTATTGTACTGAATCTTTATTTTGAACATGTTAAAATAGTAACAACAACAAAAGAGGGAAAAAGACAAACAAAGCAAAACAAAAGGAAAACAAAGCAATAATAATTATAACTTACATTTTCAAAAAGGAGTAGGAAGAAGCACAAGCTTATTTAACAAAATCTAACAGTCTACACTTTTTCTTTTCTGTCCGTCAGAAATCTCTAGCTATAGATGAATGATCAGCCTACCTCCAGTGGCCCATAGCAAGTGTGCAACCCACAAAAATCCAGCCTAGTATGCTAAGCAGTAGCCCCTGGATCTGACCCAGTCTCCTCCACATCCCTTTCATTTGGTAAATATATGCAGTACACCAGCAATAATAAGATATTAAAAGACACAAGCCATTTGCTTTAGTCTTCTTCGAGTCTTTTTGTTTACAGTCAGCTAGACCTGATTAGACTGGTGGGGTTTTATTTGCTGTCTCAAAGGTTACCTAAAGTCTTCCATCTTTTTTAGAAGTTGATGTGTGGAAACAACAACCTTACAAATCTGAGAGAAAAAAATCCAATAAAACATTTGTCAGACACTTTAATTAATACAAAACAGACAACTGAATGCAATTTATACCACATATTAAAATCTTGAAGCATCTGACTGCTTGGTCATCACATGCTCTGAAGTTTTTTTTATACCTAATAATTCATATTTCAAATATAAGAGTTTTTGACAAATGGTGCAATCTCACTCCCTAAAGTGCCTGACATGGAAGTTTGTGCCCTGCTTCTCTGGCTGTTCATGCCACTCCTCACTTCTGACAGACTTGATAGGCTGGACCTTGAAGACAGGCCAGACTGTGACCCAGATCCTGATCTTGATCCTAAATCTGTCTTCAGCTCAACCCTTTCAGACCTTTCTGACTGGGTGGAACGCCTTGACTTGGCCGTGCGTCTGGATCTTGAGGCAATGCTAGATAAATCTGAGCCCTCAGACCTTGATAATAGTTCAGAAATAGAGGACAGTTTGGTCTTGGATGTGATCTCCGACACTGTGGACAGAGATGTGGTGGACTTCTTTTGCAATGGGTCTGGCAGTCCCTTGACAATCACCCTAAGGAAGGAGATGCACATTATTGTCAAACACGACAGTTACATGTTCCACTAAGCAAAACGTAGTAAAAAAAAAATCACGTAGTGTATTATTAGATGATAGGTCAGCCAAACTGTTGATGTTTTTCCCATTTTCCAGACATAACTGCTCCTCCAAATTTCCTGCCATATGCTGTTGGTTTGTTGATTGATTTTTCATTCCACCATTTTGTTCTGATCTAAAATAGCTCAACAAGTACTCAAATAAGCATCATTAAGTTTGTGGCAGACGTCATTAGCCAGAAGCTTAAGTCCTAAATAATCAAATGCTCCTCAAATTTTCGGGCTCCTCATCCATTAGATATCAGCTGCCTCCCCTGCAGGCCATCCGAAACTCTTTTGTCAAATCATTTTTGCCTTTCAAGTCATGCACATTTACTTTTGATTATTCATCCTGGCTCTTCATGGAACTTCTACTACTTTTGGTCATTTAGGCTTCTGCCTCGGAGGTTTTGGCATACCTGCTCATTATTTTCAATGGCATGTCCTTTTCTGTCTTCATTATTCTTCTGTTTTCACTGTTCTAAACATTTAGCACAATCTTCAGGTTTTGGGGGTACTAGCATTGGTAATCGTTAGCGGTAGTAGTCCTCCTGAGTTTCTGATGTTTCCTGTCCTCCACAGGAATGATTCAAGCATGGTTCTTATAAGGTCAAATTAGCAATACGTGGATCCCTATATTTTGTGCCATTTTAGCAGCATCTCCTTGGCCTCTATGCAGTAACTCTTTCCATTAAGATCTTGGAAAAGGCTTGCATTTAGAATTGGTAATAGTTCTATCTCTACTGTTTCATTTCCAAGATCTTCACTAAATAGGTAGGTAGGTGCTGCTCTATCAGCCTTACAAGCCTTTCTTTCCACCCTCAGTCGTGTAGCGCCGAACACATCAAAGTTGCCTAGGAGGCTTAACGTTGTAAGGTAAGTCCTTATAATTCGAAACTTTCCTTCCACTCCAAATCGTTTGCACGTCTTCTGCCTTACTTTTCTAAGTCACCAAGTCTAAATTCATGTCAAGTCGGCATATAGCTGGTGGTGGTATAAAAGTCTTACTCTTACTCCTGCTGCCAACTCTGAGCCTCATTATGTTCTGTGTGCTCTCTACTGGCCAACAGCAGGACAAGCCTTAATGCAGCGTCTTCTCTCCACTGTTCCTTGCAACTCTCAGCCTTTCGTAGCCTTTATTCTCTCTGTGGGCCATCAGCGGCCCCGAGCCTTATTGTAGGCTCTTCTCTCATGTGCTGCAGCTTTCAGTCTTTGCAGCCTCTCTATTCTGTCAGCTATCAGAAGCCCTGTGCCAACGTTGCTCTTACCGCTTGCATTTTCAGTCTTTGCAGGTTCTCTGTTCTGTCTGCCATCTGCAGCCCAGGCCCTTAACCCAAGCTCAACCTCCCTCTGGCCTTTGATATCCCTCAGTTTTCCCTTTCAAACAAATGGCAAACGTGGCCTGCCATTGGAGGCCTGCCACCAGACTCACTTCTAGCCCTGGTGGGGATCCTTCAAGACCTTTCCCAGTTTTCTTGTTCTTCTCGGTGCTTATGCTTCCTATGCCTTGCCATGCCATGCATTACTCCTAACATGCATGTGTTCCCTTTCCATAGGCCAGAACTCTGCTGCAGTAAGATCTTTTTTTCTTTTGGGATCCTGCTCTAACCCCTTTCAAAGTTGGGGTTCTGTTCCGCCAAGACAGACCATTGTAGTCTAATCGTGTAATACCCCTATCTAATTTCTGCTCGTCAATAAATTACGTTCATTCTTTCAAATAATCTCTCTTTATTGAAAGAAGCTTATGCATAAGTTCATAAAGGACAATCTATGGTCTTTCATCTGCCTGCTCCCAGGTTCTGCTGGCTAAATTAAAACTTGATCACTCCAACTTTACCATGTTGTCAAGGTGTTTGTCATCACTGGTCTAGTCCAGTAACCCTCTCCCGGCTTTCTTCAGGCCAATCAGCACTCATGCTGCGTAGTTTAAATCTCACTCTCATTCTCCCTTTATGTTCCGTCAAGACTGGCCATTGGAGACAAACCGCCAAATTTGTCTAATTTCTGTTCATCAATAAATCATGTTCATTCTTTCAAATGATCTCTCCTTATTGAACTACACTTACCAAATACCGGATTTGACAAAGAGGGGCAGGTCTGACTGTGTAACAAGTTGTTTGCCATTAAGCTTGTGGTTTCATAACACAAATGATCCTCAAATCTGACAAAGTTGCAAAATAGACATATATTATTAAGACTTAAAATTAGTGACTGAGCCCATAAACTTGACAGGTAATTGTTAACAGAGGTTAGCACGGAAAGCCATTTTCCCATAGACTTCTATAGGATTCTTTTTGCAATCACCATTTTGCAGCCATTAAGTGGCCTTCAGATAGACTGTGGCTTTAAAGCATCCTCTTCTATCCTGTCTATGCACTTACTTTTTCTCTCCTCCACAGAGCGGTGTGCACACTGACCATAGATAGAAGGCACCACCAGTGATGTGAAAGGCTGAACCCACCCAGCCGAGAAATATTGGGGTGCCAAGGTTAAACCTGTTAGATGCAAACCAAAGAGATGCGGAGATCATAATTTAAAATTTTCAGTTTTATTCAATGTAGGGTAACATTTATTATGTGTAACCATGGTTACTTACTGGAGTCCAGTGGGGCCAGGGTCAATATGTATTGCATAGACATACTGTGCATAGACACCATACCCAGATGTGGACAGCACTCCTGAATGTAAATCAAGTTAAAAAATAATAGAGTCAAAAGTTACATTGGCTGCTATGCATATCACATATGCAACATGTGTTTGTATGCATAAGATATATAATACATTTTGGGGTCAGCTTGAGAGAAAGCCAGATGTGAAACGTAATCTAAGAGTCATAGCTGCAAAATTATAAGACATTTTGTCAATTTTCAACCAATAACTCATTAATTGACCTTGAAGACCTTGGTCGATTTGAGCCATGTTTTAATCGATTGTCTGATGATGACCCCACTATACATCCCTACAGTGTTTCATCAGAATTCATTCAGAATTTTTCAAGTTATATTTACAGACAGAAGGAATCTCATGCATCCTACCAAAATCATAACTGCCTTGGCAGAGGTAAAAATTTGAATATTCTGGCAATTATTTCATGGTTCAGTGTTAAGCATTTTAAAAATGATATTAAGTTACTGTGCTGGATGTCAATTGTAAGTTACCTTTATCCAGTCTTGACACAAATTAACCAGCAAAATCCAAGAGCAGACAATGAATAGAACTTAAGTACACAAAGAAATGAAATACAAGCCATCCCTTCTAAAAGAGTGATAAGATGGTATTCACACCCAATGATTTTCCAGTAATTAAAGCTAGACATTTACCACTGATGATGTGGCAACATCCACCGATGTAGATCTTCTTGTATTTTGATTGTACTTTTCCTCCAATGTAGGTGCACTCCATACCCAACAGACTAAGTACAAACCCCAGCATGCCTACAGAAAGAGCCGACATCAACAGGGCTCGCACTATTTGGACATAGTCTAGAGTGACAATAAAGGACAGACAAAGGTTTATGTAAACATTCTTGATTTGCAAATGAGAATAAATACAGCTTGAATACTAAATATGTTGACATACCTTCCACAGACCAGAGTACAGGGAAATCATAACAGTTGGTGACAGCAGTTGAGTCTGTAAAACAAGATCTCCACAGACTAGTCCAGTGCCAGGCTACCTTGATGACAGCCGAACCTCCCATGCCCCCAACGGAGGCAATCTTCCAGCCCTCCATTGCCATAGTGCAGGCCACGAAGATCCAACCCAGTACCGTCATCAGGAACCCCCAGATCTGAACCACTCGAATTTTCATCGTAGGGATTGTTGTTGTTTCCTTTCTAGATTTCTGACCCAGAAGCTTTTGTTTATTTAAGCTTCAATCCTTTCTCACCCAACTGCAAACCACTAGTTTGGTGAGTTTCTTTTTTAATTTTTAAGATGGTAGTCGGTGATTCAAGCAATCCTCGGTCTCCAAACTCAAACAAATGCTCTTCTCAGAGAGAAGTGAATATCATGTTTTAAAAAAGGGGTGTGTGGTGTTGTTTTCCAGATATTTCTTTTTGTATGTCTGTGTGGGATAAAGCAGTAATGCAGGTCCTCATGGGCCTGAGACTGCTTACCTTAGCATGTATCTCAAATTACCGAAGACATCATATCCACTGTTTTCAGACAGTTTAAAAGAAGAAGGATCTATTTATAGCATGAGGCATAGTTTTCTTTTCTAATTCATAATTAATACTGAGATTTTTTTTATATCAGGCCTTTTAGCTATATTCCCTCCATAATATAGCTAAAAAGCATGGAATTTAAAAACATTACAAAACCTTAAAATAATGAACAGGAATGGTTACCTAATTAAAAGAGAGATTTTAGAACATTTCTTTACTTCTTCTGCATCTTCCACAACTGCTGGGGTCAAAAGGTACAATTTAAGGAAGGATTGCCAAAAGTAAGGACGTAAAGGTCTAGTTTGATATTTTTTTCAAGAATATGTCTTAATTCGGTACCACAGTAGGTGACCAATATACCAAAAGCCGCACTCATCCACCCTCGCTCTTTCCAAACTCTATACTGTGCTATTTGATACAGGCAGAAATGCTGCAAAAATAAATCTTAGCAAACAACTATTTCAACTGATCCCCATTTAGATTCACAAAATGGTAACAAAGGTTCCCAATTTTGTTTGTCTCTGGCTATAAACCAAATAGAAATGGATTTGTGTCTAGCAGAATTCTTTTCTTTGTTTTTTGACATGTCATGACCCATTCCTAAATGTTTTAATATTTCCCCATTGCCAGCCATAGTGAGACAGTGTGCCTTTACTCTCTGTGCATTTAGTACATACCTATGTCTGGCATCTATATTTTATTATAAGTGCTTAACTATTTACCATTTCGATGTTTGGCACATGTAATTCCGCTTTCCAACTATAGTGTGTTAGACTGAGATCGTATGAGTTACACCACAAGCTGAGTTCCAGACCTCTTAATTTTCCAGATTTTACTTTCCAATTCTTAACTTCATTCAATTACCTCATAATGGGAACTCTAGAATGATGATGCGCTTATTTACCAAGTTGTGGATGTGTAGGGGTAATGTAAATGTATGATATTGATGTGCTTTTACAAAGCTTGTCAGTTGCAGACATTTAAAAGAAAAAACATTTCTCATTTCTATAAAGGACATGACAGTTTATGGGATGCCGTGCCTTGAGACAACTGTTATTGTGGTAGGCAACTATATAAATAACACTGAAAAGAAACTGAATTAAATTTATGCAACAGACAGGGAGCTATTTTTTGCCAATTTGCCTTTAATTCAGATTCATGAAATTCTTCCTCATATATATGGGGAAACCACAGACACATGGCCTGTCCCACATAAATGACATTAATAAAGGAGAGTTGATGGAACAGTCAGGGAGGAAGGAAACGCTAAAGAAACTAGGGACTGAGTACACTAAAGGAGAAACATATATAACAACAATATAAACACTAAAAAAAACAAGACTCACTTAAAATCCACCTCAAAAACACACTGAGTCACACAAGCCACTACCACAGCACTTCCATCCGTCTGTTTTCTTCCACTTACCTTATTCTGGGTTGGTTGGCTGCTGGAGCCTGTGCCAGCTGTTATAGGGATCTCAGGTAGTCCCTACAAATAAGTCAAAGGATTGATAAACTGTCTCTTAAACTGATGCTATTCTAGCCCGCTGATTTTTGAAATAATAAAATCAGACTTTATGTATAAAAATTATAACAGGCAACGTATGAGATCACATTGCTTGATATTTAGAGTAAAAGAGTGACCTTTACAAGTCTTCTTGAAATATGTAATAAAGCTGCTTGAAGCATTCTTCTCAATTTTGCCTCAGGCACTTAAGCTGCTAGTTATTAGTAATTTTGCCAGGACCT